>NW_028277075.1:82396500-83033500 GCF_059951505.1 Python bivittatus
CAGCTACACCCTTTTCTGGCTTTAACTTGTAGACTGTAGATGAGGAATTAGTGTAGAAATGCCCTTGATTGACCCTTTGTTGTATCTATGGTTCAGACACCAAGTACACATCTCCTTGTCTCAGAAAGGATACGCATTCTGTACAAGGAATGGTTCTTGCTCATGTCCAGAGAGGCAGATCCCAACCCCTGACAAGAGATGTGAGTCCTTTTAAAAACATGGCAGAAGCTGCAAATGGAAGCTGAGAAAAGCACAGGACTAGGGTCCCCCATAGCTTTCTATTAAAGTGTAGAATTTCCAGGAAAAAGGGAAACTACAGGAAGAGAAGCAAAATATTATTTTGCTATGGAAATCCTATTTTTGAAGAAACAGGTAAATATTCTAGCTGAAAGTTGCTTAAGTCTTTAGTTTCTGTTGTATTATGCTTGTGCTAAGTCAATACTCATTGCCTTTATCTCTTGATATGAATCTCAGGAAAATATGTTTTATGTTAGCCTGAATTGTATTGAGTTATTTTTTAGCATTATAGTCTACCTTTCTTTCAGGAATTCAATGCATTTTTTCTTCTTTAAATGTCCTCTCTCTCTCCAGGGCTGAAGGGTTGAAACTTCCAGTCACATGCTTCTAAGCTACATAGCCAGGAGGTTGCAATATAGACCCCCCCCCCCAATTTTCATTGTTGACTTTTTAATCCCAAGAAAGGCACCACTGATTGTGAATGCCCTCTCCTCTCATACACTGGGTTAGGAGAGAATACCAGTGAAGGCATCCCCTAGAAGATAGGTGATGGCAGTGGGAGATACCAAGTCCTACCCTAAAGCACAGGCAAGACCAGTGTGGGAAAATCCAGAGGGCTTCTGGGAGGGGAGGGTCGACATCACATACAACCCCCCAGACTCAACTGTTCCACTATACCCTTATTATCATGTATGGTTCCCACAGGATAGACCATATTTTCATGACTGCTTTCTTCCATTACTTGTTTTTCTTAGAAGTGTATTGATTCTGACATATGGGGACAACATAACTGATTTATTCAATAATGATAGTAGATTTTAAATTAATCAGGTCATACATAAGAAATACTTTGAATGGTATAATGCTATAGAAAATATGTAATTGGATTTTTAAAAATTATTTAATGAAATATTTTTTCAATTTCTTTTAAATCAGAGGTGATTTTTTTTAAGCCTAGGCTGTTCAGTTTAAAAGATTGTAACTAATAATAACAACAATGTTCTGCTAGCTTTGATATGTTTGTATTATTGTATACAGGTTATTATTGTTGGTTGCACACTCGGCCAGTTGTTTTGACTGGATTTGGCATTTTTATCCACTTATCGAGTCCTTCCCAAGGACCTGGGATAGGCAGATGTGTTTGTTTGATGGTGTTAGATGTATCGTCACAGGATGTAAACTGGTCCAAGTAAAGCTACCTTTTGCAATTGATTGATGGTGATTTTGTCAATGCTGATGGTGTTCAAGCGGTGCTCCAGATGTTTTGGGATTGCACCCAAGGTGCTTATTACTATTGCTATTGGTCGCAGAGTCAGCCAGATGTTTAGACTGGATATGGCATTTTTATCCACCTATTGAGTCCTTCCCAAAGATCTGGGATAGGTAGATGTTGTTTGATGGTGTTGAAAATATTGTCGCAGGCTGTACGATGTTCCAAGTAAAGCTGCTTTTTGCAATTGACCGATAGTGATTTTGTCAATGCCAATGGTGTTCAAGTGGTGCTCCAGATGTTTTGGGATTGCATCTTCTTGTTGGACTTGATTTGTAATAGAAGATAATTATTTCTTTGTTTTCAGTCTTCGTATATTTACGACAGATAAACAACTTTTCTTCCAGTAGTCCTGCAGCTGCTGGCTCTGGTTGCTCAGCCAACAGTCCTGAGTCCTGTAGCCCACTTATCACCAGATGTCCAGGAACTGGAACACCTAGCATGGTCCTTCTTGACCCAGGCAATCCAGTATAGATTTCTGTAAATTACATACGTCTCACCATATTGTTTATGGGAGAGACACTCTTCATCTGGCTCCTCTGATGAGACCTGTCCAGTTCGGTTGAACCTCTGGCACAGCTCTCATCCTCCTCAGAGCACACAAGCCCCACAACCATGTCAAGATAGTGCCTCACTGGGGGTTGTTGTTGTTGTTGTTGTTGTTGTTATAATTATTACCTTTGCTGTGATCCACCCAGAAACATTTTATTTCATGGAAACTACATATGTTGGCCACCATCTCAGAATTCTTCTTTTCATCAAGTCTTTAAAATACACTGATCTAGTTAAACTCAAAATTTATTTTTTAATGGAAAAATGCAAAATGTGTTTGAAATTTATGCTTCGTTACTAAATGAGAAAAACTTTACTACAGATACAGATTAAAATGTATTTCTTTTTGCTCAGGACCCTGCTGAATACTCCAAATTAATCCTCAACAGTGATCAACAACATCTTCATTTTAAGATACACTACCAAGGATTATCTTCCACATTTAATCATTCGATCTGGGAAAAGTCAGTGAACAGCTTAATTATCTACACGAGAGAAGGAAACCTAACAAGCAATATAGTAAGTTGGAAATCAAATAGGGGCAAAGTCTGATATTTGAGAATACAGAATGTACTCTGTATGAAGATTACCAAATTTCTTATTTCGTAGCAACAGTCCACCAAATCTTGGTTAATAAATACCTTAGCTGTGTTAATTCAGTTTCCCAATTGTACTGTAATAGTTCAAATTTTGTACTGCATCCAGTTCTGGTCACCACAATACAAAAAAGATGCTGAGGCCCTAGAAAGAGTGTAGAGAAGAGCAACAAAGATGATAAGGGGTCTGGAGGCTAAATCCTATAAAGAACAGCTAAACGAACTAGGTATTATTAGCTTAACAAAGAGAAAACTGAGGGGAGACATGATAGCAGTCTTCCAGTACTTGAAGGGCTGCCACAGGGAAGATGGCATTGATTTATTTTCCATAGCACCTGAGGGTAGGACAAGAAGCAATGGGTGGAAGCTTGTCAGAGAGAGATCCAACTTGGAAATAAGGGATTTCCTGACAGTGAGAACTATTAAGCAGTGGAACAGCTCACCTCCCAGAGTTGTGGGTGCTCCATCACTGGAGGTTTTCAAGAAAAGATTAGACAACCATTTGTCCAAGATGGTATAAGGATTCCTGCCTTGGGCAGGGGGTTGGACTGGAAAACCTCCAAGGTCCCTTCCAACCCTATGATTCTATGATTGTATTGCCTACATAATTTTAGCTTTCAAGAAAGCTCTTAAAACATGGTTTTTCCAGCAACCTTGGGGATCCCATGGGAACAGCGAGCCTGCAAGATGGTTGTGTTATGTTTAGAATATTGTCCACTCTCCCACAATCTTGATTTATTTATGCCTAATTGTTTTCAATAGTTGTTTATATTTGTTTTTAACAGTTTGTTGTATGCCATCCAGAGCCACGTTTGTGAGGTGGGTGGCTATATAAATTTGCTAAATAAATAAATAATTAAAAAATATCTAGTGCCATAGAATCCAGAATATTCCTAAACAAAGATGGCAGATTGTCTGAGATTTTTTAGAGGAAGCTATCACTGTTGTATAATCAAGCATTTAAGCACAACATCTTTTGACAAAGTACCATAATACTATGACTAAGAGAAAACCAAAGTTCATCAGGTAAGTCAAGATGGACATGTGATTACTCCTTTTGCCTTTACAAGTAATCTTAACTGCGTCTGCTTTCACTTCCGAGCTGCTAACCTAATTTAAACTGCCAGGTGTAACACTGGGAAATCAGAATAAAGCCAATTGAATGGCAAAGCCTAGAAAAATAGTACTAGACAAGAATGTTTCCTCCAAAAGAACTTCCCTAGTTTGCAAAAAAGCTTTAAAATGATGAAGAAATAAAAGAATGTAGTGATATAATTATTTATTAGTTCCTTACCAGAAGTCTCCAAAAAGATCATATTAAAGGTATCAGAATAATTAGACTTACATTTGACAATAGTAAACCATTAATGCAAAGCACAATTCTAGCTTTTTAAATAAGTTGTCTTTTTCACAACAAACCATATTTCTTGTATTAAAACCAGTCCTCATTTCAGCAAATTAAATACTTCTGTTCACATCCCAGTTTTATTAAGACTGTTTACATATGAACTTTATGTTCACAGACTAGGTCAGGTGATTAAGAAAACTTCTTGCTTTTTACATATAAGCGGCAAAACAGAGCCAAAATCACGATAGCATCTTTTCCACTGTTTTCTGTTTTTTGCACGATAGAATCTGCAGAACCAAAGTTTAATTCTTCTTGCCTTACCTTTATATAATTTGCTTGTCAACATCATAAAAGTAAATATTTAGACTAAGCCATTTGGTCTAATAAGATGTTTAAAAGAATTTAAGGAACGTTCCTTCTCCAATACTGTATTTGCTTTCTTCATAACTCCAGACTTCATTCTGTTGAACCTGAGAACCTTTGTCCCATCCCTTCCTTGCCTTTCCCATGAACTTTTGAAGCAAACAATGGTCCTTAGGACCTCCATACAATGGATCCTGCATAAATACTAGATCATCATGCACAATAATGTTTCTCTTACTTTACCTTTCTTGTTCGCTAATGGATTATGTTGGAAGTTAATACATCACCTATTTTCTTTTTTGGGCCAACTGTTTTTGTAGGGGATTTAAAAAGAGAATGGGTTCAGTAATTTCTCCATGTATTTCATGGCATCAGAGTTATTGATGAAAAATTTGTCTTTGTTGGAGAGCATCAATAAGCTGGCTTGGATGATCCACTAATGAGATGCTAATCAGCTTGAATTCATGATCAAGGGAATGTCAACCTCCTGTTTGGGATGCTGTGGTGAGTGCACGTCCCTTGTCTCTCTCCTGATTAAAAAGCTTTCAAACTTCTGTATTATTGGACTGTGTGGATAAGGACTTTCATCATTCAGTAAATAAAACTTTCCATTACATATGATTTTGTTTTTAACAAGTTATTGGAATGGCAGCTAGACCTAAGCATTCAACAGCTGGCTCAATTTCAACTACTCCACTATCTGCTGAGCCAGACAAGACGGTGGAGGAGGATTCTTCTGCTACTTTAATAAAAGAGAACCTGGCTCAGGTACAACTCTTGAAGCTGATCCAACAAGATCTGGCAGAGCTTAAAGCTGATTTAAAATCAATGCAAGAAAAAAATGGCTCGCTATGAGGATCGTTTAAATGCTCACAAGACTATAACTCAAGCCAGTCATAATATTTTGGATAAATGAATTACTTATCTAGAGTCACAGCTGTGTAGGAAAAACCTACGTGTGATTGGTATTGAAAACTCTCTAAGTCAATCAAACCTGGCTGAATTTATGGAAGATTTTTTAAGAAAGCTTCTTTCTTTGGGAATGGACTTTCCAGTCAAGATTGAACATGTGATTAAAATTCCTTTAATGAGAAGGAAGACTGGAACTAGTTCCAATATTATTATTGTACAATTCCTCCATGTTACCACAAGATATGAGATTTTACATATATTTCACCAGGAATCAGCAAAGTCTCCTTTGAGGTGAGGCTCTAGACAAAGCAAGATATCAATTTATCCTGATTTTACTAAAGAGGTTTCAGAAAAAAGAAAGATGTTTACAAAAGCTCAAAGTCTTGCCAGATCAATACAACTTCAACATTTCATGCGTTTTCCAGCTATATTCTGTGTTAATCATCAAGATTAGATTCACAATTTGATAATCCCTTGAACGCAGAGGTTTTTATCCTGTCTTTAAAATCTGCTGATGGACAAGCTTGATTGTGTTTCATTCTATGGAACCTGCTGTGGGAGAAGTCAAAGTTTGCCTACAATAAAAGCCTCAGTTTAAAAATCTACATGACATTTTTTTTCTGGACTTTTATTTGTATTTGTTTTGCTTATTTCAAGATAGTGGATTTGGGCATAACACCAACTCTATCACTTATTTTTAACACATGGTACCTTTTTTTCTTCAATTAGTAATTTTTGAAACTGTTTTGTAATTTTCAATGTAAGAAGAGAGATGAAATCACCATGCCATCCCTTTGGGTAAAAGAATGGTATTTGAATGTTAAATTGAGTCTTTATGAAGTTCTATGTCTGTGAGTGATACTAGAAAATATGTTAAATATGTTAAATATTTAAATATAGAAAAGTTTATTATTAGATATTTGTTAAATGGTACAAGTCATAAAATGAATTGGTATTGGGAGAATATTGATAAGTGGGCCAAAATAAAATTTATGGATGAAGTTAGTTTAAATGTAAAAGAGTTATGAGACTCCAAGAAACAAAATGTAATCTTAGCATATTTAAAATCAATAAGGGAAGTTATTGCTTATCTACAAGAGATTCACCTAATGGAACAGGATAAATCTCCATTCATGAAAGATTGGGTAGGACAGGTTTACCTCACAGATACTTCAATGAAAGCTAAAGGTGTGGTCATTCTGGTTCAAAAAGGATTCCCAATTGATGTACAACAAGTTATCACTGATGTAAATGGGCATTATTTAATTTTGTGTGCCAAAATAGCAGAAACTGCAATAGCTATGCTTAATCTTTATGGACCAAATTTAGATTATCCTTCTATATTTTATTAATGTTTTCAACACTTTAATGAGTGTATTTATGATAAATTGATAATAGGAGGAGATTTTAATTGAAATATTGATAGAAATACACTAGCACAGAAAAAACAATCATTAGTGAGGGAAACAATTAAGACTTATATGGAAGAACTGAATTTAGTAGACCCCTGGCATTTGATGTACCCAACTAAAAAAGAATATACATTTTATTCAAATGTGCATCAGCATTTTTAAGGCTAGGTTATTTCTTAACATCATCAACTTTATATCATCAAATTCAGGAATGTAACATTGATGTTTATTATGTATCTGATCATAGTGCACCACCTTGAAATGTGTGTTTCAGAAACAGGTCAAGGTATCGAGAAATTGGTATCTTCACATTTCCCTATTGAATGATAAAAATTTGTACAACAAATGGGGGTAGAAACCTTAGAATATTTTAATTTGAATTCAGAAACATCAAGTGCCTGAATTTTTGAATGGGAAGCATATGAAGCATACATTTGAGGTAGAATTATTGCTTATATGTCACACAAAAATAAGATTAAAAATAAAAGGGAAATAATTTGAAAGATGAATTTCTTTATGGCCATTTATGGGCACAGATGGTTAGATGTCCATCCACAGTTTTGTACAGAGAAATAGAGAAAAAGAAATACGAATTAACTACTATAACATCACAGTAGACAGAATTTATGCTAGCAAGTTTACAACAGAGATGCTGGGAGAATGGTGAAAGACCCGGTAAGATCTTGGCTAATAGTTTAAAGCAAAAAAAAAAAAAGATAGGCAATGATTCCAATCATTAGAGGTAAAAGAGATGAAATGTATAAAACTTCAATGAATATTAATTGTCAATTTTTAACATTTTATTCAGAATTATATAGTAAACCAGAAGATGTATCGAATAAAGATATGGAGGCTTTTTAAAATAAAATTAACTTACCACATTTAGATGATACATAGAAACAACTCTTATTCGTTCCACTATCTGAGCTAGAGATGAAACAAACAATTTTAAAAATAGCAAGTGGTAAAACACCAGGATTAGATGGATTTCTTATCAAGTGGTACAAAACATTTATAGATCTTTTGGTGCCAAAATTTTGTCAAGTATATGAAGAGATATTTGACAAGGGAATTTTATCACTGGCATTTAATCAGGCTTATATTACAGTTATACCAAAAGCAGGTAAAGATCATACTCAATGTGCTAATTATAATCCAATCTCATTGATTAATGTCGACACAAAGATTTTAACAGCAATATTAGCAAATGGATTACAGCAAGTGATATCGTTCATTATTAAGAATCATCAAGCAGGGTTTATAAAAACTAGGCAAGCAGCAGACGACGTTAGGTTAGTTGTAGATTTGATAGACTTGAATAAAAACAAAGATCAATTTGTAATTTTGTCATTAGATGCTGAAAAAGCCTTTGATAAAATACATAATCAGTATGTTTGCTGTACTAAATAGATTTGGATTTCCTTTGGAATTTATAAAATGGATTAAGATATTATATGAGTCGCCCATATCTAAAGTAAAGGTTAATGATATGTTTTCTCCTACTTTTCCACTATTTAGAGGAACTAGACAAGGAAGTCCACTTTCACCCTAACCTTTTAACATTTGCGTGGAACCCTTGGCTTGTGCTATTAGACAACACAGGGAGATCTACGGAGTAGTACACAACTCAGTTGAACACAAATTGGTTTTATTTGAAGATGACATTCTTTTGTTTATTTCTAAACCTCACACTACTATTTCAGTGTTGATGCAAACTATAGATGCCTTTAGTAAAATAGTAGGATACTCTGTTAACTGGTCCAAATCAGAATTGATGCCAATAGGTAAAAATGTGGTTATCCATTCATTTAAGGAATATCAATTCTGTATTTGTACCGAATCTATTAAATATTTAAGTATGGTACATCAAAGGATATAACTCAGTTAGAAACATGTAATATAAATAAAATAAATAGAGAGGTTTCTTCAGATACTGATAGATGGGAGCCATTAACCCTCACCCTTTGGGGAAAGGTGAACGCTCTCAAAATGAACATTATTCCCAGATTAATTTATATTCTGAGATGAATTCGTTTTTATATCTGGAAAATATTTTCAGAAAATAAATTCTTTGTTTAGAAAATTTCTATGGGGTTCTTCAATTCTGGGAATATCTTTACAGAAAATGCAATTATCAATTAATGAGGGAAAATTCGGTCCTCCAAATCTGGAGCTATATCATCATGTTTACCTATTGTCAAGTATTAAATACTGGAAGCCAAGAAATGGTGTTAATTTTCTGATTTGGGCAACTTTGGAATATGCATATATAACACCTTTGGTCAGATGGACAGTATTAGGATCTAAATATACTAAAACTCTAATATCTCTGGAAACAATTTTGTCAGTTAGATGAATGTATGGAATGTAATGTCTAATAAAAAAAGATTTGACCCTTTTTCCCATGCCAAATTGACTTTATGGGAAAACCCAACTTTAAAAATTGGGGGAAATATGGTAATATGGAAAAATTGGATGGAAGTGGGGATATTGACTTCGGACCAACTGATAGATAATGAAGATGAATTTTTAACATACTCCGTCTTAAGAGATAAATATCATCTATCAGATGTAACCCAACAGCAATATTTACAGCTACAACATTTGTTAATAACATTGTTTGGACCAGCAGCATTTTCAGCTTCTGAGACACCTGAGATATTAGAACAACTTGTTAAATCCTTTAAAACTAAAAAACCGATTAGTTTTTATAGATATTTGTTATCAATAAATCAATTTGATACTGATAACAAATATCTATTTGGGATGAGTTGAATAAAGAATTAGAGGTTTCTATATTACCTAGACAATGGGAGAGTGTCTTAACTTCTATAGCAAGAGTGACAATGGACCTTGAACTACAACTTATACAACAAAAAATAATATTTAGCATTTATTGGATTCTACTGTTTTTATAGAAAGGGATTGTCAAAAACAGCATTTTGTTGGAGATGTAATAAGGACATTGCCTCTTTAAAGCATATGGTTTTACAATGTCTTATACATACCACGTTTTGGGGAAAAGTAGTGGACTATATAAATATGATTGTGTGACAAAAGCTAAAATTTTCAGAGGATAATATTCTTTTGAACTATATAGCTAGTACATGGAAACTGACATCTGGACACTGTAAATGGATTCTCTGCCCTTACTATGGCCAAAAGACTGATATTGCAGCACTGGAAAGATAAATGTGAGGCCCCATTTATTCAATGGATTGAAGACCTGATTGTGCTTGCCATTTATGAGCGGATTGCCTATAGATGTAGACTTTGTATGAACAAGTATAATGAAATATGGGACTCATTTATACAAAATACAGTAGATTAAAAAAAAAGCATGGTAGTCATATAAATCTATTAGAAATATATATGTACTTGAATAATATTTGCATTAGATAAATACTGTATATATGGAATTGAAATTGTTTATTGTTATAATGATATATTAACACTTTTTTCTTTGTTGTATTTCTTTTTACTTTCTTGTTAAACCACATTTATGTATTTTTTTTCTTTTTGTAATAAAAAATAAAAGACAGAAAGAAATAATGATCAAGGGAATGTTGTTACTGCCTCTTTACAAACTACTTGTTCATTATTAATTATGTTTATCTACTCTTTGTTTTATAACACATTATCCGCTTACCAATATCTAGCCACCATCAAAAGCCTTTTATGTATGGAAAAAAAAAAGAAGAGAAAAAGAGAACAATTTTCTTGCTCTGGAGAACTATAATCTAAAAAGCATGGCGATTAGTCAGAGGAAACATGTTACATTCTGCCATCATATATTATGGATCTCATCATCTACCACCATTAGCAGCATGACCATGCCCCTTTCACTTGTTCCGTTTGTGTGCCTTTACATTTTCTATGCTGCACATGCCTCCTGAATTATAAAGGATGTTTTTAAAGGGGCCACCATCACTAGGAAAACCTAAACATTTGCCACTAAATAAACTTGTCCAAATTCCTTTTGACTAACATATGAGGTTCAGACTGACAAACCTCTTCCAAGTCCTTTGCTACCAAAAATGAAAATACTTTCTAGTCTCCTATCAGCTTTCTATTCCTATATCAGCTTTCTTTCTACTTTTCTCCTACTTCTTTTCCTCCTGACTTTCAGCAGTGTATTTGCCAAATAGCCCCTCTCTTTTTGCACCTTATTTCTGAATTACACAAGATATTGGACTTGATAACAACACACATGCTGGAAAAAAGTGTTCGTATAAAACCACTTAGAATTCAGATGTGAAAGTAAGGTACATAATACTTAGGTGGTGGGCTGTTCTGAATTTGAATTCGAACACTACTGTTGATGATGATGATGATGACGACGATGATGATGATGATGATGGTGTCTTCTGACTGTTGGGTTCCTAGGCCAGTTGAATTCTGTTGATAGTTCTGTGGGTGCAAGGATTTGTGACTCCCAATAGCAAATAAAATACATTTTTTTCAGTCTAGGCTGCAGCCCATCTAGGGTGACTAGGCTAAAACCCACTTAGTTTCCAAGCCCAGCTAAATGCTTGTGCTTGCTTTTTTACAGTTTATTTTTACAAACAGTATCAGTCCCATTCATGGCCTTGTGTAGGTCTGTCACCTCTGCTTACCCTTTTTCAGTTCTTCTTCCTCACCAAAATCTGTGGTAAGCCATAGTTTGTTTTAGGCATGGCTTGTTCACTAAGCTGAGCAAACACATTTTGCTAAGCCATTAACATGGTTTACAAACAACAGTATCTCAATTGACAAAACCCATTGTTATAGGGGTTCCCAAATTGTGGGTTAGGATGCCACCAGGGGTAACAGGCAACTGAGAAGAGGGTTATAATAAATTTTTTAAAAACTGATCAGTAGTGGACAAAGTAGGAGCATTGACAAAACTGGCTCTGGGCTTTGCTTCGCATTTTGCCCATGGAACCCCAGCTGGGGTTCTGGGCAGTTGTCATACTTCATAGTTTGAGAACTTAAGCAATTAATATTTAATTGTTAAAAGTAACTGATATATTTATCTCTTGTCCAACCCTAACACAAATTAATCATTAATTTTATTCATGGGGGGCAGGGAGGCACACAAATTCATTTACAGGTAGTCCTCAGTTAACGATGGACAATTGGAACTGGAATTTCCATTGCTAAGTGACACTGTCATAAAGCACAACATCATATGACTGCATTGCTTTGCAATGGAGATTCTGACACTTCTGAGTGCTGTCATTAAGCAAACCACTATGGGTCGTTAAGCAAGGATGTCATGTGGTTGCCATTTACAACCTTCTGCCAGCTTTCCCATTGACTTTGCTGGTAGGAAGCTGGCATAGAAGGTTGCAAATGGTGACCATGGGACACTGCATCTGATGTAAGTATGCAGACCAGTTGTAACTACCACTCATTCAGCACTGTCATAAGTTCAAGCAGTCACTGAACAAGTGGTTGCTAAACAAGGATTACCTGGTATTGAATCATTTTAGAGGATTACATTGCACTACAGCTTAGGGGTGTGTGTAAACTTAGCCCAAGTTTCATAAGCTCATCTGCTTTTGTCAGTAAGTAGGACTAGTTCAGAACATATGTTGGCAGAACAAGTACCCATTGCAGGCAAGAAAATAGAGGGTTTTGGGCACATGGGAAAAACATCCAACTTGCTACATGCACCAAGGAGCTTGACAGTCTTTGCTCTCTCTTAGGGATCCCTCTAATGGAGTTCAAGCCACTTACAACTTGATATAAAGCTTCTTGAAAACATCTCCCTCCATTTACTAGGTTCATATTCTGGACTCATGTTTTTCATTGTGGATTCTTTGCTAGTTAGGAAGCCTTCATGTTGGCAGAAATTGTATCTTGACTCTCTCTCTCTTTGGTTTTAGGTTGAAGACATGCAGAAAAAGCCATCAGAAGGAATGGCAGCTGTGAGGTGTGGACTGACTTTGAATATTGGGGAGGGAATTCTAAATATAATTCCTCAGTTTAACAGAAATTATTAGATTGGGCTTCATCAGTGCATTTTGAATGGGCCAGAAAATTAGAAATACCTTCTCCAGTGGGATTAGAGGCATGAACTATAACTATTTCTATTTTGTCTATACCTATGTCATCTATATACATATCAATCTCTATATATCTATCTATATACCTATAGGAATAAGGATGAGCTTTTTTTTTTTCCAGAACAGAATTTTCTGACAAAGTTTTGTTTTGCTTTAATTGCCATTTTTTTAAATCTCCCCCTGAACTTCTGGAAGAATTTCAGGCCTTCTGTGCATGATATTCATTGAAATGCCCTCCTCAACTTTGTTATAGATAGATTTTGGGTATAACTGGAGTTCCACTTTTCATAGGTTGAACATGGTTTTATATTTTTGAAGGAAGCTATGGATCTGTGGGCTACAATTTCCATGCTTCCTCTCTTTGCCTCTTGCTTCTTTCATTCACTAATATGAGCAATTAATAGAATTTTATTCAATGTGTTGCAGAACATTCTGGGGGAAAACTGTTGAAAAACTGACACCCTCCCTCCCCTTCCAAGGATATGTAGTTTAATGTATCAGCCCTAGCCCTAATTTTGCCACTTGCAGATAATATATGAATTTAGAAGGCCACTTTTGTTCAATGCTAAAACAGTTCTTTAAAAACTCCTATCCCACCAAAACAATTCACTTTACATGTCAGTCCTAAAGAAAGAGATGCAAATTTGCCATATTGCAGACAAGGATTCTTTATTGTTCATTTGTCTCTGCCATCTGCCTTTTAAACTGATTAACTGGATCAACTTTAGTGCAGGCAACTTAGGTTTTGAAGGAATTAATGAAGGAAAGAGGATACCTGTACTGTTTTAGATCATGGTAACAAATCAGTGATGTGGAAATTCATCTCCAGTTGTTGCAGTTGTATCCTCCCTAGGAGAATATCCTAGAAGCTTTGGTCCTGCCTTTTCAATAGAAGAGAGGACCCTTCTCAGAGAGTAAGACTCAACTTCACAGGCCTTCCCAATCAGGCTTTCTAAAGATCTACAGTCAATTTTTCCCCAGGATCAGAATGTTATTGGCAGAGGCCATTCCCAACCCATGACAACAAAAGGCATTCCAGAAGCATTTCTTGGGTATGCCAAAGGATTCAGAGCTTCTTGGCATAGTTCATTTCCCTCTAACATCATTGGATGTTTTGGGAAATCTGATCTTGAAGTTCAGCCTCTTATCTCAAAAGTCAAAATTGCTTTGGGCAACCATTATCTGAATAAATAAATGCACAAACCTTGCTTAATCCAGATTTTCTTTCCATTGAGCACTCTTTGAATGGAGAAATGTGTTACTGAAGTTAAAGCCTTTTATTAAATAAGTGGATCAATTTGCGGTAATCCCCTTTCCTTTCCTTTCCTTTCCTTTCCTTTCCTTTCCTTTCCTTTCCTTTCCTTTCCTTTCCTTTCCTTTCCTTTCCTTTCCTTTCCTTTCCTTTCCTTTCCTTTCCTTTCCTTTCCTTTCCTTTCCTTTCCTATTCTAAAATCCAACACCCGCTTCTGGGTTATCAGAGGTTCCACTGTGCTACAAAATAAAATGATCTCTGATCTTTAGAAATGGACAGTTCCAATTAACAGCCATTAAGCTGTTACATTTTTTTGTTTTAATTGCACCATGAAGAACCACACCTTTAGCAGGAGCAGAGCAACAATTTGCTATCATTACCCACTTGATGATGCTTGTTTAGTCATAAGGAAAAAGAAGTTAAGAAGGTAATTCTTCTTGTAGAAGAAAAGAAAGAGAGAGAGATGGGGGAAGAATACCATTTTATACAAGGTTCAGCCACTAGGTTGAAGCCTTTGTACTTAACTCCACTTTGGAGATCCAGAATCTTTAAGAGAAGGCTATGAGAAATTTCATTAAATTCTGTCAAGCAAATGACTCATCTCTCCGTTATAATGCACATTGACCAACATCTGATTTATGAGGTCTCTTCTCTTCCCAGGTCTGCTATATATATGATCCTTTAATTGGCAAAAGGAATAGTACCTATGGAACTGTAGAGGAAACTGACATAAGCAGAATTTCAGGCAGTCTCTCTCTGCTGAGTAATCATGGGATTTGGCTGAGAACTACACAGAGCGCTTTGATGGCCTGTCAGTGCAACAGAATCATTTAATTGCATCTCTACCATAGGCTTCCCTACACTGTGCTATCTTGGTATGTTGGGTTTCAAGTTTGATAATCCATTGGCCATACTGGATGGGGAATTACAGAACATGAAGCCCAAATGCATGTTGTCTGGAGGACAATAATTTGGGGAAAGTTGCTTTATCAAGTGCAGGTACTACTGCAAATATAAGTCAGAACTAAATATATTTAGGACCATATGGATCTCCCCCTCCTCCCATAACTAAAGTTAAAAGGATCAGTCCCTTAGGGCTTGGAGTGATACGTTCATTATTTATTTTTATTTGATTTATTATTGCACTTCTAGCCTTCCTAGTATATGAAGTTCTTTGGGTGGATTCTCAGACTTAATGAAGCACTTACTGTATATCCAAGAGTTAAATACAATCTGGCGTTGCCTGTTCTTTCTCTATTGTCCATGTATTGCTCAATCTACCAGAGACCATGCTTACAGAAAGAGTTTTGAGCTGGCACAGGATGAGCAGTTGAAGAAGAGAGCTTCCTAGTCTTGTCCAAATGCATATTTCAGGTAGTCTTCCCTCCCCTTCCTCAGTAAGGAAAGTGCTTCCTGCCAGAACCTTCCATAGAGAACATCTCCCGTGTATACACGTGTGTTCACATTGTATGCCCACAGACTTTCTTTCTTCTGATTGGTTACTTTGCTGGTATGCATATTGGTTAAGTTTTGGATATCAGCATATATCCAGGAACTCAATGTTTTTTTCTGACTTTTCTTGGTGGTAAGATTTTTCAATTTCCTGTTGACATAATCCACAGAGAAAAGGCTGTTCGTCTCAAGAATTGCCAAAACCTTTTGCTAAACTTTTGTTGTTCTAAACATCAATCCCTTATCAGTCTTCTTTCTTAGTTCCCTTCACATTCAAAAGATAGCACCCGTGCTCCCTTGCTCTAATGGTAACTAACTGCAAAAGGCAGCAAAAGAATTGCAAAGCAATTCTTTGTCAGAACCAACCAGCATGGCCAGCTTTGTATGAGACTTATGTACTAGGCATATTGGTCATTCATGAAGCAGTGAACCCCTCCAGAACAGGTTGAACACTGCCTGTTTGGCCTGTTCAGCAACTCCATCTTGGCTAGACAAATTCCATTATTAAAGGGTTATAATGGAACAATCAACCGGTTGATTGATGGGTTAAATGAAAAGAAACAAAGTTGTCATCTGCATATTGATGCTTATTGGAACAATTCAGCTTCCTTCCCATCTGATCTCCCTTGTATAGCCATTCAATAGCATGAGGGTTAAAACGGAGGGACAACAAATCAAATGCAACATTACCAAGGCCTAAAAAGTCTCATTTTGCTATTTGCCTGGAACTGAAAAACAGAAAGGATTGTCATAAGTGCTTAATGAGGCACAATACTTGGCTGGTAGGCTATACGGTGCAGGTCTGAGACATGTTAACAGTTACATGCAAATTGCAAATAGGGCATGAATGGAATGCCCATCTCTCATTGACAGTTCTCAGAATCTGCCAGATGGAGCAAAATGCATCCAAATACCAAAGTTTTGTTGTTACTCATGCTACATTTTGGAATCTCAAACCACTGATGGAAAACTTTTGTTATACATTTTATCTGCCTCATTCTCTGGCCACTTGAGGCTTGCAGTAGAAACCAGTGTTCTGTTACAGAGCCAAGACAGGCCAAACAGTCAAGTGGAAATCACAGCAGACGAGATTAGTCTAAACAAGTAAAGTTTGATCAGAAGATAATATGAAAACAGTTTTCTTACTAAAGGGTAGACAAAAGCAAGGCCTTGGGCAACTCCAAATGAACTCTAGTTGAAGCTCTCTTCTACTATGAGATGTTGTCTCAACAGCAAGGGAAAGCCATCTAACATTTTTCATGGTTTGAAAGGCATTAGGTAGGTTAATCTTTCTTCCCTAGATCACTAGGTTGGGTTCTGTAACAAGTCACATCTGGTTATTACAGGAGATAACTCCTGCATGATGGAAAAGGCAGTGTTCAGTATTGTATAGTGGTTAAGGTACTGAGGAGGCTAAGGTTCTGATCCACCTTCAGCCATGGAAGTTCACTGGATAAGTTTGGACCAGATACTCTCAGCCCATACTACCTCACAGGGTTGTTATTGGGTGGAGTGTTACATACACTAGCTTTAATTCCTGAATGAAAGGTGGGACATCGATCTTCTATATCTATCATCTATCTATTTATCTCTATATCTATCATCTCTATCTATCATCTATCATCTACCTATCTGTCATCTCCCTTAGCAGGATTTGTTCAAGAGGCTGAGTAGTTAAAAGTTATTGAATAAAATCCCCAAAAAGAGAAGCCTAGTTCTTTATTGCATTTGAGTCTTCTATTGCTCGGTGTAACTCTTAAAATTAGGAGAACCATGGCACTCCTTTCTAACAGAGTGAATGTTTACTTAACATAATGGTTAGGAAAGAATAATTACATAATGATTAGAGAAGAGTCATAAAGGAGAATCATGTTTAGTTTCTTCTCTCTCTCTCTCTCTCTCTGAATGATCATGCTTTTCCTTAGTCAATGTTCTTCTGAATGTTTTTAGATGAGACTACAAGCAATTTTCATTTTCTTTCTCCTAGAAAGGAAGGGCATAATGCTGCATTATCTTGAGGGTATTAGATATATAAGGATGGGGAAACAACAATTAGTTTGTGGTCTTTTGGTTGGCAAGCTTAGGATAAAAATTGAGAGGTAGATGAAGCCCTCTTTAACTATTTATTGATTTATATATCAAATTTGTCACTACCCATCTCGTTAAAAAGCAACTCTGGGCAGTTTACAGAAAGGATAAAATCAATTAAAATACAATATAAAAGAAATCTTAAATAATAAATAGATTCCAAGAATTGGTGGAATTGGCGAGAAGTTCAGGGAGCGTCATCAGGCCACCCTCAGGATCGACCAGAGCTCTCATCGCCCCATGCAAGCTGGCAGAAGATGCTTTATTTTGTTTTATTCATTTTCTGTCATGATGAAATCAAGTTTACTTGCAGGTTCATTAATACGTTGGAATGGGATATCAACATCACTCTTGGTGATGAGGAGTTCACCACTGTTAACAAAAGTTACAGTGTTTCAGGCTACAGGATCCTGCCAAGGGGGAGGTAAGTGTGAGAGATTTTGAGGGGCTAAGAAATAAATACAAGGAATTCTAGACATCGCAACCAACAAAAAGGAGAGGAGTTCATTAGTAGCTTGTGTCATAAACAACAGCTCAGTCCAGGCTACAAAAAAACTGGAAAGAAGAGATTCAAAATGTTCGAAGAGATTGTGCCTTAATGAACTCACTAAGAGGGCTGAAGGTTTGTATTTCAGTCTCCAAGGTTCTGTACCTTACCCTTAATTCTTGCACTAAAACTCCTTATTGGAGTCTGTGTGTTTCTTGCCTCCTTATGCATGTCCTGTGAAATGGGACTTGACAGTGAGATTCTATGAAATTTCCTATGAGCATTTCCAGACTCT
This sequence comes from Python bivittatus, assembly GCF_059951505.1. Classification (NCBI taxonomy): domain Eukaryota; kingdom Metazoa; phylum Chordata; class Lepidosauria; order Squamata; family Pythonidae; genus Python; species Python bivittatus. The sequence continues at coordinate 82,414,815 of NW_028277075.1, forward strand.
GGTGCAAGTTCTTTTTCTTGCTGAGGTTGTGTCTTGGATCTTGCATAGTACAAAACAGAGGTGGAGAATCATTTTTCTGTTTAACAGCTTCATTCACTCAGGGATAATTTCTTGGGAGCAGAGTTCAAGCAAGGCCAAAGTTTGGGAGAGTAATCATTCCATTTCTGTAATGGGCTGGGAGAAGAATCTTGGGGGACAAGGGAAAAAGCCCCAGCCTAGAACATAGTTTGATAAGAGAAATCTGAGTCCAAAGGAGGGATGCAGATGGAGAAAGCATCTCAGAAGGGACCCTCCCTAGTTTTCTGGAAAGTAAAGGCAGGGGAGGAAAGAAGTTCTTTCAGACTTGCAAGATTCTGTTACTGTAACCTTACAATAAAAGTGGTATTAGTACTTATGGTTTTGGTTTCTTCTCTGGACTACCTGGAAGAGCTGACAATTTCTGACCTCCTTCTTTCCTTGTCTCTATATCCCAAGCATCAGGCTGTAGGAAAGGGATGGATAGTTCTTAATACAAGTCTGAACTCATTGCTTGCAGAAGGATTTTTAAATTCAGCCAAGACCTGCATGAAGCCAGAGTTTGCCTATCCCTGCTAGAAATATTATCTTTGGTCCTATCTGACTATATCTAATTGTATTCAAACACACTTTTATAGCTCTTCATGACTGAATGGCAATAGACCCAGGGAAGGAGAGCCCTGGGAAGAACTTAAATATTTAATGGATGGTCTTGTTCCACCAAGGCAATATTTTTCTTTGAAGCTTACTTGCAGATTGACCTTGAAGAATGCTGGGCAAAGCTAAAATCATTGAGTGAAAAGTGGGAGATCTCAAACTTCATTTCACAGAAGTCCTCTGGGTTTTACACATCTGGGCTCCTCTTTCCTGCTTGATATAGTTACTTGATAGTTACTGCTGAAGATAGATAGTTCCAACCAACTTCCAGGGGGATATTTTACTTGGTGTCCTCCACCATAACCCTGGCATGTGAGATAGATAGGGATCCCACAGCCCATACTTTCCCTAGGGACACCCAGGTTTAAGTTCATCCTCAACCACAGAAGCTCACTGAGCGATTTCAGGCCAGGCATTCTCTGTCAGCCCCATCTACCCCACAAGTTGTTATTGCTATGGGAAAAAATGGGAGGAAGGAACACAGTATAAATCACCTTTTGCTCCTCACTAGGGTATACATTTAACAACCCAGTAAAGAAATAAATAATTGTGGAACTTTCTCAATCAGCAATGGATGCGTGGAATATCCATGACTAATATTCCACTAAAGGAAATCGGCATGGTTAGAAAGGACAGGAAGAGGGATCAAAACACAGACATTAGTGTCCATACAGACCATCATAATTTCAGCACCTGGCACATTCACTTAAAGCAATTAGGTATTAGGTAATGCAAAAAATCTCTAGAAAGTCATCACTGTCCAGATGGACTGTATGAGATAGATAAATGTTCTGTCCTATGAATAAAACAGCAGGGTCATGTCTCTCACTTGGAATCATTGTTTTCTAACATGACTGTCCCCCCTCCCAATATGTTGAGGTATTTTGCTGAACTCAGTCTTCCCTTCACAAGTGGTAAAGAAAAGGATGAAGATGGGGGAGAGGCTTTTTGCTACTGCTTCTGTTTGCCCTACCAAAAGAAAAGGTTAGGATGTACAGGAAAGGATATTGAGTACTGGATTCTTTGCAGGAAGATACAGGGTTAGATTTTCCAGTGGATTGTTTCCATCATTATAACCATTCTATATTTGAAAAGGGAAAACAAGAGAGATTGTGCTGGGAGAAACATTAGGAGAGGTGCGCAAATGTTTTCTTAGACAAATTATATCAGTGGAGGCTACCAACTGTCCTTCAAAGCTGTTGCCCAGTGTTATTTATCAGTGTTGCTCTTGGTTTAGGTCTCCTAATCAGAGAGGCCCCTAGCTGAACTTAGGACCACTTGCCTGCAAAGTGACAGAAGTGTGTGCATGAAGTACCTTACCTAGCTACTTAATATTCTACTACATGGATAGGGGACCTGTTACTCTTCCAAAGTTGAATTAAAATTCCCATCAGTCCCAAACAGCACACACACTGGCCAGTGTGTTGGAAGAACATTAGAAAACAGAGAATTTTATGTCACCAGGATACAGGCAAGCAAATAATTAAACAATAATGGCAATTAAGGGTACAGTGTAACTAAATTCTGATCAACATCCTGGTTCCTAAAAGACCTTGTACATACTTACTATAGACTGAAAGCATGTCCCCAGTTATTCATTGTTCCCAGTCAGCTTAAAGAAGTTTTTAACAGTTCTGGCCAGGAGAAGCTAACCAAGAATTATTGTTTTCCCTTTTCATATCAAGGTATAACAATGCAAAATTCCAGATGAGAGCAGAAGCATCTACCCTGCAGCTTGGCCTCCTAGATTTTGGAGCTTCATACACAGTTGTCCTAACACGTGTAAGTTACCTTTTGAATATTTATGCCTTTTCTATTTCAGTATAAATTCTTGTGTTCAGTCAGCTACTGAATCAATCCATTTTGTTTTCTTCAGGTAAAAAATCATAAGGACAAGGAAGTAGGCTGCAAACAAATGAGACTAACATATTATAAGCATTTTTAGGTAAACAAAACCTTAAAAACCTTGGTATACCCACAGTTAGGCACTTCTAAGTCCCATAGAAATCAAAGGGATAGAGGCCACATAATTCTCCTGTTGTCACCAGTAAGAGTCTGGATGAAATTCTGAGCATGCTTGAGAATGCATCAAATGCAGGTCAAGTATGATCACCTGTCATGGATGAGCAAATATTTGGATCCATTGGTCCCAGCCTTGTTGTTTTAAATATTTCATTTTATGGCCCAATGCTCTGAATATAAACCACAGTGGTCACCCCAATGTTAGGCTCAGAACATTCTGAGAAAATTCAGATGACAGCCATTACCACATTGCTTTGCCTTCATTTTTTTGTTTTCAGCATTGGGCTTCCGACAATTTCTGTCTCATGTTCTGCCCCACGGTAAGATCAAATGGAGGGGCCCCAAGGCAAGCATTGGGAAGGCCTGGAGGACAGCTTGACCAGGGCCTTTTCAAACTTGGCAGCAGCCATAAAAATGTCAGTTTATTTGCATTGTACCTAAACTTTTCTCTGCCATTAATAGAAAAGGCATTATTTTGTATTCATTTGGTTGTTTTGTTGATTGAATTGAAATATGTAGAGTAGAAAAAGAATGGCATACTAGGACTATAATCCTTTGTCTAGCCAGGAGCAAAACCCACTGAGCATAGCACAGCAGGACTATTTTCTGGATAAATATGCACCGGATTGAGTTGCAAGCCTATCAGTTTATGGGGAAATAAACAGCTTGATGAACAGATGAATGGATAAACTCATGGGTAGCTAGATATGATAATAGAGTCTCTTTCTTTTAATAGGAAAACTCAATTCTGACTTCAACAGATGAATATAAAAAAAGAGGGAAAGTTGAGCAAAGGCTACCTGGCAAAAATTAAACTTCCTCCTAGAAATCTTGAGGGTCTGATAAATATTGTCCTCTTTCTCTTTCTCTTTTCTCTAAATATTTAATGCTTTATTATTTGTCATCCAAAGCCATCTAAACTGCTTCCAACTTCTCAGAAGAGAATTTGAGCCTGGCCAATCTCATCTTCTCATTGAAATCCAGCCCTGCTGCTTTATTTGAGCATTTATTCATTATTGATAGAATTTAGTATTGAGGTTTGGCAAACAGAGCCTCTTGTTATAAACAAATCCCATATATTTCAATAAATGTTTGCCAAGACTACAGGAGAAACCATCGCACAGAACATATAAGATTGGGCAGTCTGACATTTCTATATGAAGACTAAAGACCCAGCAAAGGGTTTAAAACACAATGGCATTTCTGTAATATAGCAGGATTTAGATATTCCAAGTACTTCTGGAACCAAGCCCTGCAGAGTTCAGTTTGGCTTACTCCCAACCATGTAGCCTATTGTTGGATTCCTAAATAAACCCACTGATTAGGGTTAGTCCTGTTTAAATTAATGGAAATTTTTAAAGAGAGTCTTGAAATTATGGATTCAAGAGAAGTCTTGATGCTATGAGTATCCTTACTTTGAAAAATGGCTTTGAGATTCAATGGAATTTGACAAGAGCATCAAGGGAACATTATTGAATCAAACTAAAGAAACCTAAGCCAAATGACAATCAATACAGCCTTGGGGCAATGAATTGAATGAAGACATATTTTTTGACTGGCTGGACTCTCCTGTCAATCAATTTCACTGCAGGTTTCCAAAATCTAGTATTATGCAAGAGGGAGAAATATTTCTCTATACACTTTCTACACACAAGGCCTTCTCCAATAAACTCAAATCACTCAACTTTATTTCCCCTAAGCTCTGAAGCTCTAAAAGCTTTGTCTTTCATATAGAGAAACATATCTCTCAAATTGCAAAAATTAGATATTTCGTACAGAAATTGTTCCCTTGTTGGACATTAGGTCTATAATACTTGATGGAAGCGGCAGTGTGAACACGTATTATACACATGTGACCCATAAAAGGTTGTTGGATTCTAATTTCTATCAATGATCAAGGATAATGGGACAACATCTGAGAGGAAAACTTATCCCATTCTAGTATATTCATTATTCATTCATTAGTAATATAATAATATTTATTATATGTGTTGGATGTGAGACAGCCTATACCTGCAAATCATTACATTCTGGATTAGGCAAAAATCTGAGAGCTTCTAAGCAAATGTAGCTTAATTTTTGTGAAGTATGTCTATTACACTCAGGGGAAAAGGGGATCTAGATTATAAAACTGTGATTAACCAAGAGTTCATCAGCATATCTTAGGATGGTAAAATGCTGCCACTGATGCCATTTGATTTGGCCCATTTTTAATTTCCTCCTGGCAATATTTCATTTCATTATATACCTGTTCTTATTATTTACCAAATCACTGGTTTTGTCCAAAGCTGCCTGCTATAATTAATCATATGCTTCACTCTGCTTGTAGCCCTATTGTACTTTATGAGGTATGCACAAAGAAGCAGAATGATGGATATGGTGCAACAGTTTGGATAAACCACAGAATGTAAATGATTAGGAGTGTTACTTCCAATGACCAATCTTTTTATCAACTCTAAACTTCTTTGGAAAGGACTTTTGACATTTTTCCATAGCCCAATGAGTAATGCAATTACTGCTCTCCCCTTTCAGCTTTTAAAAGAAACCTTGTGGTCTCTCCCTACGTGGTGATTAAGTACATCTCATAAACAATGCCAGCACCTTGCCAGTAAAAGCAGAGTTTGCTGATGCTTTTAAAATGACTTTATTTCAGTCCAGCCAGCAAGTACACAATTCTTCAGTTGGCTCAAGAGGAGGACACTGCTACAGTTTTCAGAAAGAAAGCTTTTCCCCACTGCATTCTAGCTTCTGCATTAACTTGGACTGGCTACTCCATCACCTCATCAACATGATTTCTTTTCCTCCCAACCAGGCTTCTGCAGAGACACTCCAAGCATGGAAGATAGAAGATATTCCAGCCAACAATGTCCATATTTCATGGCAGATTCCACAGTATCTGTTAATATCAGCTGGGGAAGTGATGTTCTCCATTACTGGCCTTGCCTTCTCTTACTCCCAGGTAGAGTTCTTAGGACTTCATACAAGGAGGACATCCTGAATCTAGAGCCCTTTATAAATAAGAGGCCAAGGAGGAAAGGTTTCAAAAGGTTGCCTGCCAAAGGCCAAGCCCAAAGAAATTAAATGGCAAATTCAGTGCAGTTTGCACCTCAGTCCAGGCCCCATTTACTCTTTGTGATCTGTGAATAAATATGCCTGAGATTATGGTCTAGGGACCATAACGCCCACTTCTCTGTCCAATATTTCTTTCTGTGATCAGGACTGCCCTGCTCAGGGGATCTAAGACAATGTGTTTGTTCTTTATTGAAGGTTGAGGCAGAGGACCTCTGAGCCAGACATCTGGTGACTCTGCCAGCCTCTTAGGGGATGGGAGAAGCAAGCTCTGCCAGTCAGTCTAAGTACTGCTTTTTGATGCTATCTTCATCAAAGCTACTGAAGATGCCTAGTTATAACTAGTGTGGCATGTTATGTGCTCTAGGGATACCTCCCACAAAATTAATGCTAAAAACCATATTTGATTTCATACTTCTAAAAACAAAAAAGGTTTTGAAGTTAATTGTGTACTTGAAAAACATTTAATAAAACATAGTTGTGACCTGAGGCTAGAAATTGGTCCTCTTCATTCAGTACACTTAACCATGTTAAATGTATTGTGCAAATATCCTAACCCAGACAATGAACCCTCTGCAGGTTATTTTTAACCTAAAACAACCCAAGAATTATTTGTGGCTAAAATAACTCCCACCTTTTTAACCATGCAATATGAACTACTTCCTAGAAAATTAACTCTCCTTTCTGAGTTTTGAGATAAATTTGTAGAGATGGCCTGCAAAAATTGGGACTTCTCTAGGCATCCTGTCTTTGACTCTTTTTTATTTCCCATCCTCTGAGACAACACCAGGATGCTGGTGAAAGGGAGATAAAAAAGGGACAAGGGCAAGACAGACTTTATCCTAGTTCTGTCCATGGTGTTACCAACCCTGTGGATTTTCAAACTTTTTTTACTGTTAAAAGAACAAAACACATGAGACTAAAAGACCAAACAATCTGCCACAGTATGCTGCCAGCACACAGAGGTAGCAGTTACTTGAATTCAGTTGCATCATTCAAACATGGCCATGATGTGGCTTACTCTCTGGAAGACATGTGAGGGACGTTGCTGGATAAGAGATTTTCCACAGAAAGGAAGCAGAAATGGCCTGAGAAGGTGGGTTGGTCTACAATGCTCTCATCTGCCATGTGGCATCCATTGCTCCATTTCAAATGATTCAGGGCATACTTGATTATGCTGCTTGCCCACATTGACAGATCTGTGTTCCTTTTTAATAGAATATATTTTTCTTAGATGTCATAGTTTAGCCCTTCCCTTCCTTCCAGTTGGGCTTCTGCCCAGTATTCATCTTATCTGTTTTCTAGTCCTCTTAGTTACTTTCTACTCAGAACTGTTCTTTCAACTTGTCTTGCCTCTAAGCACAATGCAGCTCACTCCTTTAGCAACTATCTCAGTGACCATTCGTAAATATGAGAGTAATAAATGGTAGTAAACAGTAGTAAAAAAAATCATTTCCTGACTAATGCATGCACTTACACCCAAATTTCTGTGCCTGACAACAACACATGCTGGAGTGAGAGTAATGCTGGCATCGCTGCACAAGAGAACTTTATCTGAATGAGATGGCAGCAACCAGTGATCTTTGCAGCGTCTCTCTCTCAGTCATGTGGTTCACTTAGCCACCATTTCCTTTAATGACAAAGTCACTGGAACAGATTGCGGTCACTAAATGAGGAGGGGCTGTAAATATTAGTATAGATTGTGTGCAAACATGGCTATTTGCTGTTGCTCAGTTTTGATATCCAAATAATGTATTTTTTAAAAAAGAAGCAGAAAAGGAGATATTCTTTCTACATCAGGGATGAACACTTTGAATAAAAAATCAAGATCTGATTCAAAAATGACAAGCAATGTTTTGACCTCAGTGAGGTCAAATAGATAGAAATTACGGTCCACACAAGTCCAGTGGGACCAATGGCTTCTTGGGAGAACATTGTATATTCCAGGAATCAATAGAAATATTAGCAACTGTCACAATAGATGACTTACAATTTATTACAGAGTTGGAAAAACTAATATGTGGTATGCTAAGTAATCCTGAACAATCCTTTTAAATTTAGAAATTTAGTAATACACAAGGCTTATAACCACACGGCAGGAAAGATAATTGGGAGCAGATTTCTGCCTGGCCATGTGCTCTCTCTCTCTCAAATGTTTCCTTAACCGCAGTGTTTTGTTGTGCTGACATATTTGTGGATCGGTTCCTATACATGTCAGGGACAAGAGGCAGGGACAGAGCACATGCTTTACCTGCAGAAAGCCCCACATTTCATCCTGGTATCTCCAACTTTTTAGAAAAGTATCAAAGCCAGGAGATGAGAAAAACAAACCAACTCTGCCTGAGACTCCAGGAAACCGCTGCTAGTCAGAACAGTACTGGGATAGATGGGCCAATAGATGGTCCTGTGTTGACGTGCTTGATCACTGGAAACATGTACACTTTGCAGTTCCTGGCAAGCAGAAGTCAGCTCATTTAAATAACAATTTAGCAATCTGGATGCCAGCAATAAATACAATAAGGTAGCTGTAAAACATTAAAACAACTTATCTTAGACGTCTAGTTCTACTCCAGGAGAATGAAAAAGCAAGATTAAGGATAGATTGGTTCAGGGCTATCTGGGATTTCTCCAATTTCATCTATTTCTAAAGACTTTTGTTGCAGATCCTACGAGATTATAAACAGAATCCTCATAGGCCATAGTGAAGAAGGATGGGGAAGTACTGCTTATGTGGGCATAGCCAGAGAAACAATGCACTGAGTCTCAGGATCCTCCTCCTCTCTGGTTGCCATATTCTGATGTGGTTTGAAATGAATTTGCCCACTTATCTTCATCCCTTGATGACTGCAGCATCAAACTGTGATGTTCAGGGACCCATAAGTGAGCCATTGGGCATTGTTCCCCTGATTAGTATGGGCAGATCAATTTACATTGCCCGAGAATGGTATTTTTCCCCACTGAATCTACTGAAGCACTTGATTGAATGTTCAAGGGACTGTGTGCTCAGAAGCACAATGTGTTTTGTGTCCTGTTTGACAAAGTGGGGTGGACTAATCCCAGGGTGGCACGGAATGGGAATATTGAAGGAATTTTCCAAATATTTGGGAATGTTTTATGCTTTCTCCTCTTCAGGCTCCTGTTAGTATGAAATCCGTGCTGCAAGCTGGCTGGTTGTTAACTGTGGGCTTTGGAAATGTTATTGTGCTCATTGTTGCCCAGTCTGCACCTCTGGTACAGGTATGGCTAGCATATATTATCCACTGTCCTAGAGAACTGAGATATAGAAATGAATTTGTCACATTTTTTCCCTTGCAGCCAAAGAATATGAGTGGGCCAGGAGGACATGATTGGCCCAAGGTCACTTAGTGAGTTTCGTGACTGAACAAAGACATTAACCCAGTTCTCTCTGGTTCACAGTGAGATTGGCACACTTCATTGTTTTCTTCCTGTCCTTTTGAGCAATGCATTTCACCAGTGTTCAGACTCTTCCTACCTTTTTTTACAAATTGATACATTTTTACACTAACTAACTTGATTATTCCAAGACAGAGATGACCAACATGTCCACCAGAGGTTCCATACCTTTGTGACTTCTACACAGAGAATACCCACTGTGCTGCTTCTCCTGCTAGTGTGTTGCAAGAAATGAAAAAGATTCCCTTGCCCAAATGTCTCTTCCTTCACTGAGTGTTAAAATACAGGAGTGAACAGTTTGGCTATCCTACCAGGATTCATATAAAACACACCGAGTTGCAAATTAGCCCACTATATTTTAGCTGAACATGTTACATAAAACCAACTCATGGGATTAAATGATTATTTAGTATGTTGTGTAAACCTAAGCATATGGGTTGAATAAGCCATAATTAAATTAACCATAGATTAATGTGTTGTGCTTTGTTAGGGCCCTATCCACGTTTGTCACAGGGTTACTGTAAAACTAGATCATTGAGTTGATGAGAACAGTGTTAGCTCTAATATAGTGTGTGTGTGTCCACATTCTGACAAATCTGTATTCCAAAACATACTGTAGGTATGTAATAGATAGAAGTGCACACATTGGAAATCAAATTCTTACAAGAATAACTAAATTAAAATTGCCAAGGAGAGAGACTGATTGTCTACACTGAAAAGCATGATTAGGATACTTGACTTCCAAAGATACTTATAATAAATGCAGAAGTAACTTTGTAAGTAACTTATACCGAGAGGAAGAGAAACACCTCAATAGCAGCTGATTAACCTGCACAGATGAGAAAGGCCATTGAACAAATGAGCAATTTAACTTTGAATTGAATTGAACAAATGAGCAACAAATTAAGCAGTAAAGCAGATGTTACAATAGAATGCTATTATTGCTACTTCCAACTGTATCCTCTCTCCCAAATCCATAGTTCAAAAAAATCAGTGTCAGGGCTGAGCATATATGCTGTTACAGTTAGTACCAGTAACAATGGATGTTTATTGGTAAAAAAGAACCCTTCTCAGAAAGGAAACTAAAAACAAGAGAACTAATTGATCTAAATTTCTAAGAGCTAATTTACATGTGTGTCAGTGCCACCAATTACACCAAATTAAATTGCAGACTCAGATTCATATATAATCATTCTCCAGCCTGTGAATGCTCTTTGTTGCAGAGAGAACACTCCATGCACACTAGACTTTTGGCCATTTCTGTATGTGCAGCAGAAATTCCTGTGATCCTGCAAAGGGACATCCGTCCCAGTGCCAAATTCTGTTGTTTGATGAGAACTGCTAAACTAATTTGTACTTCTATTTACCACTACCACAACTGGATGCAAAAATCAAGAAAACCACTAGACAGCAGGAAAGAGAATATTCAGTATCTCTTTGCTGCCATCTAGTGACCATTGGAATTTTTTTTGCCCAGATATGACAGCCCTAAATTACCCCCAATATATCCTTGATGTGATCTCTGGCACTCTTTCGCGGGATTTCATGCAATACTGCCCACCTGAAGATGTTTCTCCTATCTAATAGCATATCATAATCATTTGGAAGTTATATGAGATGCAAAGCAACCATCATGTGATGGAATGTTTCACAGATGCGGGGAACAGAGGAGGGAGCAAAACCATTAAATAAGCCATAAAATATTCCTTAGTCATTCCAAGAAATATGGGCAAAAAACTCAGAACTCCACCTTAATTCCACTAGATACAAGTTGAGCTGGAGAATTGCTTTGGCAGGCTTTCACGATTCTATTACAAAATACAAAAAATACAAATATTATGTCACGCTACTAGCAATAAAGATCATTCCAGAACTCCAAGTAGTTTCTGTTCCCTAGGTTGGCCAGCTCCAAAAGCCTTGACATATTATGAGGTAACAGTTTGTTCTGCATATTCTTTGTTCATGACAATTACCTGGTTCACACGGCACATTAAAGCATAATGTGGTTTGTTTGATTTTCATCCAGAATATTGTGTGAACCTATCCATTGCAGTTTATAAATCATGCTTTATGGCTTAGTGTGTTGTGAGAATCCAGCCCAGTGTACACTTATTTAATGAATAATAGTTAAGCAAACCCATGGCTTAGTATGTTTTATTAATTAGGTCAATGGTTAAATGTGAGTGGTTATATGTTAAGAACATTGCTTGCTACTCCACCAGCCAATTTTGCTAAGGTGTTCCAAAATATGGAAAGCCATGGAATTCAGCAAAATGTCTTATATGTGAGGTTTATTCTCATCTCCTTCTTGCCCCAACATGAGGGTAATCTATTTTACCCATTTGTAGCAGGAATAAACAATGTTGCTCTTAATATCCCCATAGCCCACCATGAAGGCAACTTCCACCAATCTTTTCATGTTCTGTGTCCAAAGTAGCATTTTCCAATCTCTGTCAGCACAAGCAATGCTCTACAATCTATCTGCTATGCTTCATTTGTTGTAGGCAATGCCTTTTCTCCAAGTGGATAGTTTGTGCTATGGCACATATTCCTTCCCCTCTGGTCACTGCCCTCTTTAGCCATTTTGTCCTCAGCTGCTGGACCAGAGAAATGGTGAATTTTTTTTTTAACCAGTCTACTGGTGAACTGGTAAAACAGTCCTTCCTTCCTTCCTTCCTTCCTTCCTTCCTTCCTTCCTTCCTTCCTTCCTTCCTTCCTTCCTTCCTTCCTTCCTTCTTTCCTTCCTACCTTCCTACCTTCCTACCTTCCTACCTTCCTACCTTCCTGTTGTTTTTTTAACCCATCCACTGGTAAAATGGTAGGTCTTTCTTTTTCCTTTTTAATCTTCCTATCTAAATGACCTAAAAGCAGGGAAATGGAAGGAGGATAAAAGGCTGCAGTGGATGGTGGAGAGAAAGGAAAGCTGCAAAAAAGAGAAAAATGGGAGAGGTCAATGTGTATTTGTGGATGAGCTCTTGTTTGCATGTGCAGCAAATAAGACCCTTTCAGTTTTTAATAACTATGGTCAGAGGGGGCTAGGTTAGTACTAAAAAAGATGGTTGATGGCCACATGAGATTCTCTGAGCCACAGATCATCCACCTTGTTCTTGGGCCAAGCAATGGAAATGTAAAATTGTTGTCTAAAGAGGAGCAAAGTAATTTACCTCAGTGTTCCTCCAGGGACAGTTCTTTAACTCAAATAGTCCTTAATTGCTTTCAGGAACTATCTTTATAGCTGAAATGCATCAGATGAAAATGAGGAAGATGGAAACCAAGAGTTTCTAGTACAGCTACTGGACATGTGGTACTTAGGGGATAGTCTTTCAAAATATAATCTAGCTAGCCAGCTATGTTCATATATTTGCTATATCCTCTGCTTTTAGTACCCATCTACAAATGCTAAAATGTTCTCCTAATCAGAATTTTCATGCTGCTGTGCTCCAAGCTTCTGTGAATTATCTCAGAACTCTAGCATCACCAGAGTCAAATAAAGATATCTTCTTCACATCAACTTGTACTACAAAGTGTTTACTAAAACTAAACCAGTAAATAAAGACTTGTTTTACAGTGTAAGGAAAAGGGATTGAGCCCAACAGATTATCCCGCCAAGACATTTTATGAGATTAAAGGTTCTACATGCAAGAATATTCTCAATAATCAATTGTGGAAAAAAAAGGGGGGGGATTACACATTTGAACCACAACATAACATTCTTTTGATCCAGAAAATAATCTGTATTAAGCCCACAATGGAGTTCTAATGCTGAAGTTAAACAGGCCTGGCTCTATAAACTGCTTGAATTTAAAGGGGGCTCTGACCAGGAACCCCAGGCAAATTACTTTTGATTGCTTCAAAGTGCAGAAATTTAACACCAGCATTTCATTACAGTACCACTTACCAAGAACATACTACAGGTATCGATTCTGAATGTACAGAATTTCACTAATCATTCAGGAGATACGTTTTCCTGCAACCCAGATGCTGATTAAATCTCCCAGATGATTTGCAGGCAGACTTCCCCTTCTGTACAACTTACATGTCCAGGCGAATGTGTCAGAAGTGAAATATGTTTGCATTGTATTATCAGAGATGAGCAGGACAGAACTATTGTAAGCAGATAAATAATGGAAATAATGTTTTGTTTAATCTTTTCTTTCTCCAGTGGGCTGAATTTATCCTTTTTGCCATGCTCCTTTTTATCGTCTTTGTTATTTTCTCCATCATGGGATATTTCTACATTAGCACAGACCCAGAAGAACTTGCTGATAAAGGGAATGAAGAAGAGACATCAAGCAATAAAAACATGATTGGCCTTGTTACCAGGAAAACAGAGCTATAAAGGGGCTGCAAACACTGGAGTTAAGTTTGAGGGGCTTTTTCTTTTAATAAGATGGTGATTTGACAGATTTCTTTCCCATGCTATGATCTCATCAGATATATTCTGAGGGAAAGGGCAAACTAAGTTACTGTTCCTCAGTATGTCAGTTGAATAAATGTATGCAAACTCCTGGAAAGCTGCCTTATTAAAAAGTGAATATAATGTAGTTTTATCTCTTCTGGCTCCATCAGACGCTAGGAGTAATTCTGTTAAAGTTCTATATTTAAAGCACATTGTGTCTGTCTGTCTGTCTATCATCTCTATCATTTATCTATGTATTCATTCCACAAGTGATTCTTCAAATTAAATGAAACTTATTTATCGTTACATAAATACATCATAAGTCCCCATAAATCCAGTATAGAATTGTGGGCTGAGAGGATCTTTGTAACCTTAATCCATTTTAAAATATTTTCATTCATCACTCACTCGAAATAATGCTTTGATTTTGTATTTCTTACTGTAATATAAATCAGCTTGCCCTACCGTGGCTCTAGTATATTTCTGTTCTGCATATGTGTAAATCCTTAAAGCATGATAGATTTCCTATACAGAATATATTTGTAAAGATGAAATAGCATGCTAATTTCATGTGGGATAGTTGATGTTCATTTATGTCTCTTCATATCGAAGTGGCTGTCATAGAGACTGTTGGACCAGATTCAGGGTACTCAATAAACCTGAGTCAATCTCAACTGCCATCCTTTGCGATTGAGTACTGCTCTATCAGAAAGGGCAGGAAGTAAATAGAACAAAAGTCGAATAAAAGTGAGATGGCTGGAGACATCTCTAAACACAGTTCTATAGATGGTAGAACCTATGTTAAAGTTAGATACCAGTAACATAGATGACTTTCCATGAAGATTTTCATATAAGAATTCTGGCCATTCATGTGTACATGGATGCACATCCAACATTTCTTCTATTCATCAGCTTCCCTATTTATCGTTCTTTTATTTTGAATATATCTGAAAAAGTCCTTTTTGTTGTTCTTAGCCTCCTTTGTCAATTACAAATTAGATTAAGCTTTAACTTTTCTGACATCCTCTCTAGGCTACTCATACTATATGTACCATTCCCTGGGGATCTATCACTTATTCCACTTCCTTGATGCCTTTGATCCTCTTTCTTAGTCTCATGATTGAACGAGGGCTGCCTAGACATTTATTAGGTATGAACAGTATCTATCATTGTTCTATACTGTTTTGCAAAGGTTTTATCTCACTCCTAGGTTCTAAGAATTTCTCCCTCCCCACAGTCCCTGCCCTCCTCCTCCTCAGAGACCACAGTGAGAGGTCCCCCGCCCATCCCAGAATGAGGACTCAGTCCATCTAAATCAGGTCCTGATTCCTCGTAGTCAAGAGGGGAAGGGTTGTGAAAAAAGGACCTTCCCCCTACTCTTATGTCATGGGAATACAATAAGGTTGTAGGTATCAAAGAGACTAAGGCAAACATCCCTCCCCTCAGCAGTCTCTAGTTCCACAGATGTAGAATGCATGAAGATCAGTAGCAGCTTTCTAAGACCTGTCAAGGTAGACTATCTGTGGAATTAATCTGTCCATTCTGTGTCTAGCATCCAAAATGCGTTCCCTTCACATTGGAAACGGGGTCTATGCAGCACAGTGGACACAGAGTGGTGAGATACTGGGAAGATTTTCATTGAGGCTGGCAGTTTTAAATGAACAGCTTCCAGGCTAATGTGAGCAGCTACAGGGAGGGATCCCCCAAAACATGGAATCCAGGTTCTTGGAGGGCATGATGAGGGCGAAAACCTAGTGGAAAGTCAAAACATGTTTCCTCAATGCAATAGAATCAGCAGCATGTTTGTAAGAAACCTTGGCAAAGGTCTAGTTGTTCCCTGAGAGCTAATTATGTTGCTTATAGCTCTCCAAGAATGTGGATGCTTCAGAACAGAAGAAAAATGGGACATGATGGGCAAACAGTGAGAGTCATAAACAGCCTGGGAAGAGCAGAACTGAATAGAAGGATGCTCTCAGTTGTTATATGCACATTCAACTCGTGGTAATAGAGTAGGTCAATTACCTTGTTGGTCGGAGATACAGCATTGCAGGTGTTGCTCAAAAGTCATATTTGTACCTTCCATTTCACCCTCTGATGGTGGAAGATGGGCAGAGGAATAATGCACCTAAAAACTGGGTAATTAGAACAGACCTTTCCAAAAACCTGAGGTAAATTGAAGACTGTGATCTGAAATGACAAGATTAACCATCTTTCTGTACCAGAAAGAGCCAGTTTGGTGTAGTGGTTCAGGCACCAGGCTAGAAAGTGG
This sequence comes from Python bivittatus, assembly GCF_059951505.1. Taxonomy (NCBI): domain Eukaryota; kingdom Metazoa; phylum Chordata; class Lepidosauria; order Squamata; family Pythonidae; genus Python; species Python bivittatus. The sequence goes on from NW_028277075.1 coordinate 82,430,660, forward strand.
AAGGCTAGGAGTCGCCTTAGGCACGAAGCCAGCCGGGTGACCTTGGGGCAGTCCTAATCCCTCAGCCGTAGGAAGGAGGAGGCAAGGGCAAACCACTTCTGAAAAACCTTGCCAAGAAAACTTCAAGGACTTGTCCAGGCAGTCGCCAGGAGTCAACACTGATTCAAAGACACACACATGCACTGTACTGGAAAGCCTGTACAAAAAAAAAAAAAAAAGGTGCAGTGGTATCTGGTTCAAAGGAAAGCCTTTACAAGGAAAGTGAGCCATTTCTGTCAAAAGATGCATAACAACCAAAATAGTGGTCAACTCTTTAATGTTTGGAAAGTCTGTACCAAAATCTAAAGATACAATATTCCATGACAGTGCGGGAAAGAGAAAGAATTGTAACAACTAGGCAGTAACAACTCTGGATGTTACTGGCTTCACCTGACAGCCGGTGTGAAAGGGTGAATTATTTGCTTTTACGTTTGCTCTTATATGAGGCCACCAACAATCTTGGAAGCGAGATGGATGCATACTTTAGGCCTGCTTTTACCAGCAAGTACATTAAGACTGGTTGTCCTTGATGCCTTTGATCTTCTTTCCCACTCTTTCTTAATATGAGGAGGGGCTGGCTGCTTGCTTATGAGGTACAAATGGATTGTCCATCTCTTCTGGTTCTGCATTGTTTTGCAAATGTCCCTTCTGATTCCCAGGCTCAAAGAATTCCCTCAAACCTCTGACTATTTTAACCAGATGGTCTCTGCCAAGTTCATTCACTTGGATTTCTGAGGCGATGCAGATACTTCTGACATATAGTATAATTTTTTCCTCATTCTTTGGCTTGTGTTCCTTTTCAACACAAAAATTGTATCCTTCAGTTGTTATATTCCAATCATGGAAGATATTCACTAAGTCTCTGTTGTATCTATATCTATAAGTCATACTTTTCTTCCTGTATCGAGTTCAAGCTCATTTTGTTTATTTCCCATTCTCTGAACATTAGTATACAGAAAGCAAAGGTGATGAACTTTATTAGCCAATATTCTTCCTGATTTTTTGAGTAATTTAGTAGGCCTCATTAAAGCGGCACTCTTTCTACAGTTCACAAGTCATTATTTGAGGTCCTTGCTTCAGGGTTTTCAGCTCCAACTCCTTCAGGATTAATTTTAAAGTCTTCCTATTTAAGCTCACCATCTTTCGACTGAATACATTTTAACCAGATCTGTAAATAATTGTTCAATCAGGGCATGTTCTGTGTTGGGGCATAAGAATTCCAAAGATTTTCAATTGTTCAGGCTGAGAAGAGAGCAGATAAGAGTATGAATGATTCCTTTTGCTCCTATAACAGAGCTAATTAGGGATATATCTTTTTCTGTGCAAAACCTAGAAGTACAGCTTTTAATGGCACTTCAGTATAATTGTCAAAGTTTTCAGTTTGTATAATGGTAAACCTGTAATTATCAGTTGAACTATAACATATATCATTGATGAGTAGAGGGTTTTTTCTTTTCTACATCTTTGTGGTTTAAAACGCTTTGGTCTATATCAAGTGCGGCTGGTTGTCTAATGAGAAATCTCATGAAATGAGATGGAGGACAAGATAGAAGAGAACCACAGCCTGTGGAAAATCACCTAAATGTGTGGACTCTATTGGGCATTAGTTCATTCTGAACAGTTTAACCCCAAGGTAGTTATTCTGAATCAAAGCTGAAAAAAACTGCAACTCTCCACATGTTCCTGAATGGGAACTCTTAATGTTCCCCATTGTTGGGGCTGCTGGGAGTTGTAGTTCAGTACTATCTGGAAAAGTACAGGTTTCCATCTCTATGGTAAATCCAGTGCTTCTCACCTGATTCCCCCCACCCCAAGAAATCTGTGCTATGGATTTAAAGGAAGGAAGAATGGACAGGCAAAACAAGGCAAGATATGCTTCAATATTTTAATACCATGTCAATGAATCTGCAGAGTGAAACAATCCATGTGGTGGGAGAAGGAAGCAACCCATGAGGAGAAAGTAGTGGGAGTTTAAGGAAGCCTCTATGTTGGGCTGCAGATGCGTGTTTGCCTATCTAAGGATTATAGTGCTACATACAGAATAGAGGAATCTCACTCTTTCCTGATGGCATTTTGTCATATGTCTGAATTCCACAGCAGTGAACAAAAGGTGGTTGTATCTCAAGTGGCTGTCCTTCCTCTATTGCCCTCTGGATATGATGCAGTTCAACTCTCAACATTCCTAGTCAGTATAACTCCATTATGTTGCTGTCTCCATATAGCACACCATTTGTATGTGAAATGTCACTACATAGATTGGGGGTATTCACACAAAGTTAACTTATTTAAAAATTGAAATCCAGTGGAGAAGTCAGTCCATGACACAAATTGCTAAACAGATAACAAGGCCTAAACATGCTTTTTTAAAATTCAGTCATCAGAGTTTTAGTGCCAGCCTTCTTCACCATAAAACCTGATGGAACAATACTGTCTCTGAAGTGCAACAACCCTGCAGGAATCCAAAGAAGTTGGTATAAAAATTAATGGAAGTATATTTTGAATATTTAAATGATATGGAGAAAATGAGAAGTATCTTCATTTATGTTTAACTATAAAAAGACTCCCAGATTAAGCAAACCATAAAATAGTAGCTGAAGCATGATGGAGGATTGAGACATTATTTTCAACCATGTCAATTGATTTCAATCATTAGGGATTTAAAGAATGTTCTGAGATTACAGACAGAGTTAGCATTGACCTTTGTATACATTAGGTCACTACCATACCTCCTTGACATTAGTAATACCTACAATCTCAAACCCATACTGTGGTTTGAAAAAATTGGAAATAATTTTTGGCTCCTGGCTATAGGTGTCTATGAAGAAAGGTGTGGGGGGAGTGATAAAATATACAACATTGCAATGCAAGTACAATAAGACAAGTTTCCACTTGAGATTGCAACATGCATTTCATCATTTTGGCATCATTGTGGTTTGACACCCTATGCCCCTAGCCTCCTCCTCTTCCTCCTTTCCCATTCTTTGATCACCTTTTTAAAAAAATTTAGAGATAAATCTGATCAATGTGAGAACTGGGAATACAAAGGATTTTACAGAATTAAATGATTAATAGAAACCCTATTATTGCTGAGTATATTTTGCAAAAGAATTAGCTGTATGTTCCAACTTGGTTTCAAATTAATCAAGTTCAGTAATTTCTTTGTAAACTAATTCTTATCAACTGTGACAGTTAATAACATTTGAAGAACAGTGTACATTTACTTCATTTAAAAGTAAAAGATTCTGACAGCATTATATAAAACTCTTATTTTAAACATGAGATATTCCCTTGAATCTCTGGGATCTGAACTTGAATCTCATTGGTGCTTTTATGATATAAGTCCTTTAAAATCTTTTTCATTTTAGTTAATGAGTCATCAACAATTGATTATGAAAACAACAGTAGGTAGCACTGGGAGCCAGTTTGGGGAAGGGGTTTAAGGCACCAGGCTCTTTAAGGCAATAGGACTTCCATTCCTGCCTTAGGCACACAGCCAGCTGGGTGATCTTGGGCCAGGCGCTCTCTCTCAGCCCTAGGAAGAAGGCAAGGGCAAACCACTACTGAAAACCTTGCCAAGGAAACTGCAGGGACTGGTCCAGGCAGTCACCAGGAGTCAACACTGACTTGAAGGCACTCCCCCCCCCACAAAAAAAACCAACAACCCCACACCAAAAAGACAAACACTATATTTAGTTAAAACTGCACTTTGTACATTGCAACTTTATTAGGTTGTATGAGTGGGGTTGTACACAAATTGGTACATGTTACAGATTTCAAGGCTTTGAGAAAATTAAGTAAATCATTCAACAAACTTTTGCTATGAATCCTGCTTTTAGTTTATTATCCATATTTCTAACAGCATATAAATCGAGACAACAGAAGGCATTGACTGAGTTCCCGTCAGTTGCCAGGTTTATTGTCATAGAATGCTTGAAAATTAAAATGCATCTTTCATTGGATTAATTATATTTAAATGTGTGGGAAATTGCTTTGGCTGAACAATCAACACAACCATAAAGTCAAGGGCTGGCTTAGGGTCATGCATGAATCCAGCCATCCAGTCAAGCCCTTTATCGAACGTCTAATGGCATTGGCACACTTTAAGGGGGAAGTTCTGCTCAGAGTAGAAAGTGCAAAGTTATGACTGGAACTGTGAGTGCTCGGACAGGCATTATCCAGGTGCTTTGCCCTGGGCACGCAAAGCAAAATGATCCTGTAGCAGGCCCACTAGAGAGGTGACTGCACAGAAAAGAGGCTTTTTCAAGAGACTTCATCATCATAAACCCAAGGAACATCTTAAGTTTCACAGGGGATAACTATCCTGTGTTCTGAGTGAGAGTAAGTCCTGTGGGCAAAAGTCTGAAAGAGGACCTAGCAAATACTTTAGCTAAATGAGACTGGAGATTTGGTTCCTTGGATTCTGTTTTATTACTATCCTGAGCACTGCCTGTATAGTTAGTCCAAAAAGACAGAATTGTTATCCTTTTCCACTTTTAATGCACACGATAGCTATTGAGTACAAGGCACATTCTCCAAGGAATAGATCTGTTTCTCCTTTATGATAAATACAAATTAGCTGTGTCACACTTGAATTGCGTGCATCTGCTGATTTCTGGGCTGCTTTGAAACTGAACCACAAATAGACAATTAGGCCTCTCACTCTTCCAAACTTCTCTGCCTAAAGAAACTGATGAATTCCAGCATGGGTAAGCACTAGCAGTCATGATTTTAAATTACTGTAATTTTAAATTTTTTATAAGCCTTCAGTTTGGATACTTGGCACCAAAACATATATGGCATCAAGTGGATAAAAATTATTGGGAAGTTTTATTTAGCAATGAAATTGCCAAGGATTTAACAACTTTATCCACAGACAGCAATGTTGCTGGAACAATGAGATATTATTTAAAATCATAGACTGTATTTTCCAAACACATTTTCTTTACCTATGCATACAAAACACGTACATCATAGTCAAAGCCAAAAATACAAAAGAGAATGAGTAAGGTTAGCACAGATTGTCATTTATTCAGAGCTTTAATTAAAGGAATCTTGTTCCAAGACCATAAAAAAGTAATTTCATGTGTAACATGAGTCTTTATTTTCAGTTCACATTGCCAGATATCCTCTGCCTCAGCTTTTGTACATTGTCATAGAAGAGGATTAGTAACAGGCCTTTAAAAATGAGCACCAGGAATCAAATTCTGACCAATCAGATTCAACACATTAGAAAATCAGGTTCCATACTGCACATGCTCACTGCCATGAAGCCCTTTATATATACTTCCTGTTTCAAAGTCAAGATTTCTATAAAGTGTTTGAGCCATCAAACTACAATAGATAGGGTTGGAGATTTTGCAAAATCACTGATTGATGGGATTTACATATCACGCTAAGTCATCATATAATTTGCTTGGTTTGGGCTTAGCATACTATGTGAAGCCATGATGGTTTGCAAACTATGGCTTATGGCTTAGCCTTCCTCCCAGATTCCTTCAGTTATGAATTATACTGCTTCTTCTAGTGTAAAGGATTAGAAGATGGGAGGGATGTGGAATCAGCTTGCTGGAGAATTCAGGAGTCATAACCAAGACTTTTGGTGGGGACCAGGTTTTGGAAGCCTGAAACAAGAGGATTGATTGCCCCTGCTTCCTGCTATGTGACTGCTCATCTCTTTTGGCTGTCACCCCCTCTCTTTCCAGCAAAAGCCTCGCTCAGATAGTCCTCAAAATGAGGAGCCTTCTGATTTGGGAAAGGACTACTATCACACTGTTTAAAGGATCATACAGGAGACACCTACTTATAGGTGCTCTGAGGCAGAAAGATAGCTCTGGTGAGACTATCCTTTTCAGCCCTTGCTCTGAGAAGTCCTCAAGACACTGAACAGCCAGCTGCTCGGAAGAAGGGCCCTCATCTCAGTGCCTCATTCCAAGAGGCCAGCAGAGAGAGACCAGACTCCAGTGCTTCCTCTTTGAAGGTCTTCAGTACCATCCTTTATGGGCAAGGTGGTTGTAGACCACCTTGTGCTCCCACAGCACATTTCATCTACAACCCCCTCACTTCCAGTGCCTGATTTTGAGGACCTTCTCAGTGAGGCTTTCCCCAGGAAAAAGGGTGATAGGAGGGAGTCAGCAGAGATAGGCAGGCGAGGCCATAGGGTGACAAGACAAATCAGCAGGGGTGGCCCTCTTGTTTCAGAGACCAGGTCCTCTTCAGCTGCCCTGCCTTTCCCTAATACAGTACAATTCGTGTCAGTTACAAAACAAATTGTCCTTGGACCCTGCTTTTTAAATGCCAAAAGACCTTTTCTTACATGAGTGAATATAGTACAGATTTACTGCAATCATCAATAAGAGGTGACAGCATTTTACACTGAAAGGGTTTACAACATCCCAGATTTGCTAGGTCAGGATAGACAGCACCATTTTATTTTATGAAGTGTATCACCTTTTTACATACATGGCAAATGAGCAGCCTTTCCTTGATGATGTCCTTTAAAGGTACAAAATTAGCTCCATCATGAAAAAACAAAAATCTGTGCTATCCTGGCTGCAGTTCTTGCTGGTTTTATACGAATGGAACTCCCAGATGCAAAGAAAGAAAGAAAGAAAGAAAGAAAGAAAGAAAGAAAGAAAGAAAGAAAGAAAGAAAGAAAGAAAGAAAGAAAGAAAGAAAGAAAGAAATTTTTTATTATTGGAGGATCAGACCAAATAAATTTGTGCCAAATGTTGGCAAGGTCAAATTCACTGTGGCATATCAACTTAAGAGGAAACCAGAGTGTGCTTTAGCACATTACAAAAATGTGCAGCACAGGCCAAAGTGTGCCATCCATGGAATTCCAAAGCACACTTTGACAAGAGACATTCCAGAACAGAAGCAACAAGCAAGCAATTTCCCCTTACAATGCCAGATCCAAGTCAATAACACTAGCCTCTTGTAGCTACCTGGTTGTCCCTGAACCACTTCATAAATTTACATCAGTACCATCATGATGTCCACTGGGCAGGCAGAAGAGGAAAGATCAGTGTGTCTTCCTGTTCGTAGATTTATATCTACCTTCAGTTTTCTTCTCTTGATTTAAAGTAGTTCAGTGGTGGAACACACATTCTTCATGTAGAAAGTCCCGGTGTTACCTAGTGCTTTCCAGCAAGAAAAAAAGGGTCTCAGGCAATAGATCTCTTCCTGATCCAGGGAAGCCACTAATAATCAAAGCACACAATTCTTGGTTAGTTGGACAAGCAGTGGGACCTGCTATAAGATAACTTCCTATAATCAAACTCCACTGTATTTTTCTTCCAGGAAACCAGTAGAATTTCTTCTAGAATGATTCACAGGAACCTGACTGGAAAATTTAAAGTCACATCATGCATTAAAGTTCTCCTTACCTCCCTTCTGATAGATAAGGAAGGAAATCCAAGGCATTGTCATTTCCTGACCCTAAAATGGCTCTTGGATCTTTTTGAGTTGTCTAGTATTAAAATATTTGACAGATGTTTTTTTTTTTTTTCTAACTGAGATCTGCACTGGCAGGATAAATTTGCACTCTCCATGCATCCTTAGAATAGCAAGTCAAGGTACTAGCTTTGATTCCATCTGGGACTTGATTGCTTCCTGTTTCTAAAGATCTGGTGTTTATTCCCTCCTACTCATTCCCTGTTCCTATGTATATTAGCACCTTTTTCTCAATATTTAGATGAATTTGGAAACTTTGCAGAAGAAAGCACCAGTCATCATGCATCTTCATTTCCCCAAAGTGCCTCTGAGCTCAGACTGCCTAGAGACCGCTACAAGACCAAAGAGGCTGAGTGTGATAGCAACTGTCTCCTCCTCCTCCTCCTCTCTTATGGACCATGAGCACTATATTCAACCCACACACAGGCACACACACACGCAAACACACAGGCTTCAAGTTGTATTTGTAGATCTGTAGGGTCCCCCTGGCTACCTGCATATGAAAATAATTTCTTTGAAAAAAAAAGTATTTGTCAGAGATATGGATAGAGAAATAATTTATTTCCAGTTGGTATCTGTTTAATGTGTGTTTTTTCATAAATTTGCTTCATCTATTTTTGAATCATTCTGTGATTTTTTAAAACGAGTACATATTATTACTTTACTCTCCCAATGCCCCAAATAGGCATATAAAAATATAATATATAATTTATAACATAAACTATATTTTGAACCAAGAGTTCCAATGCAAAATCTGAACAAATGGAGAAACTGAAGGACAACTGCATTACAGTCTAATTGTCTAGAAAGTATGGATAATTTAATTCAGATAAAAATGCAAACTGCAGGCTTTGAGCATGTTAGTATTATGTTCTAATGTTGTGGGTATACCATCTCTAATCTCTCAAATTTTCCAAATTATTCTTTCTTATTATATGATTATTATAGCGCATTATTATTATATGATTATGATAGCCTACACCAATCTTTCTAATGCTGTGTTGTTAAGCATACTATGTTGTCAGCTCCCTGAGGATTGGGTAGATCCTTACTACCCAGATTATTTAAAGTCATGCTCTGGCTGGTTGATTATTCATGCAGAATATAAGTTTCCATTCGAGATTTGTCTCGCTTGACTGGTAGCATTTGCCCCAAATTTATTCCATAATTTCTCTCTCCTCTATCATTCTGTATTCTTCTTGCACTATCTCCTAGATAAAGCTGTCAACAGCTGTCATGTCCATCTTCTCCATCATGGTTTCCCATTATAGCTCCCATGAGTTCTGTCAAACTATGTTCATGGTGCTTTAAGCAGAATAAGCTGAGTAAATCTTTACAGCCACGCTTCCCTGCATAGAGACCCTTTACATCAAACAGACAGATTAAATTAGGCTCTCCTGATAGATTGATTCGATGAGCCAACTTGGACAACGGTGGAACATTTAGACTATTCCAAAGAAATCAGGGTATTTGTTTAAAATTAAGATAATAGAAATCTTTCAAGATGCAACTGGTATGTATCCACTGCTTTTTATGAATTTTTCCCCTTTTCCCCCATCTGAAGAAGTATGAGTTTCCCTTCAGCATCTTAGAATTAAATGAAATGTTCATTACATGCATAACTGCACTTTACATTTGTGTTAATAATGGTGAATACTGTCCAGGGAGAGAGGGCCAGCCCTTGCTCCTATCACAGTCTTGATTACCTCCAGGCAGGAGCTGATATTAGCATAATGGCAATTGACATCTTGACCATGCATGGGACTCCTTGGGACACAATTGATGCCTGGCAGCAGGCAGCAGACAGGATCAGGACACAGTGGCTTTTCCCTGTCTGGTGTCATCTGATTAAGGGGTTAGGTATGCTCCATTGCCCTTTGTCACTGTTTATCAAGACAACAATATTCCATTAGCACAGGATTAAGCAGCAATGGAGGTGGGACGGGATATGCAAGGACTATGGCAAGGCTCTTCTTTTTCCATTGCTTTTTGGGGGAAAAACATCTCCCCTCCATTTTAATCCCAGCATTTAATATAGCACAGTGGTCTGAACATACATTTATCTTGTTTTTCATCTGAGAAGTTTGTTCCGCTCCTTTCCCCTCTTTATGATAATGAATGTGCCACTGACAATGGCCAAGGAGCAACAGAGTGGCGTCTTGCATTGTGTGCTGAGCATACTACTTCAGGTTTTCCTTCTCCTGCATTATTGATGCGACAGTTTGAAAACATTTAAGAAAGCAAATGAAAGGCTCACCTTTTCTTCTTCCTGGGTCTGCAGTTTCAATCTTCTTGACAGCTCGAGCTGCAATTAGTAATGATCTCACTTAAAGCATTATTTGGTCATGGGCAGTCATGTCTTGTATATCACAGGTGCAGAGGGAATAAACCCTCTGGACAAGCTAAATTAAATCCAAGGTCCTTGCTGCTGATGGGGAGGGTCTTAATCACCCCTACATAAAGGCTTCGTAGGTTCAAAGTTTTCCCCACTCTGGGTACAAAGAACAGAAATAGTCTGGTCCCATAATAACTTGAGTAGAATTGTTTTATTTGACTATTACCAAACTGGCATTAGATGGTTGTGTTTTGTGTATATTCATGTGTGTGTTGGTTGGTGCTTTGGTTGGGCTGTGGGATTTGCCTGCTTTGTATACAATGTACAAAGGATGGGAAAATACAATATACAATATTATTTTAGGACAATTATATTGTTGGGCAACAAAGAAAGTACCAGCAAGCTCCAGTGTAGTGCAGTGATTAAGATGTTGGATAATTCCACCCTGTCAAGGAAACTTACTAGGTGACTTGAGCCAGTCAGCATCAATGTCACAAAAGTTTTATTGTACAAATAAATTGGTAGAGGATGCACTGTATACACAGCCTTAGACTCCTGCAGGAAAAGCCAGAGCTACTCCTTTTTTTTTTTTTTTAATTAGGTAACAAGGAAATTCCAAAAATGGCCATAATATAGTTTTCTGCCACTTTGAAGCAGGAAATATACAAAAGCTGCAGCATAGACCCTAACATTGACTTAACACAGGTTATATATATTTTTAAATCCTCCAAAATAGGGGACAATCTAGAAAATTCCAGCAGGTCCACATATACGATGGATCTCTTCTTATGTTACACCATGTCTCCACTCATGGTTGCCCTTGCTTCTTCTCCCCAAAATGTGTGCCTCCTCTTCTTACAAAATGTGGTTTTGCATGAAGGTCCCATAAAGCCATGTTTGCTGCAAACCCTACTGCTAAGCTTGATTGTGTCTGCAGGGATTTAGAGGTCCATCAGAAAGTTTGAAAATACCAGCATCCATTGAATTCTCCTCATAGACCAAGAATCACTGCTCCTTTTTGGTCTTCAGATGCATTTGGCCACCTGTAGCCTCCAAAGCCATCCTGGGAGGAAAGGGATGAAAAGTGTGTGGGGGACGGACTTTGTCACAAGTTTCGAATAGCAATTTCCAGCCACATGCAGGAAGAGCAGTTACCTGTTTTGTGCTTATGGGCAGCAACCAGTGTAGATTAGGAATCAAACCAACCACAAGGAAGGAAACAACAAAAGCTGCTCTGTTATAATCATTAATTATAAAGATATCATCATTCATGTTTATAATCTATGAAATGTCCTGGTGTAATTGATTTTTGAAGTCCAATGAATTTTAATGACTGGGCTACAAGCAGTGCTTGCGCAAGAAGTCATTTGAGAGCCCAAGGGAGGGGAGTCACCCGCCCTCCCTTTGATCAATCCAGGCTGCTCCTAGTTTGAGAAAGAGGGTAAAGCTGCACCCTCCCACATCTCTAGAGGTCAATCGTCAGTTAGAAAATTGACAGCATGCTCCATTTGCTAAGAAGAACCAGTGTAAGGGCAGCCAAGCTCTAGCTCCAAGCCAAAGGACATTGGCATACTTCATGGATGCTTGTAATTGTTGCAGCCTCACTGGTTTTATTGAGAAGAGCTCTGCGCAACTGGAAGCACAGTTTTACGCTGCAAGAAGCCACCCATGTGGCATCCAACCAGGGCAGTTATTTCCCAGGCAAGAATGAAAGCTTGGCTGGGAACTTTTCTTGCAATTTCAAGGCTACTGCAAAAGATGGGAGCAGGATTATTGGCACCTTAGAACATCTGCTGGGAAGTTGTCTGAAGTTGCCAATATGACATGATCAAGCCAAGGAGACTGCTTGTTTGGTATCTGGTTTTTGAGCAGTGGTCAGGAAGGCAAGAAGCATAACCTCTTCTACCAGTGGCATATCAAATAAGAAATAATGTCTGCCCTTGGCTGCCACTCCAAACCATTTGTCTCAAAAAGATCTACCAAATACGACTCCCTGTTTAATCACAATCAGCCAAAATTGTACCTTTCAGAATTAGCAGAGAGACACATTTCTGTGCCTTTCAATGCCTCTGTATTCATACTGGGCCTAAACTAGGTCAGCACAAATTATGGCTTACTGTGCCACAGCTGCCCACCTAGGATGGCCCTGTATATGTCTCCATCATTATAGGATAAAAGAAGATGTAAGGATACATATAATTTACATATTCAATTTTAGGTCTATGCTGAACATTTGTACTGTAGTTTAAATAGGAGCAGTATTTGGGGGAGACTGAGGCCAGGTGGCCTGAATGCCTGCTCGCTGTAAATTGATGATGGACAATTTCAAGGCTTTTCAGTGCTGTCTGTTCATTTTGTGCCTTAACTTCTAAACCACTTTGGACTGGACAGTCCTTCAAAACAAGGCACCTTCCAAGAGGGAACAATCCTTTCTCATCTCTTCAAATGGAAGACTGTCTTCGATGAAGAAGGCAATGGCCACCCTAACAGGCCAGGACTTCTGACTGACTATCCTCTCATTTGGGCAATCCCTGAGCCAACTGTCCACACCTTCTCCCCGCAGTGCTCCCTCACCAGCCCCAGAGGCTCCATTATAAAACCTATATGCCTTTCTCTCTCCATTTCCAACTGACTGAAAGCCAGCCCTTTGGGCTATGTAACTCCAGAGTGCCCAGTAGGCCTTCCACTATAACTCATATATCTGCCCAAGAGCACTTGCATTTTAGATCAATGATGTCATATCTTTGCAACTTGTAATTCACATGATACAAAATCCTATCCTGTCCTTCTGTCACGATTTTCCCTTATGCTGTCTCTTCCCAACTGCTTTTTTTGGGGTGTTCCTTTTTTAACTATTGCAAATCCTGAGGCCCACACAATTATATTTGTTCCATTCTTGTAGGAAACTTTCAGTTGAGAAGAAATATATGCTTAATAGGAGTCAGAAAGGAGACATGAGCAGAATAGAGGCATCTGCTCTGAAGGTAAAAGATCTCTGAAGACACCAGCGGTATTGGCCTTGATTGCCCTTTGGGAGCACATCATTCCTGTGCCTTTGTGCATGGGGAGAAGTAACTGTCAGCATCCTTTTTTGCTCATTCTGGGTAGCTCATGTACTAGAGTGAGCACCAGCTAAAGTTTAAAGATTAAATGTTTAGATGAACTTTTACTCTTGGAAGAATTAACAGTTAAGATAAGCGGCATGGGGGAGAAATGAGTGGAGAGCAGACTAAGGAACATGTGAAAAAGAAATAGAATATCCTATTCCTTCACAGGTGCAGATGAATACATACAATCAATGGATGGGTGTGTGTGTTTTTTTTAAAGGCAGCATCAGTCCAAACCTAAAATATAACATCTGTGTGATTTATAAGTTGTCTCCCTCTCCCATAATAGTTTCTGTGTGGTGAACACAACGGATACTGCGCTACAAGTAGCACCTGCTGTAAACAGTGTCATGTTCTGAGTAGCAACAAATCCCAGCGTTCCAGTATCGATCCTGCCTTGATAACTGATGTCAGCCTAGCACGTAGTGGCCAGTGATGTTGCATGCAAGATTTAGGATATATCTAGGGGGCTGTTGCTACAGGTTCACAGAAGGGAGTAGAACAGAAGGGTGATGTGCGATGGCCGCTGTGGGGATTGATCTCACAGCTGCATCTTAGCCCTTTTCCCTGACCCACTCAGACTTTAGCCTCAGTCTCTTCCTTGCCCTATACCAGCAGTGTTTTTGTGTCATATCACAGTATGTTTCATTTTATTTTAGCTCCACTAGCCTAATTCATTCCTTGTGTTTGTTTTCCTCACGGATGAATAGATGTGGCATTAGCAAGGTGTTCTGTACATCTAAGTATAGAAAGAATAATCAAGGAACATTGTAAGATGTTACATCTGTGTGAGAAAAATATTGATGAACGCTGAACCTTGTGGGTTGGAGTGCTAATTAAATAGAAGTTGTATCATCTGGTAGCTGTCAAGATCTAATTGAATTAGAATTGAGGAGGTAAAATTTAAAGGCAGATAATACAAAGGCAACATGGCTTCACTTGAAACAAAACTAATTCCCATTTTTTACTTTCTTCTCTGAAATAAAAGAATGAATCTTCTCTGATTTAAGGATGCAGTCAAAAAGCACTATAAATTGGCCAGGAAAGGCTCACCCACATAGTCTGCTTGCTATATCATGAAGACATCTCACTTTCCATTTGCTGAGGACATGTTCTCACAACCAGGAATATCTGCTCTGTGTGTGTGTCAAAGCAGTCAAGTTGTGACACCTGTAAAAAATGAGCAGGGGATTGATTGTGTGCCGGTGGCTGCCATCTTGACTGTTTGAGCCCCCTGCGAGGATGGACTTTCCATGACATAGGTAGCCCATTCTGAGGCAGGCTGAAGCTAGCCAAAGTGTTCTGGCATAGAAGTAGTGTTTTATCTGAGAAAGTGGAAGAAGACAATCATGGCACATGGAAGAGGAGGCTTGAAGTGGCATTGCTGAGGGTAGCTACGTGCTCAGCTGCAAGTGCTCTGGCAGATCTTCGGGGGACTGCCCCCTTCCCTCAAGATCCTGGGCTCAGCACCTGCTTTGCAGGGCTGTTCAGACTGTGTGAGAGACCAGAATCCCAGATGTTGCAGCCACTCCCATTCTCCCACCCCCTGCTGTTTTAAATGGGTGGGTTGACTGGTTAACCTAAAGCCCATGAAGCTCTGAACCTGACAAGCATAACTGAAAAGGTAATTGAAAGGAACCTGTTCCTGTGCTTCTGTCACCTGTGCAGTAAGGAATTCTTCTTGTAGCTGCTGCTCTCAGGGAAACTCTATCTTCACTGTTCTTCTTCTCATGGAATGTTTATTCCCTTGTAGAATATAACCAGTACAAACATGACTTCAAGATTCAATTATGTTTTTTCCCCCTCTCCTACTCTTTTAGATACTCCCCACAAGTCCTGCTATGCTGCCTCATTGTGGGGTGTGGGTGTGTGTTTCCTTGAGAAGGTTGAGTGAGTATATAAGCAAATCACCCAAGGTGTGAAGGTCATCCCAGCTTCCCAACTGAAGCAAGCAGGCACCTATATTGAGCAGCAACATTATTGGAAGATTCTGGAGGTAGATGATCACTTTAGTAACAGCAGCAAAGACATCACTTCATACTGTGTGGGAGAAGACAATAGTAAATCACTCCTGTATTTTACCAAGAAAACCACATGGATAGAAAATATAAAGTGATTGATGATATAGTGCCAGATGATGGGCCCCTCAAGTTGGATGGCACTTAACGTGCTACTGAGGAAGAGCTGAGGAACTTCTGAAGTACTAAAGGTGCTTATGGCATGGCTAGATTAAAGCCTTTGGGACATCTAGTTGATGATGTTGCCATGCAGGAAAAGAAAATCCAAAGCTGTAAATATTGTGTTACAGTGAGGATGTCGAACATAAGAAGTATGAACACGGGAAAGCTCAACACAGTAAAAGATGAAATGAATCAATACACATTGACATTTTAGGCATCAGAGAATTGAGATAGACTGGAATTGGACACTTTCAGTCAGAAGTTCACATTGTTTATTACTCAGAACATGAAAAACAAAGAAGGAACAGTGTTGTTTTCATAGTTAGGAAGGCTATAGCAAGAATGATATTTGCTTCCAGTGCAATCAATGACCAAATAATATCAATTAGACTTTTTGGACAATCCTTTAATATGACTTTTATCCAACCCTACACTGATTCAGAAGAAGAGGAAGTTGATGAATTTCATTATCAAGTTCAGTTTGAAATTGACAGAACATTGTCAATCAGGATATTGGAAGTCTGATTGTGTTGTACTCCTTCTTATAGTTCAGTAAATTAGGGAGGTTTCTGTCTAAACTGCTTCTGAATGTTATCTGGATGTTCTGGACTTTAAAAATGCTTTAGTAACTTTTGCCTAGGCAATAGTACCTACACATCTCCATCAAGGTCATCTTCCTTACTCTCTATAGAGACTCCGTTGAAAGACATAATCTACATACCAGTACCAAAGAAAGGAGACTTAGCAGAGTATGCAAACTATCATACAATTTCCAAGCAAAATAATCCGTAGGATCAAGCAACTCAGATTAGAGTCCTACACAGAAAGGGAGATGCCAGATGGTCAAGCTACTTTTCAAAAAGGCTGAGAAGCAAGACACATTATTATTTATGTATACTGGATAATTGAGAAAGCCAAAGAATACTCCCGATAAGTCAGTATCTGCTTCATTGATTATAGGAAGGCCTTCAATTGTGTTGATCATGTCACCCTGTGGGATGTGTTAAGAAAAATGGGAATCCCAGAACTTCTTATTGAGAAGGTAGAGAGCCCCAGTATGGACAGAACATGGCCAAACAGCCTGGCTCCAGGTTGGCAAAGGAGTGGGACAAGGCTGTACACTCTCCCTTTATTTATTCAACCAATATGTGAAATATATATTGAGGGAAGCTTGACTGAAAGAAAATGAGTGTGGTTTTAAAACTGGAGGAAGAAACATCAATAACTAGTGCTATATTGATGACCTTATTCTGATAGCTGAAAATGCAAATGATCTACAAGTTCTAGTAATGAAACTCAAGGAGCATGGTGAAAAATGGGACTAAGATTCAATATAAAAAAGGCCAACCTAATGACAACAGGTACAGCAACCAGCCTTAAAATTGAAAAATGAAGATATCGAAGTGATGGATAGCTTCTACTTTTTAGAATCAACTATCAACAGTAAAGGAACCAGCTGTCAAGACATACACCATGGATTAGCAATTGATAGAATAGCAATGAAGGCCTTGGAAAAGTTATATTCAGATGCCATGGTGTGTCTATACCTACAAATCATGCAGAATCACACATGCAGTGGTTTTCCTTGTGACACTCTATGGAAGCAAAAGATGGACATTCAAAAAATAGGATAGAAAGAGAATTGATGCTTTTGAACTTTGGTAAAAGCATGGCAAAATAGTTGTGTGTATGAGACCAAAGATAGAGGGAAGAAGTTTGCTAAGCCAAACATGGCCTGATCATATGGCATGCGGGTAAAATCACAAATTGTATACACTGATTAAAATCACTGTTGTGAGTTTGGTGTGGGACAGACATGTTTCTGTTGTTAGGAGACTTACAAGCTAGATGTTGCTATGGAAGCTAGAATGACCCAAGAAGACAAAGCGATGAAAGAAGATGATTCATCTGGATTTCCTCCTTAAGGAAAGGGGAGATAGTATCTAAGTGTGAAAAGAACAAGAGACTACAGTTTTGATCAGAAACAAAAAAAAAAGAACTGAGGTTTTGGATTCTGTAAACTAACATTGCTTTGGGATACTTGGTATTTCAGTAGACATTTGATAGGCCTATCTAGTGGAATGTTAAAGCTTATGATTTTGTCAAAGTGTTCAAACAAACATAACACAAAATGCCAATGAGAACAAATCTGATTAAATGTTATTATTCTGAAGGGTTTTTTTTTTTTCTGTTTCCAGAAGTGAAATGTGTGTAATATACAGGTCTTCTCATATATGAGGCTGGCCCAAGAGAGTGCCAATAAATTGATGTGTTACATGCTTTCAATACATGGATACTTTAGGAAGGATGTGCCACAGCAAATCGACAAATGTTTCACACGCTGACATTTTAGAGGTGCCTTTTCTTTCCATGATTGCGGGCAGTTTTAGCAAGTTATGTCCTTTTCCCCAAACCTCTCGTAACCTGTTGTGGAAAGCAATGGAGGAACATCTTTACAGTAATTAGCAATTTGAATGCCCACTGTATTCACAAAGAGCTGTTGCTCTAGGAGGACTTATCAAGTTCATGATAATACTAAAGGAATAGCAGTGAATGGTCGGTGCAGCCCAATTATGTGTTACCAAGAATATGTATCATATTGATCAAATGTAAGGGCCATAATCTGACTGGAAATGCTCCAGAGCCCCATTGAAATGAACATGAATGCTGAGTATAACCACTACCATGGGTTTGCATAGCTTCTGTTCATTTCAATGGGGTTACAAAAAGGTTATGGGTGGACTGTGCCAGTGTTACTATCAGAATGTCATTTGTGGGTAACTGCCCACACACTACTGAATCCTTTTTGCAGAATATACAGGACATAAATAGGCAGGAATATGTAGGACAGTTCTTTATGGCAACATGCTCAGCAGATGTGGTCCTAATTTTATGAGTGTGGAAATACTCCTAGACAAAATGAAAGGCTTTCCCTTGGCACATCTTCATAAAGGTTTGTTTTGTTTTATAATTAACTGAATTGATAAATGGGCTTTACTGTGCAATACATTTATTTCCAGTTTGACCTGATTTATATTGCGATACCAAGTGCAGGTGAAAACTTTAATTAAGTATTGGTTGACTGTGATTTAGCACATGAAGTGAAACTGAAGTAGGGATAAATTTGATTCCAAAGGTGATGCATCATTTTGAGCATAACATATATTAAATGCATTGGGCAATATATTTCCTACCCTATATATTACTTATACAAATGTGCCAACCTGCTGTTTCTATAGACTTCTTAAATGTTTTCTAAATCATCTATTGACTTAAACTATTGAAATAAAGTGCAATGTATGTATGGGATAAAGTATTGTTAACAATGCCTTGAAAGCTTTGCAAATCTGAAAAAGACACTCAGAAACTAGAACAGTGGCAAACATAAAATATTCCTAGAATTTATATAGAGACTAATTAGGGCTATCAAGCAGAGTTTGACTCTTGATGGCTGCATGGAAAAATGCTGGCTACTATGACCTGTTTCAAGTAATAGCCCATAACACATCCACAGTTCTGTAGTTTCTTTAATCCAGTGCAATTTTATTCATTGTCTTCCTCTTCTACTTTCCTCAATCTTGCCAAGCTTAGTTGTTTTTCCCTAGTCAGTCATCCTCTTGCATGAATATGCCCCAAGCATGGGAGTTCCTGCTTGCTGATCATTGCTTCAAAACAGTAGCAAGTTTTCATATGGTCCAAGAGCAGCTGATTGGTTTTTCTTGCAGTCCATGATACTCTTACTACTGTTAGTGCAAACAGTGGAATTTTGTGTGAGAGTTTCAATGAAATAGAAGGGGAAGAGAGGGAATAGGAAGAAGAGAGTGAAAGAGCCAGTGAGATGGAACAGAGGCATCTTCAGCTAGTCGTGATAATGCCAAAATGCCAAAATGTGCATTGTGTCCTTATGACACAATGATCTGGACGAAGGGGTTGAGGGAAGAATATTAAATTTATAGATGACTCAAAACTAAGAGGTGTGGTAAGAGAGAAGATTCAAAAAGTTCTGGACAGGTTTGAACAGTAGATGAAATGAACAGCATGAAATTCAACAGAGAGAAATATAAAATCCTGCCTTTGGGGAGAAAAAGAAAAGAAAGACATAAGTATAGGATGGGGGAGAGATGGCTTGGCAGTAACACATGTGAAAACAATGTTGGTATTCTGGGAGTGCACAAATGGAATATGAGCCAGCAGTGTGATGCAGTGGACAAAAAGGTAAATGCTAGTTTGGGATTTACTAATATGGCCATAAAAACAAATCATTGTTCCAGTCTAGTCTGCCTTGGTCAGGACCCACTTCGAGGGTTCAGAGGAGAGCTATCAGATTGGTAAGGTTACTGGAAACCAAGTCCAATGAGGAACAGTTAAAGTAACTGAGTATGTTTACATACAGAAGAGAAGATTGAGGGGAAATATGACAGCAGTATTCAGATTTCTAAAGGATTATCATACAGAGAACAATGTAAAACAATGGGTTGAAAGCTTAGGAAAGTAGATTCAGGTTGCTATTAGGAGAAATTTTCTAATGGGAAGCACTATCAACCAATGGAAGAGGTTACCTCATCAAGTGTTCTCTTTCACTAGAGGCCTTTAAATAGAATTTGGACAGCCATCTGTCTGAAATGTTCTAGTGAATCCCAAACCAAGCAGGGAGTTGGCTTGGATGAAGTAATTGCAACTATGTGATTCTATGAACTCCAGATCCATCATTCAAAGGCCTCTCTTTTCTTTCTCAGTTCCTGACTTTCAGTGCTGTACATGGAAAGACCATTGTTTTAACTATTCTAATATCTGTTGTCATAGAAATACCCTAAACCATTAAGATCTTATCTAAGTTTGTCATTGCCTTCCTTCCTAGAATTTAATCTCCTCTTTACTCCTCCAGCCCGCTGCCCATTCTTGAGCTGAAGAAAACAAAACTATGTACCCCTCTCAGTTCTTCACTGTTAACTGTAAGGTTGCTAAGCATGCTACTTGACATCACCTTTTATCACTTTCTATTTTCACTTTTATAAGGAACTCTTCTAAATCTTCCTAATTTGGGGCTAGCAAAGTAGTGATCTCTACATATGTCTGATAGTTAGTCTTCTGACCTCAATTTTGATTCCAGCTGCCATCTTCTCCAATCTTGCCATTCTTATAATGTATTCACTGTACAAGTTAAATAAATATGGGGATAACATGCATCCTTGTCTCACTCCCTTCTGTGTTTTGAATCATTTTATTTCTTCCAATTCAGTTCTTATAATAGCATTTTGTTTATTGTGAAGGTTTCTAATGATAATAATAATATAATTTATTAAACTTGCACACATCCCAACTCTCAAAGACTCTGGATGGCTCACAACAATCAAACAAAGAAATTACAGTAATTAAGTGTTCTGAGTTACAGATTAACCTTAATATGTTCCACATTCTGGCATCATGTACACCAGTGTTTCTGAAACTTTTTGCCCTCAGTAGCCCTTCCCACTTTTAAAATTTATGGAAGACTCCAAAAGAGCTTTTGATTGTATGGGTTATATTATTGATATTTACTGTATTAAACATTAAAATTGATACATTCGCTGCCGCTACTGCTTCTCATGATTGCTTGATGGGATTTTAATACTGGATTATTTTTCAACATAGGCTGGCCAATAATTTTGATTTTGAGGTCCCCTGAGAGGGACTTGGGGGAACCCCAGGGGTACTAGGACCACACTTTAAAAAACACTGATGTACACTATCAAAGACCTCGCTGTAATCAAGAAAGCAAAGCTAAAGCTTCTTATATTCTCTTGCTCTCTTAATTATCCATCTTATGTCATCTGCTTGATTCTGTGTCCCTCTGCCTTTCCTGAAATCAGCCTAGTTCTATTCTTTGTAACATCTTAAGCAAAATTTTACTTGCATGAGGAATTAGTGCAAGATTTGGTAATTCATATATTCTTTTGCATTTCTATTATCTGGCAAAAGTCTATTTAGCTAACGTTTCCAATCTCTAGGCCACATGGCCTTGTTCCATATTTGCTAACACAGAACTGTTTGCGTTTTTGACAGCAGCTTTAAGCAGTTCAGTGGATATTTCATCTGCGCTTGGCCTGTTCCTGTTTGACAGCTAGTCTAATGTCTGTCATACCTCACTTTTAGTGGAATCAGTTCCTAAACCCAGCCTCTCTTGGAAAACATGTCTGTCATTCTATACTCCTGTATAGAATGGAGTCAGAGATGGAGTCTTTCCATCTTCCTTTAACCTCCTTTACCTCTATTTGTTCTCTTCTGTGAGTCCTACTTTAGCTATGATTTGGCTGTGATTTCTCTGATCTTTTAAAACATTTCTCATTTTTCTTTTCTTGTTATTTTTGTCTATTGTTGACAAACTTGACTGAAGTTCCTTTCTTTGTCTTTTCTTGCTTGACACTGGAAATCTGCCATGCAACTGTTGGGCATTCTTCTTGCAGTCCTCCATCTTTCCTTGTCAATTCTGATAGCTCATTCTGAATGCAACTTGGATGCTTTTCTCATTGAAATTTGGGGATTTTTTTTCCTGCTTTTCTGTTTTTAAAAAGTCTCTTACTTTTTCCCATAGCTCTTCTTACTGCATCCCATAGCTCCTCAGGTTCTCTTTCACATCATTTAAAAGTATTGAATCTGTTTCTTACCCTGATCTTACCTTTTGATCGTATGCCTTCCAGGTCAAATCTTGTTGGCATATAGTTCTCTTTAATTTTCTAAGTTTAATCCATATTTTGGAGATGAATGATTCATGGTCTGTTCCATAGTCTACACCTGGAAGTGTCCTGCCTGACTGGATTTCATTCCTACATCTTCTGTTTCCTATTAAGCAGTCAAATTGATTCTAATGTTGTGCATCTGGTGATGTCCCTATGTAGAATCTGCATTTATGCTGCTTGAAACAGGTGTTGGCAATAAACAATTATCTTCACAAAATTTTATTAACCTATCTCCTGCATTATTGCATTTGCCCAAGCCAAATATTCCTCTAATTCCAGATTTCTTAATTTCTCCAACTTTTGCCTTCCATTCATCCACTGGTAGTATTATATCCTTTCTTGATATTGCATTTAACACCTCTTGAAGATCGCTGTAGAATTCCTCAGTATCTTCCACCACTGTATCTGTAATAGGCACATATAGCTGTTTAATATTTAAGTTCACAGGATAATTCTAATAGATGTAATCCTGTCATTGACTCAGTTGTATTTGAGCACTGCTTGAACAATGCTCCTTTTGCCACTTCATTCCCTCATATGGTCTCATGCTCTGAATAACGTACCAAGTAATCATCAGATTTAAGGTGGCTGATTCTCGTTCATCTAAGTTCACTTATTCCTAAAACATCCAGTTTAGTGTACTTCATTTTTATTCAGGTTTTCTTTGCTTCATGCTTCTCACATTCCATATTCTAATTCCATGAGTCTTCGTAAAACAGAGTTTCTCTTTCAATATGGGCACCATCAGTGAAGAGACTAAATTGCAGCTTTGGTCTGGGCATGCCATCACTTCCAAATCTAGTCACGAATGTTCAGTATCCTTCTCCAATAACTAGAGGAGTGATTTCAACTTGGACATCTCATCATCTGGCACTGAAACTCATCTAAATGTTTCAACCTCATCCATCCCATTTTTCTGGCAACAATGTGGAAGTGGTCTGCTTTTGCCTCCTTTGAGGTTTGATTTTTGAACTCCTTCTCCTGGATGGCCTGGCTTCCCTCATTCCTGCAGAGCCCTACCTGTCCTCACCCTACTGTGGGTTACTCTTAGCCTTGTCAGTCTCTTTTTTATCTTACCACCAAGGGTGACCCTATCAAAAGCTTCCACATATGCAAACATCACTCTCAGGTTCATTGATGCAACTAAGTCTTCCATCCATATCAAGGTGGTAATCCCCTATGTGAGTGTATATAGAACAATGCAGCTATTCAAAGCACACCCCATGTATAATCTTACTGCTTCTCACAACAGCTTCATAAGATAACTCAATGTTCTTATCACATATTGGAGAAGAAGGCCTGAGATATAAATATCAATGTCTTTACCAAGAATACCCAGACACTTTGCAGAAGTTTTATATTAGGAAAGACGTACAGCTTACATGCACCAACGTCTGTGTGATAGCCTGTTCTTAGACTATCACAAGAAACTAGACTGAAACCAGACATTACCAAACAAGAGGCAGGTAGTAACTGTCTCTCCCACCCAAATGAGAATGGCTTCAGCCATAGACATCCATAGCTAGTCACAATAATGAAACACATGTTGTATTCCATTATTGTATTCCATTACATTGTGTATTACATTGTAATACACACACCACCCTTTCATACTTGCATCAAAGCATTGCACACAAATACATAAGAGACAGAATTCATGTTGCAGCAGTGCAATACACATTTCCTCACTTGCCTTCCTTCTGGTACCTATCCATTTCAAGCCCCTTATTCCATGTAGTCAAAGGAAAAAGGCTTAAGAATTTGAAGCTTGAGTTCTCTGTAAATAAGGTTTGGTTCTGATAAACAGCAATCACTGAAATTCTTTCCTAATACTTTCATAGTTTTTCTACAGTCAGTCTTTAACACTTTTGCCCTTGGGCATCTGTCTGGCAAAGTTTCATGCCTAGCTGATTAAGAGAAGTCTAGAAGCAGTTCTCTTAAACTACCTTACCTCAAAACACTGTTAGAGCACATAAGGAAATTGTGACATCACAAGGCCATTCTATTATGAGTATCAAGTTACAGAAGGGGTTGGCAATTTGGTGCCCAAATCGTCAAGCATCATTGCCACTCAAATGGCATCTGCCAAACCCTCCAATTTTTTTTTTTTAATAGTCTCAGTGGGTAGCAGTAGTAGGCCAATCCTTTCTTGCCTTAAAAGCTAACTCTTCTACTTCAGCTGATTCTACAGAAGGATAGCATTTGCTAGAACACATTTTCCAGATATTTGTTTATACATTGCAGTCAGACTCAAGGTGTCCCTACCTAAGATAGCCTCTTGAACCTGCAAGGGGAAGTATACAACCTTCTTCCAAGTCAGAACTGAACCAGCCAGAGTTAGAAGCTTCCTACTGTCAGTTGTTCTCTGAAGAAATAGTTATACTTCCTGTGACACCAAGTTGTCCTTTTCAGAATCAAGAGGTCACTAAAGACTTTTTGACTGGGGACCCCCAAACCTGGCAGCAGTCTATTTATCAGTTGTGCATGGTTAGCTGGACCCTACAAAAATTTCTTTGGAACAGTCAGGTCTAAACTATACAAATAGGTGAAAAAATGGATTCCAACCAAAGTTTTCACAAGAGCAGAATGTGTAGAATTGGCACAGAGAACAGTGGCCTGTTTGGGTAATGATGCTTAGAAATTCTTGAAGACAATACAGGAAGCTTTTTAAAAAACTGCGGAGAGCTGTTTTTTAGTGAGAAGAAAACCACACTTTCGTTTTATTGCAGAAGAATGTAATGTGATATTAGTGGCATCAATGCACCCCTGATATGTTAATATATTATTTAAATAAAAAATAGGAATGGCATGATATGAAAGAAGGTCTACCTCTAGCACCACAAGAGGAATAACTTTATCCCCACAGAAGTCTTAGCAACGTTAAAGATTACTTGAGCTGTTGTGAAACGGGTGTTCTGTGACTGGCCCTGCTCCCTATGGCAGTCAAGCTGTGAACAAGCCCATCACGTGCTCAACCTTCCAAATGGATCCTGTCCAAGAGACATCATCTGAACCAAGGTGTTCAGCAGGAGGAGGTGACCTCTCCCTGCCTAATGGCAGGGCTGGCTGTGCAGAGAAAAGAATCTGCTCATATCTTCTGAAACATTGCTTATTTTCCAAAATGCGTAATATGTATTTAAAATACAAATAAGGATAACAATAACAGAGATAACACTTAATTGAGCAAAATGTCTATGCTGGTGCCAGTTCTTTAAAAACAGACGTACATAAACATACATGAGGATTTAGCCTTCTAAGGAAAATCGAAAACTAAAACATATGACCCTAAATTAATAAGTTGCTATTCCATCACCTCAGGATCAATGGAGCAGAATAATATCTGGCCTCTAATAACAGCTTAGTAAAATGAATGGCTTCAACCTCATCATGAATTACTTTAAAGCAGGGGATTCAGGAATGGCAATAAAAACAATCATTGATTTCCATCACTGGCTCCTTCAAGAAAGTATAGTATCAAAAGTAAAATATTATTCCATTCTGTCTATAATTGATACCAGGCACAGCTGTGCATCGCTGACAAAATGACTCTGAAGGGAAAGCAAAAATGGAACATTTGTGATGCTGGAGTAGAGATGAGATAGGTGGAAAAGCCATCGGGCAAAAGAGAGAAAAACTCCCATGTGGTGATTACAGTCTTCCAAAACCCTAGCATAGTCTCATTAATAACTCATTAACCCAGACTAGCTAGTTCAGCTCCATTAATTGAAATAATGTGATTAATAGCATTAAAGAACCTGGGGAGACTTCAAAAAACAAACATCAGTGGAACTCCTCTCTGTTGCTAAGGATTAAATTCTTAAAACAGATGTTTAGCTACTCTGACAGCTTGACCTAATGCATGCTGGTCAAGAAATAAGTCTCACTGGGTTCAGCAGGACTTACTGACCAGAGGGTGCAGTTTGTACACTCTCACTGGGACTGTACTTCATGGGACTCAGAGGGAGTTATGTTTGAGTAACCAGCCTGAAACACAAGTTGAAATGTAAAGAATGGCTGCATTCCAAGGCAGAGATAGATATTGTTCCACTGTGGTGCTGCTTTGGGTAGAACTCTAATAGGTGTAGACAAGGCCAGTCCAACCCAATAGGAGAGGGAGGCAATGGATGCAGGAGGAAGATCCAGGGGAGGGAGGAAGCAGTGGGGAGTCACAGCAGCTTCCCTGATGTTCTTCCTGAACTTCATGACTGTTCTTCTCTCCTGCACAGTACAACTATGTATTCCATATGACCTGTTTGGGTGCCTACAATTATTCTGTCACCAGCGTTGAATGAGAATGGCAAGGTGTCTGCAAGGTATGGGGTGAAAAATCAAGGTGGCCGCTGCAATGATGCAACTGAAGCTCTACTTGTTTTTTATATGCATTGCATGCGTCACACACATAAACACAGGGGGAGCTTCAATTGCACTGTTGGTTGTGATGCTCATAAAAAACAGGCAGGGCTTTGCATGCACTGTTGGTGTGCAATATGCATAAAAAACAGGTGGAGCTATGATGTGGCCACCATCTTGACTTTTTTTACCATACTCTGCAGACATTCCTGGAGAAAGGATGCATTTCTTTTTTTGTCTTAGGGAGTCAAATGTAGTATACTTACTTCAGGATTTTCTTAAAATTTAATATAAATTTTTTGGAAGATTACAAAAAGTAAATAGAAAAGAACCATCCAATATTAAAAACAATAAAGAACAATGACTAATTTAATTTAATTTAATTTATTCAATTTAGGTGCTGCCTGACTCCAGAAGACTCTGGGTAGCTCACAATGTAATAGCAATAAAATACAAAACGAATAATCAGAAACAAAATAAATAAAGAACATAGCTCACAAGGGCTCTATCCATCCACCCTAGGGTGGGAGCCCCACAGATTTCAGAGGAACCTTTGAAATTAAAACTAAACTGGGCTTCCGGGGAAGAAATGGCCAACTGAACATTGCTCCATTCTTTGTGGAGCCGACACCCACGGCAATTAGAGTAGTTGGCCTCAGTCCAGCTCTTTGGAATCATTTCTAGATAAAAGAAATTGACAGGATCACCCACAGGTATTCCTTACATAGATTCCCTGTGAAGAGATTGCAATTTAGCAATTTCTAGCAGGTGGAGTGCTCTGGGAGTCAAGGGAAACATCGGGCCCAAGCCATCAAACAGACACTAGATTTGCTTCACTTCATCTTTTAACTAATGTTGTAAACATTATTTATTTGGCAATTAAAAACCTCCTGAAAGACAAGTTGCTGTACACCAGGAGAATTTCCTACTATTCTGGGAGAAAGAAGACCAAAGTAAGTTTAAAGATCAAAAAGAAATATTTTAATGTTTGGAAACAGCAAAAGGGAATTAAGAATGTTGATTGGGGACAATTAAGAGGCTAGACGGATTTGAAACAGCTTTTTAAAGGACTGTTTTAAATGTTTAAGGAAATACAGTAAGTGAATTTGGATTTAATTGCACGAAAATCTGCCCTGGGAAAGTTTTGCTTCTGAAAATAAACATAAGATAAGACAGAGCCTTCAAGATCAGAAGGAACAGAGACTAACAATATATTTCTTTTAACATAATGGAGGAGTATCCTTCCAAAAAAGACTTTATAGTTGTTTGGAATCAGTGTGTCCAGGAACTATTTGTAAAATTGGGGCTAACAGAGGTTGTAGAAGAAGAAAAGATTTTATTGGGCAAAATAGCAGTGGAGGACATCTTGAATAAGGATTCTAAAATGGACTTTAAAGAAATGCCAGATTATAAGAGAGACATGGAAGATATGGATAAAGATGCTGTGGATCTGAAGATTGACTCAAAGTTGCTTGATTACAAGAATGATATGGAGAAAGAAGCTGTAATGGACTGGAAGAGTGACTTTGAGAATTATCCTATTTTGGACATAGAGAAGGGAAATACCAATCTCTGAAAACTTTTCTGAAAATAGATAGGAAGAGAATGATAAGAGATTGTTATTTGGGGCTTTATTTGGAGAAGAGACTGAAGACTGAGCTTTTCAAAAAGAAGAGAAAGGAATTCAAAGTGGATTTATCAGATCAAGGTTAAATTGTCCATGTTTTGATCTTGGATTGTTAATATTGAATTTTCTTTTTCTGACCAGGACTGTAAGACAATGATTTATACCTGTAAAAGTGATTTATTTGGTTTAGTTTAAAACACAATGTGATTATTATTGGTCTTTTGTATGCTTAAGGGGAGAGATCTTTTAGGTTTCACTTCTTAGAAAAAACTTAGAAGCTAAAATGCAAAATTGACCTATTTGTTTAAGCTTAAAAGGTTTAGCATAGTTTATTATTACTGGCACACTTAATCCTTTTGCTGATTAGATTGATTGTTGAATATTTTTTATAATTCGGTTATTGTTCAGGGATGAGAAAAGGGATGAAGAGGGTTTTTCTTTTTAGTAATAATGGAGGTGTTAAGTTACTGTTAATACATATACTTGTTTGGAGGGAGGGGGAAGTAATCTTTTACATTTCTTTCTTTCTCTTTTCTCTTTCTTTTTCTTTGTAGGTTTTTTAGTTTTCTCTTTCTCTTTTTATATATATAAACTAGAGAGAGAGAGAGAGAGAGATAAAGATAGAGATAGAGATAGAGATAGAGATAGAGATAGAGATAGAGATAGAGATACAGATACAGATACAGATACAGATACAGATATGAAATTAAAACTAAACCAAACCAAAAAATAAAAGAAAAAAAGACTTCTATCAAAAATCTTTTAAATGTTTAATGTTTAGGAATTTCCCCATGAATCTACTTTTGTACATAAAAGTACCAATCCAAAAGAGTAACAGTAGTTCACAGGACTACATCATATGGGTTAACAAACCTTTTACATCTCTAACAAAGAAAATCTGATGTCTGTCCTTTCAAATACATTCTTGGGGAGTCCAATGAACTCAAAATACAATTTTGAGATGATTCAATTTTAGCCTGAAATCTGTTCATACCATTTTGAGATGTTTAAGGATTTGCAGCCATCGATGGGGCATTATTGGAGATTTCAGTTCTTTATTTTTTAAAAAATAATTTTTATTAAGGATTGTTTTCAGGCAATAAAAGACAAATCTTAAAGGAAAAATAGAAGAATAAGAAATAAAGAGAAGAAAAAGAAAGTGCAGAAAACAAAAATAGAGAAATAGAGAAATAGAAAAGAGAATAGTTAAGAGAATAAAAGTCAGAAAAATAAGTGACTGCCAACCTTCATTGCAACAGAAATTAAAAACTTATTTTCCAACCTCCCTCCTTAATAATACAAAAATCCCTTCAGCACTTTGTTTAGTCCTTTTTCAATCATCGAATCCATAAATCATCATTTCATTTTTCTCTATTTTCAGCAAAAGTCCATAGGAGGTTTCCAGTCTTTTAAAAAGGTGCTGTACTTATTGTTCTGTCCCTCACGAAACAGGTCAGTTTTGCTATTTCTGACAGTTCCAGCATCTTCACAACCCATTCCTCCACTGTGGGAATTTCAGTATTCCTCCACTGTTCTGCATATAATCCTCTTGCTGTGGTTACCATGTATAACATCAATCTTCCATGAGTTTTTTTTTTTTTAATTGGCTATCCATGAGTCCCAATAAGTAAAGTTCTGGGGGTTTTTTCCTCAGTGTTAATTTTTGATTTTTGTGTATCATTGTATTTGTATCCAGAATTTTCTAGCTTTTCCACAAGTCCACTATGCATGGTAAAATGTCCCTTCATGTTTTTCACATTTCCAACATTGGTTTGAGGTACCTTTATACATCTTTGCTAGTTTCTCCAGTGTCATATACTAATGGCACATAATTTTTATAGAAATTCTGTCTTAAATTCTAAGACAATGTGAATTTCATCCCATTTACCCACATTCTCTTCCATTTGTCCATTTGTATGTTATAACAAAAATTTATAGTCCATTTTATCATACAGTCCTTAACTTGTCCTTGTGTGAAACAAGCATCACAAATCTCTCTCTGGGTTAGTCAGAATTAAAGTTTATTGGAAGTGTTTGCAAAGGCTGGTGGGCTTCATTGCAAATAAGAAGCCACACCCACATACACACTCCAGCCTAATTATATACCTTCCCAATCGCAAGTCCCTCCCCTTTTCCCCATTGGCTAAGGTACTCAGGGTGTACAGTCTTTCCGGCCGCTCTATGATTTCTTCCTGGTCCCTCCCACCTCATCCATTGCAAGTCTATGGTAATTTGCTCAAGGTTTCAGCTAATTGCATTATACTGATAAAGACTGCCCCAGGTTAAATTAGTTTTTATTTACATTGTCCCACACAAAGAGACAACTTCCTCTCCATCTGCCACTATTTGATAACCATAACACTTAACATTACTTCCTTCTCTCTCTCACAGCTGCACTCTTAGCATGCTCAAGCTACCATTTCTTTGTCAATAATAACATATTTTATCCATCTCTCACATCCTTTGTCATACAGTCCTTTACTATAAGTAAAAA
The DNA here is from genome assembly GCF_059951505.1 of Python bivittatus. Taxonomy (NCBI): domain Eukaryota; kingdom Metazoa; phylum Chordata; class Lepidosauria; order Squamata; family Pythonidae; genus Python; species Python bivittatus. The sequence goes on from NW_028277075.1 coordinate 82,460,960, forward strand.
GCTTATACATTTTTGCAATTACATGTTTGTCATTTGTACATAATTCATTTTCAAATTCTTATATTGTTCAATTCCAATTGCCCTTTAATCTATATTGAATCTTTCTCTTAATTGCACGTATGAAAACCACAGAAAACTATATCCCTCTGCAGTCAATTGTTCTCTTGATTTCATCTTGAGTTCTTCCTCTTCCTGTATTAATAAATCTTGATATGTTATCCATTTCTCTCTATCTGCTGCTTCTTTTCTATAAAATACTTCCTGTGCTGAGGTCCATAAAGGCATCTTTGGGCACAACCTGGGTTTGTATTTATTCCATATTCTTAATATGGCACTTTTCAGATAGTGATTTTTAAAATCTACATTAACTTTATTGTACCATAAATATCCAGATATTTCAGTTCTTTTACTGATGTTTGATATATCCCAGTACTATCCACTTTAAAAATGTTTTTGAGCTTTTGGTAAAGATATGTTGTAGGTTTATTATTTCAGGGATAATAATTTATGACATTTGAGATGAATGAGTGACTTGCTCATTCTTGCAGTAGCAACATCTCCAGAATGGAATTCTGCTGCCTTCTACTAGGAGAAAGAGCTCTCCTTCTGATGATTCTGCTGTCTCCCTAAGGCCTTTGCATCTCTGAAAACCTATTCTGGAAGGTGGGAGGATCCCTACAACATGTTTTTTGGAGGGTACAAGCAAATGAAAGAGAATGATGGAATAGTAAAAGTCCTCTTCCTTTTTTACTAGTGGGACTGCTGGGTCAGATACCTTCTGGGGAAAGCAGAAACCATTCCATTCTCATGACTCGAAGTTGGAATTTGGGGGTTCAAAATAATAAGAATAATTGTTCTTCATATTTGTTTCCATTCTGATTCCCTTTACTTGGACTCAGAAATAAAAGTTGGAACAACTTTATCGCTAGCTCAAGTAAGTGTGCACGTTTCTCTCTGACTTTCCTTTCTCTCTCCTTTATCCAAAAGGGAATCTTTTAAGTTTGTTCAAAGCAACCCAAATCCCAACAATCTGCACTTCTACTGACAGCAGATACAACTACTGTGTGGAGGGAAAGCCACTAATGAAGCACGCAAGTTTTCCCAGGGGACTGGGCAACATTCTAAGCCGTATGCGCTGCAACATAAGAGATCAAGTTCAGTGGACTGTTTGCTTCCCATTTCCTTGGCTTGCTCTCCCACGTTTTCTTCAGGACACAAATGCTGGTGAAGTAGTTTATGAGTTAACGTGCTGCAGATTTCCACCACAGGCCAAGAGGCAAACATACCTTGTTTGTCTTGATTTTCCCCTACATTCTGGAAGTTAATTGCTTCTTCTATAAATATGTTTTCATCTTTTCCATTGATGTTTGCAAAAATGAATCTGGTGGGAATATTATTGCCATCACACCTTTCCTTTATTTTCTCTCTCTCTCTTCTTCTGCTCTTGTTCTCCTATCTTGCTTAACATGAATAGTCATTTGCACTAGAGTGATTTGATAGTCATCCGTTGATTTGAATGCAAGTATTTCCTGGTGCATTAAGATAATTACTCCCCTTGCTGAGATTAATATTCATATCAATGAAGGGTGGATGACTCAGTCTATTTTTGACCTGTGTAAGACTTTCAAGTCTTGAGTCATGTCTATTCTATCTGATTTCCTCATCAGCCTGTAAATTTAAAATATGGTTCAAGCACCATTATTAGTATTTATTTTCATATGCCATTTTCCTTAACAATACGCTTTTCAGTGCAATAGCTGCAATATATTTATATATTGAAGATGTGGCTGTTTGCCCAGGCCTTTGGCAAGAACAATGGTCACCCCTTTTCTTCCTTTTCCTTGTTCTTATCCAGGTTTGTTTTCTCTGCCATTTCTGCTCCTTTATTTTGTGTTGGTTTTGTGTTTTTCATATTGTTACTTGTTTTTAAATGTTTTTAACAATTTGTAAACTGTTGAGAGCCACTGGGAATCAGGCAGCATATAAATTTTATTATTATTATTATTATTATTATTATTATTATTATTATTTACAATTTTGAACATAAATGTCCCTAATCTATATATCTTAGGCATTCCCCCTAATTTTTGTATTCAGCCTTTTCTAATGTGCACATTTTTCTAAGAATTTTTTTGCTAAGAATATTGAGCACATTAGTCAAAGAAATGCACAATGTGGATGCTCTGTTTTAATTGACATGTTAGTCTGCAGTGTAGTTTTATTTCATTTTATGTGTATCAGTTTTTGTAAAATTTTGAATGTAATTTTTTTTTAGTCACAATCTGAGAGGTATTGAGGTTTAATTTTTGTGGTCATGTGTTCCAAATTTCCCATCTAGTTCTAGGTTGTTTGAAGTCCTGCTCAATACGTTTTTTTGGCCTAAACACAAGTAGATACATAGGATTTTAGTAGTTACTCATTTTGGATTCTTCCATAATGTGGTGGGATAGGTGACTCAAGAGAATAGCCCACAGTCTATGAAAGTGTTCTAAACAGCAGAAGTCAAATGCTGACGCACCTGACATGAGGTCATATTCAGATGCTGAAAATCTGTCATCAGGTATCTTGGATAAGAAGATTAAAAACACAAAACCCTGGAACAGTCTAAGAATTTGCTTACATATTGATGTTAAGCGACATTAATGGATTTCTATTCAAAGGATATAGGACACAGGTTGGCAGAACAGCTTCCACAGCACCAACATATCTGCAGCAGTCTTAGGTGATATCCACAAAGCCCCCAAATGATGTAACATTTTAAAATTACAAACAATTTAGGAAGTGGTCAATATCTCTAAACTCCTTGAGATTTCAGTGTCCCTCCATACAATCTTCCAAGATTTAAGGAAAGCACACTGAAAAGCTGTAACATATTCTTCTGTGAGATTGCAAACATCTTAATATATCTGGTGATCATGATGATGATAATGATGATGATGATGATGGCTAAGAAAAGATATCCTGTGCAATAACCAAGCCAAGGAGGTTATAAGAGAAATGCCATTCTGGAGCAGCAGGGTGGAGTACTTGCTGCCTTCCAGATTTGGGGGGCATCAAGTTCCATCAACCCTTCCATCAGCATGGCCAGTCAAAAAGAACTGTGAGAGTATATTATGGTAATGATAGTCAAGAGATCTAAAGAGCTGCCAATCTGAAAAAATAATATTAAATTAGATGGATAAATAGTCTTAAGAAGGTAAGGCAGCTTCCTATGTTACCTTTCAACCTGATTGCGTTTTTACAGGATGCCAACATAATATATAGCTATAAAATTACTATTAGAAATATGAGAAGGTAACAATTCTATTAACCCAAGATTGATAAATTCAACCAATATAAATAGCTACATAATCTAACGTTGAGTTTTAAAAAGCTGCATCTATTCATATCAAGTGAAAATCCAATGCAAAGCCTTTGTATGGTGGCAGGGGATTCTGGAAGCTATAGTCCCAAAAGCCAGGAAGGCTGCAGCTTGACCTGGTGTGAAGGAGCTTCTTATATCTTAGCGTCTCTTTGGAAAACATGCTATGCTGAAGTCTAAGTTAAGCATATGTAAGTCAATAAACATCATTATATTCAGACCTGCAGCTATTGTGTATATCATCCAATCACTATAAACAAAATTAATTCCTACTAGTGCAAGAGTCTGGATGCAAAAGAGATTGTGAATTTAGTTCTGCTTCAAAGCATAAAAGACATTCCATCATTCTGGAACCTTGCTCATTCACAATTCTATCTTCGGTTTCTCTCCCATATCTCATAGTTTCAGCATACTGTATCAAGTATCAAATTTATTGAGCTGTCTGTGATGCCTGGGATCCATAAATAACCCCATATAAAATTAAGAAGGATTTTAAACACCCACCCCCATAACTCTGGAGAGAGGAAGCCTGCACGTGCAAGAAATGTGTAAATGTTTGTACCAGGGTGATAAAATGGACAAAAATAAACTTATCTGAAATGAGATAGACAGATGAAGGTTTCTGAGCATTCCATTATTCTGCTCACAATAAGAAAATATTTTAAAATCTTAAAGTCAATCATACACATTTCTTTTTTAAAATTTCTTTTTTATTATTTGAAAAATAAATACAAATAGTCACAAAGAAAAAAAAATAGTACTGATAGACAAGTGTTGGGGAGGGTCAAGGAGGGTGCACAGGGGTGTGAGAGGGTGCGCGAGAGGTGTGGCATGGGATGAGGAGAGTCAGGGAGGGTGCATGAGAGGCACTGGGTGAGACTTACCTGAGCAATTTGCATTTCTGGGGAAGCCGGCAGGGAAGGTTGCAAATGGCGATGACATGATGGTGGGGCACTTGGCAACCAATCGTAAGTGTGAACAGTTTCCAAGCACCCCAGATCACGATCACATGACCACGGGGGTGCTGGGACAGCCAGAACTCCAAGGACCAGTTGTAACCACCATTCATTCAGTGTTGTCATAACTTGGAACAGTCGCTGATCAAACAGTCGTAGGTCGAGGACTACCCGTAGACTGTTAATTTTGTCATTGCTGCGTATTCTCTAAGTTTAGTTTCCCAGTCTGACATAATCAGCAATGTTTAAAAAATAAAAAGTTCTTTCCTTGACATCCCTATTTTTCCATCTGTATTTTTTTTTTTAATGGGGGCATACAGTTTCACCATTTCTGTAATCACTTGAGCCTCCTATGGGCTATTTGAGTGCTGGGAGTGAAGCCCTTCTACTTTATGTGACTTGAAAAGCAAATGTTGCATCATTGGGCTTATTTTAAAAAGCGCAGGAAAAGTAGAAACCTCAGGGAAAGAAAAAGTAGTTTTAAAAATTCTACCAGGTTTTGAATAAGCAACCTTCTATTTACAAGTCAAGAATTATAGCCTTTGTGCTAGATTAGCATTCATAGTAAGGATAACTTTAAAAAAACATTAAAAAGAATCAAGGCAGTACAGTTTTAAAACTGATAATTGTTCCTGCATGTATGTGCATTTTGATGCTTTAACCTGTGTGTCTATGTATTTAAAAGTATATTTATCCAGGAAGAACCGCCCATAAGAAGGAAAGTAATTTTCAATTGCTTTTCCAGAACAGAAAGGTTAGAGGCCTGTGGAAGAATTATGTTTCCTGAAAGAAACAAACAAACAAAAATTGTTAAGTGCAAAAGCCAAGGTCAACATTTTTCTCCTTGGGGGTCTGACTGTCAGCTTCACAGCTTAGACACATAGGCAGTTAGAGAGAAAAGGGGGAGGGAGTCTAAACTCCTTAGAATTGCCTGCAAGCTAGCACATGGGTTTTGAAGAGGGAGAGTATAAAAGAAGACAGCTGGTAAATGAAAGAAGGGGTGTCTCCCAGGTTCAGGGGAAGATTCTGCTGGTGTGAGAGGTGACTGAATAACACATGGACTGGAGGAAGAAGCAACTAGAGCCAGGAACCAGACAATCCACAGGCAAGCAGAGAAAGAGACGAGGCAGCTGAAGACACAGGAGAAATCTACAAAGAAGTGCCAGAGAGAAGAACACAGTCCTGGACTGCAGACAGTGGTAAGGCAGAACCCAGGCAGTTTGGGTGCTGGAAAACTGGGAAAGAGTGGATTAAGAAGGAGAGAAAATGGTAAACTCCAGTATAGTAAGAGTCAGGCAAGGCAGGAAAAACTGTTAGCATTCCTAAACTGGGCTGTAAATAAATGTGGGAGGATAGAAAGGTAACAGCTAAGCATTTTGCTTCTTCAAAGAAAGTATAAGAGCAGACATTTGAATCATTTAAGTCTGAGTATACGTTTAGTAGAATTCTGTTGGTGTTCCTACTTACATAGATGATTGGTCACTATGTGCATAAGCATTAACATTCACTTGTAAATACACTGTCCTTTAACTTACTTAAGAATAAACGTCATTGTAATTCACTTGTTAGCTTCATTCCTATCCATACCCACCCTTTGACAAGGGCGCAGGAGTAGAAGGGTTGTTCAGTGAGAGGACATGGTGGCCTGTTCTCTAGACTGAATGCCTTGCAAACTGGCTTAGATGCAAGCCGACAGGAGCACAGGACCCTTGCAAACTCTGACTTCAGAAACACACACTCGGCTGTGAGGATCTCAATGTCCTTTAAAAGACATTCTGCCTTTATTTCTGATAACTGCAACTTCTGTATTTGTATTTCTCTTCTTTGTTAAGTTATACTTTAATTGAAGATGATTACCGGCTGGAGTCAGAAGCTGAAATTGCAGGGAGGGAGGGAAAACAGGGATGAAAATACAGATACAGCCCCACAGAATAACTGCAGCCTTCATTTATACATCCAGAACTCCCAGAGCTCACCAGAACTGAGCATTGAGGAAAGTCCTTCCCTTTCCATTATGAACAATGTCCTAATGATTTTCTTTTATCATCAAAAAGGGAGAGGAAAATTGATGAAGTCCAGTCAATGCTTTATTGAATAGCCAATGGGATTCCTATACAGTGTCCTTGTCATTCTGGTCAGATCTGTACATCTAAATGTTCCCATTGGAAAAAAGAAATGACTATTTGACTTATTTCCTAGCCAGCTTCTTTCTGGTCCTTCCACTGCATGTATAATTTCATTCCAAGTTCTCTGATGGCCTCAGTGCTTGTAATGATGTATAGTAAACTCTGCTGGGATTTGCAAATCCTCTATCTGTTCAATCTCATTAACATTTTCAAGCCAATGAATTTGGCTGTTTCCTACCAATGTCAAATAGAGGAAAGACTAACATTTTAAACGGGCATGCACAGCCTCTTATAGCATCACCAGTCCATATTATTTTGCAAGAACATTGCAGAGCAGGGATGGACTGCATACACTGTTCCAGATATTCTTGGACTGTGATTCCTATCATCCATCACTATTGGCCACATGAACGTGGACTGACGAGATGGGTTTAACATGTGAACATACAATAGTATCCTCAAACAAGTGAACATACAATAGTATCTTCCTTTTCCGACTGATTTGTTTCTTCTTACTGACTGCCCAGTTATGAGGACACGTGTTGTGGGATTGGAGGAAGCCATCCAAAGGTGGCAGAATTATAGATGATTTCAGAATGGTTATTGAGAAATAGGTGTCTTTAAAATACAATTTTAAACTGGAAGTCTAGAAAGAAAAATGAGCTCCTATTTCATATCAATAATGGTGTGCATTATCATTTAATTACTGAGACTGTAAGTGTAAATGAATTCACATGTTTAGTTCTAGTCTATTTAAATTGCTACTTACACTACTATAAACTCTGCTTTGAAAAGATACTGTATCGGCCTAAAGCATATTTACAGGATATAAAAATAATTAGTATTTTGGTCATATTTTACTTTACCACAATGATTCAATATTGCATAGTATTGGGAAACAATTTAGGTGGCAGAGAGCAGTATTTCCTTGATCCTTATTTTCCATTCAGGTATTCCAGCACAATCTCACAAAAATAGCAGACCTCACTACTGCACATAGCAATATGTCTTCTCAACTAAAACCTTTGGATTAATCATACTGGTTGAGAACAACTGATGATCTAAGAAATATCTTCCAACAGGCATAGATTTAGGCACTTTTTGAACAATTGGTTGTCTCTCTTCGCCCAGAATTACTTTATCTACAACAGAGCAAATTGATTTATATAAATTGAGAATTTGCTACATGGATATCATCAGTGGAGCTGAGTGCTGCATGTGGGCCAGAGAGTACAACATTTTACTCGCTTCCTCAGAGCACAAACCTACCAGAATGGTTTGAGGATTCAGACAGGATTCTGTGCTTAATGGCAGTGTTAATATGCAGTTGGTAAATGGTTGCCATTTATTACAATGAACCTTGCTCTATTGCTGAATTGAAGGACATTCTCCGCCAATCCTGTACCAGTGTGAAGTGTGCTATGCCCATGTGCTATCCTACCTCTGTTGCTTCGGCTCCACTGATGATATCCATATAGCAAATTCTCAATTGATATAAATCAATTTGTTCTGTTGTAGATAAAGTAATTCTGGGCGAAGAGAGACAACCAATTGTTCAAAAATCCCTGCAGTCATCTGATTTCTCTCAGAAGCCTACCATACTGTACACACCCTGAGGCTCCCTTTGGGTAGTGTCAGAATAAATGGGGCAATAATTCTTTAACACCAGTATAGGTCCCCAAACAATTGAAGCACGTCTCACTCGTGGAATAGGCATGAGATGAAGGTAACAACTTGGAGATATGGCAGAAAAAAGATACTACCAAAGTATGCTTCCGCCATGATCAGAGGGAAGTGGGGAAAGACCCAATGTCTTGCTGCTGCCATAAACTCAAATGGCTACTGATCCATGTAAAACTGATGGATGACTGAAAAATCTCTTCTAAATAGTGAGCTCTTCTGAAAAATCACATAGGATATTAATGGATAATTCTTCTTTGGCAAATGGTAAGTTCCTGAAGCAGTTTTCCCATCACTGTCTTTTTATTCACCTCTCATCTTCCCTAAAGTAAATAGGGCTTTCAGACCAAAAAGTCAGCAGATAAATGGATCCAGTGATATACCTGTCTGATCTCTTGATTTATTCACTCTTAATGTTACTAATTTTCTCCATGTTTAAGCAGGCTTCCTGGCTGTTAATATTTCCAGTAATATTATCAATAGGCATAATTCTTTGCTCTGATTAAAAACTGCCATAGCAATCACATTAGGAAGGGAAGTGCATTAGGCCAGAATAGAACATGAAGACAGTAGCAGAATGCCAACAGAAGGTCTCTCTGCTTCTCAGCTTGCAGAAAGGTTTACCTGAGCCAAGAAGTAGGAAGAAGAAGGTAATAAAATGTTCTTTGGGACACTCTGAAGAACATTACCAGAATTAGAAGCAAGAAGACATAGAAGATCTAGCTTTGGATCACTTTAAGATTATGGGGCTAGACGTGATTGGAGATGAGTAGCTACCACCAAACCCAGGCAATTGGGTTGCAAGGGTGGGCATTCTTTTGGCCTTGAGGATACCAAATGGGATGTTAGACATAGTGCACAAATGAGTACCCGTTCCACACAAACACTATTCTCTCATGCATGCACATAAAAAAATTACCAACTTCCCTTCTACCTTCATATCCTTCCTGTGATCTATTATATTACTGATTTCCAGAAATCATTAGTAGTGTGAAGTCAATGATCTACTTCCTATCTGTCAGTTAATTAAATCATCACCTAACTGGCAAAGGGCAGAGTTTGTTGCTTCCTGTCATTAACAGTTATCTATTTTCTGGTTGTTGCCTAATTATGCTGATCAAGGGCCAGTGGGAAAAGTGGGCAGGGCTCTTTACGGCTCCATAGATCACATATTTGAGAGGTCAGCTTGCTTGCTAATGTGTCATTTCCTCCTTTCTACATTCCAGAAGATAGGAAAACAGAACATGCAATGAGACATTGTAATAATGGTTGATGTTTCAATGGTTGCCATCCACTTCAAGTAGCTTGCCTCTACCCTAAGACACCACATTATCACTGGGCAGTTAAGAATTGGAGACAGACACACTGTAACAATTCAAGGATTAACCTTTGATTATAAGGAAACTCAAGGACGATAGTTTGAAGGAGTGTTTGGAAAGAAGATGGGTAGATGAGCTATGTGGAATAACCTCTTAATATCTACTGAAGATCCCTTTATATGCCATTACTTTGCCAGACAGACATTTATCAGAGGAATTATAGGTAAATCTCTAGGAAATAGTTATGAAAGTTGAGACACATTTTCAGGGAAATAATTTCATTCTACCATCATTAACATCCCAGAACAGATAAACATTGATTCTTGAAATCTGCATGTGAATGGAACAAAATATGTTTTTAAAAGAGAGACAGAAAAACCACAGTTAAATACTGGGAAAGAGACCAAGAATGAGCCTTAAGAGAACAGCGTGTCAATCTTCTTCTCAGAAGATTGGGCTGAACTAATTGAACTAATTGAATCATATAAGAATTCAGGAACTTCTGATAAGTGTTTTAGAGGAGAAAAGCTAAGAAGCCATTATGAAAGAATTCCAGCAACTGCTTAGCATCATCTGCAACTTCTGTTTATAATAATCAAAGTTCACCTTTCTTGTGTCTTTTTCTGGGCAGGAGATACAGTTTCAATCTCTTCCTTGTTACACTGATGTTGTGTATCAGATTTTACTTTTGACAGTGTGAGAACTTTCACCCAGTGTCCATTTTCTGTAATGGTGGATTGCTTCTTAGGATCTGTTAAAGCAGGATCTCAAATTCAAGTTATCACAAAAGCTGTATGAAGTCTAGTTCATTAACCCAAGAGTTAGAACACTGAAGATTTTTCACACATCTATAAAAAGTCTCTAGTGAGTCAAAAATAAAGATGAAGAATATCAATACATTTATTAAATTAAAAACCACTATACAACAGACATTTGATTTTGGCCATTTCTGTGGCAATATTTTTCATTCTCCAATATTTGGTTTTATTACTGGGATAATATATCATTCTTTAAAGATCAGTAGTGAAGTAGTGTTGTGGGCTACAAAACAACATGCAGCTATTAGGCCATGAGTATAACACTTCTTAGTTAAAGACAATGGATTAGTTGAGTCTAGGAATGTTAAGCCACTTGCCTCCACTAAACTCAATCTGGAGCCCTTGGTGCTCTCTGAGCTTGGTTGTTTGCTTACACACATTTCATTACCCAACTAGGTAACATCATCAGTGCGAGTAAGTGTGGGGTTTGCTCCCTGTTTATATACATAAATAATAATTTTTAAAAAGCTAAGGAAACAAAAAAGACCAGAACACATCCCCTCCAGCAGCCAACATCCAGATAAGCAGGGGTTAACACCAGCCAAACAATCAAGCAGAAAACAATACTCTAATCAAGGAACTACCAAAGAGAAAACCACACCCCCACCAAAACGGGCAGAGCAAGCTACAGTTTATAAACAGGGAGCAAACCCCACGCTCACTTGCACTGATGTTACCTAGTCAGGTAATGAAATGTCTGCAAGCAAGCAACCAAGCTCAGAGAGCACCAAGGACTCCACAGTTCAATGCAGATTCACTTTTATTAAACTGAATCTGTATATTTATGGATATTACAGAGACGCTCTCTGCTTCCAGTGATTCTCCTCAAGAGATTAACAAGATCCAGGAAAGCACTGTTCTGGAATTAGTGGGAAGCCTGCCAAAACATTGTTGCTGGGAAAATGAAGTTCCCAGCAATTCCAGAGACGACTTAGCCAACCATTTCCAGCTTAGCTGAATTGGAGGAAAATGCTTTCCTATCTGCAAACATAACATTTATGTAGGACTGGAATTGCATGAAAGCAAGTGCCTACTGAGCCTCCATCCTTCTTCTCCTATCCAAGAGAAACATTATTTAATCAATTAACAAATGATCACTCTATTTGGTTTTCAGGCTTCGCTTATGATCACCAGATTAGAAGTACACTTGAATATAATTAACAAAGGACAACATTGGAGAACAGACTGGATTGAATTTACAATAGCTCTAATTTGAAATGAAGCTCATGTTTGAATAGAATCTACCAAAGGAACTGAATGAATAATTTCAGAGGAAACATACTTTGTATGTTTGAGGGAAGCAGATGAGAACTTAGACTCAGAACCACATCTGCATTATCTTTGCAACCTTCCTGTTTAGTTCTAAACTCTTCTCTTCAGCAAATGATAGATAGCAAGCAAACACACCCCTGCTTTATCATGAGTGCTAACATCCTGTAGATATCTTTATGGCCACTGTATTAATCTAAACTGGATTTTCAGGTGTCACAGCATCCCAGGCAGAGACAAAAACTGACCAATAACACAAGGATTTTATTTATAAAAGTACTGTTGCTAGAAACCTTCATAAAATAAATATGATTTGCTGTGAATCTCTGAGGGCTTAAGGAACAAAATCTAAGGAATCACAGGTGGGGGAAAGTCAGTAAAGTATCTAGATTAAGCACCATTAAAGCACCAATGAGCTATGGTGAAATTATCTATGGCAATGCATAGATGAAAATGCAGTAAATGCAGGATATGGAGTCAAATGGGTATTTTTTTCTATAATAATGGGAATGACCAGGCTGAGACCTATTATTATGTAGGCTTAGCTAGTAGGGCAGGAGAGTAGTCAGCTAGAAGCAGGTTCCTGCCCATTGTCCTTCTAACTCATAATCTGGAGCAACCACCACAGTGCCATGGTTGAAGGATCTCCAAGAGTGAGATATTAGGGTGGCCAGAGGACTGTCCCTGTCTGAATGCCTTACTCTGAGAAGCCTAGGGTGAAATGCCTTGGGGGATCTTAAGAAATATCATTGATGAAAAGCTTATTGTGGGTATCTGAGATATAGCTGACTGTTGTGCCCACTTCTAAATGCTTCCCTCAAGGACTCCCTGAGAATGGGCAGAAACATCTGGGCAGCAGACAGGCAAATAAAAAAAGCAATCTGCAACAGTGTAGGGGAAAATATGGTAGACTTCCCCTTCAGATGCCACGTCTTCTTGCTCATCCACTGATGCCATGTCCTCCATGAGGAAGGAGATGAAGGAGAATTCCTTAGTGGTAACCTGAGATTGACATGACTGACACAGATAGCAAAGAAATATTAGGATGAGATGTTTACAGGGAAACTTGTACAAAACCCCCCATTTATAACTCTTGCTTCCGGAGAACTTGGAACACTGAAAAAAGCAGCCAGTGGTGCTAAGAATGCATTATGTTTAAAGTGGATTAAGTGACTACACACCCTTGGGACTGCTCATGCAGTGTTCACTGCACTTGCATCGTCATGTAACAGCCTGTTCTTCTGGTTTTCTCTGTTTTCTCAAAAACAAAGCTAACTACTTCCAGAAGAATATAATCCTGGAGAAATATAGAGATGGAGAGATGGAGAGACAGAGATGATAGATGGATGACAGACAGACAGACAGACAGACAGACAGGATAGATAGATAGATAGATAGATAGATAGATAGATAGATAGATAGATAGATAGATAGATAGATAGATAGATAGATAGATAGATAGATAGATAGATAGATAGATAGATAGATAGATAGATATAGATAGGCAGATAGATAGATAGATAGATAGATAGATAGATAGATAGATAGATAGATAGATAGATAGAGATAGGCAGATAGATAGATAGATAGATAGATAGATAGATAGATAGATAGATAGAGATAGGCAGATAGATAGATAGATAGATAGATAGATAGATAGATAGATAGATAGATAGATAGATAGATGAGAGAGAGAGAGAGAGAGAGAGAGAGAGAGAGAGAGAGAGAATCCAAGCAACCTCTGGGTAATCATTCAGAAGCCAATTGGGCTAGAAGCATAGCCAGTGTAAATCCATTAATAAATTAACATCCTTTGGGTAGGCATATGTCTTCTCTCAGGCCTTGGAAAAGATATTCAGACGCCGTGGTACATCTATACTTACAAAGGTCAGAATTGTGCAAGCCATGGTATTCCATGTGACACTCTATGGAAGCAAAAGTTGGACTTTGAATAAGCAGGGTAGGAAGAGCTTTTGAACATTGGTGTTAGAGAAAACTCCTCAGCAGGTAGTCCTCAGCTTATGTCCATTCATTCAGTGATCGTTCAAAGTTACAGTCTGTAAAAGTGCACTGTTGGAAGACTTTAAAGACTAGGTTAGGGACAGATCATCATGGAGAAACTCTGTGTGGCTGCTAAAAGTCGACAATGACTTGATGGCACATAATCAATCATTATCTATCAGAAATGGCCAGTTTTTTTCACTGAGATACCACTGACAGTTGTGCCTTCTTCCTTGCTTACATAACTGGACAAAGGTGGGAGCCAGAAAGCAAATTCTTGTGGCTGTAAGTAAATAACTTGAATCCTGATTAGAACCAGATGCTTTTGGGTTCCTGCAGGTAGTATATGAATAACAGGTCTCTCTCACTGTTTATCTCCTGAAACTGATATTCAGAGGAATACTACTCCTAACCTAAAACTTTATCCTGATTTTTTTGTCCTGCTTTCAAGATCTTTAGGGTACAAAGCAGGTCCATAATTTACTTTTCATTAAATCCAACTTCTGCAGTCCAGGCATAGATAAGACTGAATGCTGATTGAAAACAAAATAAGAAAAGAACAGTGGAGGTGTTTCTTGATTAGCAGTTTGCTTACAGTTTGAGCAAAGTTTGGCAACCCTTAATAACCCTTAATTTTACCTGAATTAGGGCCTAATTCTGCAATAGAACCCATTGTTCTTTACAATTGCTTGGAATGTAATATGAAGATGCCACCACCACCACATGGAAATGCTGCAATGGAAGAAAATTAAGGTTACAGAATTTTGGCCTACCATGTGAAGATTCCTCATTGGGGGCAATCATCATAATTCCTACCTGAACTTTCTTTCAGCACAATTATGCTACATCATCTCCCATCTTTTAAACTCTCTTCACAATCTACATTTTTCACCAACTGCTTTTACTTCTCATCTTCACAACAACACCAAGGGCTGGTTGACATATTCACACATGCAAGGCAGTGCTTGAAGACAAACAAGCCACTTATTATTTAGATGCTTAGGAATCAGCTCTGGCCAGGAGTGTTTTTTGCTCATCTGGTGTGTCTGCTGCATTCATTTGTGATACAGGCATGGTTCTACAAGCATCTATTTATCTATCTATCTATCTATCTATCTATCTATCTATCTATCTATTTATTTTTGGTTGGTTGGTTGGTTGGTTGGTTGGTTGGTTGGTTGATTGGTTGGTTGATTGGTTGGTTGGTTGGTTGGTTGTTGGTTTAGCAAATTTATATAGCTGCCCATCTCACCAGAAGTGACTCTGGGCAGCATTCAACAATCAGATAAAACCACAATATAAAAACAATCATTATTTAAAAAATCATTATTAAAATATAGACAATCATTATACAAATTTTAAAAATCATTTTAAAAATTAGAATATACAAACCACAAACAGAGAGAGAAGTATAGCAACCACATATCACCCAGAATAGGTGGGACCAGTTAAAATGTCACTGATTCCCTGGGACCCCCAAGCCTGGTGACATAACCAGCTTGGTTTGAACTTCAACTCCCATTAGACACAGACAATATGGCCAATATCAAGGGATCAGGATAATTGTCCAAAATAGCTGATCACCAGTTTTGCATAGCTCTGTGTTAGTCTATAATATGCTCCAGATGGGGTTGCCTCAAATTTCACTAGTGCATAATGCTTAGAATCGAGTATGGGACCATGTGACTTTTACACTGTAGCAGTGAATGGCTGTCAGTGCAATTCCAAATGTAAATCAAGCTACTAGATAACACCTTTCAAGCCCGAATCAGTTTGGGATGTGATTATTTAATGTCTGCCTTTCCTTTCCTGTGAACACGCCCATCCACTAAGATCTGTTGGTGCACCATTCTCGTGTATACCTTAAGGGACACAGTTGTAAGTTGTGAGAAAGCTTTTTCAGTGATGGTACCCAATATGAGTTGGTACATGTGATGGCACTCAAATGTGAGGTCATCCAATCTCATTTAGCAATGTTTTATGGAAAACAGTGGTTAGATCAGTTCCTTAATCTTGCTGATAGTTTTGAGATGAGCCATATGTGCTGCATTTGGCTTATTGAAAATGTGCTTTAGCAATTGTGTATTGATTTTATGTGTTTAATATTGTCTTAGCTGCTTTGAGTGAAGGATAACAAGAGAAGCAAACATAGTATTATCACCTCTGATATTCACCTTCATGTCTCCCAGACACAAGTAACCCTTGTCCAAAGAATCAGGAGTAGGGTTTGCCATTGTCACTGTGACTTCCTTTTTAGTATTTTCAGTACTTTTCAATACTTGCTTTTCAGTACTTTACCCTCACAGTTAAAAACGATGACAATCAGATTTGCAAATGCAGTCACTACAACAGAAAAAGGCATACTGCATTGAAAGCCCTGGATGACCAAAAAGAAAAGTAGGACCTGGATTTCCCAAACATGATTTTGTACATAGCCAGGACCATTCAGATGCAGAATGTAATTCTGTACTGACTTCGTGATATTTGATCCCATCTCCACAGAGATGTTAATCTGTAGAACCATTAGCATTCTTGCACGGTTGCACGGGGTCAGCTTTGATGATCAATCAGCAATCTGATTTTCACCAAGGTAGGCTGCAATTAAGATCTATTACTCTCTATTACATACATTTATGTATATAGATTTAAAAATCACTGGTGCTGGATGCACTAAAGTAAATGTTTGGAAACTTAATTCAGGAACCATCTACTTGGATGTTAAAACAAAATAAATTTATTTGTCATCCTGAGAAGACTTTTCCTGAATGTCACTAAGATGCCAAGTGTGATTGTAAATTGAAGGCTTTAATGGGCTAGTCTGCACTTATGGAGCTCTGAGAATCGAGGCAAAATAAATTTATGGGAGACATAAATTACAATCATTCATGTCACTTGGGATGCCCTATTTCCTGGGATGGGACAGTAAAAAATGTAAAAGACAACTCTCGAAGATTAAGAACTGAATTCATTTTGTACTGCCACCTTTCTACAGCATGACAAATTCCCTCTGCTGCTTCCTCCATTTTTCCCAGTCCTATCATAGCAACTCCAGGACTCATCATTTTCAGCCTTATTTGATGCTGTCAAAAGCGAGCATGATTGTATCCAGGTAGCACCAGGAAGCCTGAAAAGTGTAAATTGTATGCTTCCCAATAGTAAAGGATCTTCATGTCTGGAGCTGGAACATTTGGGAAACCTTGCATTTCTCATGGTTCCAAAACTCATTCTGCTGTACTTCATAGACTGACAGTGATAACCAGACCTGGTCTGAACTCCACCGTGTCCCAGTCTTCCTCTTCCTTGTTCTCCTTCAATAAGGTGTAATTTCCCAATGGCCAAGGAATGGTGATAGGAGAGTTCTATACGACCCTAGTCCAGTTTTCAGAGGTGTTCAGAAACAGGACTGTTCTTCTGAGCCCCCCCTTTTAGTTCAGGAGTTGGCACCCATTATCAGTTATGATCTACATTTGCTACATCATCCTAATCTAATGTAAGTTTTTCTGTACATTCGGAATTCATTTGGAATTTGTTCAATAGGTACAAGAGTCTGATTTGCCCCCAAACTACCTTCATCTCAATGTTCTTTTATTTTGAAAAAGAAATTATATAAATCAAGAACTTGGCTGCCAAGTCTTATTTGCAGCATAAAGAAAATTTTTATGAGTAGGTAATAAAATGTTGGAAAGCCAGATCTGCAGTTGGATTGCTGACATCACAGGAATATCTTGCAAAAACATTCTCTCTCTTTTTTTTTGCTGTATATATCTATTGCAAATATAATGTGGCATTTCAAAACCACTATAAATCAATAGTTCCCTTTGCTCAATCAAAGATAGACTGAGAGTGATTGGATGGTCAGATTTAATGGCTATATTATTTCACTTGCTAGATTATGAGTGAGCATTTCTCAGTGACATTTTACTAGCATTCAAATGGGAATCGTGACAGTATACTGATCAGAGAAAACATCCATCTAAAACACTGAAGATTAAGGGAGCAAAAAGAACAAAAATGTCCACTGTGTAATGAAATGTGGTCCTAATCAATGACCTGGAAGAAAAGGAGCAAACACCATATATGGTGAGGAAGAACTCAAGAGAGAACAAAGCAGGAGTTAGCTGTGGAGTGCAACCTTCTATTGAAAAAAGCAGACTAAAAACAATAATTCAATAAATAAATAAATAAATAAATAAATAAATAAATAAATAAATAAATCCGTTCCTACATTTCAGCTATTGTAAATATGTCAGGCAGACAAGCAGCAAGCTGGATGGGCTCAATTATGGCAGCAATGAATGTACCTTGAAGAGACCTAAGCAGCCAGACTGATGATCCTGGACAGAATCTATCTGTGTGGTTGCTAAGATCAGACAATTGTTTACTGGCACTGAATCCATCCATCCATCCATCCATCCATCCATCCATCCATCCATCCATCCATCCAGTTCAGCTAATGTAGTTTAGCAAAAACTCTTGGACCATTTAAACAAAGAGACACTTGGGACTCAGATTTCAGAAGAAAAGGAATATGCATTTTTGGGATCTGGCGATTCTTGCAAGAATTCAAGCTGAGCATTTACAGACTGCCATCTATTGTATGACATATAGCCCTTCCTAAAATACATTCATATAACCTCTTCATTGCTTTTCTTCCTTTTGGGACTGATATCCTGCCTCTCTGCTCAAAAAGATGTCCAAAGTCTCTAACAACAATAAAAATAAATACAGAACCATAATTAAAGCATCATTGAAACTACCATTGAAACACTTCAATTGAAAGTTACAACAGCCCTCAACCAAGAGTGTTGATAGAGGAGGGTGCTCACATTATTGGCCATGTTTCCTCAGTGCTCTTGTACATACAGATGATACCTTTGTCAACTGCATATTGAACTGGCAGATGGTTGCACACAGAGATGCACTCTTTATTATACTCATGAAAAATGTAGCAATGATGGGTCAGATTCATCATTGCTACATTACATCATGGGAATTGTAATTCTCTGGGCTGAATTTCATAGCAGCCCCTCAGGCAGAAGGTTGTGTGGATAAGTTATTTGACCGGGAAATAGTAAAGCAAGCTGATTCTTGCTTGAGATCATTTGGGATTCCATTTGGTTTTTTTAAAGATCACATTTTGTTAGAAAAATATGTGATTGTGGAGTTTCATCCTATATCTGCAGCATGACTGGTGGAATTGTCCACTACATTTTAAGATGCACTGCTGCTTGGTGGAATTGGAGGGAAGATAAGGGCCAAGCCCTGGAATAGGAAAAAAAGAACATAAATATCATTATGGAGCTATAGTAGTCTATGATATAAGTAGTAATAGTGTAGGTAGGTATACACTATTCCATTTGTATAAGGGCTGTAAACAATAGTTTTGATTAGTGGCATCACAAAGTAAACAAACCCCATGTGGTGCTGATGTTACCAAGCAATGAACCCAACCAGAAATGACATGATTAGCCATCATCTTCTCAGGAAGCCTGAAGTTAATTACTAAGAACTCTAATCTCATCTGTACTGACTGTGGGTACCCCATGGTTTTTGGTAATCCTATTACATATTTTTTCAGGTTTTTAAATTCAGTCTCTTAAATCAACATAGTAAGCAAGTCCTGGTTTTGAGAGTTTTTGAAGCAAATAAATTCAGTTCCCAATTTCAGGTGAATCCTTTTCTTCTTTTCATCCCAGTACCATTTACCAGACTGAAATGGGACCTTGTTTGTTTAGCTTTTCAGCTGACTCCCAGGCAAACTTTAGAGCAGAATTTCTATAACATGTTGACGTTGCTTCACCTCAGTCTTGTAGTATGGTTGCCAAACAAATAATTTTATAATCAAACTGATGTTTCTCTACTGTAAAGCAGATTCAGATCATTGGTTAGATATGGGTAGCCAGAGAGGAAATAGTGGCAGTCCATGTGCAAACTCCTCTCCAAGGAGCAAGCTCTTTCATCATTTACAAGTCAAAGCCTGCAATAACATCAGCACACTGGATCTGTCTCAAACAGGTGTGCTGTGTTTTTCTTGAACTGGATGTACATAGGACCAATGTTCAACCTGATTGTTGGGGTAAATAAGGAACGCAGGTTGTATGATTTTTAATAGAATAGCCTTACCCATTCTAGTGCCCTCCAGATGGAGGAATCTAAAATGACTATGAATATATTGGCTTGGAATTCTGGGACATGTAGTCCCCAACATCTCTGGGAGGGACTTGGTTGGGGATACTTACATTATAATAGCTTAGAGAACTTGAGCAGCAAATCCTACCATTTTACAGTTCAGGACCCACCAATCTACACTTGCAAGCCATTTCTAGCAATTCACATATTCAAACAGTCTCTGTCCTATGCTTTCCCAGCACATTTGAGGTAAATGCCATTTAAAAGATGGTACTCAAACAGACTTGCTTTTCCAATCAACTCACATTGCTGCCATTCATGGGCAGGTGATAATCTAACCAGGATCTTAAGGAAAAAGACTTCCAAATGATTAACCTGCCCCTTTGCAATGCCTTATAATTAATTTGGAAACAAAGTTGACTTTTTCACAGAACAAATGAGTTTTTGCTACAGAATCCTTGCACCAATCACTGTTATAGATTTTAGTTTATTCTACAGAAATGCTAACAGATATTGATATTAGGCTCTGATGACCTGGAAGGATGTGCAAAGGGTTTGGCTCAAAGCATTTTTTTTCAACACTTTTTTCAACATTATTAATAAGCACATGTCTAAAGGAGAACTGAAAACTTATATACCTAGGAATTTTGGGGATATCTTTTGAGATTTTTAATTTAAAAAAAAATCTCTTGCATTTATTTGTTGCTCCGAAATAAATGTTAAAGGCTTAGTACTTATTTACATAGTGATATAATTTATTAATCTCCTTTCACCCCTTCTTTGAAATCTACAGTGTAAGTTATTTATAATTTAAACCAGTAAGGATGAGAATCAGATGAGATTTGATGCTTTTAAATTCCTCTCCTCCATCCAGATGATAAATTTACTTCTGCAAGACTAGACAGAATGAAAACAGCAGCATGATCCTAAGACATAATGATAGTTACTTAGATTATATTGAGGTCTTTAATGGTCTCCATGTCATCTCCTCCTCTTCCTTATTCAGTTTGACAGAGATTCTTCTTCCTCTTCCTATAAATATTTACTTTATAAATTGTCACTTATTACAAGTGGTAGCACCTAGCTTAGCTTGCCTGACCTTCAAAAAAGCTAAGCAGAGCTGGATTTGGATGGAAGACAACCAAGAACTCTCAGGATTCTGCTAAACTGGGAAATTGAAAAAATATCCCGAATAAAGCTACTATACTGTTGCAAAGAAAATTACATGTGACCACATAGTTAAGGAGTGAGCATAGTTTGAGGGAGACTTTAAAAAAAAAATATTATTGAGAAGAAGAAAGAAACACATAGAAAGCACTTTAACAAAAAAGTGAAAGAAATACAACAAAGAAAAAAAGTATGTTAATATGTCATTATAACAGTAAACAATTACAATGCTATATATATTTATCTAATGCAAATATTATTCAAGTACATATATATTTCTAATACATTTATATGACTACCATTTTTTTAATTTACCGTATTTTGTATAAATAAGTCCCATATTTCATTGAACTTGTCCATACAAAGTCTACGTCTATAGGCAATCCACTCATAAGGAGCAAGTGCAATCAGGTCTTCCATCCACTGAGTGAAGGGGCCATATATTTATCTTTCCAGTGCTGCAATATCAGTCTTTTGGCCATAGTAAGGGCACAGAGAATCCATTTGTGTTGTCCATTTGTCAAGTTTCATGTACTAGCTATATAGTTCAAAAGAATATTATCCTCTGAACATTTTAGCTTTTGCTGCACAATCATATTTATATAGTCCACTACTTTCTCCTGAAACTTGCTAAGTATAGGACATTGTAGAAAGATAGCTTGAGGGAGACTTGAGTTGACTTTCACTATAACAGGAGTTTAGTCTAGAGAATTTGTCTTTTAGATCCTAACTGCCCAGAAATATTTGAGGAAGAAAATGGTTCTAGTAACCCCTGTCACCCTGCTTGTTACCACAGAATATGTTACTGTTAATATTTCAAATAAGAAACTTCGGTTGAAAAAAAACACCCTCTAACAGATCTGTCATATAAGACATGCAAGCTTCTATGTACATACAAACTATATGGATGTTCCATGTCAGGAATGCCAAGCTTAAGGCCTCATAGTCTCATGCAGTCACCCTGAAGGCTGGAATACGTGCCCAAGAACTTCTCACAGAGTTGCTCCCATATTACATTAATTAACTTATATTTTAATTTAATCAAAACTATATAAACTTAATTTGAGTTTTCTTCTTCTTGTACCTACTTCCTTGACCTGGTTCTGCTTAGTTTTTGAAATGCAGTCTCTGGTGAGCTGTTAATGGCCAAATGCAGCCTTCAACTCTAAACATATTAAATATTCAAAAGTGTAGAGCATGAAGCACAGGAACAGAGCTTATACAGACGTAACTTGAAAATGTATAGCAATATTCATAAGGTAATATATGAAGGGATTTCATAAATCTCCAGACCTAGATGGACTATATCTTGGAATGTTGAGGGAATTTGATGATGGTCTCTCTGAATCTTTATATTCTAGAAATGTTGGCAAGCTGATGAAGTGTCAGAGGACTGGAAGAAAACAAGTGTTGACCTGTCGTGTTGACAATAGGGAAAAGGAGACTCCATGGAACTAGAGTGGATCACAAAGAGATCTATCAGTGATCTGCTTGAAAACAATTTAATTACTAAGTCACAGATGGATTTGTCAAGAACAAGTCTTGCCAGACTAAAAGTTCATTTTTGATTGGGCAACTTCCTTAATATGTTGGGGATGCTGCAGATAACTATGTGTTTTGATCTCAGCAAAGCATTTGACGAAGCACCTCATGACATTACGATTAGCAGGATCTGGAAGATAGTGCTGATGGGCTGACAGAATAATCCATTTGCTCCGCATTCCATTTTATTCCATTTGATTTATTATATTCATATTTTATTTTACTTTGCTAGTCAGTTTGAACTATCTTTACTGTTCCCTAAAGGTATTTAAGTAGTCATAACATCCTGAGCATCTTGGAATTTAATCCAACCCCTCAAGAAAAGAAGACCGAATGGGGAAAAGAAGAAAATAACAGAACAACTCCAAACTCTCAGACTTTACCTAAATCTTCAAAGCAGCCAAAAATCGACAATTATATGCCAGACAAGAAATGTGTAAGTAAAACTAACAATAAAAAAATTCTACCTATACCTCAAATAGATATGACACCGTGAATTGGGATTTGGAAACTGAACTAGAAAAACAGTAACTTTAAAATTCTCTCTTTATTAGGAATTAAGCCATCTGAAAAAAATCTGTCTTTATTAGCTTCCCCCTCTTAAATAGCTGTTGTTTCCCCAACAAATTTATCCCCTGTGCAAAATGAACAAGTCATACAACCTTCAAAGGAATTTACAATGGACATTATTGCCAGAGAGCGTTTACTGACTGCACAAACAATCATTTTTCTCCCTGAATATTTAACATCTATTCTGATTAGCAAAGAGTTTAACTGTCATGCATAATGGCATGGCAATTAGTGGATACGTAGCTGCCTTGAAAATTGTATTCAAAAATGTTTATTCACTGTTCCTTATCAGACTGGATGAGGAAACAAGTAGGATGCCATAAGATGAGGTCCTGGGCCCTGACAACATGGAATGGATGTTTATAAATTGGCAGATGATACAAACTGGGTAGAATAGCTAATAGCTTAGAAGGCAGAAGAAAAAAATGAAAATGGTCTCAATATGTTTGAGGAATAGTCTGAAAAGAATAAAATGAAGTTTAACAGAGACAAATGAAACTCAGAAATAGAACTCAAATGCAGATATATGGAATGGGGGTTTACCTGGCTAGGCAATAAAACTTCTAAAAAAAAGATCTTGGGAAAGCAGTTGAGAATGTAATGTGGCTGCAGAAATGCACAGAAATATAGCTTCCAAATGATGGGAAGTAATAGTTCCACTTTATTCTGCATTGGTCAGATCCCAATGCAAGCATTGTGTCCATTTCTGACACCAAACCTTAAGAATGATTTGGAGAAACTGATTTAGAGAAGGTCAAGGAAGATGGTCAGAAGCTAGAAACTAACTATTATGAACAGAGATTGAAGGAACCGGAATACTTAGTCTTGAGAAAAGAAAACTGAGGAAGAGTTTGATCAAATGGTTCAAACACATGAAGAAATATTACACAGAAGAAGATTAAGATCTAGAAGGCAGGATACAGGATAATGGATTCAAGTACAAGAAGGCAGATTTTGAATGATTTTTTAAAAAGCTTCCTAATAATAAAAAGAGTGTGACAATAGAACCAATTTCCCAGAGAGGTAGTGGGCTCTCCTTTATTGGATGTGTTCAAGCAGGGGCTAGATAGCCATCAGACTCCAGGGTGATCTTGCTGCATTGAGGACCCAGAGTACAGAAAATAACTTTTGTTGCTAGCACAAATGTCTTCTCTCTGCTGCAGAGAGACAGAGATGGTAGAGTGTTGTGCTGGAGGAAGAAGTACACATGAGATACAACAGGCAGGCAAAGAAGAGGGATGAAGAAATAATAGAAAGTAGCAGGGACTGCTGGGAGAAAAAGGAGGAGGAGTTTCTTTTTTGCCCATCTAGCACCCCCTGGAGCCTGGGGTGATGAACTTCAGCTTTGCAGGGAGTTTTCAATTTCCTGCTGCTTTCCTGAACCCAGTTGAGGAGAACAGGCAGTCTGCTTCTCAGAGAGAGAGGAGGAACTACAAGTAGGAGCCATTGGCTTCAACCATTAGTTTTATGGACAGGAATGTATCCTCATTGCTCATCATCACCTCCTGCTATCAATCTTCAGTCCACAAAAATGGATTCTCTTTAGTATTTAACTGTAGCATCATATGTTATTCCTTGGAGGACACAAATTCAAAATAGAATTAAAATGTGTACAGACTGTCCTTTACATCTATAGGATAAGCTATCTAAAAACCCCACATCAGATGGGGATTCCTTTATTTTATTCCTTTATTCATCAATTTACTTATTTATTAGTATTTGTAACCTGCCCCAAGACTCTGGGCTGTGCAGAATAAAGAAAGATATAAAGACATAAGAACAGAATTCAGAAAAATCACATCGTCAGCTTAAATGGCCATGCTCCAAACTAATTAGGGCTAAATGCCTGGTGCAACAATGTTTAATGGAATGCCAAAAAGTAGGGGCTAAATACACCTCCCAAGTGAGTTCCAAAGCACAAGAGCCACAACAGAAAATACCTGCCATTTGGGTCACTTCCCAAGTACCTCTTGTGGTGGTGGAGGGGGGAGGTGTTACCTTACATTAAAGTTTGGACTTCTTCAAACTTAATTTAAGAAGTGTTCATGGCAAAGAGCTGAAACAAGTTGGGCAGTCCTCTCACGCTGAGACACAATGCTTCTCCATTGGACAAATTGTATCTCTTTCCTATATTGTAGAGATTATTCCTGATGACATAATTGTTAAGTAGAAAAGAACCAACATCCTCAAGTCTAATGTTCTAGCCACATTGGATTCTACATGGACAAAGGAAAAGCTGGCTAGAAATCTGACATACCATACGGAGGCAGCAAAGCACCAGAAAGTATTCCATTGGTGGAAAGAGCATGAGATAAGACAAAGGTTAAGGGCCACCACAGATGATCAGCTTCAAGAGAGGACTGCACTATTTCTCTAGTATACTGGAATGCACACCTAAATCAGCCATATGGAACAAATGGCTTTAATGGTGCATTTTGTAACAACAACAGAACCTAGAGAAAATGTGACTGTCAGAGAGCACACTACAGGAGCGGGTATGACAAATGGGCTTCTTAAAAAGCTGAAAGAGGTCAGGACTATAATAATGGTGCCAATACAAAAAGAAAGCACAGATGAGAACAGATACAGTTCCAAGAATTAAATTCTTGGTTTTTTGCCCCATGCATTTCTCATTCATTGAATCTGGTGCTCAGTGATGCTCCTGCATCAGTTTCTAGCGAGGCTGATGAATTTTTTAATGTAAGTCAAAACACGGAAGTGTTTCTTTTTCTGCATTGACTCATCAGTGGCAAATGTTGAAGCATCCTATCTGACAATAAAACCATTGAATGCCACACAATGAAAAGATCAAGCAGAGGTGATAAAACCTATCCAATTGGGAAGATTGATGATGGCATGGTTGCTATTAGGGAGGCTAATGCTTTGACTAGAACTGTTCATTTTTGTAAATGTATACAGTGGTGCTTAAAAGTTTGTGAATCCTTCTGAATTTTCAATATTTCTGCATAAATATGACCTAAAACATGATCTGTTCTCCATACAAATCCTAAAACTAGATAAAGAGAACCCAGTTAAACAAATGAGTCAAAAACATTGTACATGTTCATTTATTTATTGAGGAAAATGATCCAAGGCTACATATTGATGAACTGAAAGCCCTTTTGGGATATATTCAACAAGGTCAAGTCCAAAAAAGCTGTTTTAGAATGCATGTCCACATATAGGATGACCATCCTGTTTCTAAATGCTTTTGTTGGTCTGGGCATACCGTTAACACTTTGTGGTAAAAGCATAACTTCTCCAAGTTGAAGTTGCACATCTCAAAAGAACATGAGCTGGCCTAAGACTGTGGACCTTTAGGAAGCAATTCAAATCTTTGCAACCAAGAAGGCATGGAAAGTACCACTTTGCTATTCCAAAAGATTAACATGCCAATCTTTACTAAGCAGACAAGAAAAATTATGTTTCTAAATTCTTCTCCATGCACTGACTTTGGTCGTGTGATCGGTGCTACTGTTTCAAACTTCTTTTATTTTATGAAGCATAATTATGAACAAGATTCTGTGAAGACCCAAATCCCCATGAATTCAGAAACATTTGAAGTGATTATGATGATAGACATAAGCTGGAAGGGTCACTTGTACATATGTCTTCCAGTATTCTATACCTCATCTCTTTTCTGCTCCAGGTGGCTATCTCCCCTTCCAGCTTACCTAATGCTCACAACATCCCTTGTATTTTCCCTTTCCTCTTGTCAAACAATACAGCTCTGTAATTTGATGGGCTGTGTCTATATTAGACAAAAGAACCATGTGAATTAACTGGGTGTTCAGCCATAGTGCTACTAAAATGATTGCAGCTATTCCAGTGTAGGTTCTTCAGGCCTACTGATCTTTAAATGATGGAGTGGACTTTTAAATAAACACGAATAACTCCAATGCCTAACATTATGCTGGAGAAAGGAAAACCAGGGTTTGGCACATAGAAGAGAAATTGAAGATGTAAAACTGAGCACACTGACAAATCTGTCAGGGGGTTACCTGGCCCAAGGGCACTTTTAATGATGATCAATTTCAACAGCTGTTGAAACAAATGTTGAATATATTGGCATTGTTTATGTTCATTTGTAGCAAGCAATTGCATTACAGTTGCTGATTTTCATTTAGGTTGCTTAATTCCTCTAATAATTATAGATAAAATTATTTATAAGATTGTGTTGAGGAATTCAGCTGACAACAATAGTTCTTTATTTGCTAAAGATCCAGGCAGATGGCAAAGAGATGCACAATGAAGAATACAGTGGGCTAGTTAAGCTTTCTTCAGCTTCCAGGCAAACAGATGTGTTGGGCTTGCATCTCCCAGAATCCTGCCTGGGAGTTGCAGTCCTAGCACTGCTGGAGAACCACACCCATGAGGAAAGCTATTCTATTTGAACCCTAAATTGCAGTCCATGAATGAGAACATAAAAAGGAAGGAAGCTGGCTTAAACTGAAGGCAGCATCTAGCTGACCTTGGCTAATCTCAGAAGTGTTAGGCCTGGTTAGCACATTGATGGGAGATGTCCAAGGAATTCCTGAGCTGGAGGTTAGGCTAGAAATTGGGGGAAAAAACATAGTGGAAAAAAGCAATGGCCAAGGACTTCTGCACTGTTGCCAAGAAAACTACATGTATGTGTCCATTCATAATTAAACTTGATTTAAAGAGACGTTACTATTTCAGTCGCCTTCTACTCCCATATTGGCCACTAAGGTGCCTCTGAGAAGTCCACAAGCAGGGCATGAGCACAATTGTAGCTTCATGTTTGTGAACGTATTCAGTGTCAGTATCAGCAGTATTCAGAATCATTTACCTCTGAAGTTGAGGGCTGCATAAAGTCATCATGATTAGTACCTATTGAAAAAGGTTCTTGGTCATTCTAGAACAGTTCACTTAAAGTAAGTGGGATAGATCCAGAACAAGTGCCTTTTGGATCAGTCAAAATGACTGTTATTCTTACAGTTGTGATTACAATTAACTTCCCATCTTCAGCCTGTTGGCATCCAGAGCAGGAAGTAGCTAAACTGTTTCTGAGATTTCCTAAACTGTGTAGCTTGACTAATTTCCTTGATTCATAATACTGCTAAAAAATCATTTTTTTAAAAAAGGTGTACTTTACATATATTACCTCCGTTGTTGTTGGAACATCCCTTGAAAAGAAGATCAGTAATGTTGTACTGGGCAATGGAATAGATGGAGGTAGACAGATAGATTACTATCTTCTGATTGCGTCAAGTTTTGAACTAGTGATTTTAGTTCAACACCTAGTTTCTAGAATTACAGTCCAGCAATGCCACCATAGCCAATTCCATGCTTTTTTTTTTTTGTAAAATATCAGTAAAATATTTGATGAAAATATTTATTCATTCCTTTGATATGATACCCAAACTTAACTTGTGTTGTTGCAGATAAGCTTTCTTGTTTTCATTTGCATGATTTATACAGGTCACATTTTTCTTTTTTTAATTTTCTTTTTCTTCTTACACTGTGAACTAGCAATCTTTGCAGCAAGCGTGGACAGACACATACTATATCCCCCGCCACCCCGGTGACAAGAATTCTTGTTGATTTGCTGCTTCCAACCAATGATTTTTCTTTCCAGCCGCTGATCTCCTGCTCATAGTGGCAGCTGGAAAACAATCACTTTAAACAGAGTTTCTGGGAAGAAAAGGAAAGCACGTACATGATGACATTATAAGTGGCCTAAACAGCATCACGTCATTTGCTGGGTAATAAATTCCATTTTCCTAGCAATATCATACATGGCCATAAGTATATAGTGGCTAACAAATTGTGACACGATAACCTGGGTATTGAATCAGTTTGGTGAAGTGCTTAAGGCATCAGGCTAGAAACCAGGAAACCGTGAATTCTAGTCTTGCCTTAGGCACAAAGCTAACTGGGTGACCTTGGGCCACTCACTCTCTCAGCCCTAGGAAGCAGGCAAGGGCAAACCACTTCCGAAACCTTGCCAAGAAAACTGCAGGGACTAGTCCAGGCAGTTGTCAGGAGTCAACACTGACTCAAAGACACAAAATTAAAGCAAGTGCCAATACAAATCCTCTGAATGTGTGTGTTGGCCTCTGCCCTTGCAAGAGAGATCAATGGCCATTTCTCTTTCAACAAAGGAACCTTGTCTTTACCTGCCTGTGTCTTCATTATTAGAGAAAGGAATATTTTCCACAACAGCATGCAACCCTGCTTAACATTGCTACTGCTTAAGCAAAAATGGGAGCTGCCAGGTCTTGAGAAAGCAGGTATCCTTAGTTTGAACTGTGCACACAAATCACTCCAATCAGTCCTAGGCAGGCAATCCATCAGATCCCAGCCACTCCTGATTTTCCCTGTAATTCCATGCTCACAGCTGTTTTTCTTCTGGCATCACCATTGGGAAGCAGCGGGTTTTAGGCAAAAAGCCTGTTTCTTTGCTTCAGAAGGATCAGTCTTCAGCAGGATCATGTGCAGATGTCAGGCTTTCACCCAGACCACTGCAATAAATTTCTCTTTGAATTCCAACTCCCCCCCCCCAAGATTTCACAGGAACCCCAAGATAAGGCAAGGATAGAACAGTAAGATTTATAATTCATACAATTAGCCTTAGTCATTACAGTGTTCACCTTGTACAAAGTCTAAGGACCTTGCTAGGGCAAATGGCCTCAAGTGCATCATGACATCATTACACTGGTGATGCAAATGACATATGTTTTTGTGTCATGATGTCATACTCATATTCAGGATAGGAATGAAAAGCATTAAAGCAATTTCAGAGTTGTTTGATCCGAGTACCCAGCTATATTGCCAGTTTTCAAGGCAGTGATCAGGTGCCTTAGCAATTGGTTTTTTTAGTTTTTTTAGATCCAGAGACAACGAACATACCTGCAGGTGAGGAAGTTTTAAGCTTTTTTGCTAACTCTAGCAAACAGATTTAAACAGGAATATAAAAATATAAGATAGCAGGTAGAATTAAACAGAAATACAAAAGCATAGTATAAAAGCATAACATACCAAGCAAGATGATAAAACTCTTCCCCTACTGTCGGGAGCTACCACAAGGTGACAGTGGAGAGACCCCAGGATGGCTTAGATAACACAGCTCCTGGTACCAAGGCCCGTGTCCACCCTCCAAGACTCGAGGGGCAATGCCAGGGTTTTTGTCAAAGTCCGGGACTGCAATCTCATGACTCTGTTTCGATGGCATCGGGGCTGTGGGGCCCAACCTTGACCAGATACTTCCCAGGGTCTGAGCATTATACAGATAAGCTAGTGCTTAACCTAAACAATCCTGAGGGTTTCCCTCCCCCACCCCGCCCACACTTCTAAGTAGAAGTGAAAAACAAGCCAGCTAAACATTATTATGACTCAGAGTGAACTTTCTTAACATGTGCAGGAGAAATCAAAACATGTCACCTAAACTCCTCGAAATAACAATGGTCTTCTACATTGTCCCTCCACCATCAGAGGCAATGACTGGATTTGTGAAATCTCTTGACCTACAGCTGACTTTCTCAGTTTCTGTTTTGCTAGATTCACATGCTGAAAACAGAAAGAAGTTTCCCAGCCCTGATGTCTTCGAATACAACATTCTGGACTACTGAGTGCCTGGCCAATCGCCATGTATTGGCAGTCCAGACAGGGAGAATAGCTGATAAATTTCAGGGGAGCTTCCATAATGCTAGAAGACTGCATTTGCAGCTCACAGATTGCATAACTCAAGAAACAAGGAGCCAAGAGGCCTTCGGAGATGAGAGCATTTTGAATGTTAATATTAATCCTCTCACTATCCCAAGCTTTTGCATTATTTTACTCCAAAAGCAGGTTAACTTTTAATTGCCTACCTCAATTCTCTGAAGAATTTTTGACCACCTTGCAGCAGGAAACTGGAAGAAAATAAAGAGCATGCAGAAATCCTGAGGATTTCACAAAGTGTTTTGCCTATGTGAAAAACACTGGACTATGCTTAAGGGCTGAAAATAGGGTTTTTTCCCCCCAGGGATGATTACAATCTCTCCTTAGAATATGTGCCTAGATGTTCTTCCTATTGTGAGAAGGCAGGGAGAAGTGAGGGCCTCAAACGAACCATGTTTGCTAGGGGAGAGCGCTGTGCACCATGGGGCAGCCTTGGGGGGACGGCAGGAGGGAGGATGGGCAGAAGGCACACTCGCACCAGAGTGGAGAGGGACGGCAGGAGGGAGGAAAGACTGCAGGCAAGAGGCACGTTCGCACCAGAGTGAAGAGAAACGGCAGGGGGCGGCTGTCGGGTCAAGTGGGGATTGGAATGTGTATTGCGCTGATTGGATTCGGAAAGTGGAATGTCTGCGGTTTTGCGGTTAATTAGCGGCGCTCCGGGGCGGTAAAAAGGTGAGATTGTGAGCCAAGCCCTCGTAGGAGGGGGAGGACAGATAGGGGGTATAAAAACCTGTCAGACCTTGCTTCGGGGTTCCTCCATTGCTGCGGGAGGGACCCACCTTTGCAAACGTGCCCAATAAAAACTTCTGTCTACTGGATAACCGAACCCGTGTCTGTCGTTTTCTGACAAAATTGGCGAGCCAGCCAGGAGTCCTCGACGTGGACCGGACTGTGGGGAACCGGTGAGTAATCGGCCGTAACACCCCGTTGAGGTGTCTCCCGTTTTCCCCGGAGTCGGGTCCAGGACGGGACTCCAATCGCCAGTCAGACAGAAGTAAAGAGGAAGTCGGCCGACGAGGGGACCTCCGGGAGGTCTGGTGAGTACAGCCTACCCATAATCTCGGGGAGATTAGCGTGGTTACGAGGCGTTGGACGCCGCAAGGGGACAGAAGAGTCCGGGACCTTCTGTAAGGTGGGAAACGTAGTCAGGAAGGATGGGTAAGGTGCAGAGTAAGAGTGTAAGGCCAGGGGCCAGTGGGAAAAACGCAGTAGGGGGAATCCCCACGGATTCTCCATTAGGACAATTGTTGCAACAATGGGAGACACCCTGGTTGTGTCCATTCACCAGGGGTCTGGAAAAACCGACCATGATAACTTTGTGCACTAAAGAATGGCCAAAATATCCACTAGTGGACCCCGAATTCCCCTACCATTGGGATACTCTTGGAATCCCCAGTAATTACTGGGTGACCCAACTAAAAAAAAAAAAACTACATTGTGGAGCATAAAATGTTAACACAGGAACCCTATGTGGAAGTCTGGTTCCATGTTCATTGGGAGGGGCCTCGACCCAAGTTAGCCAAAATTTTTGTCCAAAAAGAACAGGAAGATGAGGAGGACCTCTGGCTGACTGGACCTCAATGGGGGCCGCCACCTCCTCCTCCTCCTCCTCTTCCTACCGCTCCCCCTCCGGCGCCCCCACCCTATCCCGGGCTGCGGAAAGAGCTGGACCAGCTGAACCAAGACATTCAGAACTTGCCCTTTATTCTAAGGTCGGCCAGTGCCTTCCCCGTCCGGGAAGTCCCGAACGGAACGAACGCACAGGGGGTGACCGTCACCAGTTACGTAACGGTTCCCATCAAACCCAGTGAGTTGAGGGAATTAAAAAAAAAAAAAAGACCCTCCCTCGTATGCAAGAGAACGCCCATACCGCCGCCGAACAATTGGAACTTTTTCTCGGCCCGGTGGAATACTCCTGGGGGAACTGAATTACATTTTAGCCCACCTCTATACGCCAGAAGAGAGGGGCCAGATTTGGCGAGCTGCGCTCGGGGCTTGGGAGCAAAGGAATGCAAATGTCCCAAATGCCCCGGCCGCAGATACTAAATTCCCTCTGGCAGACCCAAATTGGGATCCCAATAATGCTGAACATCGGGAGAACATGAGAGGAGTTTCCCCCTGTACGACTAGGGGGTCATGGTTCCCCAACCGGGACCCACGGGGAACCCTTGGTAAACATCACGGTGGGTCCCACTGGCGAGGAACAGCAGTTCCTCGTGGACACCGGAGCCTCTCGAACATCGCTGTGCCAACCGATCCCAGGGATTGCGAAATCCCGGGGCACGTCGGTATCGGTGATGGGGGTGGGAGGCTCTCCGGTCAAGGCAGACGTACTGGAGGGAGTGAGACTGGAGTGGAATGGGAAGGAGGTAACTGCAGATGTGTTACTGATCCCACAGGCGAGAGTGAACTTGCTGGGAAGGGATCTAATGGGTAGTCTAGTAGTGGAGCTGTGGAATGTGGAACAGGCAGAAAGGATGTGTTTGTTGCGAGAGGCGGACGTGGAGGTTGTGAACCCTGAGGTATGGGCAGGGGAGGGGGGGGCGGGTCGGTTTCGCATCGCCCCAATTAGCATCCCCTTGAAACCAGGGGTGACGGGTTTGCGGCAAGCCCAATACCCGCTGTCCCGGGATGGGAGGCGTGGGCTGAAGCAACAACTGAGATGGACGGTGCTGCCCCAGAGGTACACCGAGAGCCCCTCTTGTTTGGACAGGCATTGGAAGAGAAACTCCAGGGGTTCCGGGCCCCTGGGGGTTCTCGGGTGCTGCAGTATGTGGATGATTTGTTGGTGTCTGGAGAGAAGGAAGTAAAGGTGAGAGAAGACTCAGTGGCTTTATTGAACTGGTTGGCTGAGGAAGGATTGAAGGTGTCAAAAGGGAAGGTCCAATTTGTGGAAAGGGAGGTCAAGTATTTAGAACATGTACTCCGGAAGGGCGAGAAGTTGATTGATCCTTCTCGGATACAGGGGATAATGCAGTTGAAGCCCCTCATACTAAAACGGAGGTGCGGCGGTTTCTGGGTCTAGTAGGATATTGCCGGCTATGGATAGATGAGTACATGAGCAAGGCTCAGTTTCTGTATGAGAAGTTGAAAGGATCATCTGACAGGGTAGAATGGACAGACGGGGACACAGAGAAGTGGGGAGAATTACGAAGGAGCCTGGTGACGGCCCCGGCTCTGGCTCTACCGAACTTGGCCCCCCCTTTCACCTATACGTTACAGCCCATGGGGGAACTGCCATTGGAGTGCTGACTCAGAGACGGGCTGGGAAATATCAACCAGTGGCCTTCCTGAGCAAAGCCCTAGAACCAGTGGTGAGGGGATGGCCGACTTGTGTGCAGGCAGTGGCTGCCGCTGCTGTGCTAGTGACAGAAGGGAAAAACTCACTTTTGGGAGCCCCGTGATTGTCCATTCAACCCATCAGATCTTAAGTGTGCTTAGTCAGCAGGCGGCTGCTTGGATGACAGAAGGAAGGATGTTGAAATATGAGACAGTTCTCCGGATAAGTCCTGATGTGGTGGTAGGAACAGACAGGAATTTGAACCCAGCGGAGTTTCTTGCGGGGGAGCGGAAAGAATGGGAGCCGGCGGAGCACGAGTGCTCCACCCTGTTGCAGCTGCAAACAAAGACCCGGGAGGACCTGCAGGAGGTCCCGCTGGAGGAGGGTGAGGTCTGGTTTGTGGATGGGTCTAGCCGAGTAGAGCAGGGACAAAGGAAGTCAGGATATGCGATAGTGACGGCGGAGGGAGAGACAATAGAGAAGGGGGCACTACCAGCGGACTGGTCGGCTCAGCTGTGTGAAGTGCACGCTTTGAAACGGGCACTAGAGTTGGGAAAGGGAGTGTCCCTCACCGTCTACACAGACTCGCGATACGCCTGGGGAGTAGTGCACACTTTTGGGAAAATTTGGCTGGAACGGGGTTTACTCACAGCTGCTGGAAAGGGAAGGTTGCAGGGAGGAAGCAGGTCATTGGGTTACAATTGAGGGGACCCCAGTAGTGAGCCGTGCTGACATGAGGGGGATGGTGGAGAAACTGCACGAAGGGTCTCACTGGGGGGTGCAGGCTTTGATAGACACTGTAAAGCCGTGGTACTGGAGCCTGGGGGTTCGATGGGAACTCCACACCCCTTGGCATCCTGACTCCAGTGGGAAAGTGGGAAGGGCCAACGGGGTGTTGAAGCAACATCTCACCAAACTGGGATTGGAAACAGGGCTACCTTGGACAAAGACACTTCCGGTTGCCCTGCTTCGAATGCGGACAGCCCCTCGCAAGGATGTGGGGGTCTCCCCATTCGAGCTGATGATGGGAAGACCTTTCCTGGCTCCAATGGGAGAGCCTATCCCCGAGCTAAAGGATGCCTTCCTGAGAAAGTATCTCTTGGTACTGTCACAATCTCTCTTGTCTCTAAGAAAACAGGGACTCCTCGTTCAACGGCCCCCCTTGCTGAAAGACCAACACCCCCACAAGCCAGAGGATTGGGTCCTGATAAAGACGTGGAAGGATGGGAAGCTGAAGCCGTCTTGGGAGGGACCATACCAAGTTCTCCTGACAACTGAATCAGCGGTTCGGACCTGACAGGGGGGTTGGACCCACTACCATCGGGTTAAGCGAGCTCCCGACCCCCGACCATGGACTGCCCAACCGGGAGACGGACTCAAAGTAAAACTTAAAAGGAACTGAACTAAGGCAGGGGAGGAGATGACCAACATAAAGGCGTAGAATTGGCACAGACAGCTTTGATCACTGGGGATGATCCCCGTGGGAGGGGGGGGATGTTCTATCATTTTGGGTCTTCTCCCATACCAAGACCCTGGACTAATCAAAGGCAAATGGCTCTAAATCTCTTGGGGATAACCAATGCAACTCAATGTGTATATTTCAACAATACCCAGAACCGTACCCCCATTGCCCTCAAAAGGTCCTGCTTTCACTTGTGGAGGGGTCTATAATATCCCTTACGCCTCAACCCCTCTATACCTACCTAAAGGTTTCTTTTTGTTATGTGGACATGAAGCTTACACCTATGTTCCAGCCTATAGTTCAGGGGGCCCTTGTGCCATAGGGCGCCTGACCTCTCTATATGCCCTGCCTCCAATGCAAGCGCACCCATCAAAAGAAAAAAGAAAAAGGGAGCTGCCATCTGATTGTGAGAGTGATGTGACACTCTTGTCCAAAACAGAAGCCATGGCTCTGGCCCTCTCCTTAGTAGGGGTTCCTGCACTAAGCGGAAGAACTTATCTGGACCTAAGGAAGGTGGCCTGCCTCCTGGCTAAAAGTGTCAACCTTACATCCTCTCTCATTGCAGCCCTCACTGAAGAAGTCACTGAGATCAGGAGGGTGGTCATTCAAAATCGGATAGCTATAGACTATCTCCTATTAAGGGCAGGACAAGGCTGTGAATCTTTTCAAGGTCTTTGTTGCTTTAACCTAACCAACAATGAGAATTATATTGAAGCAAAACTAGCCAAGTTGAAGACCTTAGCCTCTCGCATATCCGAGGATCCAGAGGGATGGAATTGGTCGTGGCTCACTAGTTGGTTACCTAACTTTGCTTGGTTAAAACAACTTTCTGTACTAGCCATTGGCTTCATTGCCTTACTGGTCCTAGTATGTTGCTTAATGCAATGCCTCCCTGCTTGTGGGAATTACCTGTCCCAGTGTGTGAAGCCCCGGGTCCGGGACGAGGGAGCAATCCTGTTAGCCAGGTTTGAGGCCCAACAGAGGCGTGAAAAGAAAAAGGGGGGATTGTGAGAAGGCAGGGAGAAGTGAGGGCCTCAAACGAACCTTGTTTGCTTGGGGCGTGCGCTGTGCCCCTTGGGGCTGCCTTGGGGGGCCGGCTGGTGGGAGGATGGGCAGAAGGCACACTCGCACCAGAGTGGAGAGGGACGGCAGGAGGGAGGAAAGACTGCAGGCAAGAGGCACGTTCGCACCAGAGTGAAGAGAAACGGCAGGGGGCGGCTGTCGGGTCAAGTGGGGATTGGAATGTGTATTGCGCTGATTGGATTCGGAAAGTGGAATGTCTGCGGTTTTGCGGTTAATTAGCGGCGCTCCGGGGCGGTAAAAAAGGTGAGATTGTGAGCCAAGCCCTCGTAGGAGGGGGAGGACAGATAGGGGGTATAAAAACCTGTCAGACCTTGCTTCAGGGTTCCTCCATTGCTGCGGGAGGGACCCACCTTTGCAAACGTGCCCAATAAAAACTTCTGTCTACTGGATAACCGAACCCGTGTCTGTCGTTTTCTGACACTATCTTTTCAACTCCATCCTCTTCTATGACTCCAGTGGCTTTAGCAGTTTTTAATGCTTCTTTTTTAACATAGTAAGGAGGAATAAACCTTATTCATTGCTTCGTTTTTCAGAGGAATATACTGTTTTAGGAATTATACAGCTGGCAAAGAGTTTTTATTTATCTTTAAACATGAGGGGGCTGATTTAAGAGATTACAAAGGACAAACTGGCCATTTTAACTGAAAAGTAATATATTTGCTTTGGAAAAAACGACTTGCTACTGTTTGTGGGAAGCATGGAATAATAGTTTATGTTGCCCTGAACTTTTTCAGAATTGGAACTGACCATAAATTTAACATTATAAATCAGAAATGTTTATTGTAAGTGTTGCTTTTTAATTGATTATTATCTAACTTCAATAACTCAAAATTTACATAGTATTTCAGATTTTATGTAAAAAACCAAAAGCAAATGATAAACTAGGAGAAAAAAAGATAAAGGGGTTTCAACTTATCCAAACTCAGTGAGTCCAGAATCACTTACTGCAAACATATCTCCTAACCGTTGTTCATAAAAATGGACACATCTGCAGTTGAACTATCAAATGTGTTAAGCTTATTTTGCTCAAGCATTCCTTAAACTTTAACAGTTCAGCCAGATACTGCTGGAATGGATTCTTTCTGATGTCCATGACCTAATTCAGCCAAACTGAATTGAGCCTGTTTGGCTTGAGATTGGCTGAAGCAATTTTGCCTCCCAGAAGCAATCAAAAGCAGAACAATTGCAAAGAGCCTATAGTGATGTACAATGCCTAAGATGGATGACTGTACTATGACTTTGGGGTTTTATGATTTGAATTGATGTAATTTTAATGTTTACTATGGAAGGGTTTTTTAATGGTTTATTACTGTAGACACCTGAGTGTTTTTTGGGTGTAGAGGGTAATAATAAATAAAATGTGATACGTTTGAGCACTTGAGCCAAGAAACCATGGTTTATTTTGGTAAAAAACTAATGTAAACCAACATTTGGTTTTTTATAATACTGGCTTTTTTTATAATACTGGCTTATTTTAATCATAGTTTTTTTTGTAAAGTCTGAAGGAATTCCAGCTTATTCCTATTTTCTGTTTGTATCCCATGCAAACTTGGTTTGTTCTTGCTGTTTTCTTCCCCAATATAACAATATATTTTTGCAGGGGTGGTGGTGGTTTTACTACTACTTTTCAGTTTGAAAAACAGTTTGGTATGGTGGTTAAGGCACCAGGCTAGAAACGAAGAGACTGGGAGTTCTAGTCCCACCTTAGGCATGAAGCCAGCTGGGTGACCTTGGCCAGTCCCCCTCTCTCAACCCTAGGAAGGAGGAGACAAGGGCAAACCACTTCTGAAAACTTGCCAAGGAAACTGCAGGGACTAGTCCAGGTGGTGACCAAGTCTCAACACTGATTTGAAGGGACACCCCCCTCCCCACTTTTTACCCGTTTTACTATTTTACTCTATTGTATGTTACCTACAGTTGGACAATTGAGGCAGCTTATAAACTGAACAAATAAAAATAAACGAACTTATTAATCAGGTGACATACAAGGCAAAAAGCTTGTTTCTTTGCTTCAGAAGGATCAGCCTTCAGCAAGTGAAGTTAAAAAAAAAAAAAGGGAACTGCTTCTCAGAATAAATTGTCCTCATCTGAGTTCTCCCTGAACTTTTCATAACTCCTCATTCTTCTTAGCAACAGTTCTTGTTTCATACTCAAGTTTTGCTTTAGGTAGAATTCTGATTTCCGTAATGTTGAAGATTTCTGAGAATTCCAGATATTATTAACACAGACCAGCTGACCGATAGCAAGACGTCTGAAGACTTGGGAAATTCCGTGCCAGTCCTTTCCTGTTTGGAGCAGTTGGAAAACCACCCTGGCAATGGTGGAAAAGGCAGAGGGCAAAAAAAGGGAAAAAATGGCTGAAAAGAAATTATTCTTTTGCTTGTCTGTGAGGCTGATTTGGACTTTCTCAGCAAGCCATGGTCAAACCCACATGCATATGAGCTGACCTAGCTGTTCATATTTTAGCAGTTGTTCATCAGGGAAACACTTCCATTTGTGACCTATTTTCCCACTCCTCCAAGACAGAGCTGATATATATACATATATGCATGCATACACACATATGTATGTATACACACATACATACATACATATACATATACATACACATACATACACACACATATACATACATACACACACATACATATACATACATACATACACACACATACATATACATACATACATACATACATATAAATACACATACACACATATAGCACTACTGAATGCTTTTCTTCTAACTTCAAAAAATTCCTTCTAAAAATGTATAGGGTAATACATTTCAGTATTATTATATATACAACACCTCCTACCCACATTTCTATGCGTGTTTCAAACAAAGAAACAAAAATCCAAGGTATGTTGTATTCTTTTGGAAGATTAATGATGACCAAGAATAAATTCAGGTTTTGGAGTATGGACGATGTTCTTCTCCTATTCCTTCTAAAGAGCTGCAGATGGCTCCGGGTATATTACATGAGCACATGCACACTCATAGGCATCTTGAGGGAGAGGAGGTGAGTGACAGCAGTGCAAACTCTGCCCCTTATATACTTCTGTGTAACATCATGATGCAGGTATGAAAGGGCAAAGCTTGCACTGTGATTTTTTCATCGCAGCTCATTCTGGGGTCAGGGTGGTTAGCAATGGGTGCCTCTATAAATGTTCTACATGTAGAAATAATGGATTCACTCTATTATTTTCTTCCAACCATTTTTGGCTTCTGTCTGCCCCACCTTAGTGCTCCATATTGGTAAAAATGGTAGACAGTAATTTACAACAGTTCAGTTCTACACTGAGTAGAAAAAAAGGGTATGTTAGTAACTGTATGTATAATATGCACAAGCTGGGTACGTGTTGGATTATGATTCAAAACATAAAGGGAACACCTGCTTCTATGGTTGAAAATAGCAAAAGAAAAACAGCCATGATCAATAATTATCAGGATCACAAGAGCTTAACTTCATGTTCCTATTTAGCCACGAAGCTGGCTAAGTCACCTCAGCCCAGCTGATCTCTTTCCGAGTCTCATGTATCTTACATGCTTACTCACTGTGAGGAAAACATGGCAGAAAAACCAAGTTTGGGCTCAAGCTTTGGATCAGTTGGATCAGTTGGGGAAGAACAACGCATATTCTCTGACAAAAAGCTGAGGTGAAAAAAGAGGCCATAAACACAGAGCCGACACATAAATAAGGGTGGAGCCTGCTAGAAGGTTTCGATGCAAGGAATTGATTTGTTAAAATCAATCATTTCACTATCTCTCAAGACCACAATGACATTCTGTCAAGTGATAAAACGCAGTGTGGAAAATTCATCAATGTTTCTATAAAGGTATAAACATTGATTCCGTGTCTTTTTGTTCTCGGTATAGATTTAAGCTACATATCTTTAAATTCCTTTAAGTGGAAAGGACCATTTACAAGGAGAACTGCAGCAGATGTCTTAGGAACCACGTTCATAGACAAACATATGTTACGCTTATCACAGAAAAAAATTTGAGCAACAGCACTTGATGTCAAATCCATCTAGCTTTTTCCATGGTTCCTTTGTTGCTTCCGCATTCAGCTTTGTTGTTGCTTTCATGGCTACATTATTTATCTAGCTGTGGAAATCAAGTTATTTTCTGGTTCACTAAACTAATGCTGGGAAACAGGCATATGTTTCCCTCTCTTGATAGCTGCTTGCTAGCACAAGGAGGTTTTTGTTTTTTTTTAAAATAGGTTTCTAAACATCTAGTGGTAACAAAATTGTTAACATCCCAAACTGTTGTAGAAATAAATAAGATTTTTAAAGTCCCTGAGTTGATGGTTTGTCAGGTTTATTTATTTTTGATTACATTGTTTGAAGAAGGCTATTTTAATCGGTGTGACTCATATTACAGATCCGTTCTATCTTAAGGTGAGTCTACAGGCAGTCCACACAGGTTTCTTGCTGCAGTGTGATGGTGCCAGGACAGTCCACTAAACATTCCCAGAAGACCTGTCTGCTTGCCACTGTGTCATTGTCTAGTTCAAAGGTACTCCACTCTGGAAGTAATGTTTTCCCCCTTATCCCAATCCAGCCACTGTGTGCGGGCAGCATAGAGCACATTGAAGCAAACGGGTGATGTAACGTGAAATGATTGCTTTGTGTCAGCAAACTGGTGGCTCCAACTGGTTCCGCTGGTTTCCTGGAAGACCGCCCCCTTCTGTACTTTTGGGTTGCTTTTCTTACAGCTACAGGAACTGTAGGGGAGGAAGGGGGTGGGGAGGACAAAACAACCTTTACTGTAGCCAAGATCCCTGCAGAAACCTTCAAAGTTCAGAGCAAGAGGAGGCGAGGTAAGCAGGACATTGTGATGGAAAAATAATAAAATAAAGCTGGACAGTCTCCCCCTCCTCCTTGCCTCTCTTTCTGCCCCCCCCCCCGCCTCTCCTGCAATCTCTTTTCTCCACTTCCTTCTGCCATTCTTTGCTCATGCAAAACAGGATCAGCTCCAGGCTATTGCATGACCCAAGAGTGACCATGTTCCACTGCCAGAATTAGTCCTCTTAACACTATCATGCTGAAACAATGGAAGGGCCATCACCTGTCTGCTTAAGGGTTTGCCTTGGTTCATATCTCACAATAGAAAAACCATTTATCCCCCATTTAACACCTATCCAAACCTATCCTCGAATCAGATCCCTCAGATTTCCCACCTCTCAACCTCAAAAGTGTCTAATTCTGTGCTTTTCCATTGCTCAGGGTCCCTCTTTCTTGAAAGCAGGCACCCAATGATCATTGCAATAAACACGGTTCTTCTCCTCAGCGTTGTGCTCCTGTCTGGCAAAAATTCCAGGACAACACAAATAAGATGGGCAAGGGAGAAACCAAGTACCAAGACAGAATCACCACATGAGGAAGTGGGAGGGGCAGGAGACAGACAATGTTGGAAAATATGGGGTTTCAACCAAGCCTGTCTCACACCAGCACAAAGGGAGGGGTGGCTTCACTATAGCCTAGCTTTGCTGCTTTGTGTGGGAGGGGCTTGAAGCCCGCCTTTTTTCCTGTTTCCTTCATTTTTCTCTCTCTTCTCCTCATGGCTCTCCATGAGGTAAGAATGAATCCTCTCTCTTCCTCATGGTTTTTGTACTAACATTTCACAGCCCCAACAGACAAGACAGGGTGGGAAGAACGATTGTTCAGAGCCCACTGGAGGAAAGAGTTAAGTGGGGGCCAACGTGGGGTTAGTAGCACTCAGTAGCAGCTAGTAACACCGAATCGAGCTATCCCACCTCCTGCCTCTCTTCTTCTTAGCAGGACTTCCATTTGCTCCCCAAAATCAAATGTATTTATTTGTTTGCTTGTTTATTTATGGGATTTATAGGCCACCCAAATCTGTTACAACTCTTGGGGGCTTACAGAATACAACAATAAAAAATAAGTGTTCAAACAAGGAATTACATCCTTAAAATGAGAAAGTCCAGGGGGGAAAAAACATTAAAGAAACCCACAACATCATAAAAGGTATCCCTCTATCCCACTCTGACGCAGAACCTGGGGTTAGATCCAGGGTTAATTAAATAGGGCCAAGGTGGGAGCCACATGAATTTGGGGGGGGGGAGGATGGGGTTCCAGAAAGGAAGTATCATGACAGAGAAGGCCCACTTCTTGGGTCCCTCCAGGTGACACTGTTTAATTGATGGGACCCAAAGTATGCTGACTGTGTCAGATCATGTAGGATGAACAGAAACCATAGGAGATAGGTGCTCCCTCAAATAATGTGTGAAGTCAGCTGCTTCAGTATAGGGCTTATATTGCTTGTGGCAACATTTGAACTTTATTAAGCATGCAGCCTTATTGTGCTCATATGTGCAGATATGCAAGAAAGGTCATAATACTTTCTGCCCCAATCCCGATT
This sequence comes from Python bivittatus, assembly GCF_059951505.1. NCBI lineage: Eukaryota > Metazoa > Chordata > Lepidosauria > Squamata > Pythonidae > Python > Python bivittatus. The sequence goes on from NW_028277075.1 coordinate 82,503,797, forward strand.
GCATTACTTTCAGAGCAGGCAGCAACTTTACCCAGCTCATTGCAAAGATATGGTAAAAGGAATGCTGTGAGTACAGTAATTTGATAAACTGTGCCTTATTGTTTTGTCTCAGAGACAGGAGGAAACCACATTACTGTTGCTTTGTGGCTAAAACCTATGCTTCACATTATATTCAGCCAAGGGAGTGATAAAACACATGGTATGCCCCAAAATACATATATGCACACAATGGGAGCATCTGATTTAGTTCATTTTTCTGTTAGGAATATGGAAGTATCAGTGCATATACTTGCTTATGGTTCATTCATTTCAGTAGTTATAGCCAAACCCAGATCTCAGATCAGTACAGAGAGATTTGAAATGAATGAAAATTCTCCTGTACATACATGCGCTCCTGATCTCTGAATTTCATATCTATATATGTAAGGACCATTATCTGAAGTTTTTATTTTAACCTAGGACATGATAGAGCAGGATGAGTTTTTATAATTCGTCTGTTAACGACTCACTCGCAGAGCTGTACCCATTGATTCCATAAATATAATTCAGCTTCTCTCATTAAGCAGCCACACCTGCCCATCTAAACATTTCTTCCAGTCAAGGAAGAAAGTAGAAATGCATCACTAAAGATGTCCCATCTTACAGACTACCTCAGTGCTCTAAATCACAAGCAGTGACTAACAGAGTCTCTCAAATATCTTTTATGTGTTGTATTGTATAAATATTATTATTAATAATAATAATCAGTTATTACCGAGTTTGAAAGCAAAACCTTCTGGGCTTGTGGAAATAGACTTCTGCTAGGGATTAAAAAAAAGTAAGCCAGGTTAATAATCATGTTACATGGAACATTTGCCTCACATTATTAGAGAAATTACATCTTCATTAATTTGTCTTGATTGCTTTGCATAGCTTGGGTTGTATTCTTAACTTTGGCATCTCAGATAGCAATGGAGTGCAGCTGATGAGCAAATCCTCAGCAGTCTGACTAATTAATTCCCCCAGGAACTGAGGAGAGGCCAGTGTGGCTACAGCCATCTTCCCTTTTTCTCCTTCTAGCATGCCCAGCTAGAGACATTCTGTCATCTGACAAGCTTGATTACCATCAGTATCTGATTTTTTGAAACCGGGAGGATAGATTCCTCCAGTAGCACTCAATGGGAAATCTGCATTGCCAGCATGTATGAATATTTCCAGATTCTCATATTTGATTTTCAGTGTCTGGATGCTCCCAGATGGATGCTTCCTCATGTTACTAATCAAGAGGCATCTGGCAGATGTTCTATACTTTCTACCTTAACTAAGGCAATCTGTCTCCTTTGTCTCGCTTTAAAAATTGTAAACCATGTGTACCACTAGGAAAACAGGGAGAGCTACAGATGGAAGTCTGTGATATTTGGCCCTTCTTTAAAACTCCATGAATGAGAGGACTGCATGATAAATACCTTGTCTTGCTAGGACTCTTTGGCTTCATTCATACACAACACTAAGGCATACTATGGACTGTTTGGTTTTTGTTTAGCGTGTTGTATGAACCCATCTAATTGTGACTTATTCAATAAACCACAGATAATCCATGGTTTAACACAACGTATGGACTTTGTCTTTAAAAGACTGTCCTTCCTCTGGAAATTCCAGCTGGTTGGAGTACATGAAACAGTACTGAAGTGTTTAGACTAGGTTATTTCATGAACAACTGGAACAGACATTTAAAAAGTAAATATAACTGTTACAGGCCACATATTATTAGTTTTGAGGAACGCTTCCATTTCTGGTTTTTTTATGTGTATCTTAGTAGATAGTAGGAGAGAATTTGAAATACAGTAGTACCTCGGGATACAAACTTAATCCGTTCCGTGACTCTGGGCGTATCCTGAGTTGGTTGTAACCCGACGCAAATTTCCCCATAGGGTTCAATGTAAATCCGGTTAATCTGTTCCGCCCTCCGAATTTGGTCGCACCCCGAAGCAAATTTTCCCATAAGGTTCAATGTAATTACCGTTAATCCATTCTGGCGTCCGTGGACCACGCGTCAGGGGCGGGAAAACGGCCGGGCGCCGCGCAGCAGGGCGGGAAAACGGCCACGGACGTGTCAGGGGCAGAAAAATTACCGTACCCCGAGGTGGAGTTCGGACATCGAGGTAAATTTTTGCGGCTGGAGCTGGTCGTAACCCGAAAAGTTCGTTAGTAGAGGCGTTTGTATCCCGAGGTACTACTGTATTACAGATAATGAGAAGGTTCCAAAGAAAAGATTGTACCTTCATGAACATAACCTGAAATATGAACAAAGTCTGAACCCAATTCCACAACTTAGCCCAATATAGAAAACTAAAATAAAAAATTTAACCTAACCCCCTGGCTACAAACATTTACTTAGTTCTACAGAAATAGAATGGTCCGTGAAATGAATGGTCTTATGCCTCAATTTCCTGGCTTCTCCCTCTTTTTGGAGATTCCCAGTGTTAACTGGAGTGGGAATGATGGAAGCCCTATTTTTACCCAGCCTTTCCCCATGAATTTCTCTTTGTCTGTGTATGTGCCACAGAGCCATCTCTCACCTGTGGGGATGTGGACTGGGAATCTTAGTCTGCAGTTTGGCATACAGGCTATATTACAACATGTTTATGCACTGTTTGCAGTCCTCCGAGGAGCTCCCAATGACATCCACAGTAACTGTCTCATTTTATTCATTGAACAACTTGTGATTTCAGGCTATGAAAGACTGGCTGTCCAGTGTCAAATAGCAGAGCAAAGATTTGAGCTCAGGACACTCTGGGCCAAATCTAGGTCTTTAACCATGAAACCATCCTGGCTGGCTGCTCATGTCTGCAGATCAAGCAGCTATTAAAGATATGGGAGCAAGGGCTGGTTAAAGAAAATAAACAAATTGGCAATCCAAAGCATGAGAAAGAAGCAGAAAAAGTTGGCAAGCCTGTGCATGAGAAGGAAAAGGAATTACATGAGTGGCGTTCTCTATTGAGACAAGTGATAGAAAAAATGGTAAGGGAAAAGGAAATTCCCTTGTCTTCAACCATGGCAAAGCAATTATGAGTTCAAGGAACTTGTGAGAATGTGGTGGAAAACTCCAATTTTAAGTCGAGTTAGGAATCAATTGCCTTTTGCCAAAAGCAAAGGCTGGTGACATGAAATGTAACTTAGGGCAAAGCATAATATAATTTCCACAGCAAATACCTTAAATCTAACTGATATAGATGGTTTTTCTCAGAGAACTGTTTGTGTTTGTATGTTGCAAGGTTGCAGTTAGATAAGCACCATTTTTCTACCCATAGCGATCTTTCCAGGTGGCTCAGGAAAGGCTTTTTCGTTAATTGGAATACATCCTATTGTTAGAGGCAAAATAAATTGCGTTCTTGGTACAAGAGAGAAGCATTTTTCAGTGTCAGGTGAAACTTGGAATATTTGAAGGGGTTGTCAAGAGTAAGAGGAACCAAAAGAACACTGTAGAGGGTTAGGGGAAAATGATTGCACAATTTTTGTAGAAATAACTCTATCTAGATTCAGGTATCCTCAGAGGGATGTGCAAACAGCTGTTTCAAGTGTTCTGAGCAAAAAGAAAACAAGCACGTTTTGAAAGTGTTAATGTTCTGCCTTCAGAACAAAATCTGGCCATTCTGAGCAGTATTGTTTTGAGTGTTCTGCCTGTTCCAAGTCCTGTGATTGGGCTGTTATTTTATGAGTAGTCATGCGTCTGCTGTTCTTGGTTTAAATTGGATGGAATCATGTGGGAGGGAAGTGCTGGGAGGAAGGCAGCAGTTGAGCACATGGCTAGAGTACTATTGCTTTGTATGCTTGATTTGTAACTCATTGTTCTTATGCTGTGCCCAGCGTTCTTATTGTATATTTAGATATAAAATATCTAAACAACACTATTCTTGGGGGTTTCTCTCCCTTTCCACTTACTATTCTAAATAAGCAATCAGCTTAAACCTTTGCCTTTGCTACTGCTAATAACCATTTCATTGCTTGCATTTGAAATGTTTCAGATAATCTTTTGTGGTTGAAAATTCATAACAATCCACAAAGAGATGTGAAGACATATCATTATCTATCAAATTGGAAGATAGTTTACTATTAAAGGACAACATTTTAGAATCCATTCAATTCCCAGACTGTACAAAATCCATTAAACCCAAAATATCGATCAAAATAGCCATTTTGAAGCTAAATAGTGTGCTAGTAGAATTTGTCAATCTACTTGAAACAAAAGGCAAACAATTTTCTAAGAGTTCGTGTGAACATGCTACCATGAGAAAATGGTTGAAGGAGATGCATCCACTTATCCTGGAGAAAAGATGATTAAGATGTGATAACACAGCCCCCTTCAGAAATATAGAAGGTGTCACAGATGTAAGAGAGCGAATTTGTGCTTTGCTGCTTCAGCACGTAGGGTTCACATGAATGAGTTCAGCTGCAAGTTCCGTTATTGTCCCTATGTGGAATTTGGTTGGAAAGGCATCATTTTTCCCTTTGCATTAGGCAGCAAAATTTTTGAATCAATCCTGCATTTGTTGGATGAGATGGAGAAAATGGACAAATGATTAAGCAGCACTTTAAACAGAATCTTAGCTTTCAAATCTAACTGGGATGGCTTCTTTAAAAAATGTCAAAAGGATGCTTTATGGAAGGGTATTGTCAAAATCCTCATCTGAAATAATTCCAAGTTTCACATTAGGAGCATAATGACTTATTTCAGAATTAGAGTACTGGGAAGAGGCTTTTTTTTTTTTAATGCAAGGTAAGGCATATTAGGATTATTATTGCTTTTATCACATACAGTAATTGCCATAACTGTGGTGCTTATGGTTGTGCAAGTTTGGAACTAATTTATAGTGAAAGAATGCAAAATCCTAATAAACTTTGGTTAGGCTGGAGAACTTGTGGTGTTCCAGATGTTGCTAAACAACAGCTCCCAGCATACCTCACCATTGGCTGTGCTGGCTGGAGCTGCTGAGAATCATAGCACAGATCATCTGGAAGGGGACAGGGTTTGGGGCATGGGTCAATCAATTGTGGATAAATCAAATAAATGCAATGAGCAGAATGCCATAGGACAATATAGTTGGAGCAAAAATTAAACTAGAGGAGTATTCAAGAATTAATAAAGAAGAAAAAGAAGAAGTGAGGCAGAAGCAGCAGCAATAGTTGCTACTGAGATTTGTGGAGAAAAATCCATAAGAAAATATTTTCTTCCCTTCCTCCAAGAAGAAGAAAAAATTATAATAGATGTATTGGAATATTCAATAAGTCTATAGAACATTTTGTGTGTTGGGTACTAATGAGAGCGTTTGCTATCCTCCAAGAGAAAAATCCAAATTTATAGCACAAACCTATTCAAGTTCATTCAGAAATAAGTTCTGCTATGTTCAGTGCAACTTATTACCAGGTACTACATAGGACTGTAGCCTTACATGGTAATTACTACTGAGTAATAAAAGACCCACATCGGGCATTGTAATGACTAAAGCCCAATTTAGCAGAAACAAAGGCATCATATAATTTCAAGCTAGGTTGTCTCACATAGGTTTCTTATCTCTTTTAAATTATTCCATACTGTTGAAATTCCTTTTCCTTCCATGACATACACGTTATTCCATACTGTTGGTATGGAAACCCTTTTCCTTCCATGACATACATGCAGTAATCTGACCATAAATATATCCCTAGTCATCCTAAACAGTCATTCAATAGTCTGATTGTCTATAATACCAAAAAACATTAATAGCCTATTTGATAGCTGAAAAAGTTGCTGACCCCTGGGTCAGCCTTAGAAGACAGCTTCACAGTCCATTGGTGAAAGTTGGCTTGTTAAGATTGTCAGAATTTGTTTTAAATTGTGACCTTAGTTCAAACGTAGCACCAAACCGCATCACTTGTTTAAAACGGGAACAAAACTTGGCTGAAATCTTTTTTAACTACATGAAGGGCATTCTTTCCTGGGATATGTTTTGAGGTGTTCCAATAATGCCAAGCCATGATAGATCGATTTGGAAGTCTAATTATATATTGGACTGTAATCAGGTGCTCTGAAGGGCTTTTATGAACCAAACTAAACAGGATCAGTGCCGAAGCCTAAAGCACTACAAAGAAAGGACTTCAGCCATTTTCAAACAGCCCTGCTTGGCAATGCTACTGAAAACACTATACAGTGAGTTAAGTACCCAAAGGAGAACAGCTCATAACAACTCTGTGGGCATTAATCTTCATATTTTAGGACAATCAATGTGGTTTGGGAACAAATCTTTGCTGGAGGCACAGGCAATAAAAATACGTCTTGATCTCTTCTGCCTATTGATTTTCACCTCCCTTCTCTGGCAACGCATGGGCGTCACAAATCAATGAGTTTAATCCACAGACTTGGGAAGAAGTTTCAGATTTTCAGTGCTCAAGGCAGTATCCAAAAGAGGAAAGCCTGGAGTATATAGAAGGTAAACCTAAGCTTGTGTTTACATCTTAAGCAGATGCTTTGTGCGTTTATTAACTGGAAGCTGTTTTACAAAGATGCCAGCCAAGCAGATACTAGTGGTGAAGCAAACGTTTTGAAAAGATAATACATTTTGTGTATATGTGCATACCTATTAAAGTACTGTTGATTTAGGGGGAGATTTTAGTGATTTTGTTGATATTATCCTTGCCTTTTTTGACTTTGCATTTTATTGGTTCTTGATTTTATGTTTTAAATTATTATTTTTATTATTAGCTGTTGGATTAAAAGGCAAGATAGAAATCTGTCAAGTATATGCTTGTGTGAAGCTGTACTCCATTGACAATAGTTTCAGCAGAAGGAAAACAACATAATCAGGAAATAGCACAATGGTATGCTGAAGTTAATTTTTGTAGGTATAGAAGATGTAGCATGCAGCATATTACCGCAGCCTTACACAAAGGGGTAAGTCCAAAATATCTGGATGGCACTGAATGGAGAAAGGTTGGAGTGCCCGTCTTTAATAAGAAAGGGCAACTTTGTTTAGGGAATTTAATTAACAAGCAGCATGCTTGGGAGATGTCTTCCATGGAAAACCATAATACCGTAATCAAGATCCTTGATCTAACAGCGCATCCTTGTTTGTGCTACTTCGTAACTAATGTTTGCCTATCCAAGTCCATTTCTTTTTTACTTAGGAAAGTAGTGGACAATATATATGGCAAAGATTAAATGCATTTATTATAGCACAGGTTTTGGGAGACTAGAGTCCACTTGCTATGTGGGAATTAGATGTCTGGAGGGAAAATATTTAGTCCCTGAAAAATAGATGCAACTGTCTCCTACATCCTTTGAGTTAATTCTATAAGAACATGAGCTATCGGTTGGAAGTTCTTTTTCAATATCACCTATTGGATTACTGGCTTTAGATAAACTAATCTCTCTCTTTGATTCAGGAGCCACATCTATAGTATAGGAACAATAATGCCAGTTAGCCTGACAGATCTATTCAAAAGTTCCTAAGACGATACAGTACTGCAAAAGCCTATGAGCATTTAGGATAAATGTTTATTATGATTACTGGTTCTTTATACAATACTGTATACTGCTACTGAATTGTCTGCCCCCTATTAACTTTGACAAGCTTAACCATTACACTATCTGGAAATCTACATTTGTACTTTTAAAATGTGTTTTGGTTCCTATTTGCTAGTTATCCAGAGTTCAGGACTTTCCAGAGTATATTTTGTCATGGCTTTTTTATTTCAATAGATTTTAAACATTCACTTTCTCCAATAAAAGACGAGCTATTAAACCCACAACTTGTGGGTTCAATGCACAATCTAGCAAGTCATTTGTAGAAATGAGAGTTTGTGGAGAGGTGGCCATGCATTCTAGATCCTCTCCAAGGGCTCCAGAATCACTGGTCATCACAGATGTCTTCCCAGCAGGGTATAAGTTTCCAAAATGTCTCTCACTTCCACTGAAAAGGTCTTCATAGTCATGTCCAGCTACTCCAGTTGGATACGTTTCCTGGGGTTGCGGTAAAACCTGAAAAAGGCTCTGTCCAAAGGGGATTGTTGTCAAGCTTTCTGTTTCAATTACTGTTATGTTAGAGTCACAGGGTTTAGATTTTACGCACTCAGATTCTATATTGATCTGTACTTTCCTCCTCTTGTGTGACTCTTGAAGAATTCCATCAGTACTGTGGACTTGGTGTTTAATTGTACTTTTCTGATGTTCTAAATAGGCGGACACTGCTTTGTTTAAATACTCAAGGTTGGTATCATGGGATGTTACCTCAACCTGGAAAAAAAGAAAACAGAATTCAAGCTAATATCTACATGACTGTTAGAATTTCTTGAAGCAGTTCCTCTTAAGAAGCTATTCTCATTACTTTTGTTTGTTCTTTATCTTTTGAGAGTTTAAATACATGCACACGCACATACAAACACACATGGATACATACATATATTCTATTTATTTATCTCTGCTTCTTTTTCAGCTTTAATATTTTTACTTTTACAGTCCTTGAATTTGAAAAGCTGTAGTAGTTTAACATCCATTCTATTTAATCTGTTTCTTTTGGGAAAAAAAGCATTCCTGTATTTTTTGTAAACTCCACAGTTAAGCAATGTCTCTATTGGGACTAATAAAAATATCAGAAAATAGTGTATCCGCTTTTGAGTTTTTCCAAACTCTTCATCAAGGTGGGGTGCAGAAAAAGTGAAGGATGGGAAAAATACGTTTTTTAAAATTAAAATCAATGGGCTAGTTGTTGAGACCACAAGGTCTGCCTTTTAAAGCAAGTCTCAAGCAGCTGGAAAAAATTCTGCTAGATGCTACAGATACCATTGAAGACACTGGAACAAAGAAGCAAAGGTTAACCCCTATTTCTGAAAACATACAGACTGGATGCTATCTAACTCTGTCTCTTGTCCTAAAAGGGGTACTCTATTTACTTTTAGAACTTTTCTACAGTGCCTCATTAAGATGACATTATAAAAATATTTTGGAAGTGCAGCTGAAGAACAGTGAGTGTAAATTCTTGTTCAAGAGTTCACACAGTATTACTTTCAGGGGAGGAAACAAGATGGCGACGAGGCTGCAGCTTTAACAACGAGCTCCCGCAAAAAGGTTTTCTACTTCTAAATCCACATATCCTTTAAAACTTTAAGATCTACTTACAATATAAGACGCTACAACCCTCCCTTCTGGAGTATTTTTGGATAACAGCTAAAGCTGCAACTAACTCCTTGCGTTATGGGGAAAAGGAAGAAGCGACAAAGAATACCCTCCGCAACGCAACCTTCAGCAAAGCCGCTGAAGCAACAGAAGGTAGATAAATTTATAACCAATAAACGTATCTCTTTGGCAAGTAATTCCTCCCTACTTCACTTATCGGACAGATATGATCCATTAGAGTGGGACTTACAAGTATTACTTTCATTTAAAATATTTTGTGCTACATCCCATGTCATGAGGTTGAATTCCTCCTGTCCACTCAAGTATATCTGGGGTCATGGGAGAGGAGAACCCAATCTGCCACTTGGGTTCAGCTGAATATACCCTTTATTTTTAAAATTCATATCTCACTTTTTTTATTATGAACTCAAAGTGGTTCACAAAATGAAGAGTTTAAAAAGAGAACCTTCATAGAGCCCCAAATTAAACAGCACAGAAAATAAAGGTATCAAAACATAAGAACCAGCATGCAAAAGCACTTGGAACAAACTGAAATGATGTAGTCGAAGACTCCCAGAATCCCCCATGCTTCAAGCAGGCACTTGAAGGAACTATACAACTCTGGAGCCTTTACTCAGGAAGTAAATTTAATAAGTAAGTTTAAAAGTAAAAGTAAATTAAAAAAGTATAAAGAAAACTCAGGAAGCATAAGTTAGTGCACATTATTTTCCCCTCAAAAAGCAATTTCTCCATGCTATGGTTGAGGCATAAACATAAACCCTTTTATTCAACTATTACATGCAGCTGTGGGAGCACTAAAGAACATGTGGAGGGCTTCCCAAAGGCATTTCCATTCCCATTAACTGAGATGGGATGATAGCAGCACCCAAGGAAATGCATACCCATGGCAAACCACTCCAGTGAAGGAAAAGAGAGAGCTAGCTAAATACCAGCCCCATGTTCATGTTTGATTTTGCATGCGGTTGCCTGTAAGAAGGGAATGGTGCGTAATTCAAGGCTCTCCCTGGCCAAGTGCTCCTTTCCCACAAAATGCTGTACTCTCCATAATAATATATGACATTATTAAGGTGCAACTACATTTAAAATAATTGCATCCCCAAACATACAAAATACATTTACTGTTGGAGGAGGAGAGGCTAATGGCTGAAATTGTTATCAGATAACTAATATTTTGATGTGAATTGCAGTGGTTCTTTATGTTATATTCAACTTTGGATGAAAAGTTAAATAATCTTATGCTTGTAACACTGACATCCTAAACGGCAATTAATATTGATAGAATTTGTGCTGTTCTCTTTTTTTTCAATACTTTAAGCTTTCTAAACAATAGATGGTTAATAATTTTAATAACCATATCATATAAACATTGTTGCATTGAAATCTGCACTGAAATAATACAATGTATCAAGTTTTATAACTACAAAAAACCTCAAAACATTTACTGTTCTCAGAGTGCTGAATCCTCTGATTGCATATAATATACAAAAAGAGATAACAGCAAAATCCATATCTTGGAATAGAATGTCATACTGAGTCTGCGTCAGTACTACATTTTAGGCTTAGTACCAAACCTAAGATCAAATGGAGCAGCCAGATATTCATACTTAGTCACACTGGAGATGCTAATCATTGCTGTGTACAACTGGGGCAGGGAGTAGTAGCCTTGCATTAAAATTTACAATAATATCTAAAATGAAGAGGAAAACCTCTGTGGGGTTGAGCCAAGAATCTGTGGCGCTGGGATCTTCTGCAGATTTGACTGCACATATCATCATTCGAGTTATTGCCTCTTCTACACGGGCTTCATGATCTGCATCCTATTAAAAAAGAAAAGACGGGATATTTCGAATATATGGAAAGGACAGTGGTTAGCAGGATAGGGAACATTTGGATATGCTGAGCCAATGTGTTTTGAAGCAGTGACTATTCCTTTGTATTTTGATCTAAATCACTGGTTCTCAACAGGGGCGGTACCGCCCCCCGGGGGGGTGGGAGGATGCTGAGGGGGGGTGAACTTGTTTTGGGCGGTAGGGGGGCGGTGGGCATGTTTTGGGCGGTAGAGGGGCGATGAGCATGTTTTGGCATTCGAACTTAATTTTAAAACTCCCCAAAAATCAATTATCCGGTTTACACCATTTGTACCAGCAATAAAATGAACTTACGCGACAGCTGCCCTCACACACTTCTAAGAATGGTGAGACGAATTTGTATTCTATGTAGGCTGACCTTGAAGAACTCGACACTACGATTCTTCTCTGATCCCAACCAGCACAGCGCATGCATCAGCTGTTTTCCCGCATGATTAATCGCAGCGCGTGCGTCAGCTGTCTTCCCGCGCGATTAATCGCAGTGCGTGCGTTGAGCGTCCTTTCAATATGAATGTTTGATTTGACCCGTGTTTCTTGAGTTGCTTTTCGTTCGCTTCATTTCTGTTTTTTCCCCTCAGTTTCGATTTACTTTCATTGTTTATTTGGCCAGTCGGCTAAGTAAGTGCGCTTATTAGTTCTTTATCTTTATTTTTTTGCATTAGTCATTTTAATTTTAATAAAAGGAATGCAATTACCTTCCAGGGCAAAAGTATCGAGTTAAATCGAACAAATTTGGTGTGTAAGTCTACTGAAAAAAATTACTTAAAATTTTTGCCTTTTATAATTCAGTAACTCCCCCCCCATACCCTAAATTACAGGATTTTCACAAAGGGTGGCGTTGAAAAATTTTCCGCTCCTTAGCGGGGCGGCAGCTTCAAAAAGGTTGAGAATCACTGATCTAAATGGTGGGGTGTGCGGGTGGGAAGGAGTCTATGATTCATTTTATAACAGTGCTATGAAGGATCTCTGATACTCTGAAGAATCAAAACTTATCTGGCAGTTCTAGAGGCTTCATGATGCTTCCTTGTATTAGACAAATCGCAGCACTCATGCTAAAGGGATCTGTCATTTCCAAAATAGGCAGAGAGGGTAATTAACATCCCTTATTATTTTATCTGGGATTTCAGAATTTCATAAAATGCCCATAAAAGCCACCCGATCAAACAATTATATAATTTTTCCTAATTGGCAGTCGTTCGATTGCATTAGTGTCTTGTTAATTGAGACTTATGAATCTTAATTTATACCACAGGGATATCCTCTAACATATAGAATCTTTCATTTAGGAGGATCAAAAAGGCACATCCCAAACTGTATGTCTCAATGATTTAAGCTCTTAAATACAAACACTCTCTCTCTCACACATACACACAAATTACTATGAGAACGCAAATGCCTTGCAAGCTATTACTAAATTATTTTAAATTCTAGGGAGCCTGCTGTCATCTGACAGTATCACCAGCCCACTAATGTATTATTGCAGTCTTAAACAGCAACAGAAGGGGGGAAAAGCCAATGTTGTCTTTAATGAAGGATACCAGCACACAGTATTTAAAGATGAAACAAGAATCCCGTAATTGATTCTTACATGCTACAAGCTGTCATGTCTTTCTTGGGTGCCTTTAGGCGGTGAAATACAAAGACTAATTTAGGATTTCATCAAGATGAGCTGCCTAGGAAAGCAAAGCCTGAATTGCTTTGGAGCTGGAGACAGTTCCAGGGGCAACAAGAAACAAAATCACTGCATAAAATGGTACTTCTGCCCCACAGTGCTGGAGATAGAATGAAGAAGTGGGGCTTTTTGGCTTGAATTTGCCTATGAAAACAGGGAGGTAGCAAAAATATAGCAAGATGCGACCTTTGCTCTTGACCAGCAACTTGCAGTTTCCCCACAGAAACTCTTCAGAAAATCCCCTTTTCTCTCTTCCTGTTTTCTCTGCCCTTCCTCCTATCATTTATATCTATCGTGGCACAAACTTAATAGACCATTTGCATTTCTGATGATGCCATGTCACATTTATATCAGATAAATCATATCTGACTGAAAGTATTCAAAGATATAATTTGCAGATTAACAGAGCTTTCTGGTTCAACTCCATCCAGACTTCAGCCTCCTGCATTTGAGGCTGAGGACTGTATCATGTGGTAGGATTGCCTGAAAGCATTCAAAGGAAGCACCTGTACTTTGTTTCCTACTAAAAGCGCATTGTGATCTGTACTGGCAACATGGCCTGTTCAGACCATATATCATATCATCCCTTTCACTCATGGATCATAGCTCAAGCTAAAGCAGTGCAAGAAAGTGCAAACCTCCCTTATATTAGTACCATATAGTGCACTACAGAGAGCCGGTTTGGTGTAGTGGTAAAGGCGCCAGGCTAGAAAGCGGGAGACTGGGAGTTCTAGCCCCGCCTGAGGCACGAAGCCAGCTGGGTGACCTTGGGCTTCTCCCTCTCTCTCAGCCCTAGGAAGCAGGCAAGGGCAAACCACTTCTGAAAAACCTTGCCAAGGAAACTGCAGGGACTTGACTAGGCAATCGCCAGAAGTCAACAGTGACTGGGAGGGAGGGAGGGAGGGAGGGAGGGAGAGAAGAGGGTGCACTATACTGCAATATTAGAGGTGTGATGCAATGAACTACCCTATTTTGCTAAGTCTCTTTCATTAATAAATTGGATAATTCTAGCTCTGGAGGGCTCAGAAGAAACTCTTGTAGAATTTAGAATTGCAATAAGTCTTATCAATTTTATTTCAAATGTTATTGTTGCTGCATAAATAGTTAGGGAAGCTCTTATTACTGTTTCATTTTTCTCATGACCCTAAGGTAAGTCATGCAGTCAGGAATATATAGAATTACTGTACAGAATCTTAAAATAAGCTCAGAGTAAATGGACATTCCACAAAAATTGGTACCATTCAGGGACAAGAGACTTCCTCTTGCAGGCTTTTAATATAGTTCCCCACAGACTCTTTATCACAACACAGTTTCATTAGACTAAAACATTCAGCCTCACCTTTTAGCATCTGAAATAATGCATATTTAGAGCAGCTTATCTTAACCATATGAAAACTGACACGCATTTCAGGGTACTGCAACCCTGGGAAGTTCATTCTGCCTGATGAAGTCCATGAATAATATTAATCACTTATCTTAGAATGCAAGGTTTGACGTGGTCTCAATGTGTCAGAAGCAAACTAAACCCTTCTCCTCTTATTGTAAAGCCTGAGTAGAATAATTAATTGTATCAGTAGGGCGGTTGAAACTGGCATGGCACACACTTATCATATCAATATGATAGCAGCTGGTTATTGCCATAAGCCAGAGTACTGCTTGAGTGAATAATGGAAATGTTCTTGATATTACTTTTTAACATCTATGTCATGCATTTTTTCCCCAAGATGGATAACCCTACATCTAGAAAGGAATGTTACCATCATCTCTTGTGATAATAGGATGTAGTCAGCTGTCATCACAAAGAGTAGCATTAGCATTCCTCAAGTTAAACAATCTCCATGCGCAACTTATATTGTTTGTGAGGTTTTTAATTTGGAAAGAGAGGTTATGTTGAGCAAAACTGGAATGTATGGAGCTTTCTTAAGTATATAGGCTCTATATACTTCCTATATTTCTTAAGTATATAGGCTCTATTGAGAGGAGGAAAACAGTATAGAAGGCATCCTGTATAATAGGGATGGGGGAGTTCTGGCCCTCCAGATATTGCTGTACCACACTTCCCAGCATCCCTGCCTACTGCTCATGCTGGCTGGAACTGCTAGGAGATGTCATCCAACACCACTGGAGAGCCCCCAGTGTCCCACCCTATTGTACCCAGTATTATCATGTCTGATTTCTTAATATACCAACTCAGCTCCAACCTATAATTAGGAGATCATATTAATCTGCTCTCTCAACTAAGTAAAAAAGCACCCTCTTTATCTAATAGCAGTATTTCAAGTTTCCTCCTCCTTATCCTCTGCAAATGATCTGTCTCCTGATCAAAGAATGTAAATTTATTGGCTCTATGCTAAAAAAGAACTGCTCTGAGATCTTTCAAAGATGCTGAAATACATTTGTATAGATTTTTAACCACACAAGAAACAGAGCCTAGAATGATTTCTAATGCCATCAAGCTTCAATAATACTTCCTTCCAGTATCCTCTCCACATATTTGCAATCGCATGGATGAAGAGAGTGGGTCTACGTCTGCTACAAATCATCTTTTCAGGTCTCATCGCTACCTACATAACTTTTTCTATGATTTAAAATATATGCAATCAAGATGTTGAATTATACAGCGTAATTTATGCGTATGGTATGTTATAGATTATAACTGGATGGGCCTCTTGTGGGACTTCCATCTATGATTCAGTGCTAGGGAAACAAAAAGGAATGGGAGGGGAATGGAAGAAAGGGTAATTCTAATAACTACTCTGCAATTATTGTACCTACATATGCATAATACTAATTAACAATAGGGTAGACAGATGTCATGGCCAAGAGTATAGCTCTATAGTAGCATACATGCTTTCCATACTGAAAGTTCTTCATTTAATCTCCAAGATCATTATGTGGAAAAATTCCAGCAAGAAATTGTGGGAAAGTTGTGGCTATTGAGAATTGGCAATAAAACATCCTTTCTATTATCAATCTTTGTTATAAACTAACCCAATATAATTTATGCTATTGGTGGATTGTTTGTGAATATACAGGTTATGATACTCCATATGGTTTGCAGCTGGCAGTTTTAACAGGTAAAACAATGATTTTAAGAAATGGAGAGAAAAAATGTACCAGTTCAATCCAAGAATTAACACTAACGGTGATGGGGTCAATGGATTCGACATAATGCCACCAGTGTCTAGGAACCAATAAGACCTGAAGCAAAAAGAAATGGGAATTGATAAGTTGTAACATTCTATTCTTACAAACATGTATGTTGCATGAGAGCATTACATTGTGAATATAAAGGGTTGAAAATAATACTTTTTAATACTAGTTTTGAATCTTTTATAACTGATCTCCACTTGCATTTGATACATCTAAGGAATGATGACTTTTATTATTAAAATATTCTGCAATACTTCTACCCCACTCTTTTATTCAAATGAATACTCAGGACCTTACAAAAAGTGAAAGAAATAAAATACGTCCTATTAAAATCACAGACTTTATTAAAAGCAGCAATCATGAAATCAAACAATGAGCTAAGTGAAACAGAGATTAAAGAAATGAAATTGTAGTACTATCTGTCAAATTACAAATTAACAGATCAGTAGGACTGGATAGTATAAGCTGAGAGTTCACAGACTATCACCACATACTGATTGCTGGCCTAATATAAGCATGCAGTTTGTTGTTAAAATGATCTTTTTCACAATTAAAAAGCCATAGGTTTTATAAAATAGACAGATCTAAGTTAGGCATAAGTAATTTGACATCAGGCTTGAATGGAAAGCTGGACCCATTTCTTCCATGCTGAGCAACTAAATGCCAATGGGAAGTCTGTAAACAGGGCAT
This sequence comes from Python bivittatus, assembly GCF_059951505.1. Lineage (NCBI taxonomy): Eukaryota > Metazoa > Chordata > Lepidosauria > Squamata > Pythonidae > Python > Python bivittatus. The sequence goes on from NW_028277075.1 coordinate 82,520,328, forward strand.
GAGGTCACTAAGCCCTCTTTTGTACTTTTCTTCTAGCAAACAGTGTTGTGGAATTTCTGGCCCTGGAAGCAATCTGGTAATCTTGAATTTGGGAGTCCTGAAAGTTTTGATGACATGCAAATTCAAGCAAGCAAGCAATCTATCAGCAACCTTACTGCTGAATAACATAGCAGGCAAGGAAAGGTGCTTGAAGGCCTCAGTGTTTCACTTTCTCTTACTTTTTTAAAAACAGCCTTATCTCAAGCCAAAACAAAAACCTTTCATTGTCTTGTTCAACCAATATTTACTATCGAGGGGAAACAGCCACTGATAAGAACATTTGGGATGAGAGGTTATCTCCAACAGGGTTTTTAAGTCTGAACTCTTGCACATATAAGCAAGAGTTAGAATTTTCTTTTAATTCACTGGGTTTAGAAAGGCAGAGGCAAAATTTAGCCGAGTAATCTTTCAAGAGCTTTTTTAATCCAGTCACTTCAAGCTGCAAAGAGCGCATGGATTCCAACACAATATTTTCTCCTCTATAAATACTTCTGAAGAAGACACATACAAGACATTCCTTTAGACATGAAAATCCACAAAGTTTTTGCAGAAGATGTTCATCAATGATATGCCTAATCCAACCAATGTAACTATTAAAAAAATACTTATAAATCTGGTGTATGATTTTCTGCACTATTCCACTGAACAGAGAATATCACGTTGGGGAAAGCTGATTTATCTAGAGTCCTTTTCAATGTGATTATCCCATGGTTTATCAAAAATCATGTCTAAACATTCATTTCCCCACACACCACCCCTAACATATAGGGTAATCACATGAGAATGACATAAATATACTATTGGCTTATGATAAGGATGCCATCAATTATTTAGAAACAGATGTTCATCTTTCAAGACATGTAAAAATCATTCCTGTAAATAAAAATTTTTAGAAGCAGTAGGAGAAACATTAGAAAAGACATCTGGGAACTTCAACAAAATGCTGCAGAGTGGGATGTCGTTGCTGAGGAATCCAACCACCAATTCCAATTCAATCTTCTAATGTCTTATTTTGTAAAATAAGATTTAGTTTGTACACTGCATACCTTGGGAAATAATCACATGAGATATATATCTTCCCAAAACATTTGCAAATCAGCTGGAACACTGGCTGAGTAAGAACCTACTCTACTGTTTGCAGAAGTAAATAAACAGTAAAATAATATATTTTTGGATCTAGCAAAGGCCTAGCAACAACTGTTCCTATACAGTTTCATGCTGAGCTGCTTAAGAATTGTGAAAACAAGTGAAATATCATAAATAAAAAGCCAAGAGATCATAAAATGTACATAGAAGTACACTGATATTAACATCAGAAGTTATATTGGGAAGGAATGCAAAGTTATCAAAGGTGACTTAGCAAACATCGCTGGAGGATTAAGATGCAAATTTGGTACCTAATAATCACCAGGGTGCCTAAATGTATTTAGATTCATTTAGATACTCAGATAAGAACTGGACTGAAACATCAGGAGAAATGCAGAGTCCACTGGCCTGCGAAATTCCAATCTATACTTCAATTTGCGGAACACAGATCAGATCAGTTCAAAATATTAGAAAAGCCACACTGTATCAGAACAATGGCCTATTTAATCCACCATCCTGTTTCGCACGATGGCCATAAGCTTAGGAAGCTGCTGTAGAGCAATGGAAAGAAGAATTGCCTCTGGATCCCCACCCCCAGAGTAACGGAATTGTCCTGGAGGAAACAAGGACCCAATCCATGATTGATTGGATTCACACAACATGCTAAACCATAAACCATGGTGTACAAACTCTTGGTACAAGTAACATGGAAAGTTAGATTCAAACCATCCACACTCTGGCTTAGGGAATTCTACATATCCATATTTCCTGAATTCGGCAAAGAAATCTGTACTTACATAGGTCCTTTTATTCCTTTTCTCCTCCTTGTATTTGTTTATTATATAGATCTACTGATCTATATTTTTGATCAGCTGATCTTGTTTATTATATAGATTTACTGATTTGGCATGAGAAAAGGGTTTGGGTGTGTGTGTGTGTGTGTGCACATACATGTATGTGTTTAAATCTTCAAAGAAGGCATGGTTCTTTCTAGATTATGATATTGCCACCTGAATGAGCTCCTTTTACCCTGACTATTGTGACTGAACCTGTAACAGTAGCAAATATGAAAGGAGAAGAACAGAATAATATGTTGAATATTATAATGTACTCCTGAAGCTAAAAAAAAAAAAAAGCCAATGCAGTGGCTGAGTAAGTTTTGTACAACTGCACACAACAAAACTGTAAGTCGGCTGTCTTCACCCTTCCCGGTGAGTCCTGAGTCCAGCTCCCACAATTTCCCATAAACTGGTTGCCCAAAGCCAGTGCCTCTTGTCATGTCTTTTCACTGAAGAAGTAGGTTGTTACACCATATTAAATCTGCCCACAGCTTTTCCATGTTTATTCAGAGGGAGGGTGTGATTTTTCTGAGGTGAAAAAGTCACCTCTGAGCTGCAAATGTAATCGCAGCATGAGAGAGATGGAGATTACAGTCCCCTTTAATGCCCTATCAAATCATTTCTCCATCCTGGATGACAGCTTTTGATCTACACTTTACATTTGTGCTCCACAAATGGAAAAAGAAGAGCTACGAATGTGTGAAACTGAGGCCACTCTACTGGTAGCTGTCTGTATCTCTCGCTGCTGCTTCTGGGGGCCTGTGGTTTTTCTCAATACTCTTTTTGGAGTCAGTCAGGTAGCTAGCCGAGGCTAATTTGCTACAACAAAAACAAAAAACCCTCAGAGGCTCACAAAGGAAACTTTCAAATTGCTCTCCTGTCATTTTGAGGAAGCAATTATAAACCCACAGGCTGAAATTATCATCTGCAGGTGCAAGAGTGAGACAGAAGGAACCCTGCCAGAACTTGGCTGTCAGTGGGAATCACACAGATACTTTAAAGATAGGGGGACATGTCAAACATTTAGGTGTGGGGCAGGATTTAGGAAGCCACCTTATAATTTTCCCCAAATTTAGCCTACATAACTGACTAGATGAATCCTCTAAAATGGATGAAATTATTTTCTGTTGGCTTCTGTTCATCCAAAAGTAAGACCAAGATTGCATTAAGAAATATATATGGAAGCCAAGATTCCTCCATACCATCAATATAAGAATAAGTAGTGAAATGAGACACAGTGGCCAGAAGATGGCATTAGGTACATTAAGTTTCTTTTAATATTCACACCCAGTGCCCAATTACACACAGCTGCTATGCTGAATACCAAAACACACCTTTATTTTAGTTTTCCAATTCTGCATTGTTGCAATATTTTAATCCATGGCATTACAGTTCTTGGCCAAACAAGAATAGAGAATAGTGTAAAATTACCACAAAGTAATGCTGACAGGAACCCTTCAAGTAACTGTATTTGCAGACATAATATTTTGTATTCTGTTTGAACAGTATCTATTAAAATAATGTCTTCCTTTACTGCCAAATGATTTATTTTCATCAAACTGGATCATCAGATCTCTTCCAACACTAAACAGACTAGGTTTTATCCTCTAGTATGACAGATCTACCTTAATAAGGCTTAGATACTTTAAAGATAATTCTTTGCCTTACTTTATCCAGAAGGTTAGGGAAATCTGACTCCTCCTCAGATTGTAATCCTTCAGAAGACAGAGAAAAAATGGTGGCCACATGCTTAAATATGCCACAACTCCTTAATCTTCCTGGGTCACGTAGATATAAGTATATTGAGGAAAAGATTAGGTCACAACTCCTTGTTACGTATGTTTCCATGATTGGTTAGGGGCTGAATTTATTCAATCATACATTTCTGAAGTGACATCCTTGAAGAACCTTAGCATAAAATTCTTTTGAAGGGATAGCTTGGTTTGAAACCATTGCTTTCTATGGTTGCAAGCAATAAAGATGTATCTCAGCTTCTGCTTTGTTTGGTAGAATTTTGGGAACACTGCTACAAGTCTTCTATTCTGAACAACATTTGACTTCTAATTAGTTTAAACTTAATTAAAAATTGTGATACTCCAGCTTCATTACCATTTGCAATCACTGAAATAGACAGTCTGCATCGAATTTCCAACCTTAATGCAAGGCAATATCCTACTGTCATTAAGAAAGAACAGAAACATAGAAAAAAACAACAAAATGAAATGTAAAGGACAAGAGAAAACTCAGAAGTCAATTCATTCAGGTTTTGGCATCTGTAAGGTATTTTATTGGGGTGTGCAAAACATTTCAAATCTGAACTGCTTCAAATTCTAAATACCCTGTTTTGAGTGTGAAGCAATAGTTGTGAGTCTGAGACAGGCCATTAGAAGCATTTTGGAAGTATTCTGAGTTCAGTACAGCTGTGTTTCAAAGACAAAACACTGTTTCAAGTTTAACATGCTAGAAGAATACTCAAAATAAGCCATTTTGCAATTGAAATAGCTGTTTCACACTCAAAGGATTTCAAGTTAAAAAATGGGGTGCTTCAAATTTGAAATGGTTTTAATGTGGAATGTTTTGCATATCATAGCCATTTTTCACGCCATACAGAATGCAACATAATGTAATGACAAGTGTTTGGAAGGACATCAGTGCAATTCCAGACATGACTACTCTGTAGTACATCCAAGAAAATACCAAAAGCAAATAGAGGTGGGTGAATATAGCAGGGATAAGAACCTTCTTTGGTCTGAGGGTCATACCGCCTCAAAGGACATGTTCCAGGGACTAAGTGACATCAGAGACTATAGGGCTACAGCCTAAATCTAAGAAAAAGTAGTTCATTATGTAATACAAGCTATACTTAGAACAAAGAAGTGAGTAATTAATTTGGAAGGCATCAAGCTGATGGTGCTAAGATCCTAGAATTCTGGCAAGTAGAAAAATCCTTCACAAGGCTGCTGTTCACTTATTGTAGCCATCTCCTCCAGTAAAGAATGATTAATCAACTTTCACATGACTTTGTTAAAAGTACTTTGAAAGCTTCCATTCGAATGCTAATGCACACTGTAAACACAAATGAGATAGCTGCTGGGCAAGTGTTTCCATTATGGAATTATCCATCATGATGAAAATGTAAAAGTTTTTGGCTGGTTCTGCATAATCATTTCTGAAGTCCAAACTGGGCGAGTTATTAGTCTCAAAACAGAGGTAGCTTCTTCTGTATCCTTAGAAACTTACTAAGCAGAAGATTCAAAGAGGCTCACATACCAAGAAACACACCCAAGATCTTTTATTTCTTTCAAAATGTGCAATTTTCACTTGAAAGACATGAAACTACATAAACCGGGAGGATTTTACTACCCCCCACCCCAACAAGCACTATATAGCAAACAAATAAGAAATTAAATCAGACGTCCCAGTTCACATTCATTCACATTCAGTTCATTACTTCTGTTTCATATTTAGTGAAATAGCAGACTAAAGTAAGGGTAGAAAAAATACCTGGCCAGGGTCAAGTGTAATCACATGGGCTCGGGCTTTTTTGAAGAGTGGATATTTCCCCAGATTTGGATTAAGCACGTTGACTTTGCTGAATACACTAGATTCTTCATAGGGAATTCTGGTAGGATAAAGTAGCCTGGAGTCTTCAGGTGGGTACAGATGCCACCTTTTCCTGGAAACAGAAAATGGAAACTTGCATCTTGAAGTTTTATATGGTACAAGTGCAAATAGACAAGACTGTGCCTAAAAGTTCACACATCATGTTAAGCCATGGATTGCATACCCGTGCTCTACTGACAAAAATCACGATAGGTTGTGTCCACACAGCATGCTACACCAAGCCAAACACACTATAGCTTAGTATGATGTGTAAACCCACTGCCTTTTTCGTTAAGATTTGAACCCAAATCCAGAAAGAAGCACATATAGCATAAATGCTGTAAATCCATTCTTTCTAGCTTGTCCTCCCCAGATGTGTTGGCTGGCCATAATACCCAGCTAGCATGACAAATGGTCATGGTGACTTAAATCCAACACTTCTGGGGGACCCTAGATTGGGGAAGTCTGCAGTAAGTAGTTAAGGAACACTCTAAAGAGATTGAAATGTTTCAGTTCAGATTATAAATTTGGACTAGATATGCTTGGATAATATTGCAAAGAAGAACAAACAGTACAACAAATTTCAGTCAGTTGTTGCTGAGGTTTACTTTTGATAAATCAGTTTTGTATAGAATAGAATACTACTCCTCAAACTGGTAGCGTTCTCTGTGTATTATTACTTATTCTGCAATTTATGCCACAGAAATAGTTGGGTCACTATGGAAGATTTCTTATTATTGTTGTATTTATATATCTGTCCTAGTTTGAATGACTTTATTTAACACTAGAATATTTTGTGTAATGTTTTGCATCTCTTGTAATTTGGGATGGGAGAAAAGATCTATCTATTTTTCCTGAGGGTTATGCTGCAGGAAGCAGCTACCATATCTCAGCTAAAAGAGACAAGGCACCCAAAATTGTAATTGTCAGATCAGGTCTTTCCTGTAAATGGCTAAGATACCTAGCCCTGTTCCTCAGATTGTTAAGAGTTTAATGGGATATTTGAAAAGCCCAGCTTTGTTTCTGTTCTGATGGACAAGCACATGCTGCTTCTCTTTGGGGAAGAAAATCTGTCTCCAAAATATTGCACTGTCAACTCAGCACTCTGGGGTAGCAGGATCCTAAAGGCTGCAGAGACCACATATATTTGCATTTACTGTGCTCAAGCCCTGGGACTCCTAGTTAAAAGCTTCAGGATGCAAAACTGTAAAAGGCTTCTGTCTGACAGACCTTGAAGATTATCCCTTATCAGAGCTAGGCTCAAGAGACAAACTGTCTAACCTTGTAAAAATGAACTTCCTACATTCCCATCTATGTTTAGCTGAAAGCAAGTCTCTCTACATCCAATGGGGCTTCAACCCAGGTAAACATACTCAAGTAAAACATCCAACCTGATTTCTGAGATCTTGGGATACTGGCTGCAATTCTGTCATCAAGCCGAAGTGCTATAGCAGAAGAGGATTACATGGGCAAGGAAGTTTGAGTGGTGTAGTCCTTCTCTGTGCTTTCCAGTATAAAAATACTTTTTTTTGGGGGGGGGGGGTGCCAGGGCATAGAATGGCTTAGATTTCTAAAAACAAGCCTCTGCACCCCTCCAGTTGCTTCCTATAATTGACTGTTCTCTCATGCAGCCTAGCTCAAAAATATTCACTTTTCTTTAACTCCAGGGCCAACTATCTGCGGATGACCTGGCACTGTTTCACACAAGCTTTGGATAACTACTACCCAAGAAGCAGAAACAATATATGTCCTAAATTAGAAGTATGAACGAGTGCAATCACATACTATATAAGCTGAGAAACCTACCCGTGGACTAGCTTGAGCCTAGCCCTGAGCCCGAGAGTGATGCTGTGCATTCACTGGAATAATCTGGAAAATGCCCACTGCTGCCTTTGACAAGGATGAAGCACTTCCAGAAGCTAAAGCTAAAGGGCTGTGAGAATCTGTCCTATATTTATATTCCTATATTCAATGTTGCCTTGGCTGTAAATATTTCCTGTCTATATTATACTTTGCAGTTAAAATTACTCTTTTGGTTTACTTTGCTCAATAAATCCTTTCAGCTTCCTCCTCATTGTGGATTCACCGCATTCAAACCCACGAACCTTCTGCCCACATTTTAATGTGGCAAAACACAAGCTTTCTAAATTGTTTGTGGGGAAGTCAGTTTATGCCGTAATGCTGTATTTTCAACTTGCAAGCCAAAGCAAAACAAGCACATAAAGGAGCTTTATAAATTATAACACAGAGAGCAAATTTATAAGAGAAGACACAAGGGAGGGATGTTCCCAAATATTTATTAAATCCAAAACATTTTGTGGAATGGGCAGTAAGATGGCAAACAACATCCAATGCATTAAGAGTAAAGTTGTGCACTCTGGATGAAATCTCAACTTTACAGATCATTGGCGGGGTCTCAATAAGCAATGATGAACTGGGAAAGAAATCTTAAGTTATAAGTAGAAATCTCAACTGAAAGTCTGTGAGCATCAATAAAGAAAAAGGCAATTTCCAAGCTATTTAAAATGTGATTTCTAATATTACTGTGGAATGCTGTGTTATAGTTTTGGTCACCTCATTAAAAAAAATTCAAACTGGAAAATGCACAGGAAAAGGGAAACCTGAATAACCAAAAATTAGAATATCTTCCCCACAAGAAAATAATAAAATGATGCAGGCTTCCATGTTCCTATTGGTCAAGTGGAAACCATCTGGATTCACCAACCCTTTATGTTGCCAATATTCACATCACTCCTCACAGTTCTTGATTGAAAGAGGGGGAAATATAGCGGCTTACATTTACTCCAGGTAGATACATTGGGGGTCACAGGCCACATTTAACTTCTGAATAAAGTGCTGACGGCAACAGTCCAAAAAAGTGGCACGATTAGGGCAAAAATGGAATGTAATTTAAAGAAAATACTTGAAATAGGATTGCTACCCGTGTGTTTAATATGCTTCTCTTTCTCAGTTTATAAATGACAAGTCAGCAGCAACTTTTGGAGGGGCTTCTGGGGAGTGCTGGAGTCTCAGGTTGTGTAACCCCTGAGACGAAAAGAAGCCAAGGAAAAAGGAATGATCACAACGAAAAAAGAAAGTTTGTTAGGTTGTGTCCCAATTTTAAATATTCAACTCTGCTTGTTACTGGCTGGTAGCCTATTTACACAGTCAGTGTTAACTTTTAATGCATGGAGCCCCTGTGAATGGAGCACTCATGCCAAGATTCGGTGTGACCTAGACAGGAGGGAAGAATAGAAAAACGCAGTAGCATTATTCCCATTCGTTAGTATATACTTAATGTGTAAGTTGTTCTTCAGAAAAGGAGCATCTCTATATATGTGTGAAAACAAGGGACTGTACACACAATAAGCATAACTACTTGTTCCAGAATTAGTAAGAATGTATATGAATATTAACTATCGAGATTTAATTAACACTGATACCAATTTTCTCATTTAAAAATATTTCTCTTTCTTAATGATGAGGCTAGGCCCTTTGCAACATTAAAAAGCCCTGAAAATTAGAACAGTTTAAAAGTAAAAACAAAAAAATCAGGGACCCCTCCAGCAGAGTGATAAATAGGGCAACCGTCTTATTTCTTCTTACCTGCCTTGCACTTGCAACACTAAGTTGCATCCGTAGGAGTCCAAATGACACGGTGTGTTTGCTCCTGTGGAGCCAATCCACAGAGTGCTCTCCCTTCCATTTCTTCCAGGAAATCCAAAGTCAGACCATCTAACGTCCTATTGCAAAAATAATACAGTAAAACCTTGATTTTACAGATTCCCATTTAGCAGACTTCAGATGCAATGGACAAAATTTTGACTTGGACATCACCCAATGCACATCCTAAGGCAATCCAGACAATTGACATAATTAACATCATTTGTGGTGCTTCTGTTGAAACATTATAATGCATGTTTGACTATTCTAATGTCATTGTTCTTGGGCATCTGTGGGGGGGGGTGTCAAAATGTGCAAGATGGTAGGTGTGCTGGCACAATCTAAGTCCTCATCCTTTTTGTACATATGTGATGTCAACATCCCTATAAAAGGAGTGGGATTTGGGTCATGATGTCACATATGCCATCCTGCTGTTTTTACCTCCTCCCTCTTCAGGTGCTGCTGACTGTGGTTCATTTGGAAAAGTTCTTAGAAGATGGACTAAGAACTCCCCAGGCAGATACCGTGTGACAGGAGCGGGTGCTTGCAGCCCACTGTAATTGGGTACCCTTGGAGGAAAGGTTCTGCCACTGGGTTTTTAAAATTCTCTCTTCTTCCACTTTGTAACATATCAGCATACATCTATTGATAAATATACAGCAAATCTGAGAAATATTATTCTACAATGCTGTTTGTTTGGGAGAATGAATAGTGGCATATGTCCAGAGTCTCCTGAAATTAATTTTGAAAAATGAAAGGAAACCAATAAGCAAAATGTCATTCCAATTTAATGAGTGTATCAACACCAATTTCTTTGATGATGAGAACAACATTAATGCCATTTATTCTAGTTAGCTCCCTGGTTGTGGTTTACTTTTAGCTGTATACAAATCAACAACATCTTCCTAACTTTCTCTTGATTTCTCTTTGGAGGGTTGTCAAGTATGATGGCTTGGACATGGCATAAGCATGAGGACAGGCCCAGAAATGCAAAGGAACCAGCAAACCAAAGCCACCTGATGACCCTGGAGAGAGAGAGGAGACAGATAACAGAAACCTGGCTGCTGCCTTTCCTTTGGTGTGAAGGGAGGCAGCGTATGGGCACAAGAAGCGCTACTGTTGATGGTACATGGTGTTCAGATCTGTAATTAGGACAGTTAGAGTCCCATTAGTAGAGAAGAATGTAGAAGTGCTGGGATAACTATAGTAAGGTCATCCTATAGTATTATCAGATGTTACATTCCAGCTGCAAAGGTCACAGTATGGTTTCCATTGCTCTCTTTATTATTCCTATGTTACATTTTGGTTAGTTTGGTGCTCTTTTACATTCTTTTGACTGGGAGCCCAGTGGTCACTGTACTTGTGCATGGCAATAAAAGTGACTTTGTTGCATCTATCTCCAAATGCTTTGGTTCCTTACTTAAGTGGGCAACACTTTCTTGAAAGAAATTATTTTCTATGCAATAATACAGAATATATCAGCTTTCTTCACCCTAGTGCCTTCCAAAAAGGTAGAACAAAAACACCCAGAATTCTCAAGTGACATGACTAAAGGCTAAATTCTGGGAATTGTGATCTAGCTTCTCAGGAGATAGAAGCTATGGAATACAAATGAGGTGAACAATGTCAAGATCCTGTATTTTTGTTTATGTATATATATATATATGTAGGTATTTTTACACCACCTGAGCTTCTGCTGAGCAGAGCTCCACTCACAGATACTCCCACCAGTGAAGGAGAGAAGCAACTTTTAATGTTACATCTTTCCCCTTCCAGTCTCATGTCCCATGAAATCTGTTTTGGAGGTCTGAAAAATCTTGAAATGCAGGAAGTTTAAGGTCATCTTGATTCTTCTTCTCCTATTAGTTATGCCACTGAGCAAAAGACCTCTTTCTGCTCCTGGACACCCAGTTAGAATCAAAGCCAATAAAAACAAATATAAAAAAGGCAACCATAAAATAATTACATATACTTTTGCAAATTGAACTGGAATAATTTGGAAGTGCTGTCAAATAACCTTCAACTTGGTTATTTACCTTGGGTAAATAATTATTGATGAATTTGAATTCAAAATATAATAGGATTGGGAGTAAGTTGGCTGTAAACCAGTGTCACTATAGGAGTCATTCAATTACAATGGAAAAAACTATAAATGTGAGCCAACCCTGTGGCTTTTGAAAGGGACCTGTTTGAAGTGTCATCCATCACCGTATTCCACATTTATTTAGGATGAGTTTGTATATATCTATTTGTTTTAGTGGATCTTGCCACATTTTTACTTCTCTCTTGCAGCTGCTATAATTAATCTATAGGGCAGGAGAGTCAAGGCCAAATTGCCTAAAACAAGAATTTACAATTTGTTTTAAAAGACTGCTGATGAACTGCCCATTTGTTGAAACAGAACAACTGGGTCACTTGTGTGTTACACATTTATATATAAAATATATTTAAAACATTTTTAAAAACAATTAATATTGTCCCCTTCTCCCCAGGACCATGCACACAAATATGTCCATACAGTTGTCTTAAATAAAATCAGACTGGACTGCTGGACCCATCCCAGTACTATCAACATCACCTGGTAGCTGGTCTCTGAGCATGTTTTTCCAAATCTACTGGCTGAACAGTTAAATTAGATGTACCCAATTGCCTTGGAGCCAACACATTTTTTCCCCTCTACTGAGTTCTTTTGTGCAGGACCCAATGATATACATCTACACTTTTGGGTCAGGATATTTCTATTGGATGCTGCCAATCAAGAAAGAAATGTGCATATAGTTCCCTCTACAACTTCTTGTTGTTTGGGGGAAAAGGGACGGCATATACAGTATATTTCCATCTTCTACTATGTTCATTTTATATGGTCTCCACAACGTCTGCCAATTGAACAATTAATTGTATTCATTTGATAGATTTATAGCCTGCCTTTCTTCAGGAGCTCAAGATAACATACATGGCACTCCCTTCTGTAATTTTCCACACAATAACAACTCTGTGAGGTAGGTTGACCTGACAGAGAGAAAGTGATTGACCCAAAGGCACTCAATGAATTTCATGGTTGAGGTGAACCTGAACCTGGGTGTCCCATCGTAGTCCTGCATCTTAACCACCAGATTACACTAGCTCTTTCAATACACCGCAACTCTCAGGAAGTGTGCAGCAGATATAACAATAGATAATACCGGGACTTTGATGTATTCTGCTTTTTGCAGAGTTGCCAGAGCATTTTGATCTGTTCAAGACCTCATTTACTTCTCCCCCTCCCCCTCCCCAAAAGAATGAATTGAAGGTGGAAGAAGGAAGACTGTTCTTTCATGAAATGGTGAGACTTTGCAGCAGGGTACACTTGTGGTCTTTGGTTTCCTGTCTGGAGAACAAAATGGCCTCTGAAAATAAGACTTGTTTCTTCAGAGAATGGTCCAGAATCCACAAATACTTTTCCCTCCACAGCTTGACCTTTTAATACTGCCTCAGGCTTCATTGTAAATTTGATGAAATCTAGAGAGCTTCTCCTATATGAAGCACTATATCAACATATGCATGGCATATGACATATAAAACCCCACTGTTCCTCCTAAATTCATTCTTTTAGCTTTCTTCCTCCAGCTTCAGGGATAAACATTTGCAACATTTAATGTATCCCAATTCTCTATAAGGCAGTTTTAACTTCTTGTAAGGGTTTTTCTATTTTTCTGAGACTCCATACTGGAGAATCATGCAGGTGAACGTTAAGCTGCCCACTAATGAGGTAACAGCAGGGTATTACTTGATCTACAAGAAAGAAATACAAAAGCCTAATGCAAACATTTGTCAGAAGTTTCAAGAAATCTCAAAGGAAAAATTGCTCTTCCAGCTTTCTACAGCCATAAAATTTTAAATCCAATACAACTATTTCAGTGATAAAGTTAAGGGTAATAACCATCTCCACACTTTAATCTCACACCTAACTGGTTTCTGCATTCTGTTGAAACTTAAGAAGAAGGAGAGAGAACATAATCAATATTAGATTAAAAAAGAGCCCCCTTAAAATGCTGCAGCCTCAATAAATATCTGACAGATTATGGGCAAAATAGTTTTTACCCAATGAACTGAAAAGGAATTGGTGAGTATTGAAATCCTGACACAATGAGCTGCATTCTCTTTTCTTTTCTTTTCTTACAATAAAAAAGATCCACAGCTGAAACAAATGCAGTTTGTAAGTATCCCAACCATAACAGATGGCACATTACTTCTGAATTACATTTATTTTGCTTGCTACTTACAACAAAGCTAATATACCCATATGTCACTTTAAGAGCTCTCATTTCTATTTAAGCTGTATATATTTATCTTGCCTTTGATTTATCGGTCAGAAGTCTGTAATGTAATATCAAGTTAACAACAAAAACAACAGCAAAAATTCTGGATGACATGAGATATTGTTTGCCCATTAAAATAATAGAATCATTACCTTAAGCCACACAACTGTAAATGATAAACAATGCAATCTAAGTTTCAAACAACTTCTAAATGGCTTAATTAATCATGATGAATAAAAAAAGGTAACTGGCCTTCTTGTACCCTTCAAGTCACCTTAGAAAAATACATAAATAAAAGCTGGATGAAAAGCAGCAGATCACCATGGAAATTTAGAAAATACAAATTATCAATGGAAGCAAGTTTCTTGGCTACTGAAACAACATTGATAATGCTCAGTATCAGATTTTTAAAAAGACATCTTCATGCTGTGACCAAATCAGATTACAATAGACAGTCAGGCATTTTTAAAGCATGTATTTGCTACATGTGAGAAAAGGGAAGGGGGGTGTCTCCATTGGTTTCACTCCTGTTGCCATTCTGTCTGTCTCACATTTGTGCCATTAATATCTAGCTACGTTATCTTCCATTGCCCTCTTTCTGGTTGCCTTTGAATTTCCCAAGCATCAGAGTCTTCTCCAGTGACTCTTGCCTTCTCATTATACATTCAAAATAAACTTCAGTTTCATTAGTGCTTCCAGTGAGAAGTCTAGGTTTACTTCATCTATTTTTTCTTGCAGATTAAGGCAGGGTTCCTCAACCTTAACAACTTTAAGATGAGTGGACTTCAACTCCCAGAATTCCCCAGCCAGCATGGCTGGCTGGGGATTTCTGGGAGTTGAAGTCCACCTATCTTAAAGTTGCTGAGGTTGAGGAACCTTGGTCTAAAGTATTCTCAACTATTTTCTCCAGCCACCCAACAAAGGCTCATAATTTTTCTTCATCCTTTTTGATGATTCAGCTTTCACAGTCATATGTTACAAGTGGAAAACCACAGCCTTGTTTGTTGCCAGTGTGATGTCTCTTCACTTTTAATATTTTGCCTAGATCTGTCATAGCCTTTCTCCCAAGCAGCAGAAGTTGTCTTTATTTCATGGCTATAGTCACCATTCCTGTGCATTTTTGAGCTTAGAAGACAATGTCTGTTACTATTTCAACTTCTTTTCTGCATATCTGCATTGGGTTGGTATTGCCTGTTGACAAAATTTGTCATTTTTAAAAAAATAATGAGCAGCATGGGGAGCTCATCTTCCAGAACCATGCTGACATGAAACTCTTTGTTATTGTCCATTTGGTTTCCTTGGTGGAATACTGAAGTGGATTGCCGTTTTCGTCTCCAGTAGATTGTATTTATACTGGTTCCTCTTCTATGACTGACTGCTTATTTTGGGTGACTTTTGGGTAGTGTACACTCCTGATAGTATATATCACTAGCATGCATAAGCTCCTTCATCACTAACGGATAATGAGATATCTGTCTCTGTCTGTTCCTCTGGTTGAGTATCCGTTGAGCATAGTCTGATTTTTCAGTTCTTTAAATGTATTTATTGAAAGCCTTTCCATCTCACCTTCCTATAAGCTATAATGCTTCTTACCACTTACTCAGGGATAGGTAACATGTAGTCCAGCAGCTACTCTTGGATTACAGTTCCCATTACAGCTCCCCACAGTTCTGTTGACTATGGCCCAAAAGAGATTGAGGGCCATGTGTTGTGTATTCTTTATTCACACAGTGTTTCATTGAACATATAGTGTTCAACATATATAATGTTTCATTTATAGGTATAATGTTTAATTGAATAGCTAAGGTGTTTCATATTAAATGGATCAGTAATCTTTATAATAGCCCAATAAGATAAGCCAGTGTTGTTACCCTATAGCTTGGATGAGGGAGAACAAAGTATGAAAACAAAGCTATACCATAAGTCTATTTAGCATATATTTGTGAGATTTAAACAATACAGTGCTTAACTCATAGCTAGTATGGAAGAGTAGGCTGAAATCTGATAAAGCTGGACATTCATTGAGTGACCTTGACTTAATTATTGCCTTTCAGCCTAATAATCCTCACAGGGCTGTTCTGATACTGCATACAATTTTGTAAGCAATATTGTAAGAAGAGGCCATTATAGCTAACTGAATTGGACTCAGAAGAAGGGAATAATTACTACTGATTAGGGAAGATAAGTGCTACAAGGAATGTGTGAAGGAAGTGAGTGTGTCTAGCCTGGAGAAGACTAGTCGGATGTGATAGTCCTCTTCAAGTGTACTTGAAGGGCTTTATACAGAAGGTGGCAGAAGGTAGACTAGATCTAATGAGATTGAGTTACAGAAGGATACCTTCTGGAATTCCAGAAAACTGGATACCAGGAGGAATTCTTGATGGTAAGAATAGTTTGACAATAAAATACATTATTTAGAATGATGGGAGCCTCTTCCTCAATGAAGACCTCCAGGCCAAGACTAGATAGCCATTTGCTGGGAAAGCTTTGTCCTCAGATTTCCATATTTGAGCAGAAGGTTGGACTGTGGCCTATATGGATCCTTCCAACCCTGTGATTCTATGAAAATAGAATGATAAAGCTCATATATACTGTGCTTGAGTCCTTGGAAAGAAAACTAGCAATGAAATTAAATATTAAAAAAACCTTCCACACCACACTAATTTTCAGTATACCAGAAAAATATTCTATAATAATCAGGATTTCCTGAATCACCCCATCATTTTGATGAGAAAAATGAAGGACAAAGGAAGATAAATGTACCTGAAAATGCTCTGGCTTGTCTTCAAATAGCCTAGCAATGTACTTATAGTCAGCATACATCCAGTATTTACACAAATCATAACTACTGAATGGTCCAGAAGGGCAAGGTTGTTGTCTTCCACTCCAGGCCAGAAAATCATCAAGCGTAGCCTCTGCGTACATACAGTCAGTTTCAAAGAGAGGAGCTGTAGCAATATCAGAAGAGACAACATTACATGCACATTAAACACAACACCAATAATAAAAGACAGATATGAAGCAAAGCACTTTAGGAGAGAAAGCAATAACTTCTCTCTCAGCTCAGGATGCTGGTTAAATGCAATATAAAATCAGAAATGAAATTACAGCAGTTTAGATGTCTCAGCTGAAAATGCAGCACATATGACAACGCTCATGCGTAACTCTTTACTGCTGGGAGCCTTTCTTGTACCTAAGTCCTTTGACGAGGATTTGCATTTGCCTGTACATTACATCTAGCTCTTTCTATAAGTGTTTACCCCCTTTTGGAGTTTCTGAATTTTTCATAACGTTGCCACTGAATCTCATCAGGGCTTCATGTGGATCCTGCTGATATATAAAGGGAAACTAGATGAACAAACAACACCAAAACCTGCTGCTTGTTTTATGTATTTCATAAACAGTCACTGAAAATGCGGAGTGCCAGTGTGGAAAGGGACCTGTCCTCTTAGATTTACTAACTGGTTACACCACCTGTAGCTGTGAGAATAGGAACCCAATCTTCCAGTAATTGCACATTTGTTTCCAGGTTCCAGACAAATTTGGGTTTAGATTTTTGTGCATGATCAATGAATGTGTCCCGGGCCACCATCATTTAAGTCTACTGCTCCTAATGTATAGGACTGGTGGCACTTCAGAAACACAGTGCTTTTTCAACTCTCTTGAAAACCTCTGGGCAAGATTCAAAGAAGTGCTTAGGCATGCCTAGTGAGGACCTTCTCCTTTTAACCCTAGATCCCATGACTTGTTCTCAGCTGCTTTTCTCTTCATTTGCCATACTGAGATGCTGATTTCCTAGTTGTGAGGATCTTTGGATATGGGCCTCTGTTAAAATCCCTTAAATGTCTCCTTCCCAGCCAAGTAGCTTAGGTTTTAGTCCATAGAAACACAAGGATGCTGCCTTCTACTAAGTCAGCCTCTGATCCATCTTGGCCAGTATTGTTGGCATGGATTAGCAGCAGCCTTCCAGGATTTCAGGCCAGAGTTTTTTGAGCCTTACTTGCATATCAGAGGGACTGAATTATGTTTTTATTTCTTGCATTTATATAATGCCTGAATTAGAGATCTTTTGCACTCAAACTGCCTGTTCTATTTTCCTGAGAAAGGAAAATGAAATAAAAAGCTGGAGGATCAGCAGGACCGTGATTTAACCTCATATGAATGAGATAATGCATCTATTTTATACAATGACATTTTTTAAACCAAGGGTCTAGAGTTCAGTTTGGATTACAAGCAGCAGGTTCCTCATTCCCCAGAAATATTTCTCTTTCCTCCTGCTGTAGTCATCAGCAAAAAAATATATTGTTCAGCTCACAAGTGGGGATATTTACTACGTCAGGATTTTAACAGGTGTTGAATCTGTATGTTGTCGAACCAGTCAGTATCCCAGCATTTGGGGACTTAACTACGTACTGTAAATAAATAGCTAGATATTCTTCTGCCTCTTCTCCTAGACAATGTTGAACAGCTATACATATATAGTCTGGGACTCAGCCTATGTTGTTCCAAATAAATATTTTAAATGCCTTTTCCTAGACTGTTTAGATGAAAATTCAGTGGGTTATTGCCACAACTAAACAAGCAATCATTCCCCCGATAAATGTATAAGTACCGCTACATTTTTTTTTTTACCATTTTATCCGATAAAAATAGATTTAATTGTTCATCTGGGAAAGAGCTTTACTCTCAGAAATATATTTTTAAAGAAAAGTAAGGCCAAACAGATGTAGATGATACTACAGTGTATTTAATTCTCTGAGAACCTGAGATGTTAACAACACCTTATTTGATAACTTATAGTATGTCTATTCCCCCAAGTCCTGCTGTGCTGGCTCATCATGGTGGTGATGGGGGTGTTCCTGGGAGGGATGAGCAAAGAATGCTGGAGCAAACCAAGAGTATGTAATCCCAGCAGGGTCACCCAAGGCATGAAGGTCTTCCCAGCTGCCCAGCTAAAGCAAGCAGGCACCTACAGTATACTGGGCAGCAGGTTATAGGAAGATGCCAGAGGCAGGTGATTACTTTAGTGACAATGGCAAAGGCATCATTTTATAGTGTGTGGGAGAAGGCAATGGTAAACCACTCCTGTATTTTTACCAAGAAAACCACATGGATAGAAAATATAAAATGATTGACGATATAGTGTCGGATGATGGGCCCCTCAGGTGGGATGGCACTCAACATGCTAATGAGGAAGAGCTGAGGGTCTTTTGAAGTACTAATGGTGTTTATGACATGGCTAGATTAAAGCCTTGGGACATCTAGTTGCTGATGTTGCCATATAGGAAAAGAAAATCCAAAGCTGCAAAGATAGAATTACAGTAGGAATGTGGAACATAAGAAGCATGAACACGGGAAAGCTCAACACAGTGAAAGATGAAATGATACAACTACAAATTGACATCTTAGGCATCAACGAATTGAGATGG
This sequence comes from Python bivittatus, assembly GCF_059951505.1. Lineage (NCBI taxonomy): Eukaryota > Metazoa > Chordata > Lepidosauria > Squamata > Pythonidae > Python > Python bivittatus. The sequence goes on from NW_028277075.1 coordinate 82,539,285, forward strand.
ACTGGGATCAGACACTTTCAGTCAGAAGATCACACCATTTATTACTCAGGACATGGAAAAATAAAGAAGAAATGGTGTTGCTTTTATAGTTAGGAAGAGTATAGAAAAAACAGTACTTAGCTACAATACAATCAATGATCAAATAATATTGATTAGACTTTGTAGACAAACCTTTAATATGGCAATCATTCAAGTTTATGCTCCAACTACCGATGCAGAAGAAAAGGAGGTTGATGACTTCTTTGATCAAGTTCAATTTGAAATTGAAAGAGCACGCGAGCAAAATATGCTGCTTGTGATTGGAGATTGGAATGTCAAAGTTGGAAGCATGAAAGAGGAAAATGTAGGTGGATTGTATGGCTTAGGAAACTGAAATGAAGCAGAAGACTGACTTATCAATTTCTGCCACTCCAATGATTTCTTCATAGCTAACACTTTCTTCAAACAACCAAAATGACACCTCTATTCATGGACATCACTAGATGGAGTATATAGAATCAAATTGACTATATTATTGCTAAAAGGAGGTGGAGGAGCTCAATTATAGCATCAAACACATGGCCAGGTACCAATAGAAGAGAATATATGTAGCTCAGGGTTGAAATGTCCTTGGAGTTCTTGGGGTTATCTGAGCTTGGTTGTTTTCTTTCAGCTGTTTTGTTACCCATCTAGGTAACATCTTCAGTGCTAGAAGGGAGTGGGGTTTGCTCTCTGTTTATATACAGTAACTTGTCCTGTCAGTGGTTGGTCGGAGTTGTTTTTTCCTTGGCAGTTCCCAGATCAGGCTGTTGTTTACTGCTTGTTTGTCTGAGTTGGTAGTTTCTTGATTAAGGTATTGACTGCATGGACACCAACTAGCAGTCAGAAGACATGATGAAAACTCCTTAATCTCACAACACATGGACAGATTTAACCATAATTTCAACTGGGAAACTGTCAGCATCTTAGACCGATCTAAATCCAAAAACTCAAGGGAATTCCTGAAAGCTTGGTATTCAGACAAGTCAGTCATCAACAGGCACACAGAGATAAACAACATTTACACACTATTCAAAAGAGACAATAAAAAGGAAACAAAAAGACCAGAACACCTCCTTGCCAGCAATCAACACCCAGATAAGCAGGGATTAACACCGAGATTAACACAGTTAATCAAGCAGTAAGCAATATCCTAATCAAGGAACTACCAACTCAGAGCATAGTGAAAAAATGGGACTAAAATTAAATATAAAGAAGACCAAACTAATGACAACAGGTAGAACAACTAGCCTTAGAATTGACAATGAAGATATTGAAGTGGTGGATAGCTTTTGCCTTTTAGGATCAACCATCAACAGTAAAGGAACAAGCAGTCCAGAAATATGCCACAGACTAGCACTTGACAGAGCAGCCATGAAGGCTTTGGAAAGGATATTGAAATGCCTTGATGTGTCTATACCTACAAAGATCAGAATCGTGCAAGCCATGGTATTCCCTATGACGCTCTATGGAAGCAAATGTTGGACTTTGAAGAAGCAGGATAGGAAGAGCGATGACTCCTTTGACTGTCGGTGTTGAAAAGATTCCTGAGAATACTATGGACAGCCAAGGAAACAAACCAATGGATCATCGAACAAATCAACTCAGAGTTCTCACTTGAGGCACAAATGACCAGGCTCAAGTTATCCTACTTCAGACACATTATGTGAACACCCAGCTCTCTGGAGAAGGTGCTACTTTTTACTGCTGGGAAAGGTGGAAGGAAAGAGAAGAAGAAGAAGATGACCAGCAGCAAGATGGATGGACTTAATTACAGTGGTGATGAGTGCACTATTGGGAGACTTGAAAGAACAGGTTAGGGATTGATTGTCATGGAGAAAATCTATCTATGTGGTCGCTAGGAGTCAAAAATAATTTGATGGCACATAATCAATCAATTAATAGTAAATCATTAAAAAAAACTAACTATAGATTTCTATGGGATGGTTTTCTGAGATCAGCCAAAATATTGTTGTAAAGATAACGGGATGAATCCTTTCCCATGAGAAAGAAAATCCTGACAATTCCACCAGGGCATGAACAGCATATTTGAGTCCACTAGCATCCATCTTTCTGTGAACAAAAATCTGTACAAAACTAGATGGGCTTTTGGTCTCCTCCGGGAAGATTTCCTTTCTGTTCTTATTTCCTTTGAAGCTTAAAGACAAAACATATTTTAAAAGCTGGCAAGACATTTTTCAACATTTCTGCATATAATAAAGGTGAGTATTAACATCTGTTTGCTATTTTTCAAAATCCCTTTTCTTACAATTACTCTCAACCTACTGGCATTCTTTCATCTCATATGATTACCTTTAATTCCTGCCATAGAAAATCAGTTAATAGAACCAAGGTGACAAGGATCTTTCTATACAAAATGTCATCAATGCCAAGGGCAGTTTCAATGATGGGGCACAAAACTCTTTCAAAAATATTAGTCGCCTATATTAGAGCTGGTGGATTGGATTCAGTATGTCTCTTCTTTGAACTATAAAGAATACTGAGGGCCACTGAAGATTCCTGATGGACAGAGAAGGTGAGCAATTTGAGTCAATTCCTCCTACTTCCTACAGCCCCCAATGCAATCAGCCATATTGCTCTGGAGTCTCCCCCAATTCTTGAGCTGATTTCAAGGAAATATAGTGAGTGACAGTGATTTAGAAAAATGGACAAGAATTGTTTCCCCCACTTCATAAAGTGGGAATGTATATAAGTACATAGAACTGTACTTATTGGAACAATAGTCTGAATCTTTAGTGCCTTATTAGAAAGGTCAAGGAACAGAGAAAGCAGGTGGCTTGATTGTTATTGTTGACTTCCCACCAATCTCAAAAAGCTAAGCAGGGTCAGACCTGATTAATACTTGGCAGGGAAACTACTAAGAAAATTAGGATTGTAGCCTAGCTTGGAAATTAAAAAAATATCTTGGAAGAAGGCAATGGCTAATCACTTCAATGCTGTTGGCAATATAATATAGGGATGTGTCTGTAAGACATCAAGCTTGACTTGAAGGAGACTCTACTGCTTTACTTTATTTTTATTGTATAGTAAAGCTTATAACAGAACTCTTCCTATATGCAATGGAATGTCTAACAGACCTTGGGAACACAGAGAATGAAACAGGACTGTTATAGGAGGGAGGAAGACCATTACAGAAAAATTTCCTTAATCCATGGGAATGGGAAAGCATGAGAAAAAGACCTAGTAACTCCACCTTAATTCTGCTAGGTATAAGTTGATCTGGAGACTTGCTTTGGCAGGCTTTCAAGATTTTGTTATGCTACCCTACTTGCAATAAAGAGCATCCCAGAAATCTGAGTACTTCGTATTTCCTGAGTGTGCCAATCTCTGCAGAATTGACAATATTGTAAGTGGAATGCAAATCTATTATTATACAAACAATTAAGACTCTAGATAAAATTGCCTAATTTTATGCACAGTGGATACCAAAGGGGTTGGATGAGCTAATCTTATTTTTGGCTTTGCACAATTATACACAGTTCTGCATTATCTGAAATGCAGAAATGTGAAGAGAGTTAGGAAGTATACTAGCAACTCAATATTTGTATAAACTGAACCTCTTCCTCACCCCCAAAATTCCCCATATAAGGAAAAAATGGATGCAGTATTTTTGTTTCCATGATACTGCATTGATCCTTGTGGCTAATCAGAGACTTCCATTTCTCATTAGATCTAGTCCTTCAACCAAAAAACATAATGCACAGTATTATACACTGGCCAAAACCATTGTTGCTGGGGAAACCAAATTGCAGGAGAATGCATGAATGGCAGAATAATTATTAACTCTTCATTTGACTCATCATGTACAGCTGCTTAAATATAGATGCCTTTCATTCTTACAAGCAAGGCAATGCTCAGAGTGTATTTATTTCTTATTGCTCTGACTGCATGGGAATTGCTGCTATGACATTCTCAACCATTTGTTCTGATTTCCTTCAGGCAAAAGAACAAAACCCCTAAATCATATTTATTTTAAAAGTATGCACTTACAATTTCCCCTGAACTTTGGGCTCCTTTCCAAATGCAAAATGTAATAGATATTTTTTTTAAAAAAAATGCAGTTAATCTGCAGTTTCTGGTAGAGTACAGAAATGAGACCAACCATGTGCTGCTTCTGATATGAGAGCAGATTATATGAGAAATAATAAACAAACAAACAAACAAAGCATTGTTTGCCTTATCCATCTGCTCCGAAACAGTGGCGGCAAAATCTGAGCCAAGCAAGATCCAAAGTTCACTCCAGTGCCTCTCAAAAAATATACACCAAAGACAGACAATTTGGTGCTGTCTAGATGTTTTGGGATTCATATCTTATCAGCTTAGCCAGCATAGCCAATGGTAAGGAACTGTATGTGTAGGTTCAAAACATTTCTAGTACACTTGATTGCCTGAATTTGGTATACAATCTGCACATCTGGGCTATCCTCAATTTCCTGCAAATTCCTGAAAGAACTATTAAATCTCTTACTTGTATATTTTATGTGTATAATTCTGGTTATTACTGATGTAGTCAAAAGATTGTATAGCTTGTTCTGTGACCCTCTGAACAGAGAGTTTGAGAGAATTTATCTCTGACTCAGCAAGAAATACAAAATTATTCATTCATTGTGAATTATCCATGATAAATAATTAAGTTATCAATTAAGTATGGTTGCCCAGTGATAATGGAATAAGTAAAATAAAAAGAAGTAATCCTGAAAACCTCCACTCGTTAAAAAAAAAATCTGAATGATAAAAAGCAATAGTTTAGTCATAACTTTCATGCTTTGCATCAGGTCATGCATTTGTCTAGGATAACTCTCTCAGTTACTTGTTCCTTTTAAATGTCAAAAGATGGGGAGTAGTCTACAAAAAGACCTTAATGTATTTTACCATAACATAATATCTTACCTCTGGAATTGAGTGTTCCATATCCTAATGCTGCCTTTCAACTAATGTTGCTACCAATTTTACTGTAGATAGACAACTACAAAGCTGAAAGTGTGGTATTTAGAAAAACAAGCAAATAAGAGAAGAATAAAACCATCTGCCATCTATGATATTTCAGAGCGAACCTACAGTATAAGTGATCACTTTTATTTTTCTTAGTAGAACATTTTGCTCAGCATCTTTCATCAAAGGCTTCTAGAGACCTTTACATTAATAAATTTCACATAAATACTGGAAAACAACATTTTCATTGGAATATGAGAATCAGTATTGGTGCTTAATCACAGCTCCTTGGATCCCAAACATTTCTGAAATTCAAGATAAAATTGCTTAAGCAAGATTGGCCGTTGTGTGTTCTCCCAATACCAATTGTACTTGTGTATCAACACACAGCTCAGAACAGTACACACAGTACAGAAGTTTCTGAGAATGTGAATATGATCCCTTCTTAATATATATTCTATTTACTATGGACAATAATTTACAACTAAAGCACTAATGGGAGTTTTCAACAACAAAAGTTATATTCTTTACTCAAAGGTACTTCCTTTCACTCCTTTATGTTCAATATATTTATACATAGTTATTTTACAGTATGTTCTACTGAATCCACAATATTTTGTAGTGTACTTTGTTCACTGTAAACAAATATGCTGTACAGTACTATCAATTGTAGTATAGTGTGAGCAGTATCAAACATTATGTCAGTGGGCTTCCATTCATGCAAGTAAACTTCCTCCCATCCCCTACTCCAGAATCTGATTGTTAGGATTCCTCCAGACATTTGGAGTAGATATGGAGGTGGAAGGCTCAAGGAGAATTTGTTATTTCAGGAATGCTGGCTGGTGGATGGATATCAGTGGATATTCAATTTAATTTAATTTAATTTAATTTAATTTAATTTAATTTAATTTAATTTAATTTAATTTAATTTAATTTAATTTTACACTTGGAGGGCACTTAGTTGCTAATCCTTCTCACAACGGACATGTTCTTTGTTATTTTAGAATGGATAATAGTACCATGAGCTATCTTGTAGCATTTTCCATGTATTTTAAGACAATATAACTGAAATACCTGTATGGGGAGAAATGAGAAAGAAGGTTGTACTTGCCTGTGTCCTTTCTTCCTATTCTAAAAAGTATTTTCTTTCCAGCCAATAGACCAGCCAGATGTGTAACATTCCAATGAAGTACCGGCCAATCGAAAGTCATGTTGTGGAAGACTGCTGGTTTTTGAAGAGTCATCACAATTCCTTTAGCTTCTTCTGGTGTAAACGGTTTGACCTGTTCACCTGCAAATGAAAAGAGATTCATATCAATGAGTTATCATATGAGAACAGTTGCAGCATCAAAATATAAATGACCAAAGACATCTTTTCCCTACCCCATGTACTTCAAATGTTTTGCTTCATCAAATTTTGATGCCATCCTAACGGGATCATTTTTAATGCTAAATAAGAATTCAACAATTATTTTCTAATGTGTAGCATGGCATCGTAATTTAGAATTAATCTAAAATTAATATCAAATCCCTAACTGACAAATGTTTAAAGGAAATGTAGTGGGGAAAAAACAGCTTTTTCCAAATGCTGATACACACACACGCACACACACACACACATAAATAAATAAATAAATGGCAATCTTCCCCAATCTGATTATGGTGGACAATAATTCCCCCTAACTATTGGGCATTCACTGGGGACTGTGGGATTTGTAGTCCGATATTCTTGGAGGCCAACTTGGAAAAAGCTGATATAAAGTGTTGCCATGAGATGGCTGAGTATGCTGATGCAATCAATTTTATGTAATTAAATATTTTCCGCAGTGCAAAGAAGTGTCAAGGCTTTTTAAAAAAAACACTTCAGTTTAAAAAAAAAAGACTAAACAAGAAGTGTGCCTCCCCAAGGACTATGCTAATCCTAGATTTCAGTTTATTCCTGAGATTTATATGCCTCATTGAAACTGTCATCCTGAAATGTTTGGGAGCCTTGAATAAACCCTGCACTTTTATAAAAATTGCCCTAAAGGGACATGTTAAATGAAGGATATTTTTTCACACAAATGTAACAGTCCTACAGAATAAAAGAAAGCAGGTTATATCTAGAAATTATAAAAAGCCTTCCCAATATTGAATCATTATCTCAACAGCTATATAATTAAAAGAGTTTTTGAAAAGATGAAGAAAATTTATTTGGTTCATTCAAAGTTACTTAAAATCACAGAACTCTCAGAAAGTTGGATCAAGGAATACAGTCTCCTCTCTTATCCTGCTTTCATAATGCTATAACCTGTAAACGATTCGCTGAAGATACTTCTATCCCACTTTTCAGTTTAAAAAAATTGAGTGGTTCTCAGATTTTGAAAATCAGTAGCAATAATAAGCAGCAAAACTTAGTGAACAGTAGAACAGTTTAAAATAACCAGAACACTGATGATTGCTTAAAAACAGTTATATGCTATGCAGATGGAACCATCTTTTGCTGATACTTCATTAAATGGCAATTCAAACAGGAAATCATTTATTTATGTACTTACTTACAATAAGCAAGATTCCCCTAGCAACTTAGAGAAGCAATTTAAAACCATAAAAAGAAGTAAAGCACAAAACAATAACTTTAAATAGAATAAAGCCATCTCCAACATAAAAACAAAGGCAGCAAGAACAATACTGGGATTGGGAAAAGATAACCATAAGTCTTATAAAAAGTTGGTACTGTGCCATCTATTATTTTATCAAAATTTTGTTAAGCACAATATTCCATAAAGTAGCTTCCTCTAAGCTGATTTCCTTCAGATGTGCTAGACATCATCTTTGTAATTTCCAGCCATGCTGTCTGGGAATTATGGTAATTGGTGCAACACAGTTTGGAAGGTCTGGCATAGTTTACTGGACAATCTATGTTAAGTTTTCATGAAATCACCTGTCCATTCAAATTAGATTTCAGTGCTTCTGCTGAAGAATTTCATAAACCCTCAGTATTCTTCTGAAGAAGTTTTTAAAAGTATTGAAACTATTGTCTTTACCAGAGCAAGGAGGAAATCATCAGAACCAGGGATCTACACTCTTAAACGAGCACATGATTAACCTGTGGAATTCATTGCCACAATATGTTGCAATGGTGATTCCACTGGACAACTTTAAAGGCGGATTAAATAAATTCATGGGACACCTGTCTGTCAAAGGCTATTGGTCTTAAAGACTCAATGCACCTCCTAACTGGGAGCAACATGCCTCCAAACACCATCTGTAAAAGAACAATGGTGGAACCATGTCTCTGTCACCTGCTAACAAGTACCTCAAAGACATCTGGTTGACCACGCTGAGAAACAAAATGCTGGATCATGACCTCATCCAGCAGAAATGTTCATACGCCGTATACTGCTGAAGGAATGCTACAAACTCTTCTGCGAACTAACAGTTGTGCCTTGTGCTTTGTGAATGATTGAGAGCCAGTTTGGTCTAGTAGTTAAAGTGCTGGGCTAGAAACCAGGAGACTGTGAGTTTTAGTCCTGGCTTAGGCATGAAAGCCGGCTGGGTGACTTTGGGCCAGTCCCTCCCTCTCAGCCCAACCCACCTCACAGGGTAGTTGTGGGGAAAGTAGGAGGGAGTATTAGGTATATTCCCTGCCTTTTTTAAAAAAAAGATGGGATAAAAAACTAATAATAACAATAACAACAACGATAACAACAACCCACAAGGATTTCTTGCATTGTCATCTTTTACTTTGGTTTTGCACATCAACTTTCATTTCTGTGATGGTTCGCAAGCAGCAAACTTGATGGTTTGATATTCATAAAACTGAAAAGGTATGAATGAGACTTAGCTCTTAACCTCACCCTCTGCTCCATGTCCAAAGCAGTGAGGGCTTCACAGGAGCTGTATTCTCTGCCACATGTTGTTTTTCATCCTTGCAAAAGGAGATTTGTCAGTTAGTAAGCAATAAGCTGAATGCATAGAAAGCAAGATTAAACAGAGGAACATGTCCAGTGGTGAGCAACAACTGCAGACGCAGCTACAACTCCTGTCAGGCTGGCTTTCTGAATAGATTAACTGGCTGCTATTGGGCATACCATTGTGGTGACCCTCAACCTGAGATTAAGAGAAAGATGTCTGTGTGTGTGTGCGCGTGCGCGAGCGTGTGTGTGTGTGTTTAAATATTTCATGATAATGAAAGAGAACAAGTTTCTAGGACATTTTTAAAAATGACAAAGTCTGGCATTTTGTTTCTGACATATTAGATTCTAAGTCCCATTTTACTTATTAGAATTCTAACATGCTTCCTGACACCCAATTATTTTATGGTAATAAAGCACAGAGGTAGCCTTCCATGATCCGGCAGCTGTTCTAGCACTCTCTCCCAGTGAAATACAATAATTCCTAGTTAAACTGTGCTTAATCGCTGCACAGCTGTCCTTTCGCTCATTTTGGTTTTGTAGACTTTTCTACAAAGGTTTGTCATGTGCAATACATCTGGACTGAAATTCTAGGTCTCTGGAAAGGGGTCCTAGGGACCATAAAACAGCATGGATCTTCTGCCACAGAAAGAGATGTCCATGAGCAGAAAGCCTCTTTCTTGCTGGCACAAAAAAAATCAACAATACTCTGCTTGCTGTTCACATCACTACTGGTAGAAAGGAGGCACACCAGAAACCAGGTCTTCTTTTTGGCAGATGCCAAGCCCTCCCCATTCCTCCAGTGCACTACCAGAATGGGAGATAAAAGTGGGAATGCTGATTGTCAAGCAGGAATAGATATTTCAATCAGAATGACACCAGATTTATTCTATAATGCAACCCCTAGTGCAATTATCCTCAAAGCTGTTATCAGCCACTATAAATGCAGCCCACTGCAGCAGATAATAACAAACCACGGTGCCTCTTCCTGCTCTAATACCCCTCCAGGAAGTGAAGATAGCCAGTCTTCTGATTTTGAGGTGGAAACAGAACCTAGTCAGTGTCTAGTGGACATGGAGAACCCATAACCACTCCTGGCAGCTGCCATAGTGGGTCCTTATAGAAGTCTGGGATGCCACATTACTCTGAATTGGATTCAATATTGGATTATTCTTTTTCCTTTTAAAACTTTGAGCATCCCCTCTCCTTTTTTTCTTCCCAAATTAACAATTAAACTGATAAATGCTAATTTTGTATTATTTTGAGAGGTTCGTGGGATACTGCCCAGGCAACAAGTCTTCTCATTGGTGGCCTCCAGTTTATGGTACACACTTTCCCTAGAAATGTGGCTTGCCCCTACTCTTACTCCACTACACGTATTACAAAAAGAACACAAAGTAGCACTGTTCCAGTGGACATTTGAGTTTTAGGTTAAGTGATTGGCACTTCTGGTATACTTGTTTTTTTAACTGTTGATTCCTATCATTTATATATGCCCTTAACCCCCCCGCCCCTTTTTAACTTTGTTCGCCAAAACAGGTCATAAATACAAGAATTGGTCACAAAGTTACTTTTTCATCACTGATGTAACTGTGAATGGTCACTAAATGAGGCAGTCACTAAAGGAGGACTACCTGTATTGTGAAAATAAAGAAATAATAAGCAAAATGCGCTATTTATTACATGGTATCCAGAAAGAATGATTGCAATCTAACTGTCAATGTCAACCTCTGCCTAAAAAGCAGAATTCTCCTGATTGCCCAGAACCAAAGTCATTGCAGCACTTCACCAACTGAATGGGATCCCAACTGATCTGGGATTAAGCTTTTCTTTTTGCCCTCTTCCCTTTAGATTTCTTTGAAGCTTAGCCTGGCAACCCGATACGGTACTGTAAGTACAAGCTAATTTCATCCTGTCAGCATGATCAGGGAAGCATTTTCAAGGGCAGGTCATTCAACTATGGTACATTACTCATCCTTTTCAGGGAGCTGCAAGCATAAGCAAAGCATTTCATGCACATTCATCAGATCAAGAGCTTTCATCTTTCTGAGCTACTGCTTTGTTAGTCCAGGAAAATCTTCAAAAGTACACTAGGCTGGCAGCTGGAATACTTTTCTTTCTGTCCAGATGCCATCCTACACCTGCCCTGCCAGAATGAATGAATCCAGCAGGATTTGGGATCTGCTGGATCTTTACCACCGATCTTGCTTTCTCCCCTTTGTATTGCTCCGTGGCCATATTGGTAAGTAAATTTAAACCTTTCTTAGCCAAATAATTTGTAAAACAAATGGATATAAAGATACTGAATCAGTTGCTTCCGTTAGCCACCCTACTTTCCCTTTATGAAGGAGCCAGGTGTAACAATCTGAAGTCAGTATGGACAGTTGCTAACGTGGATCATCCCATTATTAGAATGGGACTTAAACATATACAGCTGCAGTTATCTTTCAAGAAACAGTCTGGGAAGATGGGAAATTTTACAACATTGTTAGGTGATTAGAAGGAAAAAAAGCTTTGTCACCTGCAAACTTTCCCATCTGTTTTCACTTTGCTTTGATGATGTTAAATAATTTTAGTTAGAAATATTTGAACAGGACGTTTGTGGTACAGTGTACATCATAGTAAATGAGAAAATTAATTTATCTGTTCTTCTCCAAATGTTAGGCAGTTTATTGTCTCTTTGCTCTTAACATATTTCTTTGTTCTTAGTTATCTGCATTTATTTAGGCCAATTTATTATTTAATGACAAAATAATGGTTGGGGGGAGGGGGGACAGGTGGCCAAAGGGGGTATCAGATTGAGGAAAGAAGCAAGATTGTGTGGACACCCCTGAAATACAGATATAAGAAAAGAAACACTAAAATAAGTTAAATATATTTCATGTTTCTATTGTCTTCCATCCATGGAATTGAAATAAAATCAGACATAACCATTTTCTTGGTGTGTTATACATATTTTTAAGACAGAGGGCTATATTTGCTGGATCATATGAAGAAAAACAATGACTGTGAGCTTTTCCTCACCAACTGACAACTGCTAAGACAGTAGGAGAGGAAATCTGTGTTCCTTACAAAATAATCTGTCTAGAAAAAAAGGATTATATCTCAGCTCTAGAAAAGACAACATCTTGTTTGCACAATCAGGAAACAGGCCAATTGCCAAGGTAATTATTCTGGAGTTACTCTTAGCCATTTTACCTCCATCTTCAATAAGGGATGGAAAGGGAAACAGAGAAGAAAGAAAGATGGGATGGAAGAAAGAAATAAAGTTCAGGACTAGCCAGGGGAACATCACCTGGTGTTTTAAGAAAAAAACATACAAACAGGCATGGAGAAAACAAGGAAGCTGAGCATAACTGGGTCACTGGCTGAACAGGTTTTTTGTTGGCTTGTTTTGTTTCATTTGGAGAGCACCTTTGGTCCACACTGTTCTCTCCATGCCTCTTTTCTTTAGCCCTGCCTTCAAACAAACAATATTTCACTTCCATTTCTTATCTTTCATTCAGTTGTGTCATTTCTCTCTCTCTTCTTTTCTCTCTCTCTGTCAAAAGTGGTGGAAGTGATAGAGTTATGGAGTTTGCCATCTGCTTTTTTCTCAAGCTGCTGCCACACGACAACAAAAACGCTGAATGAGAGCAGCTACTTGAACTGGCTTGATTGGGATGACACTCAAGTTCTTCCACCAGTTCTGGCTGTGGTCGTTAAGCAAATCCTGTGCAGTTGTTAAGCTCAATGTCACGTGACCACCACCTGTGGCTTCCTGCTGGCTTCCCCATTGACTTTGCCTGTTGGAAGCCAGCTATGAAGGTCACAAGTGGCAATCACGTAATCGCAGGATGCTGAGATGCTGCAACAGGACGCAAGTTTGAGGACTGGTCATAAATCTCCTTTCTCAGCACGACTGTAACTTCGAATGGTCACTGAACGAGCAGTCGGTAAGCGAGGATCACCTGTATTAAGCTCTAGTTTAATTTTTTTTTAACAAAAAGAAATTAATTCAAAACAAAAAAAAATAAAGTAGCAGTGGCAATCACTTCTGGCTCCTACCAAGAAAAATGCATGGATTGACCCATGAAGTCACCAGGAATTGAGCTTGACTCAAAGGAGAGTTTAGTATAGATAATCCCCATTTAGAGACCACAACTGGGACTGGCAAGTCGGTCATCAAGTGAAGGCGTCGGTAAGTGATATCGCAACTATGCTTATGCTCTTACTTCAGCTTTCCCTTTGGTTTACAGATCTGCAAAGGTCGTAAATGCAAGGACTACTTGCAAAGTTACTTTTTCATCACTGTCATATGTAAATGAGGCAGTTGCTGAACGAGGGCTACTTGCAGTTACCTCATTTGCTAATAAGTCTCCTGTTTGGTCTGAATGCTCCTGATTGTGTTATTTCAACATACCCAGCTTCAGGAAAGAAAGAAGCGGGGGTGGGGGTGGGGATAGGAACACAGGCAGCAGTGTTCATAGGGATATCCAAAGTTTCAAGATGGTAGTCACAGCATTGTCAACAAAGCCCTGCCTCCTTTCTTTGGGTGGTAGTTTGATCACAATGCCATGACCACCATCTGGCCTTTTTTGAAACCCCCTGAGGAGGTGGCAGAAGAGAACTCTCCAGCAATTATTATAACATCACAGCATTTGGCTTGCTGTGACAACATTGCACACCCTGTATAAGTATACAGTTTTTTCAACTCTGAAGTTTCCCAGTAAGAAAACTGAATCCCACTGCTTTCTCCTGATCAGTGTTGAGGGCTTGATAAACAAGGTTCTCCATTCCAACCGCTGGGCACCCATCTCCACGAAGCAGATGTACCCAGACAATGGAATTCAATTTGGAACCCGGTTTGGCAGTTCAAAAAACAGGTTGGTTTAGCTTGACTTGATTGGAAGCCACCAAACCAGCTAGGGGCCTGAATCTGAATCTTCCATTTACTGTCACTGAAAATGAACAGGAAATAGACAGAGAGCCAGTTTGGTGCAGTGGTTAAGGTACTGGACTAAAAATTGGGATACTCTGAGTTCTAGTCCTCCCTTAGACGTAAAAGTCAGCTGGGTGACTTTGGGCTGGGTGACTTTCTCTCTCAGCCAACCTACCTCACAGGGTTATTGTTGTGGGAAAAACAGGAGGCAGGAGCATTACAAATGTTGCCTTAAGCTTCACAAAATAAAGGCAAGATATAAAACTAATACTAATAGTTTCATGCAGAAAGGTGCATAGAACTTTTTAAAAATTAAAGAGAGGTGTTGATAACATTTTTTAAAAAACTAATTAGAATTCAGTGAAATTTGCTGGCAAAGCTTGCTCACACAGAGAGGATAGAGCACAACGTTCTGATTTCATTTTATTGCAAAAACCAGTGTTTATATTTTGGAGTTCTTTAAAAGGTTATGCATATTTCTCTCATTGTTTTTAAATATCAGGCCCTAGCTGAGACTTTTTCCAGAAGTTTGGAAAAATGGGAGTTATTTGTTTTTCCTTTCTCCCCTACATAGACTGGGGGGCAATGCAGGATCTGCATATATCATAGCCATTTCTCTAGGCAAGCATCTTGCAAAATGTGTGGTTTGGTGCTGGAGTAGGGAGTTATGATGAATGAAAAATAGCAAAGGTGGTTTTGTTTTCCACATAATTGGCACCAACGGCACAAAATGAGATAGGATGGGGTGGATGATGGATTGGAACAAACAGTGGCAGGAGGACATGAACACTCAGTATTTTCTAAGCTTACACCTTCACAGTCCCACAGCTTTTCACAAGACTCCTTTAATATTCTTGCTCCTGGGTATGAAGACTAACAAAGAACAATGAGCTCCAGGCTAGTCCTATGATCTATCATTTTAACTTCCCTTCCCTGAAGAGCTATGATTGGAAAGCCTCACTAAAATAATTCATTGTGACTGGAAGGGAGAACCCCTCCTCCTCCCTCCTCCTTTCCCCACTCTATTAGGATCTTAGGGGAATACACATATTGTATAGAAACTCAAAGAGATGCCAAGTGTTACAAAGCCAGAACCTGCCACCTACGTAGCTCTAGCTATGTTGGTCTCTTTTGTAGGAAGAGCTGGTGTGCACTTAGGGTTTCCTCACGCAGACATTTAAGCTAAACTCATGAATGCTCTGCTGCAGGGAAGCCAAAATCAGTTGAGTGATGTTGGTAGGGGAAAGGGAATAGAAGTGCTTTGGTTCAGATGAGTGTCTCTTATGCTTTTCTCTCTCAGGACCCCTTTCTTACTTTTAATAATTATGGAAGACCCCAAAAGAGCTTTTGTTGGGGTCATCAATATTTACCACATCAAAAATTAAAATTGACGCATTTGCTGCTGCTACCGCTTCTCAAGATTGTTTGATGGGATTTTAATATTGTATTATTTTTCAACATAGGCTGGCAAATAATTTTGATTTTGCAGACCCTGAAAGGGTCTTGGGGGACCCCCAGGGGTCCTAGGATCACACTTTAAGAAACACTGATTTAGATAATGTCTAACAGAGTGACTGCCCCTGAGATTCTCTGAAGCAGTGTTTCTCAACCTTGGCAACTTGAAGATGCATAGACTTCAACTCCCAGAATTCCCCAGCCAGCATGTTGACTGGGGAATTCCGGGAGTTGAAGTTCATGCATCTTCAAGTTGCCAAGGTTGAGAAACACTGCTCTGAAGGATTTGTCTTGCTTTGACCTCTGCCAGATCTGGCCATCATATCAATTTGAGTCAAGAGTCACCCAAATCCAGAGCACATCCTTAATCTCTACAAGTAGGGAGACTTTTTAGCAGTTTCTGCAATCTTTGCTCAAGTCTTCAAGAAACTATTGTATCTGACATTTACCAAAAGGTTTCCAAAAATGTGGCTGATTGCACTGACAAAACTATTTCATTAACAGAGCAACCAATCTATCTTTTGAAAACTAGTTTTATATGTAGGTTTGCCTCTGATCAATTGATTTTAAAAAAAGGAACATCTTTACAGTGGCAAATTCAAATTGGTGGAATGCAAGTCTTCTAACTGTGATATCTCCTCTGTGGCCTATTTAATATTCATAAATAGCCCTTCCTCTCCTGCTGAGTTTTAAAAATTTAAGGGGAAAGGCAACATCATTTTTTTCTGTTAGTCCTCCCAACTTTTAGTGAAAGTACCAGTCTACCAGAGAAGAATAGTTGCAAGCATCAACTATGTCACTTGCACAGGGTGAATGTCCCTTGCTCCTGATGAGAAAACTGCTTGAACGCAGTCATTTAGATAAGCACAGAAACAGCAGGGGCTTCTCCTAGCTATTTCTACCCTTATCAAAGCTTCTGAAAAACCAAAGCAAGGCCACATTTCTTCCTCCAGCTCTCTGTGCTTAACAGGGGTCTGAGGGAAGAAACTTGGCAGAAGGACAGAAACAGCAGGCATGGTTTTATTCATTTTTATCCCTGTCCTTCTGCATAGTTTGTTGCAAATCATAAAAGCGTTTGCTTTTTCTCATGTTCTCCAGCAATCATAGAACACTTGGGATTTTCTTGTTTTTTTTTAACTAGTACATCTATTTCAAGGTTTCCGTGATAGTTTTCATCTGCGCCCTGCCCCAAGATAGAGGGAAACTGTGCCTTTCATTTTCAGCAATCAAAGGAGACTCAGGGGCTGCCCCTATCTACCTAACCTATCTAATCACCTTCAGATTCACTGGAAAATTGTCAAGGACTACTTTGGATGCAGGAAATATTTACTAGTGATGTCAATGCAATATAGAAATCATTTAACATGCAGCATTTAAAGAAAATGGTTTTCTTTGTTCATGAAATCTCACCTCCATGCATGAAACATCAGGGCTAATGAACCTGTGGAGCTCCAGATATTGTAGAACCACTGTCCCAGAAGTCTCAGTAAACATGGCTAATTGGGGTGCACTGGGGGTAGAGTTATAGTTAACCATTGTAGGCCTCTTTTATGGAATATATAACACACATATTCCTAAGTAGTTCTTAGGAAATCTGGCTGCTACTGATCTAAAATTAAGCAGATATGTCTGAAGAAATGTGGCTCTTGTACAAGGCTGCCTATGTCTGAAAAGCTTCCTTCTAACATCTGGAGCATCTCTGGTGAAAATTTAAGAGAAGAACTTCTTGATAGCTTTCCTCAGGCTCAGGAACTCCCCCTGGTCCAGTCTGATGTCCACCAACATGCAAAAGTGTTTTTGTTCAGCCAAACCCTTGACCTTAGAAGCAGTTTTGATTGACATTTAAATATTATTTTGCATTTTATTGCTGTTAGCTGTCTTGTACATCATTTGATGGAAAACAACAGCTTTAACAAACAAAATGCTGTATTGTATTTTTATTTGCATGCATATGCATTTTGTGGTCCTAATTATGAAATACTCCTCTTCAGAAGTTCTGCTTGGGACATCTTCCAGATACCCTGCTTACAATGGCTAAAATGGTTTTCTGGTCCCTAGCAAAGTCTTCATCTCTACAATGGCCAATAGTATAACTTTCTCCCACAATTACTCTCCTTGCTTTCCTGATTTGGATGCATTATTCATTTCATGGGTTCTTGGTACTTTCTGAGCTTAGTTATTTTCTTGAAGATATTTCATTCCCGCAATTTATGATGTCACTGAGCCTCATAATGAAACATCTGCAAGAAAACAGCCAAGCTCGAAGAGTACCAAGAACCCAACAGTTCAACCTTGAGCTACATATATTTTCTTCTACTGTACTGGATTCATTTCATGGATTTGTATCCTGATAAGCAGTCTATAATACCAACAAAGTGTCATTTGTACCATCATACAATAAAGGGCACACATGGAATAAGTCTATTTGGAGCAAGGATGACTTCTACATCTGCCCCCCTCTCTCCTAGATGATGCTGGGCTATCCCTGTGTTAAGGAGATTATTTCTTCAGTACTCCTACTGATGATATTCTGATTTCCCTGGAAGCTAGAGGGGTATAAGAAGAGAAATCAGAGTATCATCAAGGAGCACAGTGAAAAAAATGGGACTAGAATTAACTATAAAGAAGACCAAACTAATGAGAACAGATAGAACAATTCTAACAACCCTTAGAATTGAAAATGAAGGTATCAAAGTGGTGGATAGCTTTTGTCTTTTGGGATCAACCACTTAAATCTCCTATTTAACATCTACATGAGGCTGCTGGGTGAGCTCATCCGTTGCCATGGGGTGAGGTATCATCAGTATGCTGATGATACCCAATTATACATCTCTGCCCCTGGTGAATTAAGCAATGATTTAATCTTTAAAGCCCTTCATGGCATGGGGCTGGGTTATCTGAGGGATTGCCTCTCCCCAATTACATCTGCCCACCCCATCAGGTCTGGCAGAGATGGCATGCTGTGGGTCCTGTCTGCCAGGGAGTTACATTTGGTGGGTCTCAGGAGGTGGGCCTTCTCTGCTGTGGTCTGCCTTGTAGAATCTTCTCCCCCCAGAAGTGAGATTAGCTTCATCCCTGTCTACATTCCACAAGTCCCTCAAGACCTGGCTATGTTATCAGGAATGGGGGTCCCAGGGGACTGGGGAGATTTTGTGATGGCTCCCTTACTAATATCATCCCCTTCTTTTATAGTTATTTTTAATTGTGACTTTTTATGTATTTATTGTTTTTAATTATTGTACACCGCCCAGAGTCACTTTTATGTGAGATGGGAGGCTATATAAATACGATAAAAAAATAAATTGATTAATTAAAAAAAAACAAGGTCAAGAAATATGCTTCAGGCAAGCACCTGATAGAGCAGCCATGAAGCCCTTGGAAAAGATATTTAAATGCCATGATGTGTCTATACCCTACAAAGATCAGAATCATGCAAACCATGGTATGCGTGACACTCTATGGAAGCAAAAGTTGGACTTTGATGAAGAAAGATAGGAAGAGTATTGGTGCTTTTGAACTTTGGTGTTGGAGAAGATTTCTGAGAATACCATGGACAGCCACGAAAACAAACCAACGGATCATTGAACAAATCAATCGAGAGTTCTCACTCAAGGCACAAACGACAAGGCTCAAATCATCCTACTTCGGACACATTATGCAAAGACCTATCTGGAGTCTGGAGAAGGCTCTAATGCTGGGAAAGGTGGAAGGAAAGAGAAAAAGAGGACGACCAGCAGCAAGGTGGATGGACTCAGTTACAGTAACAATGGGGACACTGTTAGAAGAGATGAAGGACCAGATTAGGGACAGATCATCATGGAGAAAATCTGTGTATGTGATTGCTAAGAGCTGACAATGACTTGATGGCATGTTATCAATCAATCAATCAATCAATCAATCAGATCCAGATGTTTTGCTAGCAGTGGTTCTCAAATGAAGTTCAAATGGTTCTTCCTGGATGCTTCCTGTGCTCTTAAGATCTGATGCGGCCTATGATTCAGTAGATATTCCTTTACTTTCAGTGGCTGGATTCTTTTCATTTAGCATTTTCATACAATGCTAAGTTATAAAATGGTTCATCTGGCATTTTGGTTCATGATGTGTGAACTCAGCCATTGTAACTCATAAACCATGACTAAGCTTGTGGTGTAAACCTAGCCAACTGTGATATATTCATGACAATTCATGGCTTAGTGATATATTAGCCTAGCTCTTTCTTCCCTCATCCATATAACATACCCCTCAACATAAAGCAACAATTTAATCCAACTCACTATTTGACCTTAATGAATATTCAGCATACTACTCTAGTGAAAACTTTCTTCTATCTTCATTATTAGTATTATCCATGAACAATGTTAAATCAAGAGAGTAGGAAGAGGCACATCATTTTGATCTCCGTGTTTTCACCTTTTCATTGTCTTGTACTTTCTCTGGGAAATTAATTCTGATTCGGAAATGGGGTGGGGGGCATAAATCATCCTGAGTATACAGAAGAAAACTATTCATAATTCTCAATTAAGTGTTGAGAATTGTGCAGAACTTGGAAAAATAAAGATTTTGGCACAGCAGGATTTTTGTAGAAAAGTGGTCTCAAAGTTGTTAAGTAGTTAAATGTACTGTCAATTATTTTGAATAATTTAGCAAATTAGAAGGATTCATTTCATACCAGGAGTTGTCTTCTTCCAACATAGCCTGCTGATTAAATATAGGGTTTAACTGAGAGGTTTTAGAATTATTTTCCAAAGAAAGAATCGGTCTTCCTAAAATAACAACCTATTTTTAGAGTAAGTGATATCCAGCTGTTTTTCTAACAAGCATATAATAATTTATCAGGCTAACATCTTGAAGACTAGGGAATCAACTGTGAGATTAAAAAAAGAATCCATGCATTACTGTAAGTTGTAAAAAGAAAGAATGAAATCTTGCATACGTCTGCTTCGTTAAGCTCCACTGAACTCAAATGAAACATATTTCCTGCTTGTAGGATTACCAAGGGCTGTCAATGCTCCCTTTCCTAGAAATAGGTTGCATTTACCTCAATGAGATTACTTTTAGAAAGACATATAACAGAACTGCACTACAAAAGAATTACTGATAATATGGTTAGGTAAAAGGCAAGTCCAGTTCAGTTGGTTAAATAATATATTTACAGAAAGGATCATATAATATTAACAGCTCTTTCTAGATCTCACTCCTGCAAATTCTATTCAACTGAACTTTTCCCCTTTTCTCTTTTGCCACTCCTGACAAATATGTATAACTTACAATAACTTTGGTGACTATAACTAGCATTCATCCTTTGGTTTGCCAAACCAATCAAGATTTTAAAAAGCCTAACAAAAACTTTTTAAAAGTTTCTGGAAGATTCAGCATTATTTTTAGAAAAGTAAATACTATTTTACAGTTTACATCTAAACTAGGCAAACCCCAGTAGTTTTATAAATCAGGACTGCAACACACACACATACATACAATTTGAACTGTGTAATGTTCATAGACAAAAAATATATAACTACAAAGTATGTCATTAAAGACAGCAAAGAATAATTAAGATTAAGAACAATTTCAATAGAAAGGGCTAAACAAGGACCCTTAGAAGAATGAATGGATTGAAGAATAAAAATGGTGACATTATTTAGGATGAAAGGGAAATGTGGGATTACTAGAATGTTTCAGAGATTTGTATGCGGATGACAGTGGTTTGTGAAAAAGTAAAATTGAAATGGATACTATAAATGTTAGTATCCAGGAAAAGAATTTATGAAAAGAAAGTTGTAAATGCTGTGATAATGTTGAAAAATAGTAAGGCTACAAGTATAGACAGTGAAACTGGATAAACGTTAAAATACCAACATGGTTTGTTTATGGAATGGCTGTGGAACTTGTTTCTCTTATGTGTGAAAACTGTATCCCTTGCCTTACCACTGTGTAAGGGAAGAAAAATGTTATTTTTCCAAAGAGGAAAAAATAACTTATTAAATAGTGAACATAAAAATGACAAAATAATTAGTTTGTTAATCTCCTTAGAAAAGTGTTTTGGTTGAATTCTGACTGAAAGGGAATGAGAGGTGACAATGAACAAACTTTGGGAAGTACAATAAAACTTTGTCTGATTTTTGCTCTTTAGCAGGAGAAATGTAGAAATATGAGAAAGCCGACTGTGTGTCTCCTAATTCAGACCAAATATGCAGTAAAGTTAACAAGCTAGACTCATGGAACATTTTGTGTGAATGTGGAGGTTGACTGCTGAATATAATAAGAGCCACATACGATGGAAATAAAGCCTGCTTGAGAATAAATGGAGTGCTTAGTGAATGGTTCAACACTGAGTGAGGAAGGATGTCCCCTTGATCATTTAATATATTTATGGATAAATGTATAAAGAATTCTTATGGTGAGGTTAAAGATGTGTTGATTAGCAGTGTGAATGTCTATTTTTGCATGCAGGCAATGCTGTGTTGCTGCCTGAGAACCCAATTGTTCTCCAGTAAATGTTCAACTGTACGATGCAACAGGGTGTATGGATCGGAAAATTAATATAACAAAGACCAAGGTAGTTGTAACCGACAGGGAAAATGAAGTGAATGAATGATTGCACTTTGGAACTAAATAGCAAAATTTAGAGCAAGGAGATGAATTTGTATATCTTGGTAAAATGTTTATTGGTGTGTGAGAAAGGATGGACACATTTTAAGACTTGCAAATGTTGCTAGAAAGTTGGTTCCTAGTACATGGTCTGTTGCAAGAAATGAATAAATGTTGGAAGAAACAAAAATGGCTGTGTATAAGTGTGTGTTTCTGCCTGTTTTGTTATATGTGAGAGTTAGGTCTATGAGGAGTAACTTAACAGCTGAATGCAGTGGGGATGCGTTAATTAGGAAGTGCATAGAGATAGGGTAATGAATGAATGTGGACTGAACATGAAACTGAATGACCAGTATGAAAGAAATATACTAAGGTAGTTTGGTGATATAAGGAGAAAAAATGGGAATCAAGTTGCAAAAGAAATATATGAAAAAAGAGTGGATGGACTGAGAAGCTTTGTCCATCAACAACAACAGGTATATAGTTTTGCCAATATCTTTTCTCCAGTTAAGGAGAATCTTATTGCTTTCTGCTTGACATGTAAATTACATAACATCAGGAAAAAAAATGCAAGCTTTGCCTTTTTTAGCAGAAGGGAAGCATATAAGATCATATTTCCATTGATATCAGCATAAATATTTAGAACTTCCAATTCTTTCTACAATCTTTTCCATGTGAGATCCACAGTCTGCATTATTTAACAAATCTTTTGGTTATGGCAAAACTGATTAGATGTTCTAAAACATCTCATGCCAAATCTGTATAGGTTTATATACTGTATATATATATATGAAAACTGACAGATGGCAGAAATAAACCTAGAAAGAAATAACTGCACAATTTAATCTGTATGAAGTATCTATCTACTAGCAGTTATTTACTGCCAACAGCTATTTACACAAGAGGCACATGTGCACCTTAATTGTATGCTGATTTTGGCACACCTGGCTCTTAATAGAATTGAAGCATCATCATCATCATCATCATCATCATCATCATCATCATCATCATCATTATTATTATTATTATTTACATGAAGACTACTCCAAAGCAAAGCATAGTGACAGCAATTTGCACTTTTCTGCATCTAAGGATATATCCTATTGTACATTAAGTTGTAGGTTTTAAAAGCACTCTGTGATCACTTAGATTTGATTCATTATTTATTATTATTACATTTTTATCCTGCCTTTTTTAATATATATTTTTGGTCAACTCAAGGTGGCGAACATACCTGATACTCTTGCCTCCTATTTTCCCCACAACAACCACCCCTGTGAGGTAGGTTGGGCTGAGAGAGAGGGACTGTCCCAAAGTCACCCAGCCGGCTTTCATGCCTAAAAGAGGCCTAGAATTCATGGTCTCCTGGTTTCTAGGCCAGCACCTTCACTACTACATCAGACTGGCTCTCAAATGTTTGACTATTGTCAAACAGAAAACCAGCCACGTGGGGCTCAATCATCTAAATATGCAATATTCTGCACATTATGACTAAGTCACATTCAATTTAGCAGAACTTTCTTCTAAAGAAGTATGCTTAAAAGTAGAACTCATGTTGATAGGTCTAATGAAATAGCCATGTGGCAGTTCCCTGTTAATTTAAATTATACATACTTATCCATTTATTGTCTTCAGGAATGTGATTAATCTAATTTTTACCATGATTTTCAAATAGCAGGTGAAGCCTTTTAAGATGTACCTTGTTTATAATTGTCAAATCATTTCTCCCCCACCGACTTTATTTATATTTACAAAATTCATTACCCACTTTTCAATAATGGGTTACACAAGATAGAAACAATCATATAGAATTGAAAAAAAAAAAGAATTACAATGGATTAAACATTATTTGCATGGCAACAAATATATAACTGCTAAAAGATAGGGCATTCTCCTTAATGCTGAGTTCAGTTTCTTTTGTCTTCATAGGTATGTACACATAGCTTTTTCAGCAATAATTTGGGAGTGGATTGCAGTTGCATTCTTCTGTTGTTGTTTTTTTCAACGTCTCAGTCTAGTCTACAGCCCTGGTATTTCCTGATAGTCTCCTATCCAAATACAAACCAGACCTACCCCATCCCCCTTACTTTATTTTATTTATTTATCTACAGGGCTTATATGATGCTCCAGTCAAAACTGATTCTGAGTGGCTTATAGAACCTATTTACGTACAGGGGCTAAAACACAAATCACAATGCAATATAAAACACAGCACCAAAGATAAATAAAACTCCATTAAACTCCGGATTAAAGGAGGAAGCAGCCCACAACATTCTCCCCCATCCCCAAGTCCTGTTGAAAAGCCAAATTCTGATGGCCTTGCTGAAACACATCTGGAGTAAGGGCCATCTGGATCATGATGGGAATGCTATTCCAAACATGATGGACAGGAATTGAAAAGAACCACCTTCAAAGCTCCTAAAGATGGCAGTCTCTAAGTGAAGGGACCTGAAATGGGCCCCTTCCATCTGATAAGAAAAACCAGTTAAGAGAAGACAGTCCCCAAAATTTCCAGGTCATTTGCCATGAAGGGCCTTAAAAGAGACAGCCAACACCTGGAATTGCATCTGGAAGCCAACTGGTAACCAAAGCAGCTGTCAAAGTAAATGTCACATGAGCAGATTGTGAAGTGTCCCCTACTACATTTTAGACTAGCTGTGGCTTCTGAATGGTCTTCAAGACCAGCCCCATATAAAACACTTTCTAATAGTCTGAACATTAGGTGACTAAGGCATGAGTGACTGAGAGAAGTACCTCCTATTTCAGGATATGTTGTACATTTCACAGCAAATGGAGTTGTGAAAAGGCCCTCCTTGCCAATGCTCCCCCCTGCTTCTTGAGCAGGACCTGAGAGCCAGGAAGGACCCCCAGATCACAAATCAGTTTGGCACAGGAAAGCACAACTCCATCCAGTACTAAAAATGGAAATCTCGGGAATAGCATGGGTTAACTTTTTCTTCCCCATCCAAACCCTAACAGCTTCCAGGCACTGAGACACCACCTTGACTGCATTACCAGTTGGCCTGGAGTTTAGACGTAAAGCTGGGTATCCTCCGCATACTGAAGATATCTTATGTCAGCCCCATCAGGTAGACCAGACTAAGAAACAGACATTGTGTGCACCTAAGGCTACTTTTATTAGAACAGCTTTAGTAACAGAATCTTGCAAGTCTGAATGTGCTTCCTTTCCTCCTCCTTTTAATTCCATGAAGGTGCAGGAGGGGGGCGTACCTGAGACATTTTCACAAACTACTTTCTTGGCTTGGGCTCAAGTTTCATTTATCTGATCATTGTCTTGGTAATGGATCTTCTCTCTGTCCTTCAAGGTCATCCTCTTTATTCACTACATTTAATTCTGTATTGGCAGATGATCTGCCCAAGCAGTTTCATTAGATGTTGAAGAAGAGTGAAGAGAATGCTGAACCCTGGGGCACTCCATATTCAAGGGGCCTCGGACCTAACCTTTACCTCCTGACTATCACTGATTAGAACCCTTCAGGAAGGAGGAGTACCACTCTAGTAGGGTGGCTTCACTCCCAGACCATCTTTTGTGATCAATGAAGTTTGACTAGGTACTAGCACCTAGCTGGGCAGCAGAAGACACAAAGAACAGCAGCACAAATTCAAGAGGAAAAAAAAAGGTTTTGGTGCCAACTATGAACAGTGAAGGTTCTGAAAACGGTCTCTCTTTAATTGCTATATAGTGAATTCCTAACAGACACAGCACTCTCAAGAGGACATTCCAACTCAATCTTAATGACCAAGCTGATACATAAAGGAAAAAAAAATAATCAGGTATTCTATCCAACTCCAGCTCTGAAGGGCCAAAAGTTGGTTCGTTAAGATAATGGCAGTCACTGCAGCTTATTTAGAAGAGGTGTGACTAAAACTCCCATGTCTGTAACCTTCAACTGGGTGAAACAGTACATCATAGGGCAACAATTTTTGAACCTAGGTACCTCAAATGGGCTAACTTACAGAATGTGTCTAAAATCTGGGACCCATTACTCCTATGGGATTGAAATTTGGGAAATTTGTGGCAGCTTCAGTACTGCTGTGCAGCTGCACCATTGCAGCCAGC
This sequence comes from Python bivittatus, assembly GCF_059951505.1. NCBI lineage: Eukaryota > Metazoa > Chordata > Lepidosauria > Squamata > Pythonidae > Python > Python bivittatus. Next base: position 82,565,197 of record NW_028277075.1, read on the forward strand.
CCAGGTCACTTGATCATCATGGGTGTATCCCTGACTTCTCTCCCACCTCCTTCTGTCCCCTGTGCCCAACTGGCTGGCGGCAAGGCCAAATGGGCAAGTGATGATGGCTGCTTTAGAAACAAGGCAGAAATTTGAAATCTCTTAACGGGGTGGGTATTGAGGGAAGGAGAAGGGAGCTACTTGGATGCCTGCTGGCAAGGTAGGGCTGGCAGGGGGGCGCTGGTGGTAAACAAGTGAGCCCTTTTTCTCCCTCGAGGGTGGGGGCCCTTGGGGACATGCCAGAATGGGGAGCAGAAGTACAGTTTTCCTCAGGGTCCACAGCCCCCTTTGTGCCATCTCCCCCCAGCAGCCCCCCCAGTAGCAGACAGTTCCATGGGTCAGCCAAGGAGGAAGAGGAGGCTTCACCAGGGCTCTCCTGAGAGTTGTGAGGGGAGGGTAAATGGTGCAAGGCTATATTATATATGGAAAGGGAGGGAGGGAGGGAGGGAAGGAAGAGGAAGAGGAGAAGGAGAAGAGGGAGAGGGAGGGAGAGAGGGAGGAAGGAAGGAAGAAGATTTCTGATGCTCCCTGCCAGCTTCCCACAAGCAAAGTCAATGGGGAAGCCGGCAGCAAGTTGTAAGTCACTCACACTCCCGCTGTTTTTTTGCCCTTGGTCATTCTGTTTCTCTGTTTAGGTAAGGAAATATCTCTGAAACGATGACCCAATAGGTCATGGGTTGTCTAGTATCCATTACAGACTACCTTTTTAACAACCCTGCTATGGCATTCTGTATCAGTTGCAGCTTCTGGTCAAATTCAGAGGCAAATTCATATAAAGCATATTTACAATAACCCCAACGAGGTTATCAATTGTGTAGAGCAATATGTGTATCCTTATCTAAAGTTATTTGAGCCAGCCAGACCAGGACAAAAGTACTCCTTATCATAGAAAACACTTTGGCTTCCACTGAGAGCAATAGATTCAGGAAGATCTCCAAATGACATACAGTACTTGGTCCAGAGCAGGCAACCTCCCTAACTCCCAGAAAGAGTAAGTCTTATTCATAGTTTCAGCCTCACCTACTCCACCATTGCACCTAGATATTGATTCTGACCCTGCACAGCTTCTCTCGATTCTGAAAATCTGGTTATTATGAGCGTATTGACATCTAAGCTTCCCCACCCTACCTGCTATATATCGACTTTATATAGACTAGAATCCCTCACTATCCCACAGCTTAACTGCCATGGGGCTAAAGTATAATCAGCCAATGTTATTATTTTAAAATGCTACTGAACCTGTATTTTGCTCATATTTTTTGTTGTTGTTGTTCAGTCATTAAGTCGTGTCTGACTCTTCGTGACCCCATGAACCATATCGCGCCAGGCCTTCCTGTCCTGTGCTCATATTTTACCGCCCTATTTATAGGGAGGCCTAAAGATAGATTGCAAGGCAGGCTACAGAAACAGACCTACTTCCATGAACACAATGGAGTGAAAAATTGAAAGGGTTACAATGCTACCACCAAGCACAAGTGAAATTAGCATGTTTACAAATGCATTTGTCCTCTGAGTGAAATAAAGCTATCAACCGGCCGCAAGATAAAACTAATTTGGCTTTTATCAATTTATCAACAATGTGCCATTCTTTCACATTAATTAATTTTTATGGCATTATAGCCTACAAAATCCCATGGAATGCTACACTCTGCTAAATTAATTGGGGAGGAAAGGTCAGATCACTACAGACATATCCGAATACAGGCCGTGGCACTACAAAGCAAAGCAATTTAAAATGTTCTAATTACAATGCATTATTTCAGTTATGATTTTAATTACAGATAAATGAGAATAAAATTAAATATCTATCCTGAAATATAAATTCTATCTTAAGAGATTTAAATCCAGGCTTTATTTTAAAAGAAGTGGCTTCGTCAAATGACTAGTTAGGGATGGAGTAAATTAATATTATTTATATTCTTAACAATTCTGCATTCCTGTTTAGTAGGTATGAAAGATGCACTGCATTTATCAGTGTCCTTCCATTTATTTCCTGCCTTCATTCAGAAAATCCCTTGTATCCCCTATTTTTTCCTACAATAACACATATGAGTAGGCTGGGCAACATCATGCTGAGAGGGACTAAAGCATGATATGCCAAAGACCAGAGAACATCAAAGTATGTCTGATGGATAAAATACCAAGAGTCAGGACATGAACTTCCAGGAACAAAAACTGTCCAAGAACAACTAGAACCATCTCTAAATTGTCTTCTAAACTGCAACAACATTCCATGACAAGATTGATGAAAACCAGGTGGTCAGAGTCCAATACCTTTAGATTATAAAACAGGAGAGGAAAAGGAGCTCATTAAAAAATGTGTAAAGTGTGAAAAATTCTATGGCTTGCTAATTTATTTGCTGGTTTTTCTGCTTGCTTCTTCTCTCACTGTCTTTTTCACATTGGGAAACCTTTCTGGAATCAAGGAGCTACAAGACACCTTTTGATAATTATCTGATTACTGTACTAACTTCTCTGCTAACCTTAGTTGGGAAAATCATGTTCCACAATGTGTACCTCTGATTAGTTGTGCTAGAACTGAGAAATGTATTTAAGCAACCACGGTATGCAAGCTTTGATTCAACAAATCTAGCAATTGTTGTACAGATAGTCCCCGGGTTAAGAACGCCCTGGTTACAGATGACCCACAGTTAAGAACGGAGCCAACTGTAGCAAAATTTGAGTTAAATACACAATGGTTCGAGTTAATTGCACAATACTACTTGTACAGTATTACACAATAATACTATTCTAGCTTACGTACAAATTTGACTTAAGGACAGACCTTGGGAACAGAATTCGTTCTTAAACTGGGGACTACCTGTACTGTGTTCGGTTGCCTTCTATGGTGATTATACCCACCAGGGGCAAAGATCTTAAGAGGTGAAGAAATAAGTTCTCTGTTTTCCCCCTTTGAAGGGGGTTCCTTAAAAAAAGCTAAAAATACTAGTCCATCTCAAATTTTTAAAAGTAATTTCACAGCCAAATCCTATCCATGTTTACTTAAAAGCAAGCCTCATGGATGTCAATTACACTTATTCTTTAGCACAACTTTCCCCACCATGTTGCTTTGTAGATGCGTTGAGATTCTTCTTCCCTGGGACTAGGTCTTTAAATAATTGTCTCCAGTTAACCAGGGTGATCAGGTTGAAATTGTTTTGGGAAGTATAGTGGTAATACAGCACTGAAGTAACAATAAACATAAGATTCCCCCCTCCCCAATAAATGCTTGATGAGTGGCTATTTGTGAAGTAAGATAACTGAACAAAGTTACAGGCAGCCTAAATCTGCAGAGAAAATCTAGTAGACATTAATTAGCAAACAGATGATTTCCAGGGAAGATAGTGGACTGAAAATGGCTCCGCGAAAAGCTGAGCTGATGTTTGTTGCCACAAACAGGGAGCTGACAAGTAGTTTGGCTCCTTTGACCCTCTCTGGACAAAGAGAGGATACAAGATCACAAGCTGTTTTCTTTATGGTTACTCCTTGCGAGGACACTGCAAGACACTGGTTTCCAGAGGGTGGGAGAAATCAAGAGATGAGGGAATTTGCCATAATTGCTCTAGCCACAAATGGAGCCTTTCCAAAGAACGCTGTGTTCGCACTTCCCTTACTAACCACTTTCGGAAATTGCCTATTAACTGCTTCAAAGAAGTTTGACACCTTCAAAGTGACAAGACTGAGGACACCAGGTGAGTACCTTCAAACCTTCAAATAAGAAAATGAAGGTATATCTTTATAATCTTTAAGAATTTAAAATAAACAGCAAAAAGCAAGACAAGGTTTTGGCTAGAAAGTTTTAAACAGATTAAGGACTCAGGAAATGTTGGAATATTGGATTTTGAATAGTAAGACTTTGAAAGTAATCTTAAATGCATTTTGTGGGAAAGAAAAACTGTTTTTGATATTGGAGACATAATAAGACAAGTAACTTATTATGGCGTTCAGAGATATCTTTGAACTGTACAGGGATTTTAGGTTCAGCCCAAGAAACTCAGCGGGACAATTCTGGAACAGTTCGGTTACTTTATTAGCTTACACCTACTAGACAGAATCTTGCCAAACTAACACTAATCCCCAAAGACTGCAACTAAACACTCCGAATTCCTTAGGGTGGTGCCAGTCTCATCCTCTTGGCTTTCCCACGCTCAGCCTGCGGGCTGAGGGGATGCTTGAGATTCTTCTCACTCTCCCCATGACCTTGGACCTCCTCACTCAAGTCTTCCATCATAAGGGACTTTGAATTAATTATGTCAGCTATGCTGTGGGTTTTTTTGGGGAACAGCCTGTTCCCAGAAGAAGATCCTACACAGAAAAAGATATGCAAGTCTACCCAAGAACATGAATGAGAATTTGAATAAGAATTTGTCATCAGATATAAAGAAGAAATTGGATGAGGCTTTAAAAATTAAGAAGGAATAAAAATGACCATCTTGGAGAGCAGTTGGAACAATTTCTTTTTGCCGGACTTACAAGAGAGGCTGTATAAAATACTGAAGGAATTAGAAACAAGGTTCAACAACCATCTGAATGGATTAAAGAGCAAGATTGCTTTGTGCAAAAAGAAGGAACACAAAGTTGGCTTATTTCACCAGGGCTAAAATGGGACATTGCTATTTTGGGTGGTACTTTTTGGATTTGCTGATATCTGGACTGGAAAAATTAGGTGTATTGGATTTGCTTACATTTAACACGGTGTTTAAGCTTTTTCCCTTACAGTTACTTTATCCGTCCTACTTTGACAGCATTTAAACTGGCTCTGTATTTAACTGTCTTTTTAAGTTTTGTGAACTTGTTCTTTTTAAAAGAGAAATTATCCCTCTTTGTTATGTTAAATTTTAGCCTTTTGTTTGTATTAGGATACTGGGATTACTTTATATTTGCTAAATGGGGGGTTGTTTATAGTTAATGGTTGAGACATAGAATGGGATATATTGCTATTTGGGTGATTCTCTTTGGAACTGTTGGCATCTGGAATGGAAAAATGTTGTGTATTAGGTTTGCTTACAGTTAATATAGTGTTTAAGCTTTTTTCCCTACAATTACTCTAGAAGAAGGGGTATTGGTGAGCTTGCTTTTTAAAAGGAGAAATGGTCCCTCTGTCATGCTAAACTTTTTTTGTTTATATTAGGATATTGGGACCACTTTATGCCTTTTAAATGTGGTTTTAGTGCATAGCCAAGAATTGAGATGTGGAATGCGGAGTTTTATATATGTTAATTAATGTTATTATTTTAGGGCTCTGTTTGGACTTTTTGCTGACACCTGGATTGGAGAAGACATTACTGATTGGATTTGCCTAGGTTAGAGATGAGTTATGGGATTTGTATCTGTTAATTAAGAGGAGGTGAAGAGATTATGAAATTGTTTATACTTGTGGTGATGAAGGTGAGAAATTGCTTTCTTAGGGATTTTTTTTCTTCTTTGCATCTTTTTTTTCTTTTTTCTTTTGTATTATTTTTCACTGTTGTAACTAAATCTTTTAATAAAAATTATTATAAAAAATTAATTAGCAAAATGAGAAGTGAACAAACAAGAAAGAGACAATATGAGTAAAAATGAGTAAATAAATATTATTTCAGCATTGCCAGATCACTAGACTATCATTGGTATTTCACACACAAAATAAAAATAACCAAACGATTTTGAACGACTGAGTTAAAAATGGAATTAGCAACATAAAGGGTATATTCAAGTTTCCATTCTGCTTGACTGAAACCTCTGTTCAACACCACATCTCTTTTGAAGAGCAGAAAACATGAAAAATACAATAAAGTGCATATTGTGGAAGTGAAATGTACATGTTTATAAAACTGTGTTTCAAATATAAAAATAGCTTGACAGCTACACCAATTTTTAGGGAAAGGGGTACAAGAACGCAGAAGCAACTGATATCCAAAGCAAGACCTAACAGTTTCCTTTATTCTTAATCGATTGCTAGGTTGGCAATGGATGAATTACAGTAATGCAATTGATAAACATGAATTGACTGGAGAATGTGCATATGGCCAATCACTATCTTGGTTCAAGCCATCATCATCATTTAGTAAACTTCTATGCCACCTGATTCCCAGTGACCCTGGGTGGCTCACAACAATCAAAGAAAGAAATTACAATAAAACCAATAAAAGATGGCAAGTGCAACAGACCAGACGGAAGGAAGTGAGAGGTTTCACTCTCCCTCACCAAAGGCCTGGGTGAAGGTGAACCAAAGTGGGTTGGTTTAAATTGGTGGGTGAATCCAGCTATCTGCATGTTCAAACAAGGTACATATATGAATGCAACCTTATGTATGTTTACCTGATTTCATAGACAATATGGCCAATGAATAGCATCTGTAGGTGGACTTTGAATAATATTTTAGAATCCAAACAATACCTGGTGACATCGACTAACAGAAATGATGTTTAAGGGATTGTCCATTCTTCACCTGGAGCTACCACATATTAACTGACCAATGTGCACAATATCCTCATTGTGCAATATGACTTGAACATTATGTGTATTGAGCAGAATTGAAATCTGTTTTCTTGATATTCATTGTGCTTGCTGTATGTTACTACAGATTTTTATTTGTTCCAGCCAGCAGTTTTTAAGTTTTAAGATGTGGGAATTTTCTAGAGGTTTTATTGTCAGTTGTTTAAATTTGTCATATCCCCACTTTGAGACTGCTTTAGCAATAAAGAGCAGCTTGGATGGATGGATAAACAAATAAATCCAGGGTACCCGAAGGACCGTCTCATCCCTGTTACATCAACCCGTCCCACCCGGTCTTGCAGAGAGGGCATGCTGCGGACCCCGTCTGCAAGAGAATTTCATCTGATGGGGTCTAGGAGGCGAGCCTTCTCTGCAGCAGCCCCTGCCCTTTGGAACACCCTTCCCCCAGAGTGAGGTTGGCCCCCTCCCTCTTAGAATGCAGAAAAAAACTGAAGACCTGGTTTTGTTATTATGCATGGAGTGGGGATGGGAATAGCCAGTTTTGGGGATGGCTGGTTCACTAGTCCTACCTGACCAATATTATCTGGTCACAGGCTGCAACAATACCACCATCGCTTGGATTTTATCAAATTTATAAAATACAATTTAATAATTGTATTTTATGCTGTGCTATTTATGTTTTTATTGGTTTAACTGTTTGGTTGTGAACCGTCCAGAGTCCCTCCTCGTGGGGGAGTTGGGCGGTGATATAAATTTGATTTATATCAAATAAATAAATAAAATAAATAAATAAATGCTGAGCATATTGGCCGCAGCTGTGATCTACTTCCGCTTCAATGCAAAACGGTGCGTGGGTGAACGTAGCGCTTGTTGACAACTCCTTAAAGCAGCGAATCGTTCTGCATTTCCCTCACGTCAAATGCAACATCCGAAGAGGCGCAAAGAAGTGGCTGAAGTAGCGAGCCTGAGGTGGGAAAGGACAGGAAAAGCCGGTTCGATAAAACGGATATCATCACCTAATGACTCCTCCTTAGGTTTACGTCTCTCTGCGAAGTTCTACAAACAAGACACGCGTAGCGTAACGCGGCAGGGAAGGAAGGCAGGCAGGCGTACCTACCCGGCTGCAATGGCTCCAAAGCGGCCACCGCTTCGCTCTGCATCCCTAGTCCAAGAGGAGACCGCTCCTAGTTCCTCCTCCTCGGCTCACCCTTTTACCGTCACCAGCCCTTCCGCTACCCGCGATCATGTGAGGGATCATTTGAGCCGGATCATGTGGCTTTGGTTTCGAGTTCGCGTCCAGGTGGGGCGCGGGACCGGGCGCGCGGAGCTGGCTCTTCTCGTGGTCCGGCGGGGCTTGTTTCTCCAAAGGGCTGCGGTCCGTTGCCTCCGCCTCAGTTCGACCACAAAAACGCTCCAAGCAACTTTTTCTGTTTTTCCCTCGTTATGTCGCCGAAGAGTGTTCTCTTTTAAGGCTTCGCGGGTGTTTTACACCCGGGACGGGTCCTGGAACCAACCCAGGGTTAAGCGCGCATCACCTGGCAGGGCTGAAGTAAATGTTCTTCCTCCCAACATCGGGAGAAGGAACTGCCTAAAACACTACCTTTCCCCCAGTCCCAGCCAAGCTGGCAGTCCCGGCCCTTGTCACTGACATTTTGCTACAACTGGGCTAATATCCAGCTTTTTGTTTGCAATTAGCCGGTTTTCGGGGACTAGCTCCCACTTATCCGGAGAGAGGCTAAACTACTGTGCTCCGACTTGGTGGGACGACACCATCTCCTGTCCCTGGGCACTCTGACTAGGAAAAGGGGGAGCTGTAATCCCACACATCTGGAGGGCACCAAGCCGGGCCTCGCAGTCAGGCGGCCCCTTTTTCGCTCTTCCCGTTGCGGCTTCGGCGGCGAAGCGCCTTGGCGAGGCCCGCCTGCCTCGCGCATGCGGCTGGGAAGGTGCCTCCTAGCCCAGGCGGGCGGGGTTTGCTTACATCGCCGCCGCCGCTGCCGCCGCGACTGGGTTACGTTAGGACACCAGCCGGCCACCAGGCAGGTGGGACTGCCTTCGCCGCCTCCCCGGCGATGGGCTTAGCCTGGAGCAGCTCCGAGGAGCGGGAGCCCCTGGTGCCCCCAACGCCGCCCGCCGGGCCGCTGCCGTTTGCTCAGCATGGCCAGTCCTGTGCGGCGGCGGCGGCGGCGGCGGCGGAGTCGCGGGGCAGGGGGATGCCTCCGGCGGGGCCCCTGCCTCGCCTCCCGCCGGTGCCGGGCCGCGTGTACGGCCGGCGCTGGCTGGTGCTGCTGCTCTTCTCGCTGCTGGGCTTCGTGCAGGGCCTGGTGTGGAATACGTGGGGCCCCATTCAGAACTCGGCCCGCCAGGCCTTCGACTTCTCCAGCTTGGATATCGCCCTGCTTGTCTTCTGGGGGCCCATCGGCTTCGTGCCCTGCTTCGCCTTCATGTGGCTCATGGACAAGAAGGGTGAGGAAGGAGGGAAGGGCGAGGGCGGCTGTGCCGGGAGCCACCCTTTCCCACCGTCTCCGGAGTGGGGAAAGACTCCTTCGATGAAAGCAGACTAGCCCAATTCGGTGCCTTTCGGGTGTGTTGAGTGGCAGCGCCTGGCACCCTTAGCCAGCCTGGCTCCGGGCGGTGGGAGATACTGCCCGAAACGTCCGGAGGGTTGGGTTGTTCCCCCCACAGAGGGTGGGCCACCCAGTTATAAAGGTCTGGAGAAAAGGGAGCTTGGTAGTCTTAATTAACTGACTCCCACTCCTTGGGGTGGGTAGACATTCATGGATCTAAAACCTGTTACTCTTACCCAGGCATCCCTTCAGTTTCCCTTGTGATGTGTTACATCTGAAAAAGAATTTGTATGTGGATGAATATATTGTTTTAAATGTTCGTTAAATTTAAGTCTCTCTGTGTGGACTATACCCAAGGTGGCTTGCAGCATCCAAAAATACAAATTATATCACATAACAATAAAAACAGTACAATTAAGATCAGAGGTAAATTTATAATTAGTATCATCAAAATCAGTTCAGGTCACAGTAAAAGCTTGATGGAAGAGGCTGCTTTTGTCATCTTCCTAGGAGAGTAAAGGCCAGAGATACTACTTTGGTGAGGGCAGTTCATAGTCTGGAGAAGGCCCTCTCTGCTCAACCAGATAGCTGAGCTTTTGACAATGGGAAAATCTTTGAAAGGACCTTTCCAGCTGATCTGAGTCACATGGCAGGTTCATAGTAGAAGAGCTAGTTCTTCAGGTAGATAAACCATATGCTTTTTAGGGCTTTACATTATTCCTGATTACCATTCAGCAACCACTGCATATCTTTTGGGACAGGCATCAAATAATTCCTGATTTTCTTGCTGGAATTTTTTTGAGTAGGCACAAGGGGGCATGTTAGTGCTTCACCCACCCACCCACCCACCCACTGTGCTGTAAAGGAAAAGGACAAATAGGCTGAGACAAATATTACTCTTTACAGCTACCTCTGCCACTTGCTTATCCAAGGGGAGAACAGGGTAGCAATGGAGTTGGAAAGGGCAGCTGCCACTGTCTTTGCTGGCTGAACATTATAAAAGTTGTCATGTGAACATGATGCTATGGACCTGGTATCCTCTGCTGCCTTGCCCATAACGAACCCAAATCCTGTATGGATCTTAAGAAGACAGTGAGGGAAAGAAGGGAGTCATGCTATTATTGTCATTCACATGTTTGAGGAGCATGACCTCCGGTTATCTGTTTTCTTGGAGCCTGGGCTGAACCTAATTTGATTACCTGCTGAAAGGAGAAAGAAGGGAAGTGAATGGAAGTGGTCACTCTTGGTTATTGAGAATTAAAATGTTGGGCTGATCTTTCTGACCAAGCCAAGCTCTGAAGTCACTAGCCCCTTCCTCTTTCGGCAGCCTTCCCTTAACCTGGCAATTTTGGCAGTAGCCTGGTTGCCTTCCAGTTGCCAGGTGAGCATCACTGAAGGAAAGTAGGGAAGGAACCCGATTGGTTGCTGACCTCTATGGTCAAATATTATTGTAGTACTGATTATACAGAGGAATATTTATAAACTAAAATACTTTTCCATCCACAATAAGATTATTGGACAGAGACAATGAAAGAGGAAAGTAATAATGTACGCTCACCAGTGACAAATATTTTGCCTGCAGAGATGTTTAAAAATGCATTGTATATGGGCTTCTCTCTAACAATCAAAACTGAAATAAAATGAAACAAAACTATATTAAGAGCCTAGCTATTCAGATTATTGTTTTTTTTCTCTAATTGTGATATTTCAATGTTATATCAAAGTGAAATGTTAAAACTGGGTTCTATGAGCTATTTTCTTGTAGCTAAGTGGCACAAAAGGATCATACTTAAGAGATCCAGTGTGATATTTGTGAGGACCTAGTCCTGTGGTTACCTCTTGCTCTTTGCTGAATAAAATTTTTGTGTAGGTATTGTGATGCCCACACATTTTATAAGTGAGCAGTATTTGGGACTGATAGTTCCCTCTAAAATCAGATATGGAGAATGTGAAGGTAGCTATCTGTTGAAATGTCAAAATTGTATCTCCACCTGTGCTCAACCTCAGCATGGATATTTGTAGATACTGTAAGCTCAGATACCTGTAAATAAATCTCTGGTAACTTTTTAAAAAGAATCCAGACTTCATTAAGGATTGCACCTCAGAGCTTAGGAACATTTATATTGATTAGTCTTAATATTTACCTTAGCAGCACAATTTAATTAGGCAGGACAGACATTCACACCCAGATTTTTCTGTGACCCTTTTCCCTAGAAAATAACAGTAAAGCATTGAAAATTCTTTAGATTTTACCTAATTATTAGATGTATATCCCATCTTTCCTTCAGAAACTCAGAATGGAATAAATAGCACTCCCATCTCCCAGTTTTATCCCCACAGCAACACTCCTTTGAGATATAGTAGGCTAGCTAAAGTCTTCCAATGAGTTTCCTTGGCTGAGGGTGGACTTAAACCTGGTATTCACAGTCCTAGTTCAACACCTTAACCATTACAGCATGTTTTTTTTCCCCTACTCTCCCCTAATATATTTGGAATACATTTGTTTTCAAATGATTGATTTTGCTTTTAAATATGGAAGTAGATTCTAGGTTTAATATAGAAGCATATGCAGGATCAGCCAGGTTTACAAGAATTAGTGCATGTGAATGTTAAACATTTTGATAAATACAATAAACATTGCCTTTCTGGAACAATTTTAGCATTCTATTTCTCAATAGTAGTCAGATGTAAGCTGTCAAGTGTTTACAGGCAGGGTATGATGCAATAATGATATCCTGTTAGTTACCCAGTACTTGAGAGTGATATTGCTTATAGTCATAGAGACTTCATCTCTTTGTCAAGTCTGTCATGGATGTTGCCCATGTTTTTGGCTTCTTTTTTCTTTAAATAGCTTTGAAAGTTGAAAACTCAGTACCACATGTTGTAGTCATGAAATTCAATTTGATTTTTTTGTGTTTGATGAAAAGGTACTTCTTGACTGTTCTGAATCATTCTATCCTCAGCATTATTAAGTGGCCTAATCCCTCAATGTTATTAGAGTTTATTCTCCTAATGTTCCCCTTTACACAGTTCATACCATTAATGATCATGTAAGCCTTTCAGTAATCTTAATCTACTATTTTTGGTGATTAGAAAGAAGATTAACTGGCTTGGAAAAAGCCTGTATCTTTGTAGAATCAAATTGAATATATAAATTAATACCATTATACCTACAACATTCTTAGGGTATAGAATGCAATAAAAATGCATTATTGTATTTTTACATGTGAATTTTCTATTGAAAGGTTAACATAAACTGGAAATTAAGCTTCCACTCATAGCCTAGACATATGCTTATGTTGTTGTATGAGAGCAAGAAGAATTTAAGGTGGAAGGGATATTTTATTTATTTTACTGAGGTTATAAGAAACAAAGATGGTTGTATTGACTAAGGTACATGCTAATTACCATTTGGAAGATCAATAACTACTAAATTGAGCAGGTGAAGGCTTTCAATACTTTAACATCTATTTCCAGTCATCATCTTAGAAGCTTCACTCTTCAAATCTTTCTTTGTGAGCCCAAACAGCCTCTAATGCAATCATTAGATATTCAACCTGTAAGGGTAACAATTACATGCCCACATCAATTAAACTTTTTAAAGTCATAAGTACTAAGTGTTTTGCTGTATGATGCACAGTGTTGCCCTTACAAAGACCTCAGTGCATTAGAAGCTGTACAATCTAAATTTCTAAGATCCTGACTTTGAGTTCCCCACTCTATCACTAATGTAATTCTCTGGCTAGAACTTGGCTGTATTTCAGCTGAGGATCAATTATGACTCTGCCAGTTAAAGTATTGGTTAAACAGAACTGGGGGGGGGGGGCAAACATTAGCCCAAACCCCTTTGACAGACAGGTACCAGCCTTCTTGGAAGAAACAAGTAATGGAATACTTGGTTTGTTGTGGGCTCACCCCCCACTCTGTATCTATGCTAGACTTAGATGATCCTGGAGAGAGCTCAAGCAAAGGATTTTAGATCTTGATTTACAAAGAGATAGAACCAACACTTCTGATCTCTGCTATAATAAGCTCACACATTCTTCTTTTATAATTCCCCAATATCTGTATCATTTATTAGTCCCAGCTCACAGGAGGACTTTCAGATTGGCGCATCTAGATGTTGTCCCCTCAGTGATACAATTGGGTAGATACAATGGCATTCTTTACCAATAGCATTCATATAGTTGTTCAGACCTTGAAATTGAGAAGTAGCACACATACTTTTGAAATGCCCTGTCTACCACTTTTGGAGAACTGTATTAATCTCCCCTTTAATTACAGACTATTCAGATTGTTCTTACATGATAATTGTGCACTGCTAAATGACCAGGATCAGGAAGTCTCTGGAATTGTAGCCAGATTTTGTAGCATCGCTATGACAATTAGAAGTTTCTGGGCCTAGGTGTATCTAGTTCAGGCATGAATAGGCCTTTATTGGATAGCTGTGCAATATATTGTTAACCTCTGTGTGTTTGGTCTATGACTGTATATTTTAATAAACCTGTAAACTTGAGCTTCTAAGTCACTCCATTTGTAGTTGACTGAATGGTATATATCCCAATCTTCATAAAATTGGGTTAAAATATACAGTATATATTACAATATTTGTAATACAGGTAATCCCTGGGATAAGAACGCCCGGTTTATGGATGACCCATAGTTAAGAACGGAGCCTATTGTAAAAGAATTCGAGTTAAATATACAATGATTCACAATGATTCGAGTTAAATACACAGTGGTTTGAGTTCATTACACAATACTACTTTTACAGTAATTATACAATGTATACAATATATACAATTATATAATAATATTCTTCCGGCTTTCATATAAATTCGACTTAAGGGCAGACCTTAGGAACAGAACTTGTTCTTAAACTTGGAACTACCTGTATTGTAAAATCTTTCATTATCTGTGGTAGGCTTGGAATAAGGAGTATATTCACCTTAGCCCTCCTTGACCTTTTGGCAATATTGAATACTGTCAACCATGGTATCCTTCTGGACCAGTTCCAGGAGTTGGAAGTGGGAAGCAGTGGTTCTCTTCTTTTGGGTCAGTTTCAGTTGGTATTAGTGGAAGGGGAGTGGTCTAGCCCAAAGCCCCTGCTCTGTAGGGTACCTTGGTACTTTAATCTCTCCCAACTTTTGTTTAACATCTAGATGAAACTGCTCGGGGAGATCATCTGTCAGTATGAGGTGAAGTATCAACAGTATGTCCAGTTTTACATCTCTGCCCTGGGTCAACCAAGTGATGCTGTCAAGGTGCTGTCCCAGTGTCTGGAGGATGTGGGGGTCTAAATGGGGAGGAACAGGCTTTGACTCAATCCCAGCAAGACTGATTGGCTGTGATGTTTGAGCACCTCAGATTTTGGAACTGAACATTTTCCAATGTTGGTTCTGGGGTGTGGGAGGGAGGTTGCATTCCTCCCCCCCACCCCAGAACTGGTGCAGAATGTTATTTATTTATTTACATGATTTAAGTCCATCTAACTCTGGGCGATTTGCACTTTAAGAAGAAAGAACAATAAAAGAACAGACCTGCAGAACAGAAACCATACACTATACATAACAAGAAATCTTTTGGGCTCAACAACCACCTTATCCCAAGGCCTCAGAAAACAGCCAAGGACTTTCTGAATATCATCAGGGTAGGAGCCATATTTATCTCTGGGGGGATGCTGCTCCAAAGGGCAGGTGCTACAGCAGAGAAGGTATGCTTCCGAGGCCCAAATAGAAGACTGTTTTGATCAAGGGGAGCTGGAGTGCACCTATTCTGCAAGATCTTAGTGGTCATGCAGTAGCTATTGGAGATAGATTGTCCCTCAGATAACCAGGCTCTGGGGCTTAATAGATGGTACTTCCATCTTAAATTGTGCCCAGAAGCCTCTTGGAATCATAATTCATGCTTGAGGAACGGGCAGCTGTGGCCAGAAGGGCCTTTGCACAACTTCAGCTGGTGCACCAATTGTACCTGTTGCTGGACCAGAGGTTCTGCTCATGGTCACTCATGCCTTAGTTACCTCCTGGTTGGAATATTGCAATGTGGTCTGCATGGGACTTTCCCTTACTAGATCTTACTGGATGTGCAGAAACTATTGGGAGAAGGTAGTCCTGTAGATACTCAGCCCCTGAACCATGCAAGGTTCGCTTACAAGAGAGAAATGACAAGATGAGGACAGAGAACATTGGGAAATGATCAGAGAACATCAGAGCATGACAATAAAACTGCTGAAGGGTTCTTAATAAGATAAAATTTAATAAGATAAAATTAAGAACAGCATGATTCTGTTTTTTCAGAAAGTCTTTGGCAAAATGAAACTCTTGGGATTTAACTGAAGGCTGAAGGTGAAAGTTGATGTTAAAATACAATTGTTTGTTCCTTTTCTAACTTGTTAATATTTTTCTTCTTGCAAAACAAATTGGTTTAAAAGAAAAATAACCCAAAACAAAATCAAGGGCAAATAAATAATAAAGGTATATTAATTGGGAGCATACATGCCTATATCTTAGGCCTGTGCAAATGATTCAGTTGAATGAAGTGTCTCTCTGGACCCTTTTACAGAGCAGCCTTGGTTAGCATCTACTAACTGAGATGGCAGAAGTGGGAGGGTGTCAGAGTCACCGTCTGAACCTTCAGGTTGCTTCATAGCTTTGAAGAACGGATGCAGGTAGGGAAGTGAAACACCTCAAACTGTTCACACTAGCTTAGTTATATAAATCGACATGTGAGTTTGAGAAAAGATTCTTTAAAAGCACTGTTTCATGTAGAAAATGTATTGAGCTTCAACTCCCATAATTCCCCAGCCAGTTTTGCCTTTGGCACCCAAGACTAAATGTTCTTAGTTCAGTTGAAAGTGCAAGGACAGCAGTTAGGCTTTTGAATGTAACTTTTTAAACAAGAAATTCTTGCTTATTCCCATAGAAATAGTCATCCACATGTGTGCCTTTTCATTTATGTTTATATTATTTCAGTGGTTTATCTTTTCATGTCCCCAAGGCTCTGAATTAATTGCAGTATTTTAAAATTAAATGTTTACAAAGCAATTCCAAATATGCCTAATCAAAAGTAAGTCCACTGAGTTCAGTGGGAGTTGCTACCAGAAGTCTTGATAAGAAAGTGAAATAGCTGTACAGATTTGAAGATGGTCCAGGATGGATTTTATTAAATTATGTGGAAGTTGTTAATTTGCTTAATTTAGCAAATCTTGAAGACAGTAAATTGAGAGTGCCTTATGAAGTGATTAAAGCAGTTAAAAGATACAGTGGGGCAAAAAAGTATTTAGTCAGCCACCAATTGTGCAAGTTCTCCCACTTAAAAAGATGAGAGAGGCCTGTAATTTTCATCATAGGTATACCTCAACTATGAGAGACAAAATGGGGGAAAAAATCCAGAAAATCACATTGTCTGATTTTTAAAGAATGTATTTGCAAATCATGGTGGAAAATAAGTATTTGGTCAATATCAAAAGTTCATCTCAATACTTTGTTATATATCCTTTGTTGGCAATGACAGAGGTCAAACGTTTTCTGTAAGTCTTCACAAGGTTTTCACACCCTGTTGCTGGTATTTTGGCCCATTCCTCCATGCAGATCTCCTCTAGAGCAGGGATGTTTTGGGGCTGTCGCTGGGCAACACGGACTTTCAACTCCCTCCAAAGGTTTTCCATGGGGTTGAGATCTGGAGACTGGCTAGGCCACTCCAGGACCTTGAAATGCTTCTTACGAAGCCACTCCTTCGTTGCCCGGGTGGTGTGTTTGGGATCACTGTCATGCTGAAAGACCCAGCCACGTTTCATCTTCAATGCCCTTGCTGATGGAAGGAGGTGTTCACTCCAAATCTCACAATACATGGCCCCATTCATTCTTTCCTTTACATGGATCAGTCGTCCTGGTCCCTTTGCAGAAAAACAGCCCCAAAGCATGATGTTTCCACCCCCATGCTTCACAGTAGGTATGGTGTTCTTAGGATGCAACTCAGCATTCTCTCTCCTCCAAACACAACAAGTTGAGTTTAGACCAAAACGTTCTACTTTGGTTTCATCTGACCATATGACATTCTCCCAAGCCTCTTCTGGATCATCCAAATGCTCTCTAGCAAACATCAGACGGGCCCAGACATGTACTGGCTTAAACAGGGGGACACATCTGGCACTGCAGGATTTGAGTCCCTGGCAGCATAGTGTGTTACTGATGGGAGCTTTTGTTACTTTGGTCCCAGCTCTCTGCAGGTCATTCACTAGGTCCCCCATGTGGTTCTGGGATTTTTGCTCACCATTCTTGTGATCATTTTGACCCCATGGGGTGAGATCTTGCGTGGAGCCCCAGATCGAGGGAGATTATCAGTGGTCTTGTATGTCTTCCATTTTCTAATTATTGCTCCCACAGTTGATTTCTTCACACCAAGCTGCTTGCCTATTGCAGATTCAGTCTTCCCAGCCTGGTGCAGGTCTACAATTTTGTTTCTGGTGTCCTTCAACAGCTCTTTGGTCTTGGCCATAGTGGAGTTTGGACTGTGACTGTTTGAGGTTGTGGACAGGTGTCTTTTATACTGCTAACAAGGTCAAACAGGTGCCATTACTACAGGTAACAAGTGGAGGACAGAGGAGCCTCTTAAAGAAGTAGTTACAGGTCTGTGAGAGCCAGACATCTTGCTTGTTTGTAGGTGACCAAATACTTATTTTCCACCATGATTTGCAAATAAATTCTTTAAAAATCAGACAATGTGATTTTCTGGATTTTTTCCCCCATTTTGTCTCTCATAGTTGAGGTATACCTATGATGAAAATTACAGACCTCTCTCATCTTTTTAAGTGGGAGAACTTGCACAATTGGTGGCTGACTAAATACTTTTTTGCCCCACTGTAAATATCAGGGTCTCTTCAGTGCTGAAGCAGGTGTAATATCTTCATTTTGTAGTTTTACTGTATTAGAAAGGACTTTTCCTCCGAACGTGGAAAACTGGAAGGGCATTTTATATTTGGGCAATAAAGTCTTAGTGAAAGTGAGGACTCTAGAAAAATATGTGAAATCATTGTTGGAGTACCTTCATGGATTTCCCCCCTTTTTTTAAAGAATTCTTGTTATCAGTCAGAAATGATGTGGCAAATGATCTTCCCATTTTTCTACCTCATTTCATATATTCATTCTCTTTACATGGAGGGCAGTGAGGGGGTGGGACAAGGCTAGTGTGCTCATATCCCGCTCCCCATTGAATAGGAGTAAAGAGCTGTAGGATTTGAGGATTTCATAATGATTGAATAGGACTTGGGGTAGAAATGATTGAAGTAGCACTTACATCGGAATTCAGTTCAATTTAGTTCAAGTGTCTTTTCTTCTCAGGGGATTGATGATCATGAATCTCCATTGAGTCCACCTCTGCCATTCTTGCACATTCTTCATTATTGAGATGAGTCCACTTTGCATATTGCTACTCCAAATGTCTCTGTGTAGTTCTTTTTCCTTCCACTGTTTTTTTCTAACAGGATCCTTTGTACTGTATAGAGTTGCATCTGAGTATATGATTCAAATATCTCAGGGTTGTTTTTTGGTTGGGGTTTTTTTTTTGGTCTTGATGAGGTTTTTTTTTCCTTCCTTGTGCCATCTCTAGGATTTCAAGATTTGATCTTTTGTGACTAAGGGATTCTCAGTGTTTTTCCTTAAAAGCCACATTTCAAAGGCTTTCAGTCTGCTCTCAGCCTCTTTGGACATGGTTTATATTTTGCAGTTATAAAGGAGAGTTGATGAAAGGCAATCATTCCTTGGCTCTATGAGATTCCTTTTTATTATTTTATTCCAAGATTTGGATACAGGTTTGTTTGTTTTTTACTTTTTTCCTCTCTTGCATCATCGCTAAATAGTTTTTAAATAGTTTTATATTTAGTTTCCTTGAGGTCAGAGTATTCTTAACTAAAAAGGTTTTCCTATTTGCCTCTTTTTTGTCTTCTGTGATTGTGTAAAATAAATAAAATTCTTGTCTTGCTAAACAGGGGCATCACTGTCCATTGTTTTTTATTTGTGAGGGATCTTTGTTCTTTGATATTACCTTTACTCCCTCTTTTTTATATTGAAAAGCTAATGGTATTTGTTGTTTTTGTTTTCCTTATTAGAAGTTTCAGATCCTCTTTTTCTTCCAGGAACACAGTATCATCTTCATATCTTAAACTGTTTACAGTGGTACCTCGGGTCACGAACTTAATTTGTTCCACGACTCTGGTCGCGACCCGAATTGGTCACGACCCGAATCATATTTTCCCATAAGGTTCAATGTAAATATGGTTAATCCATTCTGACCCCTACGAATTTGGTCGCCAACCGATTTTGGTCGTGACCTGAATCAAATTTTCCCATAAGGTTCAATGTAAATACGGTTAATCCATTCTGAACCATATGTATTTTTTTTTTTAAATCACAAAAATATGACACAAAGTACAGTACAGTACAGTATGAAAAGAGAGAACACTAATCTTGCTTGAGGCGTGGAGGACAGGAAGGCGGGTGGGGAGGCGGTTATTGTTTGGAGGGAGAGTCTCCCTCCCTACAGGAAGCCATGACCACGTGTGTCAGCAGGGAAAATGGCCGCGTCACCCGATGCGGAGTTCGCGAACGGAAGCAAAATTTTGCAAACGGTGCTGTTCGTGACCCGAATTGGTCGTGAACAGAAGCGTTCGTGACCTGAGGTACCACTGTATTTTCATACCATCAATTGAGAGTCCCAGTGAAGTGCTTAGTTCATCAAACATTTCTTCAGTATATGTGCTTCTCCATAAAGGCCCCTATGTATGGAGCAGCCTTCCCCAAGAAGCTAGATTAGTTCCAACATTGTTGTACTTTTGGAAGCAAGTTAAAAAGGAGTTTTCCCAGAGGGCCTTTTTAATTAGTTAAGATAATGCCATAGGAAGGTTTATGTTGCTCTGATTAAGTTATTGGTTTTAATTTATACATATTGTAATTACTGAATACCTAGGATGTTTTATGACTAATTATTCTTGTATGCCACTGAGACCCCATTGTGACACTTTATACATACATACATACATACATACATACATACATACATAAAATGCACAATGCAGAGCTCTTCCATGCAAAGGAGGATCCTAATTGGCCCCAGAATTCCATTGGCATGAAGGATCTGTTTGGACGTATGCCAATGCATAGTTAGAGCTAGTATGATGCAGAATGTGTTATGGTATTTCCTGAACATAGAAGGTCACAGAATCACTGGGTCAGTCACTGTTTGTCAACTCAGACTAACACAGAGTTCTGAGAAAAAAATTATGGAGGAAGTACTATGTAAACCTTGAGTTTTTGAATGAAGGAGAGTGGATATAAATCTTATCAGCAATAATGAGTAGGACTTCTTAATTAAGCTCTTGAGCATGCAGTTTTCTCAATATAATCTGTAAAATGGAATACGTTCTCTAATGTTTCTGAGACCTAACAGGTTGCATATCAAAAACTCTTCTTCAGTATTCTTCCTGTCTATTCTGAATACATAGACAGAAAGGGTCCTTTAAATATATACTAGGAAGTTACGTATTTAAAAAAAAAAAAAAAGCAAAAGCAAAAAAAAAAAGGCAATTGAAGCTGTTCACCAAACTTTGGATATTCACTTCTCAAGATCCCTATGCCACAGTCCTACCTCATTCAGGAAGATTTCTTAATTATTGGAGGGTTTGGGGAAAGGTTGCGGCCATATAAGGCAGGAAAAAAATTGCTTTGCAACCCTGTCAGTGAGCACTTTGTTTCAACAGAAAGCAATGGTTTAAAATAAGATGATATTTTCAGCATTACCTCCTATTCTATTTGATTCTTTAAAATACATGCCCCCATGTCACACCATGAGCTAAAAACATCACTCAGAGAGTTAGGTAAGAGCAAACAAACAGCTTGTTTTTGTTACTTAAAATAACTGTTATGAGTAATACAGGGTGTGATCTGGAGTTTATAACTTGTAGTGTGTTGTTGTATGAGAATAATACGTATGTCTTAATTTTGTAAAAATAACAAGTAGGAAGGGTAAAAGATTTAAAGTGAGTCATGTCTTTGTTAGCTGGTATGACATATTTCAATATTTGCTCATGCATGGCCTTTGTAGGTAGAATTCCTTCAGTAATAACAGTACGGAATTGATTTTATTCAAGTTTTTCTCCCTCTCTCAAAACACTAGTACCAGGGGCCACCCAATGAATCTTTTTGGAAGGACATAAAAGAGACAAGGGAAGCACTAATTCACACAGGAAATAACTAATTTGCAGAATTCATTCCTACTTCAAGATGTGGTTACAGCCACTAACGTGGATGGTTTTAAAAGGCGATTGGGTTTTAAAATTCATGTAGGACATGTCTGTGAAGAGCTATTGATTTTGAAGACTCATTGTTGTCTTTCGATTGTGGGCTATGTGCATTCAATTACCAGTTGCAGTGCGCCAGAGGAGGGAGAGGGCTATGGTCCATCTGTGTTTGCAAGCACCTGGAACATTTGGTTGGCCTAAGAAACAGAATACTGGATTCATCCAGAAGGGCTGTTCTTATGTTCCAGTATAATTTTCCTTCAGTTGAAATGCTACATTGTTTTTTGTAATACTCAAAAGTGAAAATATTTCCCTTTCGAATAAAATACTCTTTTCTATTCTTTTCTGAAATATTCTGTAGAAAAATAGGGTTCTTCTGTTTTTAATACTATTCCAGTTAACTATAATGCTTTGTAATGTCTTAATGATGCTTAGAAGTTCAGGAGCACTCAGAGTTTTTCACTCTCCATCTGTGTTCTCTTTCACATGGACCCCTATCACATTTATTTGCAAAACCTGCTTTTAAAAATTGTTGCAAATTGTGATTTCAGATTAACTTTGATTATTACATGGATTTGCAGGCTGCTGTGTTGTATAAGAAGTACTAAAGTATTAGGCCCAAAGAGGTCCAAACTCAACATTTATGAACAATCCACCAAAACAATAAGAGGTGTTGTACCAACTTAAAGGCTAACAGATGTATGATAAGATTAACTTTTATGGTTTATGATATACTTTATCAGACACATGGAATATAGTCCTGAAAATGTGTATTAATATGTGACTATATGGACAAACACCCAGGGCTATTGAGAAGGGGAGAATGGCAAATGGAGAAATGAGAGACAGAATTATCTATAGATGGTAACGATAAAAAAAGTGGTTATGTGTAACACGGACATTCTTGTATTAATGAGCTTGTTAACTCACATAATGTGGTAACAAACCTTGGTCTTAAATCTGTAAGAAATCATCTTAAGTTCCCTAATGAATTCTAGTTTAGTTGTTTTATAATGAAATTGATCTGTGTAATTCCTTTTCTCAAGGATGGTCATCTTGTGTTCAAAGGCAGAGTATCTTGGGGAATTGATTTGCGTCCATTTTATTATATGTAGAATTTGGATTAACTGTGCAGTGAGCATGTGCTGACAGAGTATGTCATATTGCAGAATAACGTATATATTCCATGGCTATTGTGGGTGATATCGTATGTTATTGGCCTTATAATGTGATTTGTTTTTGCTGGTAAATAGTTTTAAGTTAAATGGCTATCTCTAAGCAGGTATAGAATTATCACCCATTGCCCATAAAGCAGCAGTACCATTTCCAGGATGGGCTGTAGATTGCAGATATGGTTGAGTGGTTTTATCCAGGAAGTGTTGCAATATGTATTATTTTTTCTTCTGGTATTTTGTACAGTAGGTTATTTAAGGAACCTAGAATCATTTGATTGGTTTTTAAACATCATGAGTGGACTTTGCAGAAATGTTGAATTTATATAATTTAGGTACTATGAAAAAATGATATCTATCTGGGATATAGATTATGAAGTTTGCCTTGGAAACCAACTAAAATGTTGCTGAATATTGGATCAGCCAATTTATGGTCGAGGTCATGATCTATGTCTCCAGTGAACACACCAGTTTCAAAGGTCAACAGGATGTGGTTGGAAGTTATTACTTAATTCTATTGATTCCAGGTCATAATATAGTTTTACTGTACAATATACTCACATTTATACCTGCTACAAACAAAAGAAACCCTGTGGTTTACGGTAGTTAAATGGAACAAAAAACAACTTCTATGGTGAAAACTAATAACAAACCAACTCCTCACCTTAATAATTCGTAACTACGTAACATTAGACAAGCTTAGGCACCCTATTATTCACAATATGCCCTCCAGAATAATTGAAAAGTTTCCAAAAGGCAAAAAGTGGGGCCAACCTGATTTCTAATGGAAGGCTGTTCCATAATGTAGATGCTGTCACCTAAAAGCTTCCACTCCGTATATGTTACAGAAGTGGGGGATCACCAGCAATTTCTTTTGGGACACACAAGTCAGGCAGGCAGATTCTAGATGGAGAAGATGGTCCTACAGGTACCTTATTGCCAAGCCATGCAGGGCTTTAATGATAACAACCAGCACAGAAACTAATAGGAAGCCATTGCAGGGACCAGAGCACAGCTGTAATGTACACATAGTAGCAAGTGCCAGCAAATAACTGGGCTGCTGCATCCTGGACTAATGGAAGCTTCTGAGTGGTCTTTAAAGGCAGTCCATATAAATTGCATTGCAGTAGACCAGAGCCATAGTAATGAAGTTGTGAGTTACTGTTGTAAAGTCCTCCCACTCCAGGTAGGGCTGCAATTAGCTACCAACTGAAGTTGGGCAAAGTTGCCCACCCCCACCTGTCCTCTGTCTGCTCACACAGCAATAGTCATTAGTCCAAGAGGATCCCCATGTTACAGGCCTGCTTCTTCAGGGTCAGTACCACCCACTGGAGCAGACAGAGTACTTCACTGAACAAACAGCAGCTCCATTTTGCTGAGATTCAGTGTCAGCCTGTTTCATCCCATCCAAACCCTAACAGCCTCGGTACACCGGGACAAGACATTTTGTTTTTGGTCTCGGGTGGTGATGTGCAACTGAGCAATGTAGAGTACTGATGACACTCCACTCCAAATTGACATATGACCTCTCCTATTGGTTTCATGTAGATGTTAAAAAATGGGAGAGAAGATTGAACTCCATAAGGGAATGGCTGTCTGGGCAATCTCTACCCTCACCCCCCACTGATTGGAACCACCCACTTAGGAAGGAGCAGAAACACTGCAGAATGGTGTCCTAAATCCCTAGCACATAAATGCAGTCCAGAAGGATACCATGATTACTTGCCCCTTTCACACATTCCCCAATTCCCACACAAACTGCTTAAGGATATCAACAGCTTATTAACACTACTTTCTCACCAGGTAAACAGGGAGCTCTCTAGTTCCTAATTACAGCTACTGAAAGAAAAATTTGTTCTTAATGAGATTGAATGGTTAGATTAGTGTGGGTTGATATAGGAGAGGAAGGGATTGAAGGAACAGAAGACAGCAACTCAGAACAATAAATGGAGCCAAGTTATCTGACCTAATTTACCAATTCACTTAGGTCAGAGAAGAAGTCAGTTTCACTGGTGTGGTTACCACATGGGCATCAAACCTTTATTCTCATTTCTTCTATGCCACATATTGTTTCTCTTCCCCATGGTGCTTGGGGAAGCAGCCAACACTCATATTTGAGCAGAATGCAATTGAGCTTTCTGCATGAAGCGTATCTTGTCCAACCTTACTCAGCTTGTTCTCAATCATTTTTTGGAAACTGATGTCCAGAGCTTATGTATTACTCTGGTTCATTCATCTTTATGGAGATTATGATTAATTTTCCACTCTAATTTTCATTCATACATACAGTTCCTCTTCATCTGGACAGTGACAAGACTACCTACATGGTGAAAATACCCACAAAAATTAAAACTCTTTAAATCCAATATACTTGGTGATGGTCTGTTACAGATTGCAAGATGAGGTAAAGTCACACTTATAGCACTAGATTCCCTGCCTAGAATGGCTAAGAATGGAAGAGTACACACCAAGTAGCAAGCAAACTAATGGACTATAAAATATTTTATCCTACGTGCAGGCCTAAGAAAAGCTGATGTCCAACCAGGCTTCTCACACATTGAGATGAGAGTTGGTTGGAAGATAGTAGAAACCAGGGTACATTGTTGGAGAGCACAAGAGGGAAGTTGAATTCTGAAAAGAAGATGATTTCTTACCAGGACTCTGCTTCCTGGCAAATATATCATGGATCTTTTTATTTTCTTGAAATCTTTGGAAATGTTTTTGCAAAGATTCCTACTTCCTAGGCTCTGACTGGTTCTAGTCTTTTTCCTTTTACTCTGATCAGGGTTGGATTTTTCAATGCAGTTGTCTGACATCCGGCCATCAGAATTGATTTGAAAGAGGTTTACTTGTTGACAGTGCTGCTTGCCAGGGCAATTGCCCCATAACAGTTCATGCCATTCCTTGGCTTTCAGTTATGATTTGTTCATATTCTCCAAATCTCTGGCATTATGTTTTCCCTTCCTTGAACAGCATTTATCAAAGTTTATGGTACAGAGAAAATAAGCAGAACATTTAGTGAAACCATGACTATGATCATATAGCATGCAATACCAGGAAAAAGAGGTTTTAGCATTAAAACTGTGAAAGGACTGATTATGTATCATCAAATCCAAGTCAGTTTCCAGCTGTCAGAATCCTCACAATCAATTAACCACCTTACTTGCCAGCTTGCTTGCTTGAGTTCTGCCATTAGGAGACGTGGGGGGGGGAGGATGCTGGAAGGATCTGGAAGGATGGGTGAATGAAATGACCATTAGAGGCAGATGGACTGTTATCAAAGACTGAGGAATGCTCAAGGTCATACCAACAAGCGAGTATGAGTAGACTGGGATGTTAGGGGGGTGCAAGGGGGAAAGAGAAAAAAGGTAAAAGCAACTTTTGGCCCACACGGGCTCAGTCTTAGCAATGCTTTGGAACTGTACACTTGTTCTCAATAAATGAACTTTCTTTTGAACCATTACTGGTTGCAAGGAGAGTTACTGAAGTTGTGAGTTGTGAGTGGCAGATAGTTACACTAGCGACTCACAGAGTGAAATAAGTATTGATAAACAAATATGTATGTCTGTTGTTCAGTTAAATATCTTAAGATCTCCGTACAGGTACCTTCCCAATCTGGAACTCAACACAATTAACCCTTTAAAAGGCTTAGAGAGGTATTTCATCACTTCTGAAACTCGGTGTGCCTCTATGAGATTTCTTTTTCTTTGACTTAGCCTGGAGAAGGGTGAGGGAATAGGAAAAAGACAGTGCTGCTTTCTGCTCCATTTGTATCATTTTGAGTTGTTAGAAATCCATAAACCATCCCCCCATGTGGGAAAAGAATGTGTGGGAGGGAGAAATAGGAAATTACCAATAGCAAACTGATAATAACATTTGTGGATATTTTCTCTTCTAATACAGTGGGGCAAAAAAGTATTTAGTCAGCCACCAATTGTGCAAGTTCTCCCACTTAAAAAGATGAGAGAGGCCTGTAATTTTCATCATAGGTATACCTCAACGATGAGAGACAAAATGAGGAAAAAAATCCAGAAAATCACATTGTCTGATTTTTAAAGAATTTATTTGCAAATCATGGTGGAAAATAAGTATTTGGTCACCTACGAACAAGCAAGATGTCTGGCTCTCACAGACCTGTAACTACTTCTTTAAGCGGCTCCTCTGTCCTCCACTTGTTACCTGTAGTAATGGCACCTGTTTGACCTTGTTATCCGTATAAAAGACACCTGTCCACAACCTCAAACAGTCACCCTCCAAACTCCACTATGGCCAAGACCAAAGAGCTGTTGAAGGACACCAGAAACAAAATTGTAGACCTGCACCAGGCTGGGAAGGCTGAATCTGCAATAGGCAAGCAGCTTGGTGTGAAGAAATCAACTGTGGGAGCAATAATTAGAAAATGGAAGACATACAAGACCACTGATAATCTCCCTCGATCTGGGGCTCCATGCAAGATCTCACCCCATGGGGTCAAAATGATCACAAGAATGGTGAGCAAAAATCCCAGAACCACACGGGGGGACCTAGTGAATGACCTGCAGAGAGCTGGGACCAAAGTAACAAAAGCTCCCATCAGTAACACACTACGCCGCCAGGGACTCAAATCCTGCAGTGCCAGATGTGTCCCCCTGCTTAAGCCAGTACATGTCCGGGCCCGTCTGATGTTTGCTAGAGAGCATTTGGATGATCCAGAAGAGGCTTGGGAGAATGTCATATGGTCAGATGAAACCAAAGTAGAACGTTTTGGTCTAAACTCAACTTGTCGTGTTTGGAGGAGAGAGAATGCTGAGTTGCATCCTAAGAACACCATACCTACTGTGAAGCACGGGGGTGGAAACATCATGCTTTGGGGCTGTTTTTCTGCAAAGGGACCAGGACGACTGATCCATGTAAAGGAAAGAATGAATGGGGCCATGTATCGTGAGATTTGGAGTGAACACCTCCTTCCATCAGCAAGGGCATTGAAGATGAAACGTGGCTGGGTCTTTCAGCATGACAGTGATCCCAAACACACCACCCGGGCAACGAAGGAGTGGCTTCGTAAGAAGCATTTCAAGGTCCTGGAGTGGCCTAGCCAGTCTCCAGATCTCAACCCCATGGAAAACCTTTGGAGGGAGTTGAAAGTCCGTGTTGCCCAGCGACAGCCCCAAAACATCCCTGCTCTAGAGGAGATCTGCATGGAGGAATGGGCCAAAATACCAGCAACAGGGTGTGAAAACCTTGTGAAGACTTACAGAAAACGTTTGACCTCTGTCATTGCCAACAAAGGATATATAACAAAGTATTGAGATGAACTTTTGATATTGACCAAATACTTATTTTCCACCATGATTTGCAAATACATTCTTTAAAAATCAGACAATGTGATTTTCTGGATTTTTTCCCCCATTTTGTCTCTCATAGTTGAGGTATACCTATGATGAAAATTACAGGCCTCTCTCATCTTTTTAAGTGGGAGAACTTGCACAATTGGTGGCTGACTAAATACTTTTTTGCCCCACTGTATATTTAGCGTGTGAAATCAATATTATATATCAGGAATACAGTCATCAAGTAAAAATGTCCATAGAATTAATTTTTAGTATTCCAGAGCATTACAATGTAACCAAGAAACACAACTCATGGTGAAGCTAAAGACACAAAAGCATTGATTTTCCAAGATGGAAGAGCACAAGGGGAAGGAGCAGATTAAGCCTCTACCCACTTCCATTTGATCCATATCTTTCATATAACTGAACATCGAAGTGCTGCATTTGGAGGTCTGTAGCAGTAAGAGATCAATCTGCCTTCTTTCCCTTATAGAAGGACGTAGGACTTTTGTAATAATGCTGGAAGTGTAGTTGATACTGCTGGAAGGAATGCTATTATGTTAAACATGCATGCAAATAGGAAACCACCTGCAGGGTCCAACACAGTCACATTTGACTACAAAAGTGGAAACTATATAGTGAATAGCTCACTGAAGGTATTAACTCAGTGGCAGCTATGAAAAAAGTCAAATTCCATGCTAGGGATCATTAAGAAAGGGATTGAAAGGAAAACTGCCAACTTTATATTGTACAGTAATACATTTATACAAATCTATAGAACATCAGCATTTAGAATACTTGTACAGTTCTGGTCACTGAATTTGAAAAATGATAGGTCTGGAATACCACAGAAGAAGGCAAGTAAAATGATCAAGGTATATAAAAATTTGCTGACAACTTTCTTCTTTAGTAAGTGGAGAAAAGCACAAAAGAATCAGCTGTCCTTTACTTGATACCGACCAATAAGAAAGACTTAATTGAAGAAGTGGAAGTAACAGGAAATTGAGTGTAAAAGATAAACTCAGAGCAATGATAAATAGGATCCCACAGCAGAAGAAGCTATTGAGAAAAGGAGATCAAGGTGGGTGGAAATTCCTAAATAAGAAATTCTTAAAGTACAAATCCAAACAATTGCAGTACATTTTTAAAAATTGAGGGTAGTAGAGAAAGCCAACCTTCTCACAGAAGATCATAGGACCTCTGAGTACTACTGGAGATATAGTTGGTACTGCTGGAACAAATACTGTTATTTTTTTTTTTTTTATCTGCGCTCAGTTGTTACCGAGTGACTGCTTGGACGAGTCCTTGCAGTTTTCAAGGCAATTGTTTCGGAAGTGGTTTGCCAGAGCCTCCTTCCTAGAGCAGAGCCCAGCTGGCATGCGCAGGAGGCGGGGTTTCCGTTGCTTCATGCCCTTTTCGGGCGCGCACGGTTTTTCGCGCATACCGGCAACTGCTCCCGACTCCTTTTTGCAAGGCGCCGCCAGCATTTTTCCTCCCACCGGAGTGAGAGTACCCATTTACCTACTCACGTGAGTTTTTGAACTGTTGGGTTGACAGGAACTGGGGAGGAAACAGGAGCTCACCCTGTTAACGCGAAGGCTGGACTCGAACCGCTGAAGCGTCGACCATTTCTGGCCAGCAACTTTCAGCGTCATTAAGCCGCTGCGCCACCGCGTCCCCTATACTGTTATTTTACCATACATGAAAATTGCCTGCAGGTCCAGTACAGCCACATTTGATTACAAAAATAGAAATTTCTGAAAAATGAGGGAACTAATTAAAAAAGACTGAAAGGAAAGGCAGCCAGCATAGTGGATGCCATTAGATAACAAAAGAGTAAAAATACTGAATCAAGAAAAATACTGAAATTGCAGGAAAACTGAATGACTCCCCCCCCCCCCCATCTTTCTTTACTACAGAAGAATAGGACAGATAACCTGAGCTGGGTTTGATTTTTGAGGGTGGGGGGTGAGTGAGAGAGATAAAACAGCTAAAGCAAATTGAGTTCACAATGCAGGATATTCTAGAGGATGGCAACAAATCACCAGGTCCTGATGCTATATGAAAGTGCCTATTTCCAAACAAAATAATGGCCCTCAAATCAGAATCAGTGCCAGAGGACCGGAAAGCAGACAACATGACACTAATTTTAGAAAGGGTTTTGGGGAGATCTACAAAAATCCCGGACTAGTTAGCTTAATGTCTGTTCCAGGCAAATTAGTAGACATGATAATCAAAGAAACAAGTCACTAAGCACATACAGGAACATGAGTGTCAGGAGGCATGTGTATGGAGGTGACTTGGTCATCACTATATACTTGTATTTTCTAAAAGCCTTTGACAGAGTTCCTAATCAAAAGCTCCTCTTTTAGATTATTTGTCCTTTTATAGATTGCTAACTGTTAAAAGAGAAAACAGAGTAGAAATAAACAGGGATTTTCCTCAGTGGAGGGAAGTATTGAGGACTGGTTGTCCTCAAGGATTTGTGTTGGGACCAGTACTTTTCAACTTGTATACATGATCTTGGCTTAGGGATAAGCAATGAGTTGGCCAGGTTTGTACACACTACCAATTTATTCCAGGTGGTAAGCCAAAAATGATTGCTAAGAGCTCTCAAAAGTTGATGAATAAAGTTGGTCAAGCAAATAATGATTGTGGTTAGCTGAAGTAAGTGTAAATAGATGCACATTAGGTTAACATCCCCAACATCTGGAATAGTGTGTATAGTTCTGGTTGCTACTTTTGAAAAAGTAGCTGGGGCTGGGAAAAGTGCAGATGAGGGCAAGAAAAATGATTCGAACACCTTCCCTGTGAGAAAATGCTAGAATTTTGAGGACCATTTAGCATAGAAAAAAGGAAAATAAGAGAGGACATATTTGAGTATAAAATCATACATAGTTTGGAGAAAATGAAGACAAATTCCCCTCCCTCCCTTTTCAAAACGCTAGGACTAGGGATCATCCAATAAAACTGATTGGGAGGAGATATAGAAGAGATAAAAGCAATACTTCTTCATATAGCACATAATTAACTAATAAAATTCATTGCCACAGGATGCGGTGATGATCACTGAGTTGAATGGGTTTCAAAGGGCATTTATCTAATCCACAAGAATATAGAAGGGTCTCTTAAGGGCTGTTATTGGACTCAATGATACCACCAAGTAGGGGGTGGCATTCCTTCAACTACCAGTAGCAAGGGAACAATGGCTGATGGTTGGAGAGAGGTATGCCTTCATGTTCTGCTTGCATGCTTTCCAGAGGCATCTGGTTCGTCATTGTGGGAAACCAAATGCTGGTTTAAAATGGATGTTGACATAATCCAGCAGGGCTCTCCTTATGTTCTTTTGGAGTGCAGTGTGGGTCTGCACTCAATGCCAGTAGTTCCACTATGTATCTTCTAGAGTTCCTGCTATATGCGTGCCTTTCCAGCATTATTTGGGCAGAACATAATTTTGTCATGGAATTCAGTAATACATGCTTGTGTCATGATCACCAATTTTCACTCCTTTAAAAGGAAAGTAGACAAAATACATAGAGGATGAGGCTCAATGTGGCTACTAACCATGTTGATAATATCTTATCTTCAGAACTGGAGACAATAAGTCTAACCACCAGTTGCTGGAGATAACACAGGTGTAGGATATTTCCCACATGCCCTCTTGCTTGGCAAAAGTGTGAAAGGTCTAGCACTATTTTGGCCTTAATTATGATGAAAGGCTCTCTTTTTGCTATCTTAGTCACAGGGAATTTATTAATAGTATTATATTTAACTAATTTGAACTTTCTGGTTCCCGAATTGAATCAAATTTGGGGATGCTGAAGTTTATTTTTATTTAATGCATTGAAAGCAGTTATTATGGACAGAAAGAAAATGAAGCGACAATGTTCAATCATATATTGATTCAAGAATCTGTTGAAATTAGAGAAAAAAATTGAGTTAAGGCTGTACATAGCAGATTTCAAGATCAGCAAAAATATATTTATTAAAATAAAATATCAGTCTTAAGGAAAGTGTTTACAGTATTGTATTGGATCATTTTTCAGTCTTATATATGCAGAAAAAACATTAAGTAATATAAAATTTTTAAAATGGTAGGTATAACATCTGGCAAATGGATTCAAACATAACAATCGTTGCTTTGTAGGACTGGAAAATAAGCAATTTAACTGAATAAATTATAATTGTTATTTTGGATTTAGAGTTAAAGCTTCGCTTTGAAAACAAGAAAGTACAAAAATTTAACTCTTTCAGGAAATGAAACAAATGTATTCATGTGTCCTCTTTGGAAATTAATTCTGAAAAATATTATAATTTAGGTTAGACAATTGAATATACCTCTCCTGATCTCTCCCTCAAAGTTAATTATGAGAGCTTAAATATACACTTGGATTTTGCTTTTCTCACTATGGCTTTCTATCTGGCCATAGCTATTAGTTATTTATATAGAAAACGCCTATGTAGTGCAGCTGCTTCCTTCAAAGTGAGGCAAAGTCCTTTTATAAAGGGCAGCTCTGAATTAGGACATTAGCTAATAGTTCAGATGCAGTAAAACATCTTTCAGTATATGCTACAGATTGTCCTCTCAAATTGCTTATAATTGAATTTTGAACTAACAAAGATAAATAGCCCAGTATTAACACTAGGTAGTATTCCTAACATCTATCTGCTTCTGGGTTGGACTTTTAACCTACAAACTTCTCTGTTTGCTGCAGATCTTCTCCTGAGGCTAAGGATTTTCTAAAGCAGATTTGGAGCAGGATGAAAACATTCCAGTTGTACAAGTGGAGATATGCTCCTGTGACTACATGACACCATGTAGTCCAGTGCTGAAATAATTGTTTGTGCTGTTTAATATAGATTTTGAATTAGGTACTAATCTAAGTACTTTACCAAAAGGAATGATATTTCCAAGGTTGCCATGTTTTGCTAAAACAGTGTCTACTTTTCTTTTCCCTACAGGCCTCAGGGAAACTGTGTTGCTAACATCCTTTCTCATGGTGGCAGGGGCTGGCCTGAGATGCATACCTGTATCCAACCAAGAAACAAGGAAATGGTAAGGGACTCAGTCATGCGTGTGTTCTTTGAAGAAAAATAATAATTCATCTTATCACTAGGAAACTACCAGAAAGAATACATGATAAAGATCCCAAATTGTTAAGTGGCAGAATGAAAGTTTTAAGTAGAGAAAAAGTTAATTAAAAGTGTTAATCATTGCATGTAGTCACACCAACAATTCTGTTACTATCTCTAATATATAAAAAGGTGAATCCAATGAAAGTGCATAAATTCATCCCTGTCAATCTAATCCAAATAAATATATAGAAAGAAAAATGTAAAAATACAATACATGTATATTTGCCAATTGTAATTGATACAGCAGTGATGTCCTCAGTATGGTGTATTGGCTTCATCTCTGAGAGTTCAGAAGTTCACATTGAAAAGAGCATCTCCTTAATGTATATTTGGTCTAGTCTGTTCATTAATGCTAGTATATTCTATCAGACATTGGAGTACCAAGCATATAGAAAATGAAAGTAAATGAAAAGCTTAACATTACCTTTTGGAAAACTCGAACTTTAATTTGGATGTTAATCCATGGCTACTGTTATATCGTGTTTTGATTACCTGTCTGAATTGAGCCAGGCTTGCTGAACCTTTCTTACATTACTTTGGGAGATGGTTAGACCTCTGAAGGAATGCATAAATGTTAGATGGAGTTATAAATATAATGGAATGGGAAAAATAGAACCTTG
Organism: Python bivittatus; assembly: GCF_059951505.1. Taxonomy (NCBI): domain Eukaryota; kingdom Metazoa; phylum Chordata; class Lepidosauria; order Squamata; family Pythonidae; genus Python; species Python bivittatus. The sequence continues at coordinate 82,598,773 of NW_028277075.1, forward strand.
CAGGAATACATTGCAGTGGTTTTGCTAGGATAAAGGAAAAGTATGAATTAAGTCATTCTGAGTCAGGATGATGGTATACTAGATGCCATAAGCAAAACACAGATTCCTTCAGAAGCAGGGCTTACAAATTTGCATATTTCAGTCATTGGAGAAAAGGAGCTATTAATCATTGAACACGAATCTTGAGGTAGTCTTAGTAAGGGCTTAAAGAAAGAAGGGACTGATTCAGGAAAGGAGAGGTGTGTGTTCAGCATGTATTCCTAACTTGAATTATTATAGCTCAGATGCTTTGTAGTAAGCAATCTTGATCTTTTTATATTCTTACCTACTAAGTGGTAGTATAACCATATAATTTTTCTCTTTGTTGAAGAAAATAGTTCAAGTTATTGTCTTGGCTTTTTAAAGCACAGGATGTCTTCCTGGTTCTCCTTCCTTCTTTAAAGAAAACATCTGACACTGATATTTCAGGAGAGATGTAGACCAGTGAGGTCTCAAATTTATACTGACTCAGATCACTGCCATACTGAAAGAACCTGCTTTTATCAAGAGATAGTGTTCACACACACAAAAAGATAAGTGTTTTCTCCCCCAGAATATATAAAATGAAGGTATGTGTTTGTTTATGACATGACATTTGGTTCCCCACCACCTCTTTTTTCTTCTTTGAGACTTTTGTTTATGAGCCTATTTTATCAGTTAATTTTGTTTATTGTAAAATGTGTACACTCTGCTTCTCAGTTAAAAAAGCCTTAAGGCAGTTTATCAAATGATTAAAACATTTGAGAGAAATAATTAAATGAAGGAATATAAAAAGTCAAAAGTAGAAGATGACAGAAGAAAAATCAGAAGCTGCTAACTCTACAGGAAGAACCATCAACAACTCAGCAGCTGAAGTGCAGCTGGAGTACAGAAATAAGTCTTCAATTATGAACTTTTGAAGCTATCAGAAAAGACAAGATGAAGAGGGGGAAAGGAGTGGCAAAATCTGGGCAAGTCAGAAAAAACATGTGTAGTCTTAGCTTAGATATTTACAGAGAGCAGTTCCAAAGGAACTTAATAAAAGGGGCAGGCAAGAGTACAGTCCTTTAAGTTTCCCATCCCAAAATACTTTAAAATCAAAACCAACCTGTTCAATAATAATTGAAAGTTCATTCATGTCACATTAAAAAAAAATTTAGCATGATATCCTAGAGGTTCTAACAAAATGGTATTCACTGACCATAAGATTCAGTTTTAGCCCTTCAATTAGCAACTTATAAAACAGCCCAGTATAGCTTGGACCAATTTAGACCCTTACTATTGAGATATGTAAATGGAATTCAAGGCAAAGTTTGGAAACCAAAACATTTTTTTTGCCTTCATCAAAAGAGTTTTTGGTTTCCGAACTTTGCCTTGGATTCAGTTTATATATTTAAATAGTCAGTATTTTGTGAGATGGGCAACCATATGGATTTGATTAGTAAATAAATAAATAAATAATAAATATAGGTATATGAATAGATTTACAGAAAGTCCTCACTTAATTACCATTTGTCAACCTATTCGTCCTAACGTTTTTCAGAATGAACTTGATATTAAGTGGTTAAAAAACAAATGGCTTATTAGAAGAGATTTGTAGTATGTATGTATCTTATATTTTTCTGTTGCTTTGTCTTTTGGAAATCTACTTAATTTTAAAAATTGATATTTTGGAGTGAGTTTTGTGATTTTAATAACTTTAAAGAATAGTGCATATAGTCTGGTTCCCCATATGTAGCTACCTATGAGAACATAAAAAAATTGTCTGAAGGGTGAGATTTATCATTCCCTTCAATAAAATAAGTAGCTTTGTATAATACCATATCTTTATAACCTAGTGATTAATGTTAAGTTCGTCTGGCTATGAGTTTAATTCATTTGTTTTTTAAAGAGCTTGGATTTTTGAAGGTCCAGTGAACTTCAGAGAATTAGTCAGTTTATTCATTAAAAAGTAGTATTCAGGGCACTGGATTACTTTCCTTCATAAAAAATCAATAAAGCATTTGGTAGAAAAAACTGTAGATATGTCTCATTCCTGTACAGAATATAGGGGAGAAAACCACTGATTGGTGGCATGCACATGGACGCATACACATAGACACACTTTGAGTAATACATCACTGAAAAGAGCTGTTTTGTAATGGAATTTGTAAATGGAGCCATTATACAAAGATACTTCATGGATTAGCCAAAAATTAAGTTGACTGGTGCATCTTGTGAAGATTTTATGAACTGCTGACTCTTACAGGACAGCTATGTACTGTATCATTAATGCACAATTTACAATACACAACAGTAAAAACAATAAAGATGCAGGATATATAATCCAAAAGGAACTTGGAGAAAATCAACAATCAAACAACCAAAATGCCCTACGAGGGGTTTACCAACAATTCTAACTCATGACCTGGGAATAGAGCCAGATTTTAAGGGCTCATTTAAACAGGGCCAAGGTAGGGGTCATATGTATCTCAGGTGGGATAGTGTTCCAGCAACGCCATGACAGAGAAAGCCCCCTTGTTGGGTCCCACCAGGCAACATTGCTTAATTGATGAAAATGCCAACTCTGTCAGACGTTATGGGATGGGCAGGGACTACAGGAGATAGGTGTTCCCTCAAATAACCAGGCCCTATACCTGGAAGACTTAAAAGGTGGTAACTAGAAAAGGGGCAACCAACCCTGGGGGTGGCCAGCACCTTAAAGATACTCCCATATGTTAATATCTTTTCGATCACCAGAATCTTGGAAGATATTATTATTTATGTATGTATTTGGTTTTATTGTATTTTTATACTATTTTTATTCTATTTTAACTGATATTTATTTGTTGTTTTTACTGTAAACTGCCCAGAGTCACTTCCTCGTGAGATGGGCGGTGTATAAATTTGAAATACACATAATAAATAAATAAATAAATAAAACTGGCACCTTGAATTTTACTGGAAGCCTACCAATAATCAATACAGCTCTGTGACCTGCCCATAACTGCCCATTCCACAAAAGAGAAGTAGTTAAGAGGGGAGAAGAAAACAGAGAGGAGCTATAGATATTGAGACATAAATATCAGTGAAACAGAAGTCTGTGTGAGGAAGAAGCCATATTTGCCTATTACAAGCTTTAGGAACATTTGTTAGCTACAAAAAGTTGTGCCATTAGCATACTAGAGAGTATTGATTTTCAAATGTCTTCTGTTTGATCTTAACAAGGAGGAAAACGTCAGAATTAGACCTTTGAAAATCTATAAATATATGTGGCACAGAGTAAGAATAATGAAAAATAGATTATAGCATTGGTTAGCACATTGAACTAGCTGAGAGAGAGAGAGAGATGCTTCTTTAAAGATTTAATAATAATTTTAAGCATGGGTTAAATACACTGATTTTGCTATCAAGTGTAGCTGTAGCAACCAAACTAGCAGATTCCTACCTTAACCTTGTTACGTTGGTACAAATTGGCCAAGCTTATTGACTGTCATCCAGTATTAGGTGTTTGTCTGAAAGAGGAATGGAAAATTTTCAGGCACTGTTCAGCAGTGGCAATCAGCTAAAATATTCCTCCCTTTGTTTTCTTATAAATAAGCGATGTACTTTTTCTGGTTTTCTTGGCACAGCATTTCAGGAGGTCTCAAATTGTGCCAAGATGTCTGCAAAACTCTGAGGCAAAATCCATGGACCCCCAAATCATGTATTAAAATGGCTAAAATCTCACAATTTTTAAAAGTGCTCTCAGATTGTATGCATTTTGTAGCTACAATCTGAAGAAGTTGCTCCAGAATCTTCCTGTTAAGTAGTAGCTGAAATTGACAGAGGGAAGAAGTCTTTAGGTTACTGCTGCCGTTGCTAAGTTGAAGAACTTGAAATTCCATTATAAAACATCAGTGGAAGTCAAAATTAGTGGTGTGCAAAGGACAAACAATTTGAAATACTACTTTGAGTTTTCTGGAAGCATATCAATGCTGTATTGCCAGTTCTGGAAGTGTTCTGAGTTTGAAATAGCTCCAAAATGGTTGCGGGGGGGCGGGGGGGATCTCAGAAAGTTTTGCACTTCAAAATGTTTTGCACATCTGTAGACATAACGTTTCTCAGCATATACTTCCATCATTGGGGGAGAAGAGATCACAGTTTTTGGCTGGTTAGGAAAAAGAGCTAGAAGGGATTGGATATTTAGGAATTTGATATTTACCACAAAGACAGTAAAACCAGTCAACCCCCCTCAAATCATTACTTGTAATTTGGGGGGGGGTGATACTTGTCATCCGTTACATTAAAAGTAGCTGTCAAAAATGAAGGAATGAGCAAGGGGTGCAAATGGCTGCAGATACTAAGGGCAGTTCCACACGACAGCCTTCAGCTGCTTGTCTCCCATGTTGATACCCACTGGAAATGAGGCTGGATTAAGAAGTTGCTGTCTGGGTTTCAGGCTTTGGCAGTGATGCCAGCTCCTGTTGATGGATTTCCCGATGCATTACCCATCCCATCTATGCTTGGAAAGTAATGCCAATTGCTTTCCTTTCTGTGGGTGGTTCCTTGGGAGCCCCTGGTTTCCATTGGGATGAGCAAAGAACACCCCGTGTCATGGAGTTGTACCTTAGAGCTACTCTAGCCCAACCCTCTGTTCATTGCAGGCGTGGTTTGCTCCCAATGAGCATTTCAATGGTCCATCAGTGGACCAGTGGCATGGGCGTAGAACCATGCCACCATTTTACTGGTGCACTATTCTTGCTGTCATTTGAACTAACTGGAACAGGAAGTTGGCAAACCTTTGTTGATTTTGCCCTGGACCTTGTGGTTCTGCCCAAAGAGATGTTTTCTTCCTGCCCTTGGCTTTTCAGGCCCTATTAAGAGAGCTTCCACAAGCCAAACATGTTACTGTAGTCTAGTATAGGGAAGCTGGGAGGCAATCTGTGACGGGAGAGAAGAGAACATTGTTGTTTCTCCATTGTCTTTACAATTGTCAGGAAAAGGTTTGGGGTTTGCTTACTTCCTTGCTATACTTGCCTGCATAAGTGCACCCACACACATGCATGCACAGAGGATCCTTGCCTCTCACGATTTCTCTTTCTTGCAGCCGTTCCTTCCCCCTCTGTTGGCCACTCCCAGCCTCCTGCCCCTTCTCTGTTTTCAGGCTTTTAAGTAATCTTCATGGGAGTGACGTAAAAAGAGAAGAAAAAGGGGAAATCCATCCATGTCACTGGCTCATCAGTGGACTGGTTCAAAAGCAAAACAAAGGTTCCCTGTTTCGCTAGTCTAGCAGCCCAGGATGAAACGGCAGTGCAGGGAAGCAACCAGTGACTGGAGGGGAAGGGCTGTGCCTGGCATAGCACCCACTAGCCAACTGAAGTGGAGTATTGCCTGCAAGAAGTGAAGCCCAGCAGCCAGATGGCACAGTGCCATTTGTGCCTGGAGAGATTAGAAACACTACTTTTGATTGTGCAACAAAAGAAGATCGGCAGAGGTTGCCTTCACCCTTCGCAGTAGGCAAGAGGCAGGTTGAGAACTACAGCATGTATTCACGTCCTCAAGAACTGATAAGTGGGCTGTTCACGTACTGGGGCAAGTAGGATATGCAGATGAACCCTAGAGCTATGTGATACATTTAGATTTGATTCCAGAAATGTGCTTCAGAGCCCATAGGGCACAAATGTAGCGTCTGTCTTTAAAGCAGCAATACCTCCTCCCTGGATCCCTGCTGCAAAGAGGCAGTCATGCAATCCTGGGAAAATGCTGGAAGTGTATTAAAGAGTTCTGGACAGTTGCTGTGTTCATGCTCCTGCACGCTCTGAAGCACCATTTTGGAATCAAATGTGAAACACTGCACATCCCTAGCAGACATTACTACTGTAAAGTGGGGGTGTCTTTGAGGATTGGCCTGAATGTTAGCTACTGCAACAGAGAGGCTGTGTTGCTGGTGAATTTCATCCTGTTCGTAACACCTAAATGGGGCTTCTCTCTTTTTTCTTTCCTCATCTGTATAGTTACATTTTCCCCATCTCACGTCTGTCCTTTTTTTTTTTTTTTTTCCTTTTCCTTTTCTTCCCCTGTTTCCCTTAGAAGGAGGTAGGGATATCTGTATATATTTGTATGTTGTTATGTATGAGAGGGAATGCTTGGCATATGCATGTAGGGGTCAATTATGTTTGTATATCCCTATATACAAACATAATTGACCCCTATATGCATATGTGAATTAGTAGTTAATTCACGGGCGAGCCAGTCTGGCCTAGTGGTTAAGGCATTAGAATAGAAACTGGAAGACTGTGAGTGCTAGTCCTGCCTCAGGCATGAAGCCAGCTGGGCAACCTTGGGCCAGTCACTCTCTCTCAGCCCTAAGAAGCAGGCAATGGCAAACCACTTCTGAAATCTTGCCAAGAAAACTTCAGGGACTTGGCCAGGCAGGTGCCAGGAATCGACACTGACTTGAAGGCATAGACACACAAAAGAAGTTAATTCAATTAATAAATTTTCATTTTTTCTCCTGGCCCTGCCCTTTTTGGGAATATGTGCTTGGTCTATGCATGTATCAGTTTATAAACACACAAGGATACACAAATATCCCATGCACACATTTATTGGGTAGGAACAGGGAATCTCTAAGGTTGTTTTGAGCTGGAGTTGGCAAGGTGGGAAAATGGCATTATGCAGTATTTTTGTCAGGATCATCTGCCTACTCTTCCTTTTGGGGGAGTCCCTTAAATTCAGGGTTGTTTTTCTTTCAGGTAAATGCAGTAGATATTGGCAATTAAAGAAAGAGCTCCCTCTCTTCCAACATCTAGCAGTTTCTTGCCTAATTGTCTGGTGACCAGATAAGTGGCTATTTACCAAACGCTTCTTGATTGGCACAATTATATTTATTGTTGGTTCATATTAAAGAAAAATTGCCTAGTAAGTCATTTAAAAACTCTTTTGGGTATCATGCATGTTTATTATATGGACTTATTTGTGTTGTATTGGGGAGGAAAACCAAAATATTTGGGTGGCCTTTTTTTCTCTTATGTCAATGTTGCTTGCTAGCTCTGATTCCCTATGCCAGTGTCTTTTGAACTTAGATGCAACTTGGACCAAAGAAACATTTCTAGGAGGTTGACAGCTATGGTAGCTCTGCAGTAACACAGTATTATGATGCAGAAGTCTGAGAAAATTTGTCATTGTGCTGCCAGAGGTCTTGCTGTATCATTATGTTGTTCCCTTTTCACTGTCAGAACGTTGACAGAGATGGCATGGAATTGGCCTGGTATTGCAGAATTTGCTTTATTGCACATCTTTGGCTTTTGCTTGACAAGTTGTCAGTCAAACAGTTTCTAAATAACAAGATTTATTATGGCTCCCACCCAGATGGCCTTCCAGAGGGCGTTCCAGAGGGCGCCAGAAGACCTGGCTTTTCTCCCCAGCTAGGGTGGTTAGAGCCCCTTGCTGGTTGTGTGATATGTTTTGGTGTGGTTGACCAGATTTGCCATCTTTTTTAATATTTTCTATTTGATTGTGTGTTTGTTATTTTTGTTTTTGTATATATACCTGCTATTACAAGTTGTTAACATTCTAAGTATGACTATGCTTGTTTTATAAACCTATGTCTTTGTATTGGTCTATGACTGCAATAAAGAACTGAACTGAACTGTATTATATTGTGAACTGCCCAGAGTTCAACTGAGACAGGCAGTGCCTAAATCAAATAAATAACAACAGCAGCTGAATTTAATGTGGTGCCAAGCCAGCATTTTTAAATCATAGTTTGTTAATCATGCAATGAAAAACAATTCCACTGTGGATCCTCTGCAGGGCACATTTGGGAATTTTGTTCCCAAGTGATCCACAGTGAAACAGAGGGTGACAAGGAATAAACTCCAGCTAGGATTTGTCCTTCTCTAGGGGGAAAAAATGCAATGGACACTGATGGTAGTTTCATTTATTTTCTGAAACACGTAAGAAAGTTCAGTTCAAAGGCCTCTTCTGTATTCTTTCACTTCTGAAAAACTCAAAGAGCTTACAATAGTTTCTGGAATTACCACATGGCTACTGTGAGCAAGCAAGCTGTTTATGTGTGTACGTATGTGTGTGCCTGTGTATGTTACAGTTAAAACAAAGATGGCAATGATTTTTCAGCCACACTTTAGAAAGCAAATATAATCCTAGTCTACTTATCCTGGCCAATCTGGTATACCATTTTTATTAGATTTTTAAATAAAAAAGTGCTGACCCAGCCATTTTTCTTCTCCTTCTGCCTCAAAGACAAATAAATGGACGTTTCATCTTGCCTTTAAGAGGCCAGCAGTTAAAAATTCTGCATTGCTAACAGGTAAATATTAGCACAAACCATGTGTAATTATTACACAGCCTCTGTCCCACGCCACGTTACAAAATCAGTTTTGGACTTGATGAAATAAAGTGTTTATTTATGTAGCTCAAAGGATGTGGTGCATTCAGACATAGCTACACTTCAGATCCTGAGGCTAAGCTTGCTTTCCCATTTTAATAGATAAAAGTAAACTTAATGCAAAATGGATGCTAAATACAGGCCTTTGATATGGATGCCAAACTCACTAAAATAAAATAAACAGCTTCAGTCTCAAGGAAAAGGTTAAATAATTGATTATTTCATAACCCTGTTGAAATGCCTCGTATTTTCTTCCATGATTTTACCCTCAACCATATTATGAAAACTCTGGACTTGAATTCTCACTACTCACCACATTGCTTGAGATCTAAAATAATGAAAATTGGAAAAATCTTGTACAAACCTGAGAGCAGAGTGCAAGATACAGAAATTGATCAAAATATTACTCTTAGTTTAACCATATTTAAAAATGCTTTTCTCCTTTGCAGCTATAGAACAAAATTGTCTTTATCCTCATCTTTTGTACAAAAGGCATTTTACATTACCAGATTAAACTTAAATTGCAGCATGAGACAGTGAAGAAAAATGCAGTTGCTCTTTGATCCTTCCGGATAACAAAAACAAGGAAAAAAGGGGGAAACAACAGTAACAAATGCTTCTAATCTCAAACCACTCTTTAGAGTGCGAAATGATCTATATGAAGAAGTTCTGATAGTCTTTTCAGGCTGAAATCAGCTACAGTGATCATAAGGCACAGCTGGCAGAACATGTACAGGTCCTGATGGATTCATATTTCTGTCAGCTATATTAGCAGCGGCAAATTTGGCTCCCCCATTAGTAGGAGATTACTATGTATGTAAAACCATATTTGGAGTATCTTCTTTCATTCTGTCTCTAAGAAGATAAGGTAGTGATCTTTCCCCCAGGCAAAAAGCAGCTTAATTCAGAGTTCACAAATCAGTGAATTAATTCAAATATGTGGCAGAGAGATTTCATCTAGACAGTATTTCACAGTGTCTGTCCCACAAATATAAAACATTTGGAATGCATAAAAAGTAGTAAAAATAGGAAATGAAGATTTCTAATGGTAGGTGTAATCCAGAATCCTCTGTTTGTGGAAAGAACCTGGAAGAGGAATAGCTGTAAATTGTATCTCTTCTGTTCTGTGTTCAGCTTATCCATTCCCCAGCATTATTTCTTCCTCTGCTTGAGGCTACTGGGATAAATGTACTCCATCTTCAGCTGATAAATGAATAAAGGGCAAACAGATAAGAGTTGAATGAGATACTGCAGATTGAAGTATCAAGAGTACCTTGTTCTGTATACATTACTTAGAAAAAAAGTAACATCAGAAAACCAAGGTATAAAGTGCTGAAAAACAGGTAATTGTAAAGTTTAGTATCAATAAAGTGCCAGATAATAAAATGCAAATTTCATGCAACAGGATTGTCAAGAACTGACACAAAAAACTAACACTGGCATATAGTGACAGTAAGAACTTATTACCGTTACATCCTATCTCTCAAAGAAGTAAAACAGTGCAAATCAGTTCCCATTTAAAAATCACATAATGTTCTGCCTTTTTGCATATTTGATATAACTGCATGCAACAATAGTTTATGTATTTATTTATTGTCTCCTTTTAATACCACCTGACGTAGGGTCTCTTATGATGCAACTTCTAGGTATAGTTCAAACTAAAAAGTGAAGGCCAAGAGACTTTTCTCAATAGCGCTCAGCAGTCCCAGAGCAGTCCAAGATTTTACTGGAGAGTAACTGACAATCACATCATTCAAAACCCCCAGCTAGTTATTTGAACAATTTGATAGGAATTCATGTTTCTATGTACTTGGCCTGATCCTGCAATCAGAGTTGCTTAGTTTTCCCACATTTCACAATGACCGACTGAAATTGTAAGCCTTCTTGCATTGAACTCCTACTTTTTAGAATCAACTTCTGCTCAAACTACTTTGGAGTCTGATCACATGAGATTTTTTTTTAACTTGTTTCAGTAAATTTAGGAAGTTGGAAGAACCATTGTTTTAGCCTGCAGTATACAATACTGGTTTAAATTATAGTAGTGCTGGGGTTGCTTGTATATCTGTGTCTGTGTATGTATGCACAGCAAGAATACTTAGAGATGTGAAGAGAGCTGCATGTCAGAAGCAACAAAATCCCCACTTTAGAGACTCCAGTTGTTGTTTTTCCTGTCCCCTTAGTGTTCTGCTTCAGGCAACAGAATATCTTCAACCAGCCAAGAGAGAGGGTACACTTCTGCATTCAGGGCCCCCAACTTGATGATTATGAGACTAGGCAGTTACATAGCTTAGTCCATTTCATTGGTTTGGGGCTTCTCGGTCTGGAAAAGCAGCAAATTTCTTTAATGCTTTTGTTCTTTATTGATCTCTTCTGTTTTTTATTTTTGATAACGAGTGTGATGCATTCTTTTTTCCCCCTTGCTAAGGTTCCTTTTGTGTATGTTACAAAAATGTGATATATAACATTATTACTAATATTGCAATAATAGTGAAAACTGATGTTCTTCAATGTTCTGTGCTAGTATTTGCTGATAGTTATGTTTTCATCAAAGGCTTTGGAACTCAATATACATGCTTTTTCCTTTACATAATCCAATTCTCATCTGTTTAATGCATGGTGTAAGTGAAAATTAAAATTGAGACATGCATAAAACATGAATGAGCCTCACATATTCATGAGATGTAGATATTCTTATTCAAATATATTATATAGTACAAATCTTCTTTGTGTTGTCCCAGTGTGAATGGCAGTATTTAAGACTATTTCTTAGTAACAGGTTTCTCTGGTATATAATTACTGAATACTAGTCTGAACTTGGGGGCAAGTAATATGACTCATTTGACAGTAAATATTGAAAACTCTGTGTCCTCACATGAAGTCCTAACAAGATTAAGAATAAGAATAGGAATAAGAAGAAATGGGAGTGGCAGCTTTATTTTAATTGTTAGTACCTACAACATCAGCAAAATGATGTCATGTACTTCCTGAAAAGGTTGCTGACTTTAGTCCTTGTCTTCATGCCAATTTTTGGAAGCACTCTGAAGCTCATGTGTCAAATCTTCATAGTTTTAAAAGCCCAGCCTAAAGAGAGAAATTGAATTGTTTCCCCATAAATGTTGATAGCACTCTCAGGAGTTTGTATATGGCTATTCAATCTGTATGTGTCTCTCTTTTGCTTTCTCTCCAGGCTAATACATGGAGGACAGCTGTTAAATGGATTGGCAGGTCCAACTGTAACAAGTGCTTCTCCACTTCTTTCTACTACATGGTTTTCACCAGATGAACGTGCTACTGCCACAGCTATTGCATCATTGATTAGTTACCTTGGCGGAGCATGTGCATTTTTAGTAGGACCTTTAGTAGTTCCAGGGCCAAATAGCACATCAGCAGTTCCACTTGTGTTTGAAAGTAGTCCTGAGTACATAAAGGACCGAATTGAGGCTGTATTGTTTGCAGGTATCTAAGAAATAATTTTATACTTTACTGCATTATGTACATCTGTTATGAATTTGCTACTGCCCTCTAGTGATTGTTCATCTGGGGGAAAAAAACTATTGCTACAAGAATAGAGTTATTAGAATTATTTGCTCTTTATGTTAAAATGCGAAACCCTAGTTGTGTGTATTAGCTATACATTTTTTTTTCTTCTTGAATGTAACCAATCGTATCTATGCAATTCACTTGGCAAACATTTTTCCACTAGGATGCGGCTATGTTAAAATAGAACTGACCCTCCTATTCTTTTTTTAGTGTTTCACTGCCAGTTCTGTTTTTCAGACATCAATAAAATACAGACCTCATGTCTAATTCTGTGAGTGTCTTTATATTGTAAATCAATTTAAGGTTATTAATAAAATAATTTCAATTTGATGTAGATTTTGTCTCACATAATTCTATAGATCCGTAGTAGATAATTCCTTTAAAACAAAAGCTAATAGAATATGAAAGCATTTTAAAATTATGTACCTTAACATTACTCCATACTGGTTTAGCTAGACATATTGATTGCACAAAGCAAAATTCAGTAGACTGATTTGATCAAATTTGAAGTATCAGTTCAGAATAAATGCTGCTTATTTTAGAAGTGATCTCATACTCTAATAGAAGTATACACCTAACAAGTGATTTTGTTCAGTGTGCCAGCCAGCTGATCATATTCTTCTCTAGAATATCCCATTCTGTTTTCCTCTCACCCTTCCTTAGTCTTCCCCACCATTATATGCTGTACCATTGAACATCATCAGTTATCACTGAGGTTATTTGAGGGCCCATTTTTTATATTATAGAAGACTTCATATATTTTATAAAGTGCTGATACCTCTATCTAATCTCTCAATAGCCCTGTTTCAGCCACCATCCTTTGGCACTTACCAACTGAATTTGCTCTAAGTATAAATTATATTGTCTGATGCCACTATCAGTTAAGTTGCTCTGAAGGGCAGAACTATGCATAGTACAAATGCAGTATGGCTACAACTTATGGCATTGCTTTGCAAATTATTTGTTGCAATGAATACATTCTGTATGGGTTTACTTTTACAGTCTTAACAATTTAATTGAATTTAGCATATTTGCTACATTTTTATTCTTCCCTTAATAGTCATTAACATTATATTTGAAAACAAAAGAAATTAAGCCAAAGGCTGACACAGTGAGAAGCTAAATGTTTTTATAGGAAACTGATTGAGATAAATTTATCTACTGGTAGGCATCTTGAGATAATGGATCTGTTGTTTGCTTAGGCCTGTTTGCTGGTTATTTCTTCATAACATTCATACTGGAATACTATTTCTCCTGAATCTGGTTTCATATATTTATAGGTTATTTCCCACAATTTTGAGCAAAAAAGCCACAAATAGTACCCGGAAAGAAAGTAGGTCCCCGTAGAGAATATGAGGTCACAGCTATCAATGTACCATAACCTAGATTTGAACAAACATAAATTGTAACTAGAAATATGTGCAGAACAAGCCCATGATTTCATTCACAGGCTACACAATATAATCTAATTTAAAATATATCTTTATAAAATGAAATGTTAAATTTCTAAATACTGGGGTTTTTTTACGTATCACACAAAAAACTTAAATCTGAGATTTCAGTTGATAATAACTAGACAGACTAAGTCCACAATTTAAAATCTTGGACAATCACTCTCTTAGCCCTAGGAAGAAATCAGTGGCAAATCACTTCCAAAAATCTTGCCATGAAAACTGCAGGGACTAGTCTAGGCAGTTGCCACGAGTCAACGTTGACTCAAAGACACACCCACACCCACACACAAAAATCCTCTTATGTCACTTGGTTCCAGTAGCAAAGCCATATTCACAGGTATCTGAGATGGAATGCTGGTTAGAGATATACTTGTGGTCTCAGTTGTCCAAAATTTTCCTGCTTAAGGAAGGTTCAAAGCAGTAGAGATTGTCCATATTGTAGATATTCCACCTAGACATTCTTCAAGTATAAAGGTCCAGTTGCTGATTTGCATTGTAAATGCTTCTGATGGGTGTAAACACAGATGATGGCAAGTGCTGAGGTTTGGATCAGAGTTTTGGGCTTACGCATTTCTCTGAAGCATCCAGATGATTTGCATTTTTATATGTAGGAAATCAAATTATGTGCACACTGATGTATTCCAGTAGATTCATAATCTGTTTGAATTCTACATGGATTTTTCTTTTATTATTTACTCTTGTGTTTATCTTTCAAAAGTTCTTTCTCTGTATTTAATCCAATAAATTCTCAATTTAACAGACCTAATGATGAGGAAGGAGTGTTTGTTATGGCAGAATGTCTGTTAAATCAGAATGGGTTTTTATGCATTTTATAAATCCTGTGCATTCATAAAACAGGAATAGGATTTTAAGAATGCATATTTTACTTATGTATAACACATATAGCAGATTTTGTCTTTTGCACTTGAAGTATGCTAAATCAAGAATTTGTTCAATCAAAGATTTACTGTGCTGTTTTATTTCTGCTGGCTGGTATATCTTTCTCACCTCTTTCTTCCATTTGATATTAGGGTGTGATAGCCTCATTGCAGCTTACATTTCCTTATAATTAAAACCACGACTAGAATATATCTCAGTTGATTTCGTAACTGCATTGTTTTTTGAGGAAAAACTCAGGGAACTCTCTTCTTGTATTTCCTTTCGCCTGAAATGTTTTTTTCTCCATGTTCATTTCAGTCCCATAAAAAATGCCTGTTGCTTTTTTCAGTGATGCAATTAACTTATAATTAATTTTCTGCTATTTGAATTTGTGGCTTTTGTTTGCTATTAATCACTCTTATTAGTCACTTCCTCATGAGATGGGTGGTGATGAAATTTGAAATATAAATAAATAAATACATATATTGTCCCATTAAAGCTACAACTTATGTATTTGACTCCAATATATACCTTTGCTATTTTACTGCATTTCTGAGATGAATGCCAGTTACTGCTATTGTTTATTGAAAGGAGGAATAGGTGATGAGACTGATAGTGATAGTCAGGGAATGGGGACTGCGATCAGACAATATTTATATGCTCATTTCATGAATCTAGTAAGCCACTTTCCGGGTCATATTCTCTTTTGTTCCCATTGCACTTTAAAGCACATTGAGAACATTTTGGGATAATATACGTATATTTTATTATAATCCATTTCTTTCTCTGGTTTCTTTAATTGTGTCCTCATAGAATTTGGCATTGTGGCCCTGATATTCTCTGCAGCGCTAGCTTACTTCCCATCGCGTCCTCCATTTCCACCCAGTGTGGCTGCAGCTAGCCAGAGACTCAGCTACGGAAGAAGTTTTTGTAGGCTGCTAAGGTATGTATACAGTGGCTAAGTTAGTATAGGAAGTCAGCATAGTTTCTGCCTCTTTTTATTTATTTGTTTGTTTATAGCCTTTGTTTGTTCTAAAGCAGTTTATTGCATTTTGAAATTGTGGAATCTCATTTAACTAGTATGGTACAACAAAACATGTAATATGATATTTATTATGTTGAGTGTTAAGTTGAACTAGTTATAGACAAGTGTATCTTATAAGACGTTAAGGACAGAAAAAGGGAAATTCACGTCAATACCCAACTGTGCCTAAAAAATAAAATATGCACTATATTTACTATGTTTCCAAAAAGTAGGAAGTGGACCTGTCTATTGAGAGTGGCATGCATGGAATAATTTTCTGTAAACCAAATTCTTAGCAAGATTAATTTATTACCCAGTCCTCTTTCTGGTGGTAGTTTCCTCGTTGTTTGCATTCTTGCAGTAACAGTTCCCCAGTTCTGTTTTTTCCATCATCTCCTTGCATGTCTTGGGAGTTCAAAGATGACTTCTAAATAAATTCATTGCAGAGAACTTTTGTACTGCAGGTACAGAGACTGCAGGAATTGAATATTTTGGTTGATTAAGGAGCACCCTATTTGCCACTTGCTTTTTGGGGATCAAAAACAGAATGAGATAATTGATACAAATTGTGTCCTATCCAAGATGCTAAACAAGAAAGTGGCAATTCCATTTAGGACATTTGGCAATCCTACTCATACTGTCATCTAAGAGCCAGCTTTCTGTCTGCCACCAAGCTGTGTTGTAAAAATGTTA
The DNA here is from genome assembly GCF_059951505.1 of Python bivittatus. NCBI lineage: Eukaryota > Metazoa > Chordata > Lepidosauria > Squamata > Pythonidae > Python > Python bivittatus. The sequence goes on from NW_028277075.1 coordinate 82,614,752, forward strand.
CTGTCAAGTAAAGACTTGAATAACAACTAGATCTGCAGGTGGAATATAAAATATCTACTGGCACGGCTTCATCTGAGAACTATGAAAATAAAAAGGACTTTTGATTCATGACACTGAATCTGAGATTCCTATAAAGTTAAATAGTGAATTATAAAAATTTTAATGTACTATCCTTTTAATAATAATGAAATAACAGAGATTTAAATAGTAAACATGTTTCTGGTTTTTGAGGCTTTGCTAAAGCTGATTAATTATATGAAAAGCAGTCTAACTCATTGTTAACTACTTATAGTGGCACTCTAATCTACTTTATTTCCATTTCTTCATTCACCTTATCTTTCGGATTCCTTTCATTAATATTTTTCTCCCAAGCAGTTTTTTAGAAGTAATCCACTCATAGGAGAATTGCTTTTACCTGACCAGATAATGTATCATATGTACTCAGTGCAGTATAAAATAGTGCAGATTTCATAATCTTAAAGGCAGAGATATTTTACCTATTATCTTTAGGGGTAATTATTGTGTGAATATATTCATATGCAGTAATATTTGTTTGGTTACTTTCCGATCACTTAAAACTTAATGAAGGCTTAAGGCATTATTGGTCAGACCAGTAGGGTTACAAAGGAGCTCTTTTTTTAATTAATCATACCATGTAAACTAATTTTAGCCAGAAAACATAGATGTCTGGATAAACAGTATACCTGTTTCACATATAACAAGTGAAATTGCTTTGAATTCTGGCTTATTATTTGCAAACAGCACTTGTTGCTTCCATTGACTCTTTGTGGCACTGGGAGCAATTACAATAATCTAGGAACTCTGCAGGTTTGTTTTCTTTACAGTGATGTCTGAACTGAGATTCTCAACTAATAAATCAGAATGTGATGCCAAAGTTGTTTTTGGCTTCTTTTTCTTGGCTTGTTTGGAAGCATATAGCCAGGAACCCCAGTTTGGACATAATGATAAATAAATCTAGTATTTATTTTTAGCCACAGTTTTCCCACATAATTTCAATTTACATGTGAACCAGCCTTAGTTCCATTCCAGGGTGTTAGCAACAATTATTGCACCAGGAGATGCTATTACTGTGCTGAAGATTATGTGCATCTTTGTCTTGTACGCAACTTGCTCACTGTTCTGTTCTTCCTACTGGTCATTAAATTTCCTCCAGGTGATCAAGGTGATGTACATGATTCTATACTTTTTTCTTTCTTTTTAATCTTCACAGTAACTCTGTGAAGTAAGCTAGATTGGGTTTAGTGAGTGACCCAAAATAAGGTTCATACCTAATGGGGATTTAAACCTGGATCTTCCAATTTTAGTGCAGTATTCTAACCATTTCATAGCAGTTCATCGAATTTGAATCAGTATCAGCATTGATGGCGGCTTTGCATGATCAATCTGAGAAACAGTATTTTTATTGCTTTGTCAGCCCACAACTAGCTACTATAGGATATGCATACTATTCTTTTGATAAATCTCATAAAGTAATTTACACAAAAGTATTAAATTATTAAACATTAATAAAATATTTAATAAAACATTAAAAATAGGCTGAGGGAGAAAAATGCCAAAATTTCCCTGGGGCAAGATTAAAAAAAAATATTATGAGCCTTTTTTTTTTTAGTAAGTCAGTAGAAGGTCTTAAACTTGTTGATGTGCATTATAGCTATTATATAATGCACATCATGTATTATAGATTCATACTGTTTGTCTACACTAACTCTCTGCTCATTTCCTTGTTTCATAAACATTTTATTGAACATAGCGATGTACCATCAATGCACCAGGCATTGTACTTAATGCCACCTAGAATGGACAATAGATACAGATGGGTATAACCACCAAAGTGCAATGGGAATGTATTTTTATTAGTAGGAAGAACATTTACCCCAAGGTCCCAGTTATGCCTCAGAAAAATCTAGTTGTCATAGTGGTCTTAGTAGCTGTAGCCTGAAGACCTTGAAATGAAGCATGTTCAAAGGGCCCATCACCATTCACTAGCAATGTCCCAGAACAAGGCCCCTTGTTCTAGGCTCAGGTTGACATGAGTATCTCGCATTAATGTCAGTAAATCAAGAAAACCAAAAGAATCTGAATCTACTATAACATTTTCCCCTTGTTTTACGGGGGGGGAGGGGGGAGCCAGCCACTGGTTTGCTTCACCTTCTTTCATGTTGCAATCACAGCAAGAAAGTTAGGTGACAAGGAAGTAACCTACAGTATCTAGCCTAAAACTCCTATTGTTTAATGCCAGGTCAGATATTTATCTCTAATCCAGCAGTTAATTTTGGATGAAAACGTTGCTGCCAGATATTCCATTTTATTTCAGTGCATGCTTCTGCTAAGACCATGCAGGGATTCTGTTGGTGAACTGTCCATCCCACTGCTTAACAGTATCTTTTCCTGAGTTAGCTTGACCTGTCTTGGGGAAGGTATTCATCTGGCCTTGATTTCTCATCGTCAGGATTTCAAGATTCATGCTGAGGCTGCTCATATTGTAATTTATAATTTATCCCACACATAGAGCAGGGCATATCTAGATCTAATATTTTGTTTTGTTTGAATGGAATTGATGACCTGAGAGTGGAGGAACCTTGTGTAGCCCTGTTGTCATGGTTGCATTGCTCTCCGATCATCTCTAGGCTGGGTGTTAATATGAATCTCTGCAAGGCTGGTGAGTTTCCTAAAATGTCTGGTGTTCTAGTGGATTCAGATTCTTTTATTTTTCCTGATTTATTGGCTTCAATGGGAGATACTCATTTTAATAAGGATTTATGGATTTGAATAGTTTTCTAAATGTACTTGGTGATTTTCCTGTCTCCTTAGTCACTTACTCTCTTGAAGTCCTGACTAATTTGTGGAATACTGAAATGGCCTACATAATAATACAGTGGAACCTCGGTTTACGAACTTAATTCGCTCCGTGACTCTGGCCGCAACCCGAATTGGTCGCAACCCGAAGGAAATTTCCCCATAAAGTTCAATGTAATTACCGTTAATCTGTTCTGGCGTGGAGGACAGGGAGGCGGCTATTGCTTGGAGGGAGAGTCCCCCTCCCTACGACCACGTGTCAGGGGCGGAAAATGGCCGCGGACCACGTGTCAGGGTCGGAAAATGGCCATGGACCACGTGTCAGGGGCGGAAAAATGGCCGCGGACCACGTGTCAGGGGCGGAAAAATGGCCGCAGACCTTGTCATGGGAGGGAAAATGCCCGCATATATCCTGCTCGTACCCCGAGGCGGAGTTCGCAAACCGAGGTAAATTTTTGCGTCCGGAGCTGGTCGTAACCCAAAAAGTTCGTTAACAGAGGCGTTCGTAACCGGAGGTACCACTGTATTCTGAACCATTTTTAGTTCTTTAGTAATAACTAGAACTTTAAGAACTAAGAACTTTAGTAATAAGTTTTTTAGTAATAATACTCTGAACCATATTAAGTCAGGCTCCTGTTTAATGAGGAGCTGAGGGCAATGAAATTGAAGTAATATATTTAGGTCTCTGTGTTCCACATGTGTCCAGCCCCAAAACAAAGCTTGGAACACCGCTTCCAGAAAAGAAGGATCAGTTTCTTGAAAACAGCTTGACCACTTAGAGAATGGCCATATTGGGATAGCCCAAGGAAGGAACAGAATGATTTCAAACAGTCAGATCTGCATGTCCCTAATACAGTCACATGCAGGTGTGTGTTTTATTTATTTGTTTGTTTTGTTGATACCTATTTACTTTTCTGAGAGATTATCTCAGTGGTTCTCATTTGTCTTCTTGTTCCATTATTAGAATATATTATTAAATGAATATTGTGAAGTGTTAGTGATGATTTTTATTGTCTTAGAAAATTATTTTATAATAGGCATTATTTATATCACATGAAACATCTGGGAAATTTTTTTCAATGAGGTGCCACTAGAATGCTGACAAGCCTCAGCAATATTGTTGTCATCTAACTCCAGGAAGGGTCAGTAATGGGTAAATAAAGGTGAACAAACTGAGATTAAATACAGGTAAGATTGAGGTATAGTTGATTTGCAGAAAATTTGTTTCAGGGATTGAGATTCAACCTACTCTGAAAAGGCTTCCTCTGTTTGAAAGATCAAGTTCATAGGTTGAAAGTACTTTTTTTTTTTATTGTGCCTGTATAATTAGTGATAGTAAAGAGAGTATTTGCATAGTTTCAGTTAGTGCCAATTATAACTTTTTCCTGAGAATATCTGATTTGACCAGTTACCCACACTATTGTTGCATCTTGTTCAAACTACTACAATACAGTCTAAAGAAGAGCCTCAGGAAGCTTCATTTGATGAAATGAATTTGAATTATGTTGCTGACTTTAATACTGTGATCTTATCACTGCAAGATCTGTAGAGATTACCAGTCCTTTCCAGATTCAACTCAAAATGTTGGTTTTAATCTTTAACGTCTTTAACAATTTAGAGCCTGGATAACTTTTGTGCTTCTGTTTTGTTCTGACTCTATATGAACATCTGCAAGTTATATATTTAACGTAAGTATAATTAATTCTATGTGGGCTACTCCTGAAGATAGCCTGGAACCCCCAATACAGCTTCCTGATTGTTAAGAGGATGTCTAAATGATACAACATAATACCCACTGAGCATGCTGCCCAGGCTACCCTCTGAGCTGCTGGGCTCAATTTAAGAGATAAGCAATAGTCGGTAAAACAAACTGCTTAGGACTCAACATGAACTATTACCAATAATATCCAATATGTCCACAAAAATCAGATGAGGATATCCTGCTTGAGGTCTCAAAGGTGGTTTGGCTTACAATACGAGCAGTGTTTTCTCAGTGACAATGCACCAGTTGTAGGATTTTCTCTTGAGGGAAGTATGCTTAATTCACTTCATTAGAAAATATGAAGGTGTAGCCCTGGATATATCAAAAAATATTTCCACATTTATATATGAGAAAAATAATGAGTAATGAATGCTTTAAAACTCTTTCTCCTAGCTTTATTCATTCTTGGGTTTGAACCAGCTTAGAATCTGTATTCTTTTTTTATATTTTGGTTTAGATATCTATTTATGTACTTTTCCCTGACAAAAGAATTAAGGATCCTGAAAAGTGGATATTCTAGTGGTAACTAATATATTAATCCGTATAAACATGATTGCTGTGAGGGATTGTGTACAGCAGAGGGAACAGACAAGCTGAAAGCGCCTGATGACCCTGGAGGGAAGGAGATAAATAACAAAAACCAGGTTGTTGTCTTTTCCCTGGTGTCAATATATGGGCACAGTAAAAGGCATTGTTTATGTTAGAGAGTGCTAGGATCAGTAGAAAGGGCAAGCTTGGGGTCTCTTTAGAAAAGTAGAATTTAGAAGTGCCAGGTCAGTCTGTACTAAGGTCACCACATTGTTCTTATCTGCTGCATTCCAGCTGTAAAGGTCATGTTATAATTTACATTGCTTTTGTATTCCTTATGTATCATTTTGAAGGATATATAAACTGTAACCTTTTGGGCTTCAGGACTCTTGTGTTTCTTTGGCGAGGCAGTCAGTGAACACTGTAGCTGTGCATGCCAGTAAAATATACTTTATTGCATCTAGCTCCAAACTCTTTGGATCCTCATTTAGTAGGCAGTTTTCCTACAACATCCGTAAAATTCTTCAAAGGAACCCAAGGGTTATTTAGAAATCTTTCCAGGAAATATCTGAAGTAGGAACTATATAGTACCTTTAACTATAGGGAGGATCATTTACAGATCAATCATGAATCTTTTGTTCTTCCAAGTTCAACATTGTTTTATAAGTGGATTTAGTATATCAGATCTTCCTCTATGATGGGACAAGTTTTTTTTTACATTCATCATTCACAGAATATGTGGTTTGGAATTTAACGTAATTATTTCCTTTGCCAACAGGTAAACTACAAAACTACTGGTTAGGAAACATGAACTTGCCATAATACCAAAACTTCCCCAGGCATTCAGTGTTGATACCCACGGAATGATGTTATTATATCCACAATAAAGAGCAAAGTCCTAAACTCTGAACATAGTGCCAGTTTACTGGAAGTGCCATCAAGACATCTTATTTAGAAATTTTATATATATATATATATATATATATATATATACACACACACACACACACACACACACACACATATACATACACACACACATACATATACATACACACATACACACATACATACACACACATACACGCATGCGCACACGCACGCACACATTGTGTGTGTATATATGTATATATATATGTGCTAAAGCTATCTGTATACATATCTATATATACATGTATGTTAAAGCTATGTGTGAGTGTGTGTGTGTGTGTGTGTAAGTAAGCTAAAGCCTTATGTTGTCCTGCAGTTCTCAAATGAAAGCAGTTAAGCAATATTGTAACCTTTCTAAGCAGATAGCAGCTTTTTGCTTCTTTCATTTACACAAAAGCCGATTCTTTGGGGCTTTTCTGTCAGCTGATGTTTATTTGATGGAATGAGGTTGATGAAACAATTTTCCCAGCTTCCCTTTAGTGAACATTGAAGGTGAATTGTTATTAGAAGAAAAATTTACATCCCTCTATGTGATTTCTTGGATCTTGTTTGGCATTTCAGCATTTTACATTAGTTAGTATTTTTTTATAAGTATGAAATAGTACTGTCTTACATCAAACCTTCCTTTAAGGGTACACTATAAATATAACACTACCCTATTAAAAAGTTTGTGTGAAAATATCTGACTTAGATGAAACTATGATTCTTTCTTTCTCATGTATTTTGTAGGTCAGAGTCATTATTTATTTCAATAAGGTTAAAGAATTTTTAGTAAACGGCATTTTTACAGATAATTTGCTACCTAAGTCGCATCTAAATTATTGGTACCTAATTCACTGTATTTGTTTCTTGGAGCTGATTTTGTTGAATGTTTAAGAAACAGTCATATCTTGGTTGATGGAAATTACTTGCCAAAAACTGTATTTTCTCTATTTCTTCCATGGAATAAATCAATGTAAATAAATGATTGAACACTTTTATATATACTACTGTACCTATTATTGGTTGTTCTTAACAAGCTTACCTTCCAATGCAGTTGGAAGATATTTCTGTAAAGGCAGAGATAAGGCAGGCAAGGAATGGCTTTCATTACAAAAGTGATTCCCATAATTTTGTGCTTTATACTGAAGCTTGTTCCAGAAGATGTGTCACTCAAGAGCAACATTTGGAGATCTGCTCATCACTATACTGTATGTAATCATCTGGAAAAAATCCAGCTGTTTCACAAGACCATTGGCATCCATTTTTGCAGCTTGTACCAGCCACTCACGCTGCATTTGGTTGTTGACAAAGGGATGATCATAGAACTGTAGAGAGAAATGGCATGCAGAAATTGCATGACAAAGAAAATAGAAAATTATAATTGTAACAAACATTATTATCCATTGTTAATTTAGTGATTGGATAAAAGTAACACTGGTTTCTGCAGTTCACTCTCACATCAAGCTTCCTTAATTAATTTTAGACAGTAATTTAGCTCATATGTACAGAACGATATGAGAAAGCATCAGACCTAAGTAAATATACTGGCATTCTTACAGGTATCCTAGCTTTTCAGGATTTAGCAGAGCGGTGTCTAATTCATCTAGTGAGTAATGAACACTAGTCTCTGGAGGTTGTCCTAGTTTTGACTAAGGTATGTGGTATGAAGTATTTAGATATAATCTCTGTATGCCCCCCTCAGGTTCTGCTGTACTACCTCATCATGGTAGTGGGATGTACCTGGGAGGAATGAGCAAAGATGCTGGAGTGTACACCAAGAGTATGTAATCCCAGTGGTGGCACCCAGGGTGTGAAAGTCATCCCACTGTCCAGCTAAAGGAAGCAGGGACCTATATTGGGCAGCTGCAGTATAAGAATATACCAGTGGAGGATGATCAGTGTAATAATAGTGGCCAGTATATCATTTCATACTGTGTAGGAGAATGCAGTGGTAAACCACTCCTATATTTTACCAAGAAAACCACAAGGATAGACAATATAAAGTGATTGATGATATAGTGCCGGATGATAGGGCACTCTGGCTGGATGGCTCTTAATATGCTATTGATGAAGAGCTGAGAATCCTTTGGAGTATTAATGGTGTTTATAATGTGGCCAGGTTAAAGGCTTTGGGACAACTAATGTTGTCATGCAGGAAAAGAAAGTCTGAAGTTGCAACAACTGAATTACAATAGGAACATGGAATGTGAGAAGTATGAGCATGGGAAAGCTCAGCACAGTGAAAGATGAAATGAATCCACTAGACATTGACATATTAGACATCAGTGAATTGAAATGGTCTGGAAATGGACACTTTCAGTCAGAAGATCATATTGTTTACTACTCAGGACACACACACACACACAAAAATGAGTGGCATTTCTTTCATAAGGAGTATGTAACAAATACAGTAATTGGGTACAATGTAATCAATGGTCAAATAATTTTAGTTATACTTCATTATCCAAGTTTATGCTCCAACCACTGATGTAGAAGAAAAGAAGTTTGACAAGTTTTGTGATCAAGTTCAGTTTGAAATAGGCAGAACATGCAAGCAGTTGGTTAGAGACTGGAATGCGAGAGTGGGAAATATTAAGGAGAAAAACGTATTTGGACTGTTTGGCTTAGGAAACCAAAATGAGGCAGAAAAAGGACTTATCAATTTCTGCCAATCCAATTATCTTTTCATTGCTAACATAGTCTTCCAACAACCAAAACAACGTCTGTATACATGAATATTGCCAGATGGAATAGATAGAAATCAAATTTGCAATATTATTAGATAAGGAGGTAGAAGAGCTCAGTTGAAACAGTAAAGACGTGGCCAGGGGCTGACTGTGCAACAAACTGCTCATGTGCAAGATTCAAGTCAAGCTAAAGGTGAAGAAAAAAGCCAGCCAGTTCCCACAATATCATCTTGACCATATATACACAATTTTCAAGCAGAACATCAGGAATCGCTTTGAAGTCCTGAACCTCATTGATAGAGAACCAGAGGAACTATTGAATGAATTTAAAGAACTTGGTAAGGGTGAATATGAAAAGAACTGAGGCCAAGAAACAGAAGGAAACAAACTGGGTATCAGAACTAACAGTGGAAATTGCCAAGAAGAGAAGAGAAACTAAAGCCAAAGATCTCAGGAAAGAACTTAACAAAGACTTTCAGAGAGCTGTTAGAAGACACAAGAAGCAGTATTAACAACCACATCTGTCAAGGCATTGAAGATGAAAACAGACATGTAAAAACAAGGATAGTCTTCCAAAAAATCTCCAAACTCAGAAGCAGTTTCCAACCTTGAATTGGTATGCTAAAATGTGCCAATAGTCAGATAATAACTTATTCAAAGAAGATTAAAGAAGATGGAAAGAGTATACTGAGATTCTGTATAGTACAGAGGTTAACATCCAAGATATCTTAGAAGATATTCCCTACCTACAAGAACCTCTACTACTAGAAGATGAAGTTAGATTAGCACTCCAATTATTATCAAGTTGGAAGGCTACAGGAATTGATGGAATATCTACAGAAATATGGCAAACAGAAGAAGAAACAGTGAAGAACATAAGCAAGCTATGCTAGCAAATCTGAAGAGCAATATATGCCATATGGGTTTTAGTGGCCTGGCATGGCTGCAGTTATGCTGGTATAAGTCAGCAAATAGAGAAAGGGGAGAAGAAGCTCAGTTCTAGCCTTGCAGCTGTACTGTCATGAGGGCTGATGAGCTCACCTGGCTGCTAGCCAGGGCTGTTGTGTAGAGATGTAGATACAGCAGTCCCATTGGTCCAGCCTTGTATATAGGTGTTGGGGACTAGAGCCCTGGAGGGACACTCAGTTGCTGGGCAATATGCTGCCAGACTGACCCAAAATTGGAGAGAGACAGAAGGAGAGAAAAGACTGTGTAAAATGGTGTGGCTGGAGAGAAAAGTTGGAGAGTAAAGTTGTGTGAGTGTGAAGAACAGTTGTTGGTTCCTGGTGAAATGGGAGAAGAAGAGCATGGGTAGCTTCCCTGTAAGAAGAGAAGTCCCAGAGAGACAGCATGTATACCTAAGACCCAAGATGGGAAGGAAGGAATCAGCTGTTATGTTCAGCCACTTCACACAAGACCCAAGATGGGAAGGAGGGAGACGGCTGTCACTGGCAAAGCTCTGGTCTCTGGGGAAGGACTGAGCAAAAGACCCTAAGAGAGGTTCTTCTCCCAACAAAGGAGATGGCTGAGCAGATCTAAGAAAGAAAGGGGACAAGCGGTGCTGAGCACACTAGCCGTAAATCCAGCACATTTTTTTTTTCACTCTCCTGATAAGCCCAGAAATGGGGGACAGTGGAAGTGAAGCAGTTAGCAGGAGAGCTACAGCAGTCTCTGGGAGAGAGATTTAAGGGGAAACCTGACACCAGGTAAAAGTTGGGATCATGTTGTATATACCCGTTGTAAATAGTTTTCCTTGCATATAGTAAAAAAACATGAAATCCTCCACTGTCTTAGTTTCTCTGTGTCAATTGCCATCCTTGCAAATCAAAATGAACCTCCAGTTCTAAAAGAACCCACTTACACTGTGGGCAACAAATTAGAAGAGGTCAGTCTATATACATACAGGTCAGGAAGCCACAGTCCAGACAGAATATGGTGAAAAGGACTGTCTCTAGGTCAGCAAAGGAGCGAGACAAGGCTGTGTATTTTCTTCATATTTATTTAACCAATATGCTGAATATATATTGAGGAAATTGTATTGGAAGAAGTTGAGAATGGTTTTAAAATTAGAGGAAGAAACATCAATAATCTGCACTATGTTAATGACACAACTGTATTCTGATACATGAAAATGCAAATGATCTTCAAGCTCTAGTAATGAAAGTGAAAAAAGAAGACTAAGATTCAATATAAAGAAGACTAACCTAATGACAACAGGTACAGCAACCACCTCTAAAACTGAGAATAGTTATTGAAATGCTGGATAGCTTCTGCTTTTTAGAACTGACTATCAACAGTAAAGGAACCAGCTGTCAAGAAATAAACCATGGATTAGCACTTGGTAGAATAGCCACGAAAGCATTGGGAAAGATATTCAGATGCCATGGTGTGTCTATACGTACAGATCATGCAGAATCATGCAAGCATTGGTTTTCCTTGTGATACTCTATGGAAGCAAAAGTTGGACTTTGAAGAAGCAGGATAGAAAGAGCATTGACACTTTTGAATGTTGGTGTTGGAGAAGACTCATGAGGATACCATGGATAGCCAAGAAAATGAATCCAATGTTCTCACTTGAGGCATAAATACCCAGGCTTAAACTATCATACTTCGGACACATTATGTGAAGACAGTTCTCTTGAGTAGCTTATAGTGCTGGGAAAGATGGAAGAGAAAAAGAGGATGATTACCAGCAAAGTGGATAGACTCAATTACAACAGTGATGGCTGTACTGTTGGAAGACTCAAAGGGCTAGGTTGGAGAAGGTCTGTCTATGTAGTTGCTAAGAATTAACAATAACATGATGACTCGTCATCATCATCATTAATCTCTGTATGCACCAAATATAAAATATTTGAATCTGGGTGGAAGTACATATTATGTTTGTACTCCTGAAACATTGCACATTTTTCCTTCACTTCCTTGTAGCATGATGAATTCTGAGCTCAGTTTATATATATATATATCAAATGGATGAAATATTTGTGGCTTATGTGTGTCTAGTGTAAGGCTGATTTTTAAATTTTGCACCATATCCAAATACAGGGAACAACAAGGGGAGGGGTTATGTTGTACAACCATTAAAATTACATGTTGAGATCAGATTACTGGAGGGGAAGCATAGTTTATCTGTGTGCAGTCTCTTTAAATTTGTTCCCTCCATGTGGATGCCTTTTCCAGACATTTAATAAGTTGTGGCATATTGTATCCTTGCTCTGCCTGAAAGGCCACAGATTTACACACAAATAATTACTTTGGAACCCCAACTCGGATATTCAACCAGTTTGCCTTTTAGAGCAAGCACCCTCCTGACAGTGTGCCTTGCAAGCTATGAATCTACAGGAGGGTGAAGTAAAGAAGGAGAGCAAAATGCTACCTGATACCATCGCCCAACTATATCACAGTCCATATTTCATGGGTGATTGTAAGGAAGAGCCTCTCAGAGAGGGAATACAAATGGAACAGCAGGCAGGAGTTTATTCTTCATTTTCTGTTCCGGCTGACGTACAATTAAAGTACTGAGATGTGTGTGTCACATAAACAGTAAATGAAATTGAAAAATGTTGTTTGAATGCACAGCTTTTATCAGTTACTGGACTGGTTCTCACTGTTTCTACATGTGGTAGTACTCAGATATTTCAGTAAAAAGCTGATGTAAATTCTGTCGACCATAAAACAAAACAGAAGCTGAACTTAAAGTTTGAAGGAGAAACATATTTTACAGTTCATATCTCTGAAATGTGGTCAATCCTTCTCAAATATTATAACTGAAAAGAGCCTGACAATAGCAACATTAAGTAAAACAACAAAATATTGTATTAATTGGTTTTGCCTCAGCAGATATCCTTTAATTGTTCACAGTCATGTTCCTGAAGCGAGCCAAAGATCATTTAGACTAAATTGCCTGTTAGAATGCTGTACTATCCACTTGTAGCCTCCAGGAAAATCTACATATATCACTCAGTGTTGCCAGAAAGAGAACGTTATTTAAATATGAATACTGCATCGTAGCTCCAGATAAATAAAGCAAAGTTTCACCAACTAACTTTATGCTGCCTAATTTAGTGCCTGTTGTGTCCTTGAGGATTCATAGGAGGAGGAAAGTATTGCACTGAAATTTGATTTCTTACTGTTGGCAAACCTGTTTCTATTCTTTCTTTTACTTTCTAGTAACCCCCGGTTTCTGATGATTGCTCTGGCCTATGCAATACCAGTGGGTGTTTTCTCAGGATGGTCTGGTGTTCTCGATTGGATATTAACTCCAGTTCACATAAGCCAAGTATGTGTATATATGTATTTTGTTTTATTTATGGAATGCTGATGAAAGATTGGTTTTGTGATTTAGAACTAAAATAACAAGCAGAATGAATGGTATCCTGTAAAAGTTAAAAATGGTCTTGTAGAACTTGTTCAAGGTCTATCTGAGCTGCTTCATATCTGAATATTCAACTTTGGAAAAAGCCTGAACCTTATTTTGTTGGCCTCAAGAAGAGAGACAGTAATTTTAAATTTTATTGCTAGTTCACAAGTGTGAATTTGAAAAACCAGAGCTTAACAATAGAAGAGAATATACAGTATGTAGCTCAGGGTTCAACTGTGGAGTCCTTGGGGTTCCCTGAGCTTGGTTGTTTTCTTGCAAACGTTTCATTACCTGGCTAGGTAGCATCTTCAGTGCTAGAATGGAATGGGGTTTGCTTTCTGTTTATATACAGTGGCTTGCCCTGCCAGTGTTAGGTAGGGGGTTCTTCTCCTAGTAGTTCCTTGATTAGAGTATTGTTTACTGCTTGATTGTCTGGTATGATTGCTGGTGAGGAGGCATTCTGGTCTTTTGTTTCCTTTTATTGCCTCTTTTGAATAGTATGTAGATGTTGTTTAACTCTACGTGCCTGTTGATGGCTGACTTGTCTGAATAATAATAATAAATAATAATAATAATAATAATAATAATAATAATAATAATAATAATAATAGGATTTCTCCCCCGCCCATCTCCCCCACAATAGGGGACTCTGGGCGACTTACAGAAAACATTAAAACTATAAATATATCTAAAACACATAATACATCCAAAATTTAAAACAATACTAAAAAAAAGGAAGATCCAAGAAGATGGAAAATCAGGCTGTGGAGAGCTGGCCACTATGGGGCTAGCCATCCTCCTGCTTGAAGTATTCCCTCCCTGTCCCAGGCCAAGTGGCAGAACCAGGTCTTCAAGGCCCTTCGGAAGGCCAGGAGCGAGGGGGCCAATCGCACCTCCGGGGGCAGAATGTTCCAAAGAGTGGGGGCTACCGCAGAGAAGGCCCGCCTTCTGGACCCCGCTAGATGGAGTTCTTTTACTGAGGGGGTCAGAAGCATGCCCTCTCTGTTCGATTGGGTGGGATGGGGTGAAGACATAGGGGAGAGGCGGTCCCTTAGGTAACCTGGCCCCATGCCATGTAGGGCTTTAAAGGTAATAACCAACACTTTGAATTGGACCCAGAAGCAAACCGGTACCCAATGCAGCTCGCGGAGCAACGGTGTTACATGGGCCCTTCTTGGGGCTCCAAAAATAGCCCGCGCGGCCACATTCTGGACCAGCTGTAGCTTCCGGATACTCTTCAAGGGTAGCCCCACGTAGAGCGCATTGCAGTAGTCTATCTGGGAGATAACAAGGGCATGAGTGACTGTTCGAAGGGCATCCTGATCCAGGAAAGGGCATAACTGATGCACAACCCGAAGCTGTGCAAAGGCCCTCCCTGCCACGGCTGCCGCCTGCTCTTCAAGCAGGAGCCGTGAGTCTAGGAAGACCCCCAGATTACGCACTGGGTCTGTCTGGGATAGTGCCACCCCATCGAGCACCAAAGATGACAAAGTCCCGGATACAGAGGAGCCATTAACCCACAGCCACTCCGTCTTACCAGGGTTCAGCCGAAGCCTGTTGTTTCCAGTCCAGACCCTTACAGCCTCCAGACACCGAGAAAGGGCAGTCACGGCATCACTTACTTCACCTGGGATGGAGATGTATAATTGTGTATCATCAGCATATTGATAATACGTCATCCCATGATGGCAAATGATCTCACCCAGCAGTTTCATGTAGATGTTGGAAAGGACCAGAGAGAGAACCGAACCCTGCGGCACCCCACAAAGGAGGGGCCAAGGATGGGACCTCTCGCTCCCTATCAACACTGATTGGGATTGGCCCTGAAGAAAGGAGGTGAACCAGCACAAGACTGTGCTGCCCACCCCCAAGTCCTTGAGCCATCCCAATAGGATACTGTGGTCGACGGTATCGAAAGCCACTGAGAGATCAAGGAGAGCAAGGATGGTCGCACTTCCACCATCCCGCTCCCGCCAGAGATCATCCATAAGCGCGACCAATGCTGTTTCCGTCCCATAACCGGGCCTGAAACCTGACTGGAAAGGGTCCAGGTAATCTGTTTCCTCCAGAACCCTTTGGAGCTGTGAAGCCACCACTTTCTCAACCACCTTCCCCAAAAAGGGGAGGTGGGAGACTGGACGAAAATTGTCCAGTATGGTAGGATCCAGGGAGGGTTTCTTGAGGAGGGGGTGCACCAACGCCTCCTTGAATGCAGCCGGAAACACTCCCTCCTGCAAGGATGTAGTAACTATCGCCTGGATCCAACCACATGTCACCTCCCGAGCTGCTTTCACCAGCCAGGAGGGGCATGGGTCAAGATGGCAAGTGGTGGCCTTCACAGTCCCTAGGACCCTGTCCACTTCCTCAGGAGCAACAGGATCAAACTGTTCCCAGATAACTGGGCAAGAACGGTCCCCCGGTATCTCCCCAGACCCTGCCCTACGCTCGGAGTCCAACTTGGAATGAATCCGAGCGACTTTGTCCTGAAGATGCTCTGAAAATTCCTCCGCACAGCCCTGCAAATGAACCCCCACATCCCCCTTGCCAAGGAGGGACCTAGTGATCCTAAACAGGGCCGCCGGGTGGCATTCTGCGGACACGATAAGGGCAGAGCAGTATTGGCGCTTCGTCACCCTTATTGCCACAATGTAGGCCTTAACAGTGGCTCTAACCTGTGTTCGGTTGGATTCAGTCTTTGTTTTCCTCCAGCGGCGCTCTAGACGTCTCTTAACCCTCTTCAGCACCCTCAACTCCTCCGTAAACCACGGGGAGTGTCAGGGCTGATGTGGCAAGAGAGGTCACATAGGTGCGATCCTGTCCAAGGCCCCAGCCGCCTTCCTATTTCAAGCAGCAGCCAAGGCCTCCGCTGGACCGTACAGCAGGTCCACAGGAATATCCCCCAGCTCCCTCTGAAGCCCTGACGGGTCCATCAGGCGCCGGGGGCAGACCAGTCACATGGGTCCTGCCTCCCTGCGAATACCAAGCTTCCAGGAATTTCCTCGCATTTTTGGATTTAGTTTGGTGTAAGCTGCTGACAGTTTCCCAGTTGGAATTATGATTAAGTCTGTCCATGTGTTGTGAGATTAAGGAGTTTTCATTGTGTCTTCTGTCTGTTAGTTGATGTTCATGAGTGTGTTCTGCTAGCCTTCTGCCTGTCTGCCCTACATAGTAGTTATTACAGTCCTTACATTGTACATTGTAGATGACTCCTGTTTTTTCTTCTTGGGCTACTGTGAGGGAATTCCTGGAAGCTTGGTATTTAGACAAGACAGCCATCAACAGGCACATAGAGTTAAACAACATCTGCATACTATTCAAAAGAAGCAATAAAAAGGAAACAAAAGACCACAATGCCTCCTCACCAGCAATCATCACCAGATAAGTAGAGATTAACACCAAGATTATCACCAGACAATCAAGCAGTAAACATTATCCTAACCAAGGAACTACAAGGAGAAGAAGAAAAAAAAAAAAAACCCTCCCCCCAACACTGGCAGGGCAAGCCATTGTATATAAACAGAGAGCAAACCCCACTCTATTCTAGCACTGAAGATGTTACCTAGCTGGGTAACAAAACATTTGCAAGAAAACAACGAAGCTCAGAGAACCCCAAGGACTCCACAAACCAAAGCTTTTATATTAGCATGAAGGGGAAAAAAAGAATAATTAGAGTGCCATAATTTATTTCCTTAGAGGAATTCCATATAAGAAAGTTTAGCCCAAGACTTTTTTGCAAGCTATCCTCATACACAACCGAGCAGGCCTATTTGCTTCAAGTTTCTAGAGGGATACGGACAGGGAAAGATTATATATTTCTCCAAAGTTCCAGCTGGATGCTCTCCCACCCCCTTTCAATGACTAGGACCTCATTATTTTTCAAACTTTATCTAAGGCCTAGTTTAACTCTGTCATGATTGAGCATCTTTTTTTCATCCTGAATATTTGCTTCTGACCTTAGTAATCACTTGATCAGACTAGTGACAGTGTTCTAAAAGCTCCCAGAGAACTTCAGTGAGCTTAGTTTTAATAAAACCCATCCCTGCCCTGCCTAACCTCAGTTTCTCTGATATGTTTATAAGCAAAAGCAGCTCCATGTTTCTCTCCCATGTATCTCTCACTCATCCATAAAATTGTAATTGGGATGTCAGAAGAGGTTCTAATTGTAAGGTAACCTTTATTTAAAGACAACCCTGTCTATTCCAATACTATGCCTTCCCACCAAGGTATTTTACATGAGCAAATACTGAAAGTTTCTGAGGGCTGCCATGTCAACACTGGACCTTTTGAAATCAAGAACCTTCCAAAATACATATTAGAGGTAGAGCTTTGTAGAGGACTTTTAATCAAGAACAGGGTGAGGTCGAGGTGTCCATCTAACTGGAACTGATCTAGAAATCACCCTGAATTGCTCCAAACCATGCTGTGTTTGTGCTTTGCCTCAAGTTGGTGCCAGTAGTATTTTCACTATATTGAAAATGAGTAGATGGATATCATGGGATAAGAAAAAGAGGGAAAAAATTGGTATCTATTGAAATGAGTGTTGTTTTTAGAAAGTTAAAGGAGAAAAGTGGCGGAAAGATTAAAACAACTATCTACAGATCATATTTCTAATATTTAATAATGAAATTGATGCAGTAGATTCAGGGGCAACTGCAGGATCTCATGCTTTCATCAAATTGATGAAAACAGTGTCACACCCTTGCAATGTAAGCTCTGTCTCTTTCGTACATGCACACAATGTCACAATGCACATATGAAAGGGAAAGACTCTTCCTTCACCCTGTGGATGCCTCTGAATAGGCTAAAATCAAACTAAAGAGAATATTTCTCCATACACTAAGTGCGTTAACTTGCATTTGCTTTCTGAAGAGGGGAAGATGCCTGCTTCCTTGGATGGTTTAAAAAGAGATTAGACAAATTAATTGATAATAAGTCAGTCAATAGCTAAATAGAAACTGTTTTTTTTTCACAGCTGTACTCCAAAATAGTTACATACAAATAGCAAATATCAACCAATTACCTTCTGTATTGCTAAAAACAACATTGTATTTATCTTGGCTTTTTCCAGGTGGATGCAGGTTGGATTGGATTTTGGTCCATTGTAGGAGGCTGTGTTGTTGGCATAGCACTAGCAAGGTAGGCGTTCCTTTTTTCTCTTTTATTTTTCTTCACTGAAATTGTGTTTTAGTTATACTAAAATGATACCCCTTGAAATCATTTCCTCTCATCCATGACAATTGTAAAAAGAACAAATCATTTTCTATAGGTAAGAAATATGCTCATCTTCTATCTAGAGTAGTAATTTGTGTGGTTCATCATTTTTTAAAGTCCGTGAATGCTGAAAATTCCATTTGTTCAGTTGTCAAACTAAGCAGGGCGTATTATTGTGTTTGACAAGTACTCTCTGTCCACTCCATCCAGAGGTGGAGGAACACCTAGATAAAGTAATGAAGGAACCATTGGTATTTTACTCCAGTTTGCTTTCATCTCTTCCATTACAGTTGTGATTGTTTTTTCGGGAGAATTGGCTATTTTGGGGCTGGTTTGAATATTACAGTGAATTATTTAAAGATTTTGTAAGAGTCTTGCTAGTACTTCCATTAATGTAAGCAACTGGCTGTGGGTGAGTTGTGAACTTCTGAACATAAACTGCAAAGTGCTTAATACAAAAGATGTTTAGAAATAGAGGATGTTATAATGACTTGTGACAGCTATCATTTTGCTCCCAAATTATATTAGTCATATAAATTGATAAGCTTAATGAATTCCCATGCAAAAAGGAATTAATACACTTAACAGTCTAAATAATGTAACAATTATGATCAAATAGTGAAATCATGGCTAAATAAACCACATATCCACAAGATGTCTATGCCCACATGGAACCTTTTTCTGCATTTCACAAGAGTAAGCCAGCTAGAAATGTTCATTTAACCATACCTTCTCCTTCCTTCCAAATCAGATACTATCATTAATTTTTCCAAGCTGACTAGGATCATAGGCCAGCTTGAAACTATGATTTAAATTTAGCTTGAGAATCTTATTTTATTTGGAACCTTCTGACTGTAGTTCCTGATGTGGATATAATGGGAAGTAGTGACTAAATGTGGTTTTACTGGCTCTTTTCCTTACCCAAAGAGAGGAATGAAATGATAGGAAAGAGTTTATATATCTGAGTCAGTACCACTCATGTAAATGTATAGCTTAACTTAAGAGTGGCCAACTGCAGCCTGCTTTTTGCTACTTAGTGCCCTCTACGGACATAAGAGCTGGAAGCTGCCACCATAGTTTCCCATCACACTTTAAAACTTAGTGTAAGCCTGAAAATAGGTATATCGCAATGAAAAAATTAAAAAAAAAACCCCTCCCCAAAATCACATGATAAAAACAAGCCCTGCCTACTAGTCAATGTGCCCCTTCCCATTTTATGGCCCTCAGCTTCCCCTCTAACTTTAAGTCCATGGCCACAAAAGGATGTTAATCCCTAGCTTAGCAGTTCATTGTGTTAGAACTGAATGTGATGAAACCCACATTCAAATAACTGAGAGCTGTGAAACTTTCCACATCAACATTTTGCAGCGTAGTGTATTTGTTGTATATTTGATGTTACAAAGAACAAATTTTAAACTATAAATCTCTTTGTGGGTTTTTTGTATGTGTCTGTCTCCTTTTCTGAATGTGTCTGTCTTTTGAGATTATTTTCAGATGTCTACCCAGGAGCTATCCTTAGAAATCCACTGTGTGCCCCAAAAGGCCTACTGTTTAAGCATCAAAAATAAAATTAAAAAATAAAATAAAAATAGGTGGGAGCATTAGGTATATACGCTGCCTTGAGTTGACAAAAAAATAAAGGCAGGATAAATCAAATTAATTAATTAAGCATTTCATTTTCCTGTGCTTTTAATGACTAGCTGCTGCTTTACATTTTTCTTTCTTTCTTTCTGATTGTTGCTTCTTTATCCTTTTTCATCAAACTTTGGTCAGATTTTTTTTTCCAGATTGTTAAACTTTCAAAACAATGATTCATTATGTATTTTGTTTTTGCTTGTTTTAGTTTATGGTTTTAAGCCCCTTATACATTCTTTTGTATTGGAACATGAAATAGGAATGCTGTAAATAAATTAAGTGTAAACATGTGGTTCAAAAGAATTGATTCAAATTAATTGATTTGACTTGATTTATTGGACTTGATGGCTATGATAATGTTTACACTGAGATAATTTTAAAGTGCCTCATTATATCTCATGGATAACATAACATTTCTTAGGCTATGATTCTTGTTATACTGCATAATTACTAGTTCTGTAGTTGTCAAGGTTTTTTTCTATCTCTGTGTCAACAGAATTCCTTTAAGAACGACAATCTGAGAAACTTGTGCAGCCCTCAGTTTAATTTCATGTGACTCTCAACCTACGTAATTTTAAAAGTCTTCTGAAAGTTCACACCTGTTTCAAGAGCTATTTGTCCATTCCCTGGTCTCTTGCTGTTTGATAGAAAGTGAAGAGCTTGATGGAAGAGAAAGAACTTTAAGAGTGAAAATGAGAAGTTAAAGAAAACCAGTTAGGGAAATCATGCAGATCATGATTTCTAGAATCCTTTCCAGCCCTGTTATCAGCACTGGCCATAGGAAGCCTCTGTATTTTCTGCTGTGTAACAGAGTGAAAAGGGTTTTTTGTGTGTATGTGTATGAGAGAGAGATTCTGCTTTCCCTTGTGGAGCACTTCTGTGTGCTTCTGTATATCTGTGCCTTGAGACGCACAGGGTGAGTCCTTATGCTCCGCTTTGGGTCAGATGACGAGGAAGAGGAAGGGAGGGGAACATCGCTTGGAGCAGTCAGCAGTATTCTAGGATACTCCCAAACAGCTGTCCCATAGAGACGCCTGGGAGCAACTTTATTCTGGGTCTTTTTTCTCCACAGCCCCAAGCTGAATATGGGTGCTTTTCAAACTCAGTCTTTCTTTTGCTAGCTTTTCCCAGCCACACCATGTTGGATCCTGTTGTGTTGTGTTCTGAGAGTTATCTTGCTGATGGATGGACAGACGGAGTTCTGAACTCCTTTATATAATTCCTTTCAGGATTCCTTTGGGCTTGAATGAATAATAATGGCATTTTAGAAAAAGGGGCACTGCTTGCTTCAGTTGCAGCCTCTGTTGGCCTGAAGCCTTGAATAAATTAGCCATGAGGAAATGCACACTTCACCTGAAAAACAGTTGCTTTCAGCATGTTTTTAAGATCTGTTTAAATGCTTTTGCCTATATTAAAATTTAAAATATTAACTTGTTAATTCCTGATGCTATACAGCAATAATTCTGGTAAAGGATTTTTTAAAATTATTAAGGCCTGATATGTTTTATGTTGATTGGGAGTAGCTAGACTTAGTTTACAGATTAGTAATTAGTAATTTAGTAGTTTACTGAAATAATGTAAATACAGTACACTTAAGTAGAAAAACATAAACACCATATCAGATTTGGTGGTGAAGTATAAGGGTTTACCATAGCCCCACAGATGTGCAGAAAAGCTACACTGTTGCCTAATTTCAGATATCACAAGACAAATTCTGTTTTTTTCTTTAGGAGGGCCTTAGTACAGCAGCCCTCTGTTGTATGTACATATGTGTGCATTTAATATAAAAATTAAGTAGGGAAGGAGATGTAAGATTGCTAGGAATAGTTGTAACCACCCAGTTTCTTTCTTTGTTGAAATAAGGTGGTTCTGACAAAATGATAGCTAACTAGTTGAAGATTTCCATTTTAGAGGCTGTCTCACTCATTGGTCTGAACAGATTGTAATCAGTTTACATGAACAGTCAATGAGTTTGGTAACCAAAATATATACACTCAATCCTCGTTATCCACACATTCTGTTTCCGCAGATTTGTTTATATGCTTGTATAAAAGTGTAACCCATTTTTCTTCAAACGCCATCTCAACATGGCTATACCCGGCCATGTACAGTAGGGAGAAGTCTGAGAGCCTTATGGTACAGTGCTGACACAAGCTACACTAAGGGAAACCAGGTTCTTCTTGTTGTGGTATTTGTTGTATTAACAAGTTTCAAAGTCATTCCGATGATAAATCACGTGATCTCACTAGGAACAATGCTTCCATAACAACAGTTTCCATTTTTGTGGAGTTTTTCAAGAACGTAACCCTTGCGGATAACGAAGATTGAGAGTGTACTGAGTCTCAGCCCCTCGTACTTTTCCTCCTTCACACCCAATGACTATTGGAATTTTAAAGCTTCTGGTCATGGTTTTAACAACCTGCAGATATCTTTAACTGCAGGCTCAAGATAATGCTATACTTAAATTCTTAACTACAGAAAGTGTTGGGTTGTTCTTATATCAAAATGTGGCAAATATAGTTGGCTGCAGATTTCATATACTTTTTTTTTTAAAGATCAATTTTCTTGTTTTAGAAAATTACATCTTTCATTGTTAATGTTGCAGTGCCATACTTGAAAGTATAAACGTCTAAAACATTAGAGTTGCTTATTTAGAGTTGTTAAATGAGTTGTCTGGTGGTTAGAGAGCAGAGCTCTTTGATAAAACACTCTCAAGGAAATGGAAGTAAGGGCACAGAATTACAGCTATAAATATGTGGAGCCCCCTTATTGCTTTAAGTCAGCAATGTCTTGTATCACATTGATTTTTCTTCTACTCGGTTATGGGATCTTTTATACATAAGATAGTGCTTTCTCTTGCTTGTATATTATATTGTGCTTTTCAACTGAAGAATCTTGTAAAGGGTGGCCATTCTTTTTTTGCTTTATGATGACTCTACTACAGGTTTGTGAATGGAGTTTTATGTAAATCTTGACCTTCTGAGGGAAAATAATTACTTAAATATGTAGCTCAATTTTAGTCTCAGAGCATCCTTTTAATGTCTTTTGTATCTGCTAAAAATGGTTTCCAGTTCCATAGCAATGCATACATTTTTGTTGACTCCAGCACTTCAAACTCTTTGTGGTTTTAATAAAAAGCTAATAGCCTCTTGCCAAATCCCTCTTTCTGACTGAAAAATTACAAAACTTCAAGCATAGAATTTTGAGTGCAAAAAGAGTGGCGATTTATCTCTTTTGATGGATGACTCCCCTTCCTTAGGCCTATTCAGCAGTTTATCTATATAAAATTAAATCACTGTCTTTGCTGACTATAATCTGCTGAAAGTTGTAATTAGGAAAATTAGGTAATGATTCTTGTCAAGTCTGACAGGCTCATGGATTTCAGGGTTGGTCCTGTGACTTGCAGGCAGCTTAGTATATATTTTAATAACGCAAGTGTGGAAGCTACTTTTTGATTGTACCAGCTGCTAATTTAGTTAGTAGTTCAAGGGTTTCTACTTACGAATCTAGTGGGGATTTACTCCTTCCTCCTCTCTGACTCCAGTCCCAGTCCTTCCACCACCCACCGCCATAAAATTGCAATATAATTTCACTCAACTTGTGAGCATTATTTACTGGCTAAATGCAATCTATAAAGGACACTACATTTAAACCACTTTCCAGTTGGATGGTGCTGAAGCTATCATTTGGATGTCAAGCAATCGTTGCACCTAATAGAAATGTTTGTGGCTGTGGTACAAAATTATGCCTGTCAAAGGAAGGCACAGTTGGAAAATAAGCTCTCAAATTTCATTATTTTGTTACCAGTGGTATATGGTGCCTTCTTTCACATGAGATTTATGCCACTCTCCTAACTCCAGACCAGGAATTTGAGACAATTTATATGGCATGTTTATGACTGAAGAGTCTTAGATATTTTAGGTGACTGGTGGGCACTGTATCCTTTTGTTAACCTCTATAGAATGAAGCTAATTTGGGTTGGGGAGAGAAAAAAGAAACTTTGGACAGTGACACTCATTTTTTTAACGTAAATTGCACAGCATTGCAAATCAACCTGAATCTCTTTTTTTTCCCCCTCCATGGCATTTTTCTTGTCATATTTCATAATGGTCAGAGTTATTTTTCAAGTTTTGTCCTTCACAGCTCAACATTTCCTTCAGCATTAAACTACAGCAAAGTCAAAATGCAGCAACTTTGTCACATGGGGTAATTTCTATAGCAATAAGGAAAGAGGTTTACAGATTTCATTAAATTATGAACTAAAGGATGCATATAAAGTGATATTTTTAGATCATGAAATACTGATCCAAATTTAAGGAGTGACAGCATTATGTTCCTTGGTGTCCTGTGGTAGGAATTCAACTGCATTCTCAGTGGAAACTCAAGGTCAAAGGCTATATTGCAATTTGTTGGAGAGAAAAAGGGAGGGGAAAAAAGAACAGCAAAAGTGATAAAGTGTGTGAGTGGAGAATAAATTAGAACTAGACCAATTCTTCTGAATGTTAGATGCTAGACAGAAAAAATAGTAGAATGCTATTTCTTGAGGCATATTATTGGCCTCAGTTGGAATGCAGGGCTTGGTTTGAAATGGCAATTATTAGGGTCAATGTGGCCTAAAAATATTAAGGAAGTATTTCTATGTGTGTAATGTTAACAAGAAGAGAAGACATCGATTTCACACATACAAATAGGAATTCTTATGATGTGTACAATAATAGAAGAAGCCACAGAATAAAAAATGAAGGATCATATCAAAAATAATGTGAAAGACAGATGGGCAGGGATGGAACAATTGAGGACAAATGAATGTACAGTCTTGAACAGATTGTGATAATTTAAATGGGCTTTCTTCAACTTTGTGTGCTTAAGAAGCTGAGACTATAATTTCCAGAATTCTCAACCAGAATGGCCTATAGCCAGGCCACCAGCAAATTCTGGAAGTTGTATAATTTCAGCACAGCTGAAAAACACCAAGTTAGGGATGTGGATTTATAGCCACCTGGCCCCTGCATGTGCTACAGTTGTTGGTGCTAATGTAAATAGTTTACATATAGCTCTTATCTTTTCCCCCTTTATTTAAGGGAATGGAACAGATAGGAAAAAAATGCAGTTACAAGATACATTATATATATAAGGGCTTCTCATACATATATAGTTATATGTGTGTGTGTGTGTGATATTTTTACATAACTGTTTCAATAAAAGATAACTGTTTCACTGTTATTGTTCATCCATACTTTATTTCTATAAGGAACATAAGGTCTTCAACCCACTGGGTAATTAGGGCCATAAATTTGTCTTTC
This sequence comes from Python bivittatus, assembly GCF_059951505.1. Taxonomy (NCBI): domain Eukaryota; kingdom Metazoa; phylum Chordata; class Lepidosauria; order Squamata; family Pythonidae; genus Python; species Python bivittatus. Next base: position 82,639,967 of record NW_028277075.1, read on the forward strand.
CATTATTGAAGAACTAATCTCTTGACAATATTAAGGGCATGGAGAATCCATTTCCATTGTCCAGTTGTCAGTTTCCATGAAATAGGTATATCGTTCAAAAGAATGTATGCATCCAAAAATATTAAACTTTATCTAATTACTTCTTCCTAGAACATAGTAGCTTTAGGACATTGCAAAACATGTTTTATTTTAGTTGCATCTCCAACAATGATGATTTACTCATTCTGTTTTCTGTTGTGTTTTCAAATACAACAAGGTCCAATAAGTTGAAATATTATTTTTTCTTGTACAAGCTAAAATGTAAGATCTAATGAGGTTCGGGGTATGGAGGCTAAAACATGTTCCTGATGTTTAAGCTAAATGAGGGTCTCCATATCTCCATCATGAGCTTCAGTTTCTTTCCAGAATATTCCAACTGAGAGGTACAAAGAGTCTTCATACAAAGAGTCTCATGTCAATATATTCTTTATTTGTTTCCAGATAGTTTATTTAATTTATATCCCACTTTTCATGGGACTTAAAGTGTACTTAAACTACAACAGCAGATAAGGATGAGAGAAACTCACTGGCTGAAGTCACCCAGTATATACTGCTTGGTCATATGACTCTGGGAGACTTACAATATGTAAAATTAAAATGTCCCTTAAAAAATCAATAAAAACAATTTATTATAATGCAAGCTGGTAAATTAATGCAAGCTAATAAATTTTCTTCTGTCATTCAGCTCCCAAATTCAAAGATCCTATGCCCTCCAAGTGGGCACAAAGTCAGAAGGCTTTCCCTTTCTGCTCAGGAAATGTTAGTTTTATGAGTCTAGCCACTTTCTGAAACTGTATGAACAAGGAACCTAATAAAATTTGGAACAAAGAAAGCCTGAGCCACACTTATGCTTTAAGGGTGTTGTGAACAAGGGTTCAGGTCTCTTTGGAAGACAAAATCTGAGCCAAATGAAGGCCGGTTTGGGCTACCTTTGAGCTAGAGAGGATTACTTGGCGCCATGGCTTGAACTAATATGTATATCTTTAAAGGGATCTGACCATCTTTGCTTAAGTACCCGTGCCCTGAACTTGCTTTAAAGAATCCATATTGGGCTTCTCTCTATTCAGCTGCAGTATAAAGTTGGAATGTGCTTTACGTTCATGGAACAATCTGATGAACAATAAATCACAGAGATATACTTGAGGAGAAATAATTAGAGAAGGCAGTGTATCTGCATTTTTTAGATAGATAAACATAATTAAAAAGAGGAATTAAAACCATTCAGTTTACTGTTTCAATATGATTATTGACTGCAAAGTCCAGAGGCAAAAAAGAAGTAAGACTCAAGAAATTAGTAATGCTTTCATCTAACCATTTATGAATATAATATCCGTTTTTGTAGGTAGGCCATAGCACATAAACAATAGCCAATAAGAGTGCTAAGGATAAGTAATAAATGAGATTCAGGGATGACATCAGAAACTTAGTGGCTAACTAGATCATGAGATGGCATGCCTCTTTCATTAAAAGATACACTTGTTTATAAAAATGCTAACGTTAAACAGGGGGCAGCTGTTTCTTCTTGATGTTACCAGATGTAATGCTGAATTCTTTTTAACCCTAGCTTTTAATCTCTCACTTAAGATGGAAAGGTCATTCTGGTTAAAAGAAATGGAGTTAGCAAAAGTTTGATTTTAACATGCTTTTTTTCTGATTTGCATTAATATTCATTATGCCTTGAGTAGTTTCTGATTCACCATTTATTATGACCTAACTGGTTTAGTAAATTTTGTTGCAATTGTTTGATTAATAATTTTATTCTGTTGTGATTCATTAAGCAATTCATTATAATGTGATTCATTCATTCTGATAATTTTATATTATGTTTCCACTGTTTTTCTCTGATGTATCACCAGTTTGCATGTTATTCCAATAAATTTTAAATTGGTTATCCTTTTTTGGTGCAATCCTAAAAGTCACTCTTCATCAGCTCATTAGAGCAATTCAGTATAAATGGCTGAAAGAACCCAGCTTTCTACAAAAGTGGATGAAATATGGAAATGGGTATGCCAGCTCATTTGAGATCAAACTTTATATCCAGCCCATTGAATTTAACAGAAATTCTGTGAGAAAGAAGTTTCAGCTCAAGGTGATGTTGAGCTAAGAAAGATAATATTAAGCCATTTATAATGCTTCAGTATTTGGGGGAGAGAGCCTTAATTTTCATTATTCAGCAAAATGTTTTAAGTTCTAAGATACTTTTTCTAAGGCAAGGATAAAATAAAAATAAAACAAAATCTAATTATAGATTTAGCTATATACAGTCTCAACTTAGAAACTCAAAATTATCACCTCTGTTGTAATACATCTTGGTGTCTATTGATGCCTTCCTAGAACAAAATACCACATCAGAAACCACTATTTTAATAATTGTATCCTAGCACTTTAGCTAATGTATAATTTTTTTTCCTTACAGATTGTGTGAATGATTTTAGAATTATGATTTATGTTTCAGGTTTGCTGATTTTATCAGAGGAATGCTGAAACTTATCCTACTTCTTTTACTGTCAGGAGCAACTCTGTCATCCTTTTGGTATACTTTGACATGTTTAAAAACTGTCATTCACCTTCCTTTAACTACAGGTATGTTAATCCCAGTTTCCACCTTAGGCAAATATTTGTTTCAGTGATGGCTTTCCAGTATGCAGAATGCTAGGAAAATGTGGTAATGTAGTTCACTATAAAACTAAATATAAATTAAACTCAGAATCATCATTCTGCCCCCAAGAGGAAATTGGGAAATTACTTTTTTCCTACTTTTTTTTCCTACATACTTTTCAAGATGTATTATAAAACTCTTACATTTCCAAAGCTGATTGCAGGATAACGAAGAAGACTGCTATCAGAAATGAACTTCAGAATTCAGCTGTACATGTGAAATCCAACTGTAGGAACTCCTTGAGTGGTGCCTTTCCTTTAAATTTCTTACACTAAATGAGCTTTGTAGCCTGTAATTTTACTTAGTGGTTTAAAGCAAGAAAGGGGGAATTTTTAAGTTCATTAAACGGAAGTGTCTTTGACAAGGCTTTTAAGACTGCTGTTAGTTAATTGCAAACATTGGTTAAAGAAAGTGATTAATGATAATCCTTAAACCCAGCTGGCTTGGAACTCCGGTAGATAATTATGTGCTATGTTGTGTTTTGTGATGGTATAGTATATGGTGCTTACGTAGAATCCGGAAACAGAAGCATGTGCTGAAATAACAAGCTGTTATGAGCTGTTTGTAATATGGTGAATGAATGAACCTTGCAATTTTCCTTTGCTTGTTCAATTACAAGAGCTTTATATCTAACACAAGCCTTATATCTAGAGTACAGTTTGTTTATAGTAATACTAAATTTTATATAAAACGTATATGCTTTGTTGATTTGGAGTTCAATTTACCAACATTTCTGAATTTTCTTTGCATTATGCGTTAATACCAAGTCTTCTTTCCTGCTTCTCTCCCAGTTAGATTTGTTGATTGTGCAACTTGCTTGAATTTGTTAAACTGGCCTCTTATCTATATCTCTGTTTGTACAGATAGTCTTTACTTAACGACAGTTATTGGGACCAGCAATCCCATTGCTAAGCAACGCGGTCATAAAGCGCAACATCACGTGACCATGCCCACTTGCGGCAGTTCTGGTTGCCATCATTAAGCAAAACCTATACGATTCTTAGGTGTGACATCATGCATCGCCATTTGCAACTTCCTGCCAGCTTCCCCATTGGGTTTGCTTGTTGGAAGCCAGCAGTGAAGGTCACAAATGGCGATCATGTGACCGCAGGTAGCTGCAACTGTTGTAATTGTGAGCCAATTGCCAAGTGCCTGAATCACGATCATGTGATTGCAGGGATGCTGCAACAGCTGCAACTACAAGGAACTGTCACAAGTCCCCTTGTTCAAATGCTGTTGTAACTTCAAACAGTCGCTGAATGAATGGTTGTTAAACGAGGACTACCTGTATCTGTTCTTCTGTAGGATTGTGCAGCGCTTCAGACTTGATTTCCAAAAGATGCTTTGGAGCTTGTGAGAGAGTGAATAGTGTCTTTTTAGAACACCAAAAGCATTGATGTTTTTTCCATAAACTGTGTGGTAGCTATGGAGGATCACTACACAGTCTCAAGAGAAAAGGTAGTTGCTTTAAGATGTTGCAGAGGTGCTACATTTTTGCTTCTACATGCCCCAAAAGCATTTTGGAGATTAATTCTGAAGCTTTGCTTCAAAGGGAAGAATTTTATAATGGTGTATGATAGTAAATTTTACACTATTTATTTACTCAGTAAGGTAATTACACTTTTTATATGTTAGTAAGAAAATTGGTGCTATGTTATATCAGTGCTTTTTTAACTTGTCTGTTGTTTTGGCTTACCTGTTGCTCTTTTCCACCAAAAATCATCATTTTCTCTGTACCAGAGTTCTGTGCTCTGGCCAGAAGGGGAATAGTATTTATGCAATGTCCTGCTTTCAAAACTAACCCCCCTTATTACAAATAACACTCCTAGAGATTCTTGTGTAATTATAAGACTCTGACATTTGTGTACATATTACTCTATAGCCGCAGAGTGGCTTCCCTTCCCTAGCTTTGTTGAACATCGTTTTAAATTAATAAAAAATATTTCAGTGATTATTCCCTGTCTCTGTAAATGAGCCTATCTTATTTAAATTAATTTTACATCTCCAAAATTGTCCTTGGTGCATAGTAATAAAGCACAAATGAGAGCAGCATAATAAGAGATTTTTGGGAGAGAGGAAACTTTATCTGACATACCAATATTATGCATTTCTACCAGTATATTCTGTGGTCATTTTTTCATGTTTTAAAGGCATCAGCACTGCAATTTAGTTCTTTATTGTTACGGCTAACATACCAAGCTTTGCAGAAGCTGCTTTGGGTTGGCATATATTTGCAACATTCAGAAATTGTCAGCTGTCCTAGGTAGACCAGACAGGAAACATGACCAGATGAGCTAACTGTAATTTATTGTAAGGCTACATTAACAGAATCTTGCAAGTCTGAAAGTACCGTTCTTCCTCTGTCTCCCTTACAGCCCAACAAACTGGAAAGGGTCTCTTCTGAGCCTCTTGCCTCGCCCACTGTCCAGCTGCGGGCTATGTTGTCTCTTATCTTACCATTTGCTAGGCAGTGCCTCTTGGCCCAGACTCCCAAGTTCTTCCCCACATACCATTACAGAAATAAAGCTTTCCCACTTGACTACACCACCATCAAATGAAACTGGATCTTCTCTGAATTGATGCAACAAAATAAATTGATTCTTCAAATTAGTTCTTAGTTACTAAAGCAAAAACAGACTGGCTTTGCCAGCTGAAAATTATCTTTCCCCCTCTGTGTCTGATGCAGAATCCAAAACAAAGCATGCAGCTTGATTTTTGCTTTTGTTAGCATCAAAACACTGTTTTAGAACATTGAGCACATGGGCAGTTAAATCCATTTTGCATACAAAAGATATGGTATCCACTACTGTTATATCCCTTGTTCCTTGTATGAAACTCATATACTGAAAAGCTTCCTACTTCTTCCTCCCAGTTCTTATTTCTTTCCTACTGAATAGTGAATGTTTTGACTATCATTCTGTTCCTCCATTTTAGAGTTCAGTACAGGTAGTCCTTGGGTTACTTCCATTCGTTCAGCAACCATTCAAAGTTATGATGGCACTGAATGATGGGGACTTACAACCTGTTCTCGGAGTCCCAGCCCTTGTAGCATCCCTGCAGTCACATGATTGCAATTTCCAACATTTCCTGCCAGCTTCCCATGAGCAAAGTCAATGGGGAAGCCGGCAGGAAGTCAGAAATTGAGGTCATATGAGGTCCTTGCTTAATGGCTGTGGAGTCCTTCCTTAACAACAGCAATGGGGACTGCTGGAACTGCTGTTGCTAAGCAACATGCTCCTGTGATGTTGCACTTTACTGCCACGTTGCATAGCAGTGGCAATTCCAGTCCCAATTGCCATCATAAGCTGAGGACCAGCTGTATAAGGTTTACATGTGTGTGATCAAAATGTTGATAAAATTCAGGCATATGGCTTTCATCTGCCAAAACAGATGGTTTTCCCCACAGACAATAAACATCTGTGTCTGTAAGAGTAAGTGTTTATGTCGTTATAGAAGACTTCAACTCTAAGTCCTTTAGTTCAATCATGGCTAGATTCCCATTGTCCCAGCAAAGGTTGTTCTTATTTCTTGAGCTATATACATACAGTGGGGCAAAAAAGTATTTAGTCAGCCACCAATTGTGCAAGTTCTCCCACTTAAAAAGATGAGAGAGGCCTGTAATTTTCATCATAGGTATACCTCAACTATGAGAGACAAAATGGGGGAAAAAATCCAGAAAATCACATTGTCTGATTTTTAAAGAATGTATTTGCAAATCATGGTGGAAAATAAGTATTTGGTCACCTACAAACAAGCAAGATGACTGGCTCTCACAGATCTGTAACTACTTCTTTAAGGGGCTCCTCTGCCCTCCACTCGTTACCTGTAGTAATGGCACCTGTTTGACCTTGTTATCCGTATAAAAGACACCTGTCCACAACCTCAAACAGTCACACTCCAAACTTCACTATGGCCAAGACCAAAGAGCTGTTGAAGGACACCAGAAACAAAATTGTAGACCTGCACCAGGCTGGGAAGGCTGAATCTGCAATAGGCAAGCAGCTTGGTGTGAAGAAATCAACTGTGGGAGCAATAATTAGAAAATGGAAGACATACAAGACCACTGATAATCTCCCTCGATCTGGGGCCCCATGCAAGATCTCACCCTGTGGGGTCAAAATGATCACAAGAACGGTGAGCAAAAATCCCAGAACCACACGGGGGGACCTAGTGAATGACCTGCAGAGAGCTGGGACCAAAGTAACAAAGGCTACCATCAGTAACACACTACGCTGCCAGGGACTCAAATCCTGCAGTGCCAGACGTGTCCCCCTGCTTAAGCCAGTACATGTCTGGGCCCGTCTGATGTTTGCTAGAGAACATTTGGATGATCCAGAAGAGGCTTGGGAAAATGTCATATGGTCAGATGAAACCAAAGTAGAACGTTTTGGTCTAAACTCAACTCGTCGTGTTTGGAGGAGAGAGAATGCTGAGTTGCATCCTAAGGACACCATACCTACTGTGAAGCATGGGGGTGGAAACATCATGCTTTGGGACCAGGACGACTGATCCATGTAAAGGAAAGAATGAATGGGGCCATGTATCGTGAGATTTGGAGTGAACACCTCCTTCCATCAGCAAGGGCATTGAAGATGAAACGTGGCTGGGTCTTTCAGCATGACAATGATCCCAAACACACCACCCGGGCAACGAAGGAGTGGCTTCGTAAGAAGCATTTCAAGGTCCTGGAGTGGCCTAGCCAGTCTCCAGATCTCAACCCCATGGAAAACCTTTGGAGGGAGTTGAAAGTCCGTGTTGCCCAGCGACAGCCCCAAAACATCCCTGCTCTAGAGGAGATCTGCATGGAGGAATGGGCCAAAATACCAGCAACAGTGTGCGAAAACCTTATGAAGACTTACAGAAAACGTTTGACCTCTGTCATTGCCAACAAAGGATATATAACAAAGTATTGAGATGAACTTTTGATATTGACCAAATACTTATTTTCCACCATGATTTGCAAATAAATTCTTTAAAAATCAGACAATGTGATTTTCTGGATTTTTTTCCCCATTTTGTCTCTCATAGTTGAGGTATACCTATGATGAAAATTACAGGCCTCTCTCATCTTTTTAAGTGGGAGAACTTGCACAATTGGTGGCTGACTAAATACTTTTTTGCCCCACTGTATGTACATTCATTGAATTGTTGACCATAAACCTGAAGGAAAACAGAGTAAGAAACCTTCCAAATTTGTTATAGCAAGTGGCATTTGTTTCTTAATTGTTCCTGGAGTTTTCTGTTAAAGTAATTTTGGTATATTGGAAGAATCCATTAGAGTTCATCTTATGAAAATCAGTGAAATTCCCCTTATTCGTTTTTTTACTTACTGAATACTGTTGTTATTTTTGGAGGAAATAGTTTTTTTTTAATGTACAGATATGCTCATCATGCTTATTTTATTTATGTATTTATCATATTTATCTAGCTGCCCATCTCACATAAAAGTTCGTCATGCTTTCTGGTGTTATAGAGGGAGGGAGAAATACTACGCAAAAGAAATTAAAGGGAGGAGATCAGAGAAAAGAAAAGGAAATCCAACTAAATCTTGTTTAAATCTACACCACTTGCTATACCTTTCCATATCATTCTGTCCTTGCAAACCCATACAGTACCACTTGTTTTTTAAGTGTCTTCCTCTCTTTTTGAGGATCTGATCAGTTCTTATAACTATGGGTTTCTTGGTCTTTCCCTTCCATTCAGCCATCCATTCTTCTTTTATATATTTGCTTTGCAATTTTAGCTTCATTATTTCTTTCTATTGGACCAAACTGCCCAAACTACTTCTTTCACATTGGCCACTCATTTTTGTTTGCAGTCCACATTCATTTATCACACATAGATTCAATCTCCACTTCTGTTACCACACACTTCTTCAGTAAACCACTTACCCTTCATTCAGCTTCCTTTTATGTTTCTCGTGACAAATTTAACTTTCACTTCCATATAACTAAGGGGGCAGAAAAACATTCTTATACTCAACAATATTTGCTTTTTTGACAAACTTTTATTCCTCACAATTCCTCTATTGATCACAGGTTATATACATTTTACCAGTAATTGAGCTCTTAAATTTTCTTCATTCATTTTCACATCCTTAGTAAACATTCTACCAAGATATACAAATTCATTTATGTACTCTATTTTTTTGCCAATTACATATAGCTTCCAATCATTCACGCTGTTTTTCTTGCCAAACACAACTTCCTTGATCTTCAGTATTTTATTTGCGATTCTCCTATTTTCCAAGGTGGTGTTAGGCATTAGGTTCTCCTTTAGTTAGTTTTGGCCATGGTTGTTTTTTGGCTATCAGCAGGTTGGCCTGTTAGGGGAGGACATCTGACAGTTTGGGGTGCAGTGTCATATGTATGCTGATGATACCCAATTATACATCACTATTCCTGGATGCTGTCAATGATCTATCCCAGTGCCTGGTGGCTGTAAGGGTCTGGATGAGAGAGAACAGACTAAAGTTTAATTTAAGCAAGATGGAGTTGCTGTTTATACATTAGGGTTCTCCACCGGCAACACTGTTATCTCTGGACAGGCAAGCACGAGATGTGAAAGAGCAGATTTGTGTTGGGGGACTGGGGGGCTTTTGACTCAAGGCTCCTACTTGAATAGCAGGTGGAAGCTGTGACTGGAGGGGCCTTTGTCCAGCTTCAGCTGTTGTGCCAGTTGCAGCCTTACCTGGTGCAGGAGGATCTGCCTACAGTAACTCACACCCTCATTACTGTGCAGATACGCTACCATAATGTGCTTTACGTGGGGCTGTCTTTCAGGAATATTCAAAAATTACAACTGGTCCAGAATCCAGTATCCTGTGTGTTAACTGGTACCCAAAGCTGGGAGCATCTAACACACATAGTGCAGACCCTGATGGGTGCTGAATCTGTTCTGGGTACAATTTAAAGTGTTGCTTTTAATCTATAAAGACCTTTTATTGCTTGGTACCTGCAGGACTGCCTTCTCCAACTCATATCAGCCTGACTTACTAGATCACAGAGGGAGAAACTCCTCACAATCTCACACTTTCAGGAAGTGAGAAGGCCAAAGCTAGTAGGTACTGATTCTCTGTGGCAGCGCTGGTGCTGTGAAATGGACTCCTTATGGCTAGTCTCCTCCTTCATGGCTTTCAGAAGGTTGTTAAGCTTTTCCAGAGAAAAGTGTTCCAGTGATTGTTAGCCTATTGCACCATGTTTTCCTTTTTCTATTTTTGTTATTTTTAACAACATGGTCATTAATTTGGTTGTTAATTTCTTGATGCAGTTTATTTTCATTGTTTTAACCATACCGTGGGTATTTTAACCTTTTGCATATTATATAAACTACTGAGAGCTGCAAGATTGAGGTGGGATGTAAATGAAATAAATAAAAGTTCAGATCCATACTGTTTCACAATACAGTTGAACATTCACTGCAAATTATTTGGGCCTTAAGCAACAACATAACATTGTCTGCATAGAAAAGTATATACATATTCATGTCCCAGCCGAAAGGTCTCTACCATCATCACAAGCATTCCTTATACATTTAACAGCTAAGGGAACATAACAGATCTTTGCTTTATCCCCTCCTCATTGTTGAACCATTTGCTAAGCATACCATTGATTCTTATGCTTTATTTCTTATACACCATTCTTATTACATTGAACACCCAACCTTCAGCTCCATATTGGTGCAAAAGTTCTGTAAGTCAAGCATATCCACTTTGTTCTGCACCTGCTCTAAATTAACAAACATGCTGTAAGCTTACTTTGGCACATTCATATATTTCTCAGTTGTCTCCTGAAGAGTAAATCTGGTCTGCATACCTCCTTCCCAGCACAGAACTGCAGCACTTCACAAATTTTACTCACTGTCACCTCTACGACCTTACAATCAAAAATCTGCCAAACGCTTTCCCAAGTACATTTCACACACTAACCCCCTATCTCCTCATCATTTCTGTATTTTTTTTTAAGGGGAACAGTAGTGGCATTCTTTCCATCATCAGGCATGAATACAGTCTTCACAGACATTAAACAAGTTGCAGAAACATTTCATAAGCAAATCAAATATATAATCACACCTTTATTTGAACATTTTTTCTAGTTACAGCATCAACACTTGCAGTTTTAGCATTTTTCAACATCCTTAACAGCTTTTATGACTTTTCATCATTTTTTCCTAGGGCACAAATGTTTATAGTATTCATTTAAATTCCACTCTTCAAACTGTCATTGTCATTTCCATAATATCTCTGAAGTACTCCTTCCAGCATTTCTTCATTTAGATTTCATCTCAAATCATTTCATCACTTTTATTCTTAATCTCACTCCGGAGGTTTCTTGTTTAGCCCTTCTTGCCCACTTCCAAAACAATTCTTTATTTTCATAAAAGTTGCTCTGAGTTCTTCCTGCCTCTTATAATCTTAACTGTTCTTTGTTTTCCTTGACTTCATTATTGTATGCTGACTGTACTATCTTTCTCTCAACCTCTTTCTAGCAATCACTCTGTTATATGCCTTTTTCTCATCTATTGTCTCTTTCACATCATTTCAGCCAGCATCTTCTTCATACTTTCTATTAGCATAATTCTACATACTTTTGTGGCCCTTTGCAAGATAAACTTTTCACCCTGTTCCATTCAGTTTCAACATCATCTTTCCTTTTGTCTTCTTTCCATTCATTCATTTGGGAAGTTTAATATGTCTTTTGATATGTTTTCAAACAGGATTCATATTTTCTTTGTCTGGTCATCTTCAGACAGGCCTATCAATGCTGATCTCTGCTGTGTCTTTTAGTAAGGGAAGAAAAGAACAGAATAAGTCACCAACTTTAGTTGCGCCTGGGCCACATGTAGCATTCCCTGCTAGCAATATGGACAATACCTGTCAGTTTCACAGATTTTGCTTAGTGTGCCCCAAGTGCAACCACATGGTCAGAGTTAGGGTTGTGCTTTATCCAAAGCTTATTTATGCTATTATGAGACACATTTGAATTATGGTTGATTTTTTTTTAACATAATTATGAAGTTTCAGGAGGTCATTTTTCTTTCAATTAAAGTATTGGGAGTTTGAAATCAGGCAGCACTCAATGACACTAGGACTCTGGGGTAGGAATGTGCAATTCTTTTTGAAGATACCAAAGCTGATGTAGCATTAAAATAAAAGCAAGAATCAAGAACAATTCATTTATGCGTACAGAAGTACATTGTGTATTTTTAGTCAACAAACTCTAATGAATGATGCTGCTATTTACAGAATGTGTGAAGTCAGGTCAAATCAGTAATAAGTAAGCTGGCTTTTAGCTGGTACTAAGGGCTGACTATCCAAAGTGATTAAGGATAAAGGCACCACTGAGATGAACTCTGTTACTGGTAACTGCATCCTTGCAGGTTTTTCAGGCAGCGTTCCAAGTGTTTTGCCATTTTCTTCATCTGCATTTTTTTTTAACTTTCTAGTCTATTGAACAGCCTCATAACTTGGTGTCCCTCCAAATATTAACCAGGGTCTACCGTACTTACCAAAAGTTAGCTAAGTGCTGCTACCTGCTGAGGCATCCCACAGTGTTTAAATAGAGCAAAATTGCCTATTGTAGATATAGTCCTACAATGTTGATCTCCCCTGTACTTTCTAATGTTCCTCTGAACATTCTCTTTCTAGCATAATATTTTACTTTCGCCATTCCACATATTGTGTGGAACTATTTCAAGTATTGTTATAAGCACAGCTATGCTAATTATACATGTTTCCCAGGGGCATGTTTCTCAGATTAATATACTGGTTTCTTCTAAGAAGCCAGGAGGAATTTTCTAAAAGAACATGTTGATGATGAAACTGAAAATCATGGCTCTAATCAAGTCTGCCACTTAGCCATGATCAGTCAAACTAAGAGCATTTCTAGGACTGCATTCCAGCTTTTAGAACTCCTGCTGTTCTTCCTATAATTGTGAAAATGTTTGCCTTATTTGATCCTGCTTCTGCTGCTGTTCTTCTCTCCTCCTCTTTTCCTTCTTCCAGGCTTCTCACAAAAGTATGGGAAGACATTTTGACCAAGACAATACATTAGATTTCTTTTCCACTGCTGCCATTCCACACCCATCTGAACCATCTATCTGACCTCTCTACTTCCACATACCTCTTTCTCCACTGCCATCCCACCCCTTCTGAGCCCCCACCCTGTCTTTCAGCTGCTGCATGCGCGCCTTTCAGAAGTGCCAGATTGGTGCACATCCCTAATCACAGTAGTGGGCTGAAGGTAGTCAGTTCAGAGAGATACTTCTTTGTTTACTCAGGTAATTCTAGCCAAGTGGAGCATCAGAATGACATAACAACTTTATGTAGTTAATCTTATATCGCATAGGGCAAATAAATCTCATTCAGAGTCAGGATAGTGCTCCCTGAATGATTCTGTGTTCTTTTAAAGCAATCACTGGGAGTTACTGAAAGGGGGAAGAAGGCTTTCTATGTTCATAAATATTGACACAAATCTTGCTTAGTTTCTGCTCATCCTTGTTGCATAAACTGGATTACATTCATACAAAGAAAGATGAGGGAGTGCAATAATAAGACTACTGAACAAAGGCAGAAGCTATGGATGCTTTACATTCCATTTATTTTAGTTGGATACATGTAAATAATTGCTGTCCTTATTTAGATATATTAGGGGGGAAAACTTCCTTGTATTCCAAGATATATTTACTGGTAGCTAGAAAAACTTTTGAATGGATTGTGCTCTGTTATGCATCCCTAATGTCTGTCATTTAAAATTTACATTGACTATAAAATCATCTTAGTTTTCTGAGTTCTGTTCAGAATTTTGAAGGATTATCCTGTTTCCCTTAAGCTCATTGATTCAGTTGTTATGGAGGCAGATCCCCTTCTTCAGTTCTGCCTCCATCTTCCTTCCCTCAGCCCATTAAAAAAGCAGTAATAAATTCTGTACCAGGTGGCAGTCAGCTGGCCATAGACAGAAGGCAAATACTCACAGCAATTTCAAGCAGCAGCCATACTTCAGGAGAGTAACTCGTGAATCATCTCTTGGCTATTACCGATACAGCAAAACTGAAATTATGCTGAGTTCTAAGGAGGCGAAATTTCATAACTTGGAATTTCCTGTTGGTCTGCCTCTCCAGAATAACTTTTCTTAAACCTCTTGAATGAGAAACAACAGCTTTCCCCAACTTGGCTTCCAAATTACTGACCAACACCCAGACTTCACCAGGCAGCATGGCCTTTGCTATGAATTTTGGGAGTTGAAGTTCACATTTCTGGAAGTTGCTGTGGTTGGGGAAGGCTGTGATACCCTGTCCTCACTCAGGCATGCCTGGCCTTTGTTGATGTGTGAGAAAGATGTATACGTTTAGATCTATTTGCATCCCCAAGATTAATACCATTACTTGAACTGCGCAAACTCACATTATCCCCCCAATAGGTCCTTATTTAAATAACTACATTTTTTCTGAGTCTTTAGCCCTGAGAGAAACTTCTTAGGAAACAGAAGGTTGTATAAGATAGCAACTGGTGTAGTTGCAGTGTGTGTTTAGAAGTTTAGGCTCTGCTTTTCAATAAACATTTTCAAAGCAGCCCAAAGCTCAGAAATATACAATATAGTAGCCTTCCCCACTATGGTACCATTGGTTGTGTTGCTTGGGGATGATGGCAGTTGCAGTCCAACATATTTAGGGGGTGCAAGGCTAAGCACTAGAAAATACAGCATAGAGGACAGGATTTTCCTCTCCTCTGGGCATTAATGAAATAAAGGTAAAGGTCAGCATTTGTAGTTTTCTTAAATCACATCTGTACCCATATGCCAGTATATTCAATTCTTTTTTACCTATAGATAACAGATACTTCAAGGAAAGTACTGCAATATATGTTGGAACTAATTTGCTGCTATCGTTGCTCTTAATAGAATGCTTCCATAAATTGATTACTGAAAAGTCTATTAGCTCCATTAATGATTTCACAGTTAAAAAACCTTAGACTTGGTGACAAAAGACAAAAAAGATAAACCCACAGTGCATAAAAAAGAGCCTGTTTTATCCAAGTCCATGCCATTTATTTTCCAGTTTTTTTTTTCTCATCACATCCTCTTTTAAAAAAAAAGTTTTCTGCCTGGAAAAAGAATCAAACACATGATAAGAAGGAAAGTTGTTGTGCCTTATCTCCTAAGCTTCTGCTTTCTGTTTTTCATAAACCATCATATATTAGTGAATGGGGATCTTTTTCAACGCTCCACTTCTGAAGATAGATATTAGACAATATTAGTTTATTTAAGATTTCATGAGGGTAAAGATATTGCCAGAATGCGTGTGTGTGTGTGGAGGGGGGGGGGGTTGTAATCACATGATTTTTTGTAACTACATAAAAGAATTAGAAATGGACTGGAGAGGGAGGATTGGACCAGACAATTGAACTCTTTTTTCCCTAACCCACCGAATTTAACAATGGCAAAATATTCTACTTGCACCCATCTTGACATGCCATTTAAGACTTGTTATTAATTAGGACTTGAAACTGAGGGGAAGGATGCTAGCCTTCAATTATAAAACTCTTCTGCCTTAACTGTCTAATTATTTTTAGGACAATACTAGACACCAAGTTTCTGCGATGAAAATGAGATGTTAAACATTTGTTTTCTGGCTTATATTTGCCATGATAGAAACATAATTGTAAATTGGCAGTTTAGCCTTCCCCCATCTCAAAACAGCACTTGATTTTAATCTTTCTCTTCTCTTAGCCTCTTGAGAGTCCACTGGAACCCATATATTGTCTTTGAAGGCCAGATTGTTTATTAGAAACCAAAGATTTTGTTTTTCCTCTTCGGCTCTTCTACAAAATGCATCATCCAGCAACTCAAGAAATTTTATTTTTAAAATAAAAATAAGAGAGTCAACTTAAAGAAGATGGCAGATGAATTAAACTTTGTGGTAGTTGTATTTGTTAATGGCCAAGTTCACTCCCAGGTCAAGCACTATATTCCATGCAATCCAGTGGTCACTTTACAAATGACAATATTTTGGGGAAGTGAGCTACTACAAGCATAACCTAATTTATGGTCTACTTGACTTGAGCACTTTCAAATAACATTCTGCATCCTTGAATGCCTTTTTTAGTTGTTTGGGATTGTATTAAAGAAAAATCTGAACACTCCCCCCTCCCGTCTCATCAAACCAGATACATAGTAATACCTTGCAGTATTTTTTTTTTGTTTGTTTTTTTTTAGATGCTAGGACCTATGAACTTGGTTAGTAATTAGGATTTTGTTTTCCAATAATGCCCAAGCTGGAACTAATTCTTATCTTTGGTATTAAAAGCATGAAAGATTAATAATTGGCTGTTTGTGGAATGGTAGGTTCTATTTGTTTTGGAGTTAAATACATATAGATGTTTACATTTAAGAAATAAGCTACACTTTTTATAATAACTAGACAACCCATGACCCCTTGGGTCATCGTTTCAGAGATATTTCCTTACCTAAACAGAGCAATAGAATAACCAAGGGCCAAAAAACAGTGGGAGTGTGTACCACTTGCTGCTGGCTTCCCCATTGACTTTGCTTGTGGGAAGCTGGCAGGGAGCATCAGAAATCTCCCTCCCTCCCTCGTATAATATAGGCTTGCGCCATTTGTCCTCCCCTTACCACTCTCAGGGAAGCCTTGGTGAAGCCGCCACCTCCTCCTCCTCCTCCTCCTCCTCCTCCTCCTCCTCCTCCTCCTCCTCCTCCTCCAGTGGAACTGCATGCCACTTTGGTGGGGGGAGGTGGAACAAAGGGAGACACAGACCATGAGGAAAACTGCACCTATTCCCCATTCTGGCACATTCCCAAGGGCCCCCTCCCTCAAGGGAGGAAGAAGACTCACCCATCAACCAGTGGCACCTCCCCAGCCAGCCCTACCTCACCAGCAGGGATCCATCCTTCCCTCAATGCCTACAGCTGTTAAGAGATTTCAAATTTCTGCCTCATTTTCAAAGCAGCCAATCGCCATTCACCCCTTGGGCCTTGCTGCCAGTTGATTGGGCGCAGGGGACAGAGGGATGTGGGAAAGAGGTTGGGATATGCCCATGAGGATCACGTGGCCTGGGCTGACCACAGCTGTGCAGCAGCTCAGGAGTGCTAAAGCAACCACAAAATTTCCCTAATTTCAATCCCATGGGAATAATGGGTCCCAGATTTTGGATGCATTCAGTAAATTAGCCCATTTGAGATAGCTTGGTTCAAAAATTGTTGCCCTATAATGCACCATTTCATCCAGTTGAAGATTACAGACACAAGAGTTTTAGTAGTATATAGATAGCTGCAGCTTAAGGACCTGCAATCCAGACATTCTGACCTAATTCTCTAAACAGTGAAACCTTTCTGTATACAAATGAGCCTGCACATTAGCTATGTGTAAAGTAGACACATGTTACTTTGGAGTAGGATAATATTATTGTTTTTACCACCCAATAAAATTAGTAGGCAGAGAAAGAGAATAACCATCCTTCTTAATAACATATAAAGCCCAGGACAGGAACTAAAACTTCTACTTTGGACTATCGAGAAATTTATTTTGCTCCATATATGGCCATGTTTGTTGTTTAGATGTTTGCTTCGTTTTGGATGATCTAGCTTTATCTCACCAGAGCCATTGCTGCAGTGGAAATGAGAAAAGCACTGAACTCATTGAGAGCTGTGCTCTGCTATTTATACATTATTCTGGTACAAGAAGAGCTTGTGGAAAAATATTAAATTGGGCTCTTTCAATTAAACACTACTAGAATGTTCATTCATGTGAAAACATGAGGCCTCTTGAGGTTTAGAGACATGACAATGAATTATGTTACAGAATTTGGAAATTATTTTTATAAGATGGTATTCATGTAGCTTTCTACTGTTCTGAACAAGGAGCTTAAGCTAGCCAATGCATATCAGAGACATATTTATTCAAGAGAGCAAAAACATCTGCAGGCCTGTCCGTGTAGCAACTCATTTATTGTTGTAATATGTTTGCAATAATTGAGTTCCAAAGGATGTCAGAATAACTCTGAGAATATGTACACATCTGTATGCATGGGTGAATTTATACAGCTGCATACAGATATTTTCAATTGGGTTTACTTGTTAGATAAAACTTTAGTAAGTTCTCTGCTTATTGAGTAAGCATATGCAAACAGTGGGATGACATCTGCCCATTATAAAGAAAAATAAAAATGATGTCCTAATCCTTATGCTCAATTATTGAAGATAGATTCAGAAACTCCAGGTATTTTCTACACAGCTGGATACATTTATTTGAACAAAGTAATGTGCCCTTTATCCTTGAGTTCCATAGAAAAATAATGAAGTGGTAGAAACTTCCACTGGCAATGCATTTTTCAGCTAAACTATATAGGAATTCCTTTCAGATAGCTATGATTGCATATCAGTGCACATTTTGGAACAATTGTAGGTTATACATATTCAATATACTTTAGATAACCCACATATATACATATGCGTCATGCTATTTCCTTTTGACATAAGCAGTATTATACAAAGGACAGGAACACTAATAGGTAGTGGGAAAACAAAATTAATGGTATGATGTAAGAAAACAGGAAAAGAAAATATAGATAAATCTGGTTTACACCATTCAGTATACTTCTCCATACCTTTCTATCCTTATGAAACATCTTTGCTTCCACCACATAGAACTGCTGACTTAGGTATTGCCTTTTGATCTTTAAGGTTCTGTTCTCTCTTTTTGACAATCTTGTAACTTACAAAAAGAAAGCCAAAATGGAGAAGCCATGTGTGAAAAACTAAGTACATCTTATGATTCAATAGCTTGTAGAACCACCTTTAGCAGCAATAATTTGAAGTAATCGTTTTCTGTATGACTTTTATCAGTTTCTCATATCATTGTGGAGGAATTTTGGCCCACTCTTCTTTACAACATTGCTTCAGTTCATTGAGGTTTGCGGGTTTATGCACAGCTCTCTTGAGGTCCCGCCACAGTATTTCAGTCAGGTTGAGGTCTGGACTTTGACTGGGCCATTGCAACACCTTGATTCTTTTCTTTTTCAGCCATTCTGTTGTAGATCTGCTGGTGTGCTTGGGATCATTGTCCTGTTGCATAACCCAATGTCGGCCAAGCTTTAACTGTTGGAGCCTCACATTTTATTCTAGAATGCTTTGGTATACAGAGGAGTTCATGGTCAACTCAATGACTGCAAGGTGCCCAGGTCCTGTGGCTGCAAAACAAGCCCAAATCATCACCCCTCCACCACCGTGCTTGATGGTTGGTATGAGATGTTTTTGCTAATATGCTGTGCTTGGTTTTCACCAAATGTGGCGCTGTGCATTATGGCCAAACATCTCCACTTTGGTCTCGTCTGTCCAAGGGATAGTGTTCCAGAAGTCTTGTGATTTGTTCAGATGCAACTTTGCAAACCTAAGCCATGCTGCCATGTTCTTTTTAGAGAGCAGAGGCTTTCTCCTGGCAACCTTCCAAACAAACCATATTTGTTCAGTCTTTTTCTAATTGCTCTGTCATGAACTTTAACATTTCACATGCTAACTGAAGCCTGTAGAGTCTGAGATGTAACTCTTGGATTTTTGCAATTTCTCTGAGCATTTCACAGTCTGACCTTGGGCTGCATTTGCTGGGACATCCACTCCTGGGAAGATTGGCAACTGTCTTGAATGTTTTCTACTTCTGAATAATCTTCCTCACTGTAGAATGATGGACTTTCAATTATTTGGAAATGGCCTTATAACCCTTCCCAGATTGATGGGCAGCAACAATTGCTTCTCTAAGATCATTGCTAATGTCTTTACTCTTTGGCATTTTGTTAACACACACCTCAATGCTCAAGAACAGCAGACTCCTAAAACTTCAGGTTTTATAGAGGTAGTCACACTTGCTGATGATCAATTGATCAAGGGCATTTGATTAGCAGCATCTGGCTGCTACTTAGCCTTTCATACCTATGGGAGCAGTAAGGGTGTACTTAGTTTTTCACACATGGCTTCTCCATTTTGGCTTTTTTTTTTTGTAAAATAAATGATGACATGGTGTAATACGTCATGTATTGTTGTTCATCTGAGGTTGTATTTACCTATTTTTGAGAACTGCTAAGGACCAGATGATTTTTATTATGTCCTGATACCTAAAACCATAGAACTCAAAGAGGGTGTACTTTCTTTTTCATATGACTGTATGATCAAATCACATATATTTATTGCTTTTGCACTGGTCACACACATTTGTTTTCAGTCTGCATTTGTTTAGCACCTATTTATTCTTGATTCTATACTTGTTTTTCCTGTGTCAATATGTCCCTTATGATAGAGAAAATTGTATGTTGGCTTGCAAGGTAATCTCAAAATTAGAGTTCCTTGACTTGCATAGAATAGTGCATACATGCTTGGTGTAAAACTAGGCTTAGATTGCATTTGTGGCATACTGGCTCAGATGTACCAAAACCTGGTTATTATTGTGTCACTGCTAACAGGAAATCTGCATATGTCGGTGGGTACAATTATGGTTGGTAAACTAGTCTTCTCTCTTCTTATCCTACTAAAACTCATTATGTGAAAGCCCCATTTGTGTGTCATATTTAAAGTTATAAAAATCTGATCAAAAAGATGCAAATCATTTTATTATTGTTATAAAACTGACTGCAGCAGTAGTGTTGCGCAGAATCACTGAATTTTGCTTTCATTGCAGCCACACTTTATACTTCCTGCATTTTGCTGGGTGTCTTCTTGAACAGCAGTGTCCCTATCTTCTTTGAACTTTTTGTGGAAACAGTCTACCCTGTTCCTGAAGGGATTACCTGCGGTGTGGTCACCTTCCTAAGCAACATGTTCATGGGAGTTCTTTTATTTTTTTTTAGTTTCTACCACAAAGGTAAGAAGTGTTTTGAATGCTTGCTCATATAAATTTACCAGTGTGATATAGTTCATCCAGAGTTTCATTCACCAAGAAGATAGACTGCGTACAACTCTTCTGTTAATGCTAATGATATTGAGACTAGGCCATCTAAGTGTTTGTCTAAGTGTGGGTCAAAGAACGACATCTTTGTAGAAGCATTCCTTTGAAATGGGAATAGCAGGGTATCTTTAAAATAAACATTGTGGAGATTATTTTATATGTATGTATTTTAACAAAGACCAGTGGAATATTATGGCCATGAATCACATTTGTAGCTGGCAAGCTAAACCTCTGATAAAACTAATCCAGTCTCATGCTTCAGGGTTTGATCTGATTCCCTATACTGCAAAGGGAAGAAACAGTGCAATCATTTCTTTCCTGCAAACTGTTTGTTTAATCAGTTTCCCAATATAGCAATAAGTGCTTCACAACTTGTGTTTTTGTTAGCTTCATGCATATATGCAAAACAGTTTGATAAAGAAAGGCCAAAGTATATTCATGTTTGTGTGTATTCTTCAACAAATTACGTCTGTTAAATTCCAGATATCCAAACTTCCCATTAGCAAGTTTTTAATAATAAGTTTTAAAAGGTTTTTATGAATCCTGTGAAGATTGGAGCTCTTAAGTCTCATTGGTTTTGTTGTTGGAATGAGAAAAAAGATGGCTCTCTTGCATTCAAATTATTTATTGGCTCAAATAAGAGCAGGAAAGTCGTTCATTCTTTTGTTAACTTTAAAGGAATAAAGAGTTTGGAAAATCTCATCATGAGCTTCCACTAGGCTGTCTTTACTGTGGCAATGATTATTTGGTGTATTTTAGAGATGTGTGTATCTTAATTGTATCTCGTGGTAATGAAAAAAAATTTGAACAATTTATTTGGATGTATGTTTGAGAGCATAGCAGATGCTTAGCAGATATAATTACCTTCAGCCACGATATTGCTGTGACTACCTGGTGGGATGGGCTGTTAGCGGCAGAGTTTTGTAGTGGTTTTGCTACTTCCTGTCAGAATGTGTCCAGGAGTATTCTCTCTTGTTGTCAGTGTTGTTTAAACCTCTGCATGAAACTGCTGGGAGAAACCATTGGTAGCTTTTCAGCAGCTCCCCAGTTCTCTGCCATTGCATCCCAGACTTAATGATCCTGGTGTAAAGTTTGGTTCTGAGTTTAGCTGTATTAATGTTTATGGCTATGCTTTCTGTTTCATATTTTGTTTTATTGCTATATATTCCTTGAGTGGACTTTTTTTTAATAAAAGCAATAATACAATTATTAGTCATGCATTAAGATATATAATTGTCTACGGTAGCAATGGTTTTGTTACATACCCCCTCTTTAATGTGGAGGTTTTAGAGAAAATATATTGTGTTTTATATTTAGCCTGTGGATACAGGATTAACCTAAGCCATTATAGTTGAAGGGTTTTTAGATTTAATGGTGTGTGGAGAGATTTAGAGAAATAGAGAACCAAGTGGGTATTTCTTCACTTTGCATTGTTGCATTGCCCTTAGCTCAATTATAGAATTTTTTTTTATTTATTATTTTAAATTTGGGACCTGATTTGCAATTTTGTTTTTCTTGAGACAGTTTTGTACGCTTAATTTTCTTTTATGTGTTTCAATTATGATAGCTAATAGAAAACTCTCCCAGTTCTGCTTTCAGAAGTCGCTAATGACATGATTTCTCACAGTACCCATTTTTGATGAGACCAGCTCCTTCTGGTGAAAGTATTCATTTTGAGATTTTTTATTTTTACCTGAAGAAAGCCTTGAGGCTAAAAGCATTCCCCCCCCTCCCCACTCCAAAAGTATTGTCAAGTCTAAACTGTGAGCCTGTTTTAAAATTACTGCTTTATTAAAGTGAGTACAGTGTTACACAAATAACTAAGACTACTTTTCCCCCCTCTAGAATTCTCTTGGTTTAACTGGTGCCTCCCAGGATCCTGCTTACTAAGCCTTCTGCTCATCTTATGCTTCAGGGAATCCTATGACAGACTTTATCTCGATGTGATTGTCTCTGTTTGAAAACATAAAACAAGGAAGTTGAAGAGGAGGATGGAAAATAGTACTGGGTTTGACCTGTTTCTTTGGAAACCATATAGACTAAAGATTACAGTACACATTCAAAAATTCACCTGGACTTTTTGATTGAATTTACAAACAAAAAGGTTTTTTTTAATTCCTATTATGGCATTTTATCATTTAGATTATTATGAGGAGTCTTGTACTTGAATGGAATTAGAATATTTTTTAAAAAATACATATTCAGAAGAATGCGTGCTAGGAAGAAACAAGTTTATGAACTGTGATATTTTATTTAATAAGCTGTCTAACTGCAAAAATTTGTGCCAACTAAAACTACTTATAACAAAAGTAAAATAGCAATATCATCTCATTTAGGAATTAATGATGGAATCTTTATGTCTAAAAGCTTCTTTCTTTCTCTCTTTTTCTTTTTTTACTGTCTGGTGTTTAATGAGAATTCTGATAATCCCAGATTTGTCTTGTTTTGTAATAACACGTTGTTCTTCATTGTGGCATATTCATAGTCGTGCTTCTGTGATGACAAAGATTTTCAACATAGTTGTCAGGACTGAACAAATTGTTGATCTCTCACTGTGAATCATCTTCTGTTTAAAATGGAATAGGCATAAAATTACACTAGGATTTAAAAATAATTATGGTTAAATACAAGATCTAAATCTAAATATACCATTCTTTTACTTCCCACTCCAAACACATAAACGCACACATGCAGACTTCCTACTAAAGGGCTCTTGGCAATTGGTGCTATAAATTATCTGAAATTATTTAAATATAATTGCCTTATAGCCTAATCCTGCTCCTACACAGACGTTAAGGTAAGTGGATGTAGGATTGCAGTCATAGTAGCGGAAATTGTTTCTGTTGTTAAGGAGTGATTATGTCTTGTAAATATGGGTTGTTACTGAACACTTTTACATGCTTTCCTGAGAAATTTCTTGGTTTGTGAGCTCTACACAAAGAAGGAAGGCCCTCTTCTCAAAGTCTTTGAAAGCCAATGAAACAAAGATGATGTTTTTTCTATTATAGATTAGGCTTCTCATCAGATTAGTTTACAACTTAAAGGCTCTGCTTTTGTTTTTTAATAACTGTTTAATTATGAGACTTATTGATGGTCTCAGTGGCCAAAAAAATTACAAAACAGATCAAAATGTCAGAATGTCCAGCTTCTGAAGTTTAGCATGAGCTGGAAAACTCAGTGCTTGCAGTACTGCTCGTGCACCCTGTATAAAGAGGGACAATTTTTGTCCGACTTTTTTTCAAATGCTGTTTCATCTTCTTTGATTGGTTTTTCAAAGTCTCCTGTACAACAAATCTGAAACAAGTCACACATTGCTGAAGGCAGCTTTTATCAGTGTGATTTGAGAGATTGTCTGCCTATATTTACTAAATGATGGCTAGTGAGGTTCTCTTTCAACAGAAATATCTCCTGTCACTGTGCTGTACTCCAGTTCCCCCCTCCCTTGTCTAGAATGTCATCGCCCATATGAATGTTTTTGGAAATGGAGTTTTCTCTGTAACCAGAGTATTCATGAGGGAGTAGAACCATTGTCTATTAATACTACAGTTTCTTTAGGAAATGAAAGTTGAACTACAGTATAGAATCAATGCAATTATTAAGGTTTGGGTGGTGGGGTATTGAAGCATAACACAACTGTTATGGCCAGTGGCTTTTTTGCTTCAGCAAAAACCTTGATTTAGATCTACTCCACCATTTTGAGGAGTTTCATTTATCCTCCTTATACATTTGGGGAGGGGCAAAATGTCAAGATGGAGGCCACGACTACAAATTGAGTTCCTGGCCTTTCGTATATTCATTGTGACACATAAAAAGGGAAGGGGCTTAAATTGAGCTGCTGCAACTGCCATCTTGAATTTTTAATCCCCCCACCCCTGGATGGCCATCATTTGATCATTATGATTCAGAAATAGCACTTTTTGGTTTGTCATTTTTCCTATAAGTAAGTGAACTATTTCTTTAGATTACTTTCAGGAACTTCAGTTGCGTTTTTGATGTTGTTTTATAGAATGAGGCTACAGTACTTGATGGGCTAGAAGGAAAGGGCTGTTGCATGCATTAATATTCCCTTGGCCTGGCTCTTGGTGACATGGGCTACCCATGGAAACTGTCAAGAGCCATATTAAAGCATGGGCTGTGCTGATTGGATGAACTGAATCTTGGCAGCTCATGAAAGATGAAAGGCATCTTCACAACAAAAAATAAGCCATTATTTATCTTCATTTAAATAATTTTGGCCTACTATTTAAGTAGGATGCTTAGTAGTTCTTAGTGTATATCCACCTGTTTGGGAAACAAGAAGAATAAAATCAGGCTGCCAACAATGAATAAATGTTACCACTTAAGGACCTTTCAGACAATTCCTGCTTCACTGTTGCGCAATAATAAGGGGCTGTCCAGAATTTGCCTGATAAAGCAATGCCAAGTATCCCCAGTTGGATCATGACTGGAGTAAAGTTGTATACATTGAATGTACGATAGAAGTAGCCCATGTTTTCTTCCACAAATAATCTTTCTGTCATTTGTTATGTCTTATTTTGCTTTGCTTTGTTCTGCTTCTGCTCAACTTGCTCCCTCGTATCAGATTAGAACTCCTGGATTAAATGTGTTAAATGTTCTCTCATCAGCATTCTTTGCCATTTCTGTCAGTGGGGCTTCAGGGAAAGACACTTTAGCACTACAGTAGGGGGTCTCTCTGCAGGAGGCCAGAGAAATTTAAACAGAAATATTTCACATTATTAAGCAGTAGCTGGCAGTTTGTGATAGCTTTATGCCTGTGTTCCACAGTTTTTGACTAGCTTCCCTGTAATGGTTACTGAATAACCGTAGCTGTCTATCCTGTCTAATTTCAGCTTCAGAATAGTATAGATGCTGAACATCTGCAAGCGGAGCAACTTTAAGCACAATTATAAATGATTCTGTAAAATTAGTTTTAAAAAACCTGCTTGTTAGACAAGTTAGCCCTGAAATTTCCAGGACTGGCCCATTATTAACTCTTACCCCAAACTTATAATGTGCATAGATCAATGACAATATGGAAAATTGAGTAAAATTACTCTAGCTTTTATGCATATGTACTGCCTGCATAAATGTCATGGTCCTGCATAATAGCTTTGTTATTAATAAGGCTGGAAACTTACTAACTCAGTATAATTTATTTGTAAATGAGCATAAGATTGTGCTGCAAGATAAGTAAGATTACATTTGCATTGGGTAGTGCCATGGTACATCAGTCTAGGACCAGGTTTGTCCATATATAATGATTCCATATATAACTAATTAAGGAACCTGTAGCCTTTCATGTATTGTTGAATTCCATCTGCATTAGTGATGATCAGGGTTAGTAGGAGTTCCACCCTTTATATTGAACTAGTATTAAAATAAATTAATAAAGGATAGGCAACTTTTTAAGATGAAGGGGTCTTGTCATTAAGATTATTTTGGTTTGTTGCAGAAGGCTCATCAAAGGGCAACTTGGATATTTAAAGGATGAGCTAATCATAGTGAAGAATTTGAAAAAAAAAAAACCTTATTGATTTCAGTTCACAACTCAACAGTGTGAACTGTTTCACACTGTTTCACAGTGCAGTCTGTTTGCTGAGAGGTAAATCCCATTGAGCTTTACTAATTCTTAATTTATTATTGCAGCCTTAATGAAATTAGTGGGATTTGAAAAATGCATAATTTTTATTGGAATCTGTGCAAGCTTGCAATGAGAATTCCATCATAGATACGTGTGATTCCTAACTCTTCTTCTTTCTGTAAAAAGGTATTAGGACCACAGAACATTTTATACTGACTTCCATGTAAGCTACCCTTATACAGAGAAATCCTGGACTTTAAAAAAAAAAAAAAAAAAGTAAAATAGTCACCAGAGGCAGGGGAAGGGATGCTAAATATTTTCCATTCTTTTATTTTCTCTGTTAAGTTGTGCTATTTTCCTCCATGACTTCTAAGAAGAAAAAATGAATAGTGAACAAAGAATTAAGCATTTTTAGTCTTTCTTTGTTTTTCGTATTTGGATTTCTTTTCTTTTCTTTTTTTAAGAAAAAGTTACATGGAAGACCGTGGTATCGTGCAGCCTGGCCTGGTTTATATAATACATTACTTAGAAAGTGTGTTAAAGCTTCTGTCTTTTTCATCTTGAACACTATTTAAAAATGAACTTAAGAATTAGACTTATGAAGCACAATAGAATGGATGTCCTGTGCATAAAAGTGCTGTGATGGACAGCAAGTGTGATAGTACCCTTGTTCTGGATTTTCTATTATTTGTTCCTGAAAAAGAATCTTCAATTTAGTGAAGGGAAGCCAACAGTCTGTCCTTAGGACTCAGCTTGGCATTATCTGATGATGTTTGTAAGTTATATTGTACAGCTTTTTGATGTATCGGAAACATCACTTTGTCTAGGATAAAGCGATAATCTTTTGTTGATCTGTTATATAGTGCAAATATCTTCTTCTCAACAAATTGGCCAGCCTCCTATCCAAAGAATGTATATTGTGAAGAGGCATAGTCTGCATACAGATCTCAACCACCTGGATTTGTTGGTGTGTCCTACTGAAATGGGAACCAGATAAGTATTAGGCAAAATTAAGTCATATCTTAACCAGTTGCTCAAAGTAGTCTGTAAAGAATCTGATAGTCGCAATTTTGATTTAGTCATTAGCCTGCTTGATAAGGACATGGAGAACTATTTTTAACTTCTAATTTGCTGGCATGGCAGAAATTGATTGTGTGTGATATGGTTGCATTTATAATGTACTTGTCATAGTTATTTTCCAACACTGGCGTGAAAATGTTTCATATACAGTAAATGGTAGAAGAATCACTCTATAAGTTATTAACTAGACATAGAATTTTTTTCTCATGCAGATCCAACTGAAAAAAATAGAAGCAGCCAAGTCCCCCCGATCTTGGCATAATACCATTCATTTCCGTATAACTTCTAAAGTGGAGTGTCCCAGAGGGCTGTATCTTGCCTCTGCCTTTGCAATAGAGACATCGCAATTGTAAACTTCTGTATGTGAGATTTCATTCTCTGCTGCATTTATTTGGTCCCATTCAAATAAGTAGAAAATTTGCTCTTGTCTTCAATTATACAAGAATATTGACTCTCTCAGCATAATTCTGTCTAGATTCCTTGACTGCATGCATAATCAGCCAGTAGACATTTATTTTCTGATTACTCTAATATTTAAGATATCGATTAGTTTGATATCAGAGTAAATAAAATGACTTAATTCCAAGCAAGTATATGTAGGATTGGGATGACAGAAGTCTCAGGAATATATTTTAACAGATTATATGTAGCTTTGATGTAAAGAGTGTTTTGACCTAAAGAAACCTGTTTTCTGTCAATGCCCAGTGATTTCCATCCTGCATTTTAAGTTGACAAAATAAATAAGCAGCAAAGTATTTTTACACACAAGATAAAAATTCTAGTCATGTGACTTCACTATATACAAACATACAAAGAAATAAATGTGAAAAATTAGGACTTAAAATATTTATGAATGCTAAAGATGGGGAGCTTTATATTAGAACAATCCTTTCATATGTGTGAGAGAATAAGCTTCTTCTAGGATGAATACTAAAGGGAGTCCTTGCTTACTGTCTGTTTGCAGTTATGACGGTGATGAAAAAGTAACTTTACAACCTTTGCAGGTCTGTAAAGCAAAGGAAAGCTGAAGTAAGATTGTAAGCACGGTCACAGTTTCATTTAGTGACCACTTCACTTAACAACCAAGCTGCTGGTCTCAATTGTGGTTGCTAAACGAGGACTGCCTGTACTACACATTTTAAAATATGCATTTTTTTTTTTCCTGTGGCAGTCATTTTCTGGTGTGCATTTATTCAGCTACCCAATAGCCTTAATAAGAGATGTATTGTACATAAGTCCCAATTCATATTTTCATATTATGAACAAATTATGCCCATTATTTCATCTATACAATGAATTTGATTTGTTGGCATGTTTTTAAAGCAGCGGTATCTGGTGTGTGGGGGGGTGAAATCTGTGAATGGTGGGTGCTGTGTCACAGACAAAGCCCTGCCCCTTTTGTACATGTGTCTGTCCATGGATACAGAAGGGAAGGGTATGGATCACGATGCTGTGTCCTCAGTCTTGCAGATTTTAGCTCACACACAGCGAGGCCCCTCTTTGAGCCTGTAAGTAATGTGCAGAGCCTGTGGTAAATGGAAAGGAAAGGAAGGTGGCACGATCCATAACCGGATTAGGAAAACGAGAAATCTGGCCCGCCACCAGCTGTCCAGAACAGAGTTGTGAAGGAAGCCATGTTGCCTGACCTGGAAACATGGTCAAATGTGTGATCTCTGCATAACAAATAAATAAAAAATAATCTGCTACAGCAGATGCCCAATTCAGCAATTTACCTAATTTGGTACACTTCCATTCTGCACAATCTATTCCATAACTTTGACCATTTTGCATGTTTTTTTAATCTACCCTCTACAAAGCAAGAGAAAGTATAAAGAGGTACCAAGGGCCTCCTTTCCAATTTTTGGAAATATTATTTTGCTATTCTTCTGACATTGAAAATATTGTACTTTTTGTCGTTTATATATTCTCCAGCATATCTTCATAAAGATAGAACTGTCTTTCATGTCAGTGCCGGATTTGGTAGCTTTGCGTTACAGAATACCTTTGGGAGTCTTAATTCTCCACACTTTTGGATATCCTTCTGACATCTTAAGTTTAATTTTTGTTCTCCATTGAATGTGTACTGCTTGCTTGATCTGAAATACCTACCCTCCATTAAAGAATAGAAAGGTTTTCATAAATAGTGTCATTTTTTTAAATAAATGCTTACAGCTCTGAGCTATGGTGGAATGTCAAAAACGTTACATCTTTTTCTTTTAACCAGATACCTGCAAAATGCTTTGATCTATACCTAGGTTAATTCTAATACATTTAAGGCTAATTTCAAAGCTTTATTCTTAATATTTAACACAGTCCTTTTTGCAATTACTGTTCACTTATTTCTGCCATTTTCTTTTCTTTTAATACTTTATATACAAGTGTATAAGTCCACTTGTTGGAATTCTGCATGTTCTTCTATGTGCAATATTTCTAACTCTGTTTCTGAGAAATGTTTTATATGTTATAATTGTGTTAATTACTTTACACAGTTTTTTTTTAACTAAGTCTGGTGGTGTGAATATGTAAAGTATAAAACGCCAATTCCTTTTTGCTTATAGGGTTTTGGGGGTGGGGGTGGGGGTAAATTAAGCCTGAAATTGTTAAAGGAAGTGGGAGGGAACTATTAAATTAGGATTTGTAATAATTTACTTTTTGTAATTTTGTAAAAAAATAAATAAATGATACTTTTATTTTAAGGTTCTACTTTTATAAGTAATATACTGACATGGGGCACAATCTGTCAGAAGCACATCCTGCTTTTATCTCATTG
The DNA here is from genome assembly GCF_059951505.1 of Python bivittatus. NCBI lineage: Eukaryota > Metazoa > Chordata > Lepidosauria > Squamata > Pythonidae > Python > Python bivittatus. Next base: position 82,670,042 of record NW_028277075.1, read on the forward strand.
AAATTTGGGAAAGAACCCTACCTCCTTATTTTTCAAACTTTAGCAGGATAGATTTCTCATATGTTGTGCCTGTGATATCTATTATTTTATAAGGAGAAGTTACTTAAAACCACTGTCTAATATATTGTAAAATTCAAACTTCCTGTATCACTTTAGAGCTATCTTGATGCCAGAATCTTGTTGTTAAATGTTGTGTTTTAACATGTGTAATACTTGATATGCATTAAAAAGATGTTAATTATGGACTATGAATCATTTTTCCTGTCAAGTACAAGATAATATCCTAGTATGTGGAATATTGTAGCTGGTAGTTTTATTTGAGTTGGATATGCCTGGTTTTAGTCATCCAACAGTCTGATGACATTTTTTTCTAGAAACCTATGTGTAACAGATGTAAATTCAGAAACAGTCTAAAACAGGGAACATCCTCCAGGTCACCATGTAAACTGGCAACTGTCACAACAATTAAATATTTGGGGGGGGGGTTCTCCATGAATGAATTTCATAAATCACTTTTTTTACAAGTTGAGTTCCTCCATCATGGAAGTTTCCATATTGCTATTATTGTAAACTTAAACTTTCACTAATAATATATATAGCTAATTACAGCTGAAAGTATTTTTCAACAAGTGAGACTTCTTTAATTTATAAAAATGACAGTGATCAAGTAATGAACATGATGAAGACTTTGTCAAGCTGTAAATCTAATCACAAACTTGCACATGCACACAAATAAAAAATGAAAAACAACAAATTATCAAACACTCCCCCAAACTTGTATGATTCTGGGCAGCTCACAGCGATCAAATGATCCCACAACATACTTTTGGCAGCAGCTGAATCAAGACTTTTCCACACCAGTAAAAAGATATTTAAAAAGATCATGGGAGGAGCAGGGGGAAGGACTTGATCCCTTTTTTGTTCATTCATCAGACAATCTTTACTGAACTGTCTGGAAAGGATGATCTGGAAAAATTAGTTGCAAAAAGCTTTTCATGAGCGTTGCTGGTTGCAAACTGTGGCACATACTATAGTACTCAGAAATAACAATGGGATTAAGGTTTTGAACTGAATAAGAGCAGAAACCAACACAATAAACAGCTTAAATTTCAAGGCCGTGCTCTGTTTGCAGTAATAAACACCCCCACCCACCCGCCCCCCAATGAAAGCTGCCATAGTCTGGTCTTGTTCAGCATTGCAAGGAATGTTTAGAAAACAAATTATTTTTGCAATAAAGTCTTTGTAAGCAGATCACTTCATCCTGAGGGTCTTTGTTTTCTTTCAAAACGGTTGTCATTATATATTCCAAGCTGTTTATCAAAGTTTTGTTAAAATGTGTTGTTTCATGTGAATCAGTCATTAGGCATCTCAGCTTTTGGTTTAAAGCATGAAATCTGCGAGTCAAATCCTGGCATTTCTAATTCCAATTGTTCAGCAAGCTTTTTATCTACATAAATTCACTTTGAAATTTTGTGTATCCTTGGTGGCCTTAAGGGCAGGAGAAGTTATGTTTGTTTTTCTGTTGCTTTTTCTTTGGATCGTGAGATGGGACTTCTTTGCTGTCTCCATGTCAGGCCCATAATAAATCAGATAAGAGACACTGCTAGTCTTTTCCTATAATTTAGACAAGGAAACGTTTTCTGTCTAAAGCAATCAAAAGATGAAGAGATTTGAAGTCATGAATTCACATGTCACCACATCAAATTCTGGTGCCTATATACAGAGATTAGCATTCTTTCTCAGGGCTGGGCACATTTGTTTTCAAAATGGCTAAATATCTCATGTGTGATTTTTGTGACCTCATTCCTATGATCTTGTGTAAAACTCCTGTGAGATTTTACACTTCTTGCTTACGATCTTGTGAAAAATCTTACAAGCTTTGGCAACTTCACAAGAATTCTGCCGTTTTTGTATTTAATTTCTTTGGGCTTGCACAGACATCATCTGGGATTTTTTGGTAAGTATATTGGTGCTAGCAAGATTAGTTGTTACCTCCTGTGCTAAGAGGAGATGATTTGCTAATTCCCTGAATCCACTTTAGAGAGTGTCCAATCTTCTAGACCTGCCATGTATGTTGCAGGAGGGGGGCATGATCTGCAAGAATTTCACTGGACTTTGCTAAGACAAACACTAGAAATTCAACTGGCCCAATAGGTGTAATTGCAAAATTTGCTGATTTTCTGCTTCAGTGTAAAAGGAATCTCTCTCTCACACACACACAGAGTAGAGGAGTAGAGAACGTCATGAAATGATGCTGCTTTAAGGTACCTGCCCCTAGAATTCACAAACCAGATTGGAGGTGATAAATCAATAGAATGTTCCACTACATTATTTTAGGGAAGAGAAATGGCTACCAATGTGTGTGCTGACATTGCCATTTCCAACGTTTTCTTCTGATCTGTTCTAATCTGTAGGTCTCTCAAAAATCCATCAAAGGTCGGGCTTATACCATGATGTATGTAACCAGTCTTGTTCACTATTTAGGCAAGAAAGTATAATTGATACTTGGAATAGTAGAAAATTAGACATATGTGCATATATTAGAGGAAATGTTCTTGAATTTCAAGAGATATTGCCATATTGGCCCAAAGGTACCAATATTAAAATTAATAAAAAGGTCATACAATTCAATTTATTATAGCAACAATTACAGATTGAATGAAAGAGAACAGTTGCCCAGGATTTACCTGAAGGCAGGACTATTAGGGGACTCCTGTCCAGGAAATATTGTTGCAATAGAGGAAAAAGTCAGAGAATGGTCTCTCATTCAGCTTGTAAAAGCATTTGTCTGCATTGCATTAATTGTGATTTTAAGAGTTTTAAAACCCAGTTGTATTCTTATATTCTCTCTTGAATATATTTCAAACTACAAAATGCAATTCCAAAATTCCGTACAAGGGATCTGTCTATAGTGAGTCAGGTCTGACTTGAGACAAAGTTAGTTTCTGAGGTATTTTTCCTAGCCCTATTATTTGATTTTTATAAATGTCTTGGACTGGGGACTAAATTTAGAGGAGCCTGTTGCACTCTTAAAGATAAGCTGTTTTGATACTCATGTAGTACCTTCATCCTTGAGCATAATTCATGTTGTTCTATAGACAAAGTCCTTCAGAAGCGCAGAATGTTTTAAATGTGTGCTATGTAATATGTTTTTCAATGGAGTATAAAGAAGAGATTTGTGCTTCGGAAGGTTATAGTGAAATAAAATACAAATTAGTGCACTTCACATCATAGGCAAGATATCACTGGGTTCATGACTGGGTGCACAATAGTACATTAGTACATCTTGATTGAAAATCAAGTTCTTGGAAACCTGGCAGGAAAGGGTTAAGAAATCCAGTGAGAAAATCTTCAGTCTGTTTTTCCTGAGTTGATGCCTCTCAATTAACTTTGGAATGGGCTGCATTTTAAAAAAGAAATGCTTCTCAATACACTTGCAAATATGGAATCTCAAAATTATACCTTATAATGGACCATATTATGTATGCAAGTGTAGCTGACTTTAGGTTATTAGAAAGCCAATCTATTTTTTATTATATTATGGTGTAATTTTTAGTACAAGGCCATGATATAAATTACCAGTTGTGTTGGGACATAAACTAATGTGTCCCTGAGCTTTGTCATTTTCCATGGTCTTTAGTTTTATTAATAAATGAAAGTTACAAAATTTTGCCAGTAAGAATACGCAATCACCCCTCAGTGAAAATGGGCCTATTTTCTAGTAATACGAAGGAATGATGAAAAGTCAGAGCCAAGGGGACTCATCTTTCAGCCTGTAAATTTGGGTCATATGGTTTTGGTTTTTGGAAACAAAACTTTTTGGGGCATTAATGGCCAACATCCTTCAAAATCAAGTCCTTTTGAGTTTTGCAAGAGTGAAGATTGCCAAGTTGAGATGAATAAGCTGGAAAATCAGCCCTTCTAATTCACCAAAATTCAAGATGCCTGTCATAGCTCTAATATTCTATAGGTTAAGGTGGTGTATCCAATAAATAGTTTCTTAATTTACTGAGTTTTCAATTCAAACCTAACCAATGGTCTGATAATATTGAATGACATCATTTTTAGGTGGTTTCAAAACAGCTTAACGTTCATTTTATTATTTGTATTCATTTATTTAAATTTCTTAGGCTGCCCACTCCAGTAGACTCTGGATAGCTTAACAAATCCGAATAAGCAGCTAAAACAGTTAAAAACATAAAACAAAATGGACAGGCTGGACTAAAAACAGCCATAACAATAACAATAAAACATGGCAGGGCCCCAGAAGCACATTAAGCCCAGGCCGGGGAACTGAGCCAGGTCTTAGAGGCTTTCTGGAACCCCAGAAGAGCAGGCGCCATCCGTATCTCGGGGGGGATATTGTTCCAGAGGGCAGGGGCAGCAAGAGAGAAGGCACACTTCCTCGGTCCCAGCAGATGATAATGTTTAATTGAGGGGACCTGGAGTGCATCCACTCTGCCTCGGGCAGGCAGAAACAGTCGGAGATAGGTGGTCCCTCCAGTATCCAGGCTAGATGTCATGAAGGACTTTATAGGTGACACCTATAAAGCCCTTCATTTATTATTTAGATATAATATAGCTGGCACCTTGAATTACACCCAGAAGGCAACTGACAACCAATGCAGCTTGCAAAGCAGCAGTGACACATGGGTATAATGAAATGTGACTGTTACTGCTTGAGCTGCTGAATTTTGAACCAGCTTCCAGATGGTCTTCAAGGGCAGCCCAGTGGTCCGATTGTGAGGTGTGCAGGGTGTGAGTGACTGTCTAAAGGGCCTCCCAGCTGATGAAAGGGCACAACTGACCTCAAACGCTTCCTGTTGGATATTGAGAGACACCAACTGTAATGGTACAGTTGTTACAGGTGATAGAAATTCTGTGCACGATGTTAAATTCATTTCAGTTTTTATATTTCTGTTGTCAGTATTTAGAACTCAGGATTTAAGGAAGTGAGAAGATATCAAAATTTAACATCACAATAGATGGATGCTGAGATAATGAATAAGCCTTGATATTTTATTTACTTGCGCAACCAATTTATTTTATAGAAGTACATCTTGTCAGCAAGGGAACAGTGAAATAAATCTGTTGCTTTAGTTTAAATGTGGCAGTTAGGAATTGGAGGAATCCAGGTGTGTATGTTGAAACTGAGTAAATGCATTTCAAGGTATATAACTAAAAGTTATTGGCCCAGCATGCTAACTTATCTGTGAATGGAGATTCACAACGCCATAAATGGAAAAAAAAATCCATGTTTACAAGGCCTGGCATATTGGGCATGGTCTGGTCAGCAATGAAGATCATAAAGTTGCGTATGGAGGCTAAATTTTGGTGGAAGACTAGGCCAGAACCTAGACTTTCCCCCATCCTGTTCCCACTGCTACACTTTGGCAAGCTCTAATCTTGAATGATGAAGGCAGCAGCCCTGGGACTTGGTTTCCACTTAGATTCACTGAAGTAGATGATGAGCTCTTATAATGAGCTGCAGGACGATTTTTTTATGGGAGAGTTTCTCCTATTTTCTGGCTGGAAGAATCTATTTTCTGGGAACAAGTCTGTGGTTGTAGAACTCTGCTGTGAGAATCCATTACTCCCTGCAAATCCACTGTCTTTGCATCCTGGATATTACTGACTATTGTTTCTCTTTAATAAGCAGAGTCAGTTAAAAAGTCAGTCTAAAAAATGTGGTGGTTTTCAGTCAATTGTTAGATGAAAGGCATGCTTGGGCTGCTTGTGTCAAGAAACCTCCATTAGTACAATTAAACATTAGGATGCCTAGAAAAATGTGAATTACTTGGGAGGGGAGGGAAAGCTAAAATAATAGGCCAGTTAATTTATTAACTTGTTTAGGAGATTGCAGTTTCATAGTTATGATTACCAGACCATCCTATTTAAATAATGATTGAGATGATGTGTCTCTAGTTCACACTGAAATGTGAAATAGTTAATAGCTAGGTTTTAAAAGAATTATTTCAACTGATGATTAATTTGTTGGAAATGATTAAGCAATCATACAAATCTACCTCCGCTTACCTGGATATAATTCCGCTGAAAGGGTTTCTTCTGAGTAAGCATATAGGAATGCATTGAGGACTTTAAAAAATAGTATCTGTGAATCCATCAAGAGACTGCGATCGAAGAATGTACAGTGTGTGATAAGGAATAACCCTCTGGAAAGTGTACATAATAATTTTGCTTGGCAGCATATGAAATAAAAACATTTGGGGGGAATTTTATAGCTCTAAACAGAAGATAGTGTTTGGAAGAAAAAGGTATAAATGTGGTAACTTTTCTTTTTTTAAAGCAGATGAGAAAAATACATTAAACTGTATTCAAATTTAATGGTAATATAATAAATCAGTTGCAACTAGTACACAAGGTTGCTCAGCATCTACATTTATTCAGAATTACATTATAGCTATTGTGAATTCATCAGTCTTATTGGTATAGTTTTAATAATCACTGTTACCCAGTTCAGATTTCCGTCTCCCCCAGCTCTATCGTGTATCAGTTGGTCAACTGCATCCTTTGTCTTGCTATTTACTTTCCGTTTCTTTTGAAAAGAGGAATCTTGCCCAAGGCATCACTGATCTCGTGGTCTCTGTCCAGTCTGCTTGGAGAAAAATACATTATTTTCAGCTATGCCTGCAGGGCTGGAAAGAGACTGAAGCGTACTCTCGCCACAGTTATGTATTTACTGGCCTTGTGTTCTGGATAATTCATCATTTTTGTTTGCAAATCTAGAATTTGTCACTTGGGAGTCAAAAGGCATAATGTACATCTTAAAGAGCTCCCTCATGCACCTTTTTTTAATAGTGTTTCCTACTACAATATAGCCTGGGCAGGGTTTTTCAGCATTCAGGGTTGGAATCCAATAACAAAATTATAGAGGGCCATTCCAGCCATTAAGTCCATCCCTCTGTCAGCAAAGGAATCCAATTTAAAGTGTCCCTGACAGTAATGTCCAATCTTTGCTTATATACTATAGTCACTGAGAGCTCACCTCTTCTTTAGGCAATTGGTTCCATTCTGTGAATTGTTCTCAGCATTAGAAAGTTGCCCTCAGGGTCAAATGAAACTACAAGTCATTCTTTCATATCCTGCACTCTGGGATGGTAGAGGACCTTCTTCTGCATGTCAGCTCGCTACCTTTTTAAGAAGTGTTATCGCATCTCTCCTCTGTCACGCTTTTGGAGAAGACTTTCCAGTTCTTGGATGGTTTCCATTGCTCTTCTTTGACCCCCTTTCCAGTGCATTAGAATTCTTACAACGTGACCGGAGCTGGGCCCAGTATGCAGAGAGGGTCTCATATGACTTTCTATAGCCTAGAAACAATGTTTTTATTGCTGGATTTGCCTTATTTGGAGCTACATCATCTCACAGTCTGTGATACTGTGTACCATCAAAATAAGTTATCGTCGTACAACTAGGTATGCCCATGCATTTCATTCCTTATCATGTTTCTCAAACAATACCTTTCACAGTTAGCTCTTTTAAACATCACTGTTCTGTGCTCAACTTCCTAACTTACTAGGATAATTTTGCATTTCATTTCTGTCTGCTACTTGGTTAATATTCTGAGAATTATAGTATTTGGAAACTTTGTTTCCAAGTATCCGTTTTTAAATTTTATTTATCACATTTGTATAGCTGCCCATCTCACATAGTGATTCTGGGCGGTGTACATAATAAAACAAAATACAGACAGAATGGAGGCAAAGCATACAGAGTATATCCAGTTAACTATCATACAGCTATCTAACAGGTTCCGCTCTATCATGGGATCCCCAAGCTCGTTGGCCAAGCCATGTTTTGAGGGCCTTCTGGAAGGCCATCAGGGCTGGGGCCAGCCTCACCTTGGGTGAAAGGATGATCCACAGGATGGGAGCCATGGCAATTCTGTGGTAGCCCAAGGTGTGCCACTCTATTAGTCAAATGTACTGTCAGAGATCAAAGCATTCTGGCCTTACCCTTCCTTTGTACCCATTTACTCTTCTTTCATATATTTTTGTGTGGTTTAATCCTCCTTCATTCTGTGTGATCAAACCATTTCGGTGTACATTTTTTTTTACTGATCACTCATTTTTGTATTCATTCATTTTTTGTCCATAAGAAAGGCTGCATTGCCACTGTGAGCTAAATGGAATCCCTGACTTCCAGCTGCTCAACTCAGAAGCTGATCGCAAAAACTTCTGTTCTTGCAATCTACTCATGAGGAGCATCTGTATGGAGTACACATGAGTTACCTTACGCTCTCTCCTTGCTCTGGAAAGACTTCACCAGTCCGGATCCTGCATCCAGCTGCGATCTCCGCCGTAAATGCTGTCCCATTCAAACAAGGACGTCTAGCTCGTCATGAATCCTCACCAGAAATGTTTGTATTCATTCATGACCCATTCATTCTTCACCCCATCTTTTCTTGTTTTGTGTGTCAGCACACTGCCCATACCTCCTAGTTGGTAGATGTGGATTATAAGAAGTTGGCTTGCTGGTTGATTGGATCTCCTGGCTTTTGTTGTGCTTGTGGCATACTGGCCAAAATGTGCCAGTCCTTATAGTTCACAGGGAATGCTGCATGTGGCAGGGGTATGATGGAGGCAGGCAATCTTGTTGACTCCTTCTCTATCTTACTAAAAAGGATGACGTGAAAGTGTTCTGTTGTAAACAACTGTCAGTGTCTTTGGCTGCTGCCCAAATTGAAAGGGGTTCTTTTCTAAGCCCAATTTTCACAAAATTCAATTTAGCAAGGTTTATTGAGATGGATGAGATGGGGATTACAAGAATCCCAGCAACTGAACTACATTCAATTTAGAACTAATATATACCCATATGCATTAAGGGGGAGATTTTTTTTCTTGAATCTCTAGCAGTCCGGGAACCAATTCTTGCAAACCGAAATTTACTTCCGTATTAAGTAATAGAACCCATGGGATTTATTTATTTATTTATTTAATTTCTATAGCTGCCCATCTCAGCCAACTGACTCTGGGCAGCAAACAATTCTAAAACAACAAAAGCAGTTAAAAACAATACAAAAAATAATGCACAAAATCTACCAATATTTATGATATTCTGCCCTTTTTATTCACCAAAGCAACACTAAATTCAGCCTACATTTAAACTGCACCAGAACAGAATGACTGTAGGAGACATTATTAAAACTGGGTGGCTGCTACAGAACAAAGTCCTGTGTCCAGATGACCTTAGCCTCCAAAGATGTGGGCACATAGAGTAGGGCCTCTTCAACCCACCATGCGTGAGAAGTGGTGCAAAGATAATTCTTTAGGTATGTTGGATCAAAGTCGTTTAATACAAATGCATCTCGGACAAAAGAAAACAGATTCTGAGTACACCTCTGCTTAACTCAGATTCTAAAAAACTTGGTCTGCTTATAGCCAAAGAAATCAGGAGTTTGGTAGGTTGGCTGGATTTTCTGTTTGAAGTATTCTTGACATCATAAAATGAACTAGAGGGATATAGCCCCAGCTCAGCCTCCGAACTCAGTGTCTAAAGCAGTGGTTACGCCACCGTCACCTTAGACTAACGGGGCTGTTACAAATCCTGCAATGCTCCCACATCAGTCTGGTCGTACTTTTTTCAGTCTGCTTCACAAGACAGAATCTACTTTTGTCTGTATTTATGTAATTCAACAGACAGTCATTCCTATCTGCTTTGCTGTGGTTACAAAGTCAAACAGTAGTATCTTCGTTTTGAGTGATCGTATTTCTTCTTCTGAAAATGGATTGGATCACATTTCAGACACTGTATGCATCCATTTAAATACCGAGTGTGAAAGCTCACTGATTTCAATAGTGTTTTCATTTTTCTACGTGCAAAACATTTTTTATTTTGGTTACTCATGGAGTATTTTTCCTGGTCTCCCTGTAACCTTGAAACATATTCCCCATCAACTCTTCGTTGATACTTTCAAGAATCGTCCTTTAATAAATATTGTACATTTATCAATTTGTCTAGACAGAGAATCTCCACATTGTTTCCATATTGCTAGAACATATAGTAAATTCATTTAATAGTAGCAAAGGCAAAGATAATACTTTAGACTTGGTTGTAGATTTTAAAAATAAGTATACAATAGCTCAAATGAGAGCCACCATCCTCTTTTCTGCTCTTGTCCATAGTCAGCATATATGGGAGCTGGGCTATCATTGGGCTAAGCAGTGGCTAAAAGCTTTTTCTCAGATTTTCCAAGGCCGAACTATTGCAGCAAAAACTATTTCTGAGATAAAACCTCTTGCAATTGATGCAGATGGACTTTAGTCACGAGATATGTTTTTGCAAGTTTAACATACCTATCTTTTGGAAACTATTATTACTTAAAAAATACTAATCTATAAAAATAGTATTATCTTCCAGATCTACAGGACTCTTCTATGTGAATTCAAATGAGATAAGAAAGTGGAGCTACAATGGTTTAGATGCACAGAGCCTGCTGATTCCATTGGAATTAACAGGCAAGCTTGCAAGAATTGTCCTCCATATGTTCTATTCCAGGCAAACATACAGAGGATGTAAATCTTTAAATAGAAACGTTCTTGTTTTCTAATGAGGATCGACAATACTAAAGCATATCTTAGATGCATTCCTTTGTATTTCTGGCCCCAGACATTTGGTAGAAACCACAATTATGTCAAAAGGTTGTGTGCATCATGTTATCATCGTGCAAATAATGCAAGTAGGTAATTCATGTTATTTGCATGATGATATCGATGCACACAATGTCACTCCATCCTCCCCAGACACCTGTTTCTAGCCTAAATTTCCAAAACCAACTCACACTGCCATTTTTGGATGTTCAGGAGGGCTGAAATTCCATTCAGATATCACACCACACTATCATAGTTCAAAATGAAGGGCATTATTTTAATATATGATTTTATATTCTACATATATATATATCACGTAGTGTGTGGGCATGCATGTGACAGTGCACTCTATCTTACTTATAAAGGGTTAACTTGCTTTTTCCTTCCAAGAGAGCACAGCATTCCCCCACCCCATTTCCTTTAGAAGCAATTAGCCAGATGCCTGACTGAACAAGTAAGCTATAAATTAGATTTGTACTGGGTAGGCAGAGACACCAAATTCCAAAGAAGTTACAAAGAAAGCCAGAGAGAGATAAGGATGTAGGCATTTCCTTGGTAACAGGAGAAGAGAGTTGAGCTCACTTTCTCCTTCTGGAATCCACCTTTTTTTCCCCCTTAGACCATCCCTGCATTTCCTTATATGGACATGAGGGGATCTATGATCTGATTACATTTGTAAATGCCTATAAAATCTTTGTTGTTTGCTTTGCAAGGTGTGGTTCTCCTCAACACCTTGCCATGGTGTTGAATCATCCAGAATGTTTCTTGGCCAATAAAACTTCTGTTAGCTAAAAGCCTCATCTCAAGTTTTATTTGGTTCTTTGAACTTGGGTAAACAAATAAACAAAGGCTAGTGCCTAAAAATAATACAAGCCATTATTTCATAGAGTTTATGATACAAGTCATTATTTCCAAGGCATAGTAACTCAGCTCAAATTGCTAAACCTGAAACATCACTTTATAGCCCAGTGTGTTGTGTGAATTGTGTCACTGTGTCATTTAGTTTCACCTCACCCTGGGTTGCCGTAGATTAGCGTTTCTCAACCTCAGCAACTTTAAGATGCGTGGACTTCAACTCCCACAATTACCCAGCCAGAATTCTGGGCGTTGAAGTCCACACATCTTAAAGTTGCAGAGGTTGAGAAACACTGCTATAGATGAAGAGTTAACTAGACTGGGCCTGAATGAGTGAGTTTTTAAAACTGTTACTATTACTACCATCGTGACTGAAAGTTCCTCTTTCAGTGGAGAGAAGAAGATGAGTCTCCCCTTTGGTTTTATTTCCAATTGCAGAGGAGGAGTATATTAGCTGTCAGCATAGGAATAAATAGGTCTGTATTAAAGACAACCAGCTTTATTGTTGCATAAGCTTTTGTGACCGAGACCTCACTTTGCCAGCGGTATGCAGTATAACTAAAACTGCTACAACTGCCTTCCCCTACCACATTTGTCTCCTTGTTATTCACAGCGCTAGTGTGTGGACACCTTTTTTTTTCCCCTTGTGCCTTCAAGTCAGTCTTGACTCCTGGTGGCTGCCTGGACCAGTCCCTGCAGTTTTCTCAGGAATGTTTTTGGAAGTGGTTTGCCCTTGCCTGCTTTCTGGGGCTGAGAGAGAGGGACTGGCCCAAGGTCACCCAGCTGGCTTCATGCCTAAGGCAGGACTAGAACTCACCATCTCCCAGTTTCCAGCCTGGTGCCCGAACCACTACACCACACTGGCTCTCGCTGCACCAACATACCCCAGCCATTTTCAAATATAAATCAAACCACATAACAAGGAAACATCTCCTAACAGGCAGGATTCAATGGCTGCATCTGGGTAGTTCTGAACAGCAAACCTAAAGTGCCTCCAAAGAAACTACAGCGGTCACCCAACTAATGTCACGTTGTAATGACTTGACTCTTCTGTGTCATCTTTGCATGCAAAGTGAGAGTGCAAAGCTTCATAGCTGTCTGCAACAACAAAAACAAAATTGAAAATAAGCTTGAACGGTTTACTTTTTAGTTCTTGCTTCACATCTATTTACTGATAATTAAGACAATAGCAACAATGTACTAAGTCAATTTGGGCTGTTTATTCATAAAGTATGAGCAAATACAAACATTGTTTACTTTGCCATTCTGAACAGGAATGGATTTTTTGTGGGTTGGGGAAGATGAACATTTCTAGTTAAAAAGTCAACTTCTCAATTTCCATTAAACAATGAAAAAAATCATTGATCTGTGAAAAATCAAGTTCTTGTTAAAATCTGCTGCTCTCTTTGGGAAGGGTTTTCCTTTAACTCTATCAGGAAAGCCTAGTGCTGCCATTTTCTGTTTTTTCTTTTTTGTTTTATTCTAAATTTATTTTTAGACATTCAGCAGTAAATATATAACATTTCTGTTATAAATATATAACAATATATTTACCAGTGTTTGAATAAGAGGATTTCATGGCGTTTATAGTTTGCATGGGTAAGAAAATTTCACATTCAGTGTGAGTAATGATTACACAGATTAAACTCTGAATGATCTTTTTGTCACAATAGATTTCATAATGCTAGGAAATTACAGTCCTAAATTATGCTTTGAAAAGGACTCAAATCATTCCCGCTTCTTATATAGATCTTAATTTAATGCATCATTCTCTAAAAAAAATAATAAGGCAATAGGTATACATGTGTATCTCAGATGTGGGTGAGTCATGGAAATACATGTTCTCCCTTGGAATGACATGTCCTTCTCCGAGTTTTTTTTCAAATCACGTGAGAGTAGGCATCTTACTTAAGAACAATATGCTTCGAATGAACTCCCCGCAGTCAGTTCAGGATCTACCTCTGAAACATGCAGTCTCTAGACCAGTGGGCAGTTCAGAGTGGTGCAGCAACAGTTCAGCAAAGGAGACCGTACTTCCTTGAGTTAGAGAAGACACAGCACAAATGACCCACATTGCATTTTGGTTCCCTGGCAGAGACAGACAGCAGAGTAGTACATGGTTGGCATAAAACTGTGATGAAGCTTTGTTGCTTTATCAGTGTAAACATGCTCTGTATTCCTATCATGATGGAAGAAGACAACACTGAAGAAAACCACAGGAACACAGAGAGACTGTTGAAGGACAATCGTGTAATAGGCTGACCAGCTCTTCCTTCTCTGACCCACTGGACCCGTTGGCTCTAATTCAGAACCTGGAATGTTTTCCAAGATGTGCACTCACAGCCTCCTGTAAATATGGCTTCCTTGAAAGAATGGCAGCATCAGGAGCTGTTAATTCCATTTAAATGAATTAGCTCTTCTGGGAAGAAAGTTTCTATAGCTGCCTGTAAGGAATTGCTGAACCAGAGTGGGTAATAGCAAATTGCCAAATCTCTGAAACCTTACCTTACCTATTAAAAGCTAATGTAATAAGATAATGATCCATAATGAAACACATATAGCAATAATTTCTCACACCCGAAAGATCACAGAAGTTAATTATGAAAATACAAAGGTGTTAATAGACTGTCCTATCCAAATATGAAAATTCACTCCCTCTTCCAATCCTCTCTAAAGATAATGAAGGAAACAAACTATTAAGTAAAGATCAGAATTACTGAAAACTTTCAAATCTCACTTCTAAAAATCTGAAATGGCTGCGGTGCTCCCTTCAGCCTATCACTAGGACTCAGTACAACTCTTTGAAATAACTTCTAGTTATAACATGTTTTAATAACTAGTTTTCACAGCTGCTTGGTTAGATTTTGCAGATGTTACTTAAAGTCACAGAAATAGATGGCTGAAATAACAAGTGTAAGAAATGGGAAGGCATTGATTTATTTGGCTTATATTCTAGTGTTTTTTAATAGACTTTGTGAACATCTCCTTTATGCTTGACCATAAGAAAATTAAGATCCAATTCCCAGAAGCTTGCATTTAATTAAATTAAATTAAATAATTAATTTAATTTAATTTAATTTAATTTCCCTTCACATCGTTCCCTGGTGTTGCATAAACTTGATTAAGGACTTGCCTGAGATTCCAAAGCAGCTTCCTGGGCAGTACCGAAGAATGATCGGGGAGGCATGGGAAGGTTCTGGGTGATTTTTCTTCCCATGTGGCAAGAGATGCATCACATGTTGAAGTACACCTCAAAACCCGTGGAACTGTTGCCACATCAAAAGTTGTTAGTCAGAGGAACTGGAGCTTTGTTCCTTTCAGGGAGAACCTTGCTGGCAAAATGCTTGAAATGCCCTCTGTCCCGGTATTACAGTCAGCACCTAGGAAAGCAAGTATTTAGACAATCCCCCCACAATGGAATGGGCTGATCCCAAGAACACCAGCAGCCTGTGTCTAAAGCACAACGGAATCAGAGATAGGAGAGTATTAGTGTCAATAAGGAGCATTACTGTGGATTAGAAACAAGGGTGCTGCATGGTAATAACTCTGATTACCGTTCAGCCCCTGCTTCCCTCCATTTTCCTTTTTTCAGGAGCATATGCAACTGATTTAAGAACAGTTGTTCCTACTTTTGAAAGAGTACCATTCTTCACTTTTGGGTCCCTGGAAAGAAAGAATTGCAATAGAGTATCTAAAAATATCCCTGCCCTGAAACATGCCATGATTTCTGGTATCTGAAGAAAACATATGTCAGAAGAACGAAGGTCTACTCTTTAAAGTAGTTGAAAAATCCACTTGGATTACATCATGGCAAAAAGTAAAAATAAAGCAAAATAACAGGAAAAGGAATACTTAATTCCCTGCAAAATGAATTACACTTTGCAAAAAATGGAACTCTGAAACAATGCTTTACTCTGGTCTTGATCCAACAATTACTTACAGACCTCAAGGGTTAATTAGTTAATAGCAAGTGTCCCAATTATTACAGATCTGCACAAGCAGCAGCTTCTGCTGGTGAAATTTACAAAGTCTGCTCTCACAGGAATTTGACATACCTTCCTACAAGGGCCTAGTTTGGGTTAGAAGCCTGTAGCAGTTTGACTGCCCAATCTCTCCATCATGAGCAAATGGAGGGATCCATAGCAGACATCCTATCTAAATCACTAGAATCTGCCCCATGCACTCAGCCAGGGTTTTTCACAGTTTAGGCACTGATGCTTGTTTTATGACTTCTGATTCGGTAAGGTAGTATGAGATGCTGGTATCAGCACTGGACCATTTTCTCACTTAAAACAGCCTCCTGAGTCATTTTAGAGCCACTGACCAGTCTGTGTTTCTTGCTTGGATGAAGGGCCTGGACTGTGCCACCTCTCAGACAATTCTTCCAATAGCTATTATAAAGGTACTACCAGCAGCTGCCCGTAATGTGTTGAATACTAGTCAACCTGAATTGGAAACCAATGGCTTAAAGCATAGTCAACCCAGCAACAGCAGACAGATAAGAGTTCATGTAGGAACTGGCTTATATTCTTATCGCATGCTCTATATTGCGGCCATCTCCACTGCTTAGCACCAAGAGTTTATACATTAGATGATGAGAAAGTATCAGTAACAAAAGACTCATCTAGCCCAAGATGACGTGGCTTCTGCATCGGTCTAACTCAGCATACAAGATAACCTTTCAAGGCTGGACTGGATTGTTTCAGAATGCTACAGACCCCAGTTTACTTTAATTGGAGCAGAATTATTTTCTGTCTTGCTCCATCACTGGTGAACAATGGCAGCTACTGATGTACATTGTATTTCTTTCTTTTTTTAAAGTAGTACTGACTGGAAGACACTAAAGGACTTTGCCATAGGCTTTCTGGGTTAGGCTACACTATGGAGACATTCTTTAGAGACAAACTGAAATCAATACTCTTTTCTTTGTTCAAGTGAATAAAAAATTATAAAAAATAAAATCAGCATTAGCACAAAGCTTGGTAATTTCAACAAGGGCAGAGGGCCATCAGTCCAACAGTGTCTTAAGAACCTCCTGGAATCAAAGCTAGAAGTAGTTCTATCAGAATCTTCCATGGCTCTTGCTTCACTCTCTTCATGTTCTCCAGAAGAATAAATCATCTTTTGTGTATCCAAAGCCCATGCTTCATGTATCCAAACTTAAAGTCTTACTACATTGCTTAGAAATGTTTCAAAACATTTCTCTTGTGTGAAGTTATCTCATATTTGTTTTATAAATCTGACAGGACTTTTTCCATTAAAGGTTGCATATATTTCACCATGTCACAGAAAATGCTGATGATACTGATTGATCCTGAAGCTTAAAAGCCAAACTCTTGAATATGGTGTTCCACAAGTCTCTCTGATGGATGATGTTCCTAATACTATTAACCTGTAGGCATATGAAGAATAAGTCTCAGCGCTTTGCTAGAATTTCTCTTCCAATGTCCACAGAACTTCTGAAACTGTACTGGGTAGTCATATCATTCCACACAAATTTAGCACATTAGGGTTGGTTCCAGGATTATCTTGGTATCAGACACAAAGGAACAACTCACACTGTGATATCCATACCAGTATCTGCTATCTCTAGCTGAAGACTCCTCAAATATCCTAGACCAGATTACCCATTATCCATAAGCAGAAGGTCCACTTAAGGAGATGTGCTACTTGAAAGTAAGACCACCAATAAGAGAGAAAATAAAAGGCCCACTTATAATATTTACATCTATAGACTGGGCCAATATTTGGTCCATAAACTCAATTTTAAAAATAAAAATCATATAGGAAGTAATCCAGTTCTTGGGCAAATCTGTCCATCATCAGCTATTAGTAAAGGTCCTTCCAGGAGAGGCCTCAGGCCTGTAATCATATTTATTCAGTGTGCTGGGATAATAGGTTGTTGTGTACACATTTGTTTGTTGCAAAGGATAGAAGTTGGTCCTGTCATCTGGTATTAAATTGTTCTTGTTCAGTGTCTGTGAAAGAAGAACAAAATAATTTTAGATAATAGTCTCATCCTACCTTTCTCAGTGTTAGAATTCTTGTCTCTTCTGTTCTCTAGTACCACTTTCAGCTGTAAACTTGCTTCTAGCTAAGCTGTGTCTACAGTTATTCTGGGTTTCTCTGTACAAACTTTAAGTTGGTTGGGATACGATGCCTCTGCCTCTGGAGAAATTGAGCCCTGCCACTACTATAAAACCAAGACCCACAGATGTTTTCATATTTGGGGGCTGATTCTCTGCCATTACTTTGTAAACCGTTGAAGATGATAAATAGAGAAATTGGGGAATTCCAATCCAATACCTAAATCTGGCTCTGAATAAGTATCTGTTTCTCACCTGCCCCCTCCTTAAAACTTAATATACATTGCTACCCTCTTTCCCTCAGAAAAACACACGAGCAATTAATTTTTCATCCTGAACAGTACTTGATCATAAGAACAGCACAATCAAGGACAAAATTTAAATTCAAGATTCAAAAATACAATTTTTAAATTACTAAATACAAAACAAGTAGAAATGAAAAAGTTTAAATGATGTTGAATTACATTTACATAGAAACATTATGGGTGGGGTAAAGGGAGTTAGGATTAGTTGGAAATAGGCCAAACCTTATCTAAGCTATGGACCAGAGTACTCTCCCGAGTTTAGAGAGTTTTCCACAAAATTCTAGCGCAAAAGCCAAATTATAATCTTCTATTTACAATCCCACTGTGGCAGGAGCACACCTGTCCTCAAACCATCCAGTGGTGACTGCCAAATTCTTCAAGCTAGTATATTTTACTCCTTCCTGGTTGCTGGCATTTGTGCTTCACTCCACCTCTCTTCAGATAATACAGCAGAGATCCAGATCAGGGTGTAAGACCCATTTCAGTGTTGTAGAGGGATTGGAAAACTTTTTGGGTACTCAGGCATATTTAGAATTTGGAGGTCACCGGGTGGGCAATCTTACAAAATGGCTGCAAAACTAGGCATGGAAAGCTACAAAGCACTCATTTATCACAACCAGTTAACCTTTTCCTTTTTTCTCTGCTGCTTGCATCCCCCCTGCAACCCAAAGTGGCTACAAGCCCACACTTCATAGCAGACATCCTATCAATCAATAAAGTGGCTGAACCAGTGAAGGGCTGCTCTGCATGATAATATTCTGCATGAGCGCGACAAAGCCAAACACTCAAGCCTTTAAGTAGCAGCATCCACGGATCTTAAAAATGTGACAAGTCTACCTGGCTTGCTGCAGCTGCCATAAGGGTAATGACATCTCTGCAATATGTATCACCGCTCTGCCAGAGTAATTTTGCTGCATGCAAACCACACCTTCCTAGCATGGCTGACTGCTCAGTGAATTAAAGGGAGTCGGGGGAAGGCACTAATCACATCCACTAAGCTGTACTGCTAAATCCTTGCTTTCCCTCCCTAGCCGACATGATACAACCCCAAAGCCCATGGAAGGGATACTTAGCGTTGCAAGATGACAGCATAGAAAGAACGCAGCTTCCCTCCCCCAGGGATTTTTCCACCCTCTACCAAACCTTTTCCTTTTCAGATCAGCCTCTGCCCCTTGACAACATGTGCTTTGCCACTTCATCTGTCAATGCTTTCTAAATGGGGGAAAGCCTTTGCTCCAAATACAACTCATGAGTAACGAAACTGTAGGTTTCAGTCTGGGTTGCTTAGAGGGCAGTGCAAAGATAGTGCCAAATCCCAAATGGCTACAATTCGTCAGCTTTTGACTAGTGGCCCAACAGGGCACAGACTCCCTCTTGATGCCTGTGTAGGTCATCCAGGCAGAAGGGGAGCCTACCAAAGAGAGACCACTGCTTCTGTTACCCCACACACAGGCATAAAGAAAGGAGAAAGAAAAAAGCCAGTGAGAATGGGAAGAGCAAGCTAAAAGATAGGAGTGTCATCCTATACATTCTAAGAAATGGAAGGACAAAACAAATATCTACAAATATGTGCCAAGCTCATTCACATAGTTCTGGAAATGGAAAGCCTGCTTTGCTATCTCAACCATGCAAAATGAAAGGGAGAAAATGTTATTTTCAGGAGCAGCCAAAATGACTATCTGCAAGGAAACAAGACATTGTCAGGCAATGTTTGAAACATCGCATCCTCTCTCTACTTTCATTTCTCATTTCACAGCTGAAAGATGCACTGATTTTCTTCCTCCTAAGATTTCAACTTCCCCCCAAAGGTCTTCTTATTGGAAGAAATATACAAACAAAAAACAGAGGATGTTTTCCAGTCCATGGCACTTATGCTTGGCTACAGCAAAATCTCTCTCAAGAGTGAATGAAGTGCCAGGGTTCATACTGTGCTAACCTGATGAAAACAGGTCTCATCTTGTTAATGACGGGCAGGCTACCTTACAGAGATGTCAACATTCTTCCTATGCCTAAGGACTGCATTTCCATGAAAGTCATAAGCCTGGATTTCACAGACAACCCTTTTTCTGCCTTCATCTTGCTTGATTCAGAATCGCTGACATTTCCTTTGCTTAAATCTTCATCGATTGCATTCATTCATTACATAGCCCAGCTCTTTTTTTCTAAATATGTGGCTGGCACCAGGGGCATTCGTAAACCATGGAAATGACTAGTGTCTTCCTTGAGTTGCTTCTTAATTGAATTGTCTGGCTATCTGGCCAATCTCCTTAAAGTCCTAGAGAATGATTAATTTTTTCTTTACAAATTCTGTGCAATTCCAAGAATGTTCCATATATGGCCAGCACTAATGTGTGTGATTTTCTTTTTAACAGTGATGTATCCATTGCATGACCCCTTTTTTATATCCTCTATAAACTAGCAACCATGCCTAAATTATATGGTGTGTAAAAAATTACTTGCATTGAATATTTCAAATTTAGCTAATACACATTTAACTGCCTTGAGAGTACGTTAGAGTTGTGCTTCACACAGAAAGCCAACCTTTTCCTGCATCCTAGACTGTGGAAAGTCAACATTTTGGATGTGAGCAAACTGTACCCTCCCCTTAATTTTTTCCAGCAACTGATACTCAAACTGAGGTTGCCTCTGACACTAAATATAAGATCTAAGCACAGTGACTCAGGTTTAAGATTCATTCATTGTTCTGATCTCTTTTCAATCGTTTATTTCAGTTTAAGTTATGCTGCATAGCCATTTTATGTAGAGAAAACAGAGACAGGCAAAATGTTTCAAATCATAAATGCCCCTTCCTTGGCACAACATACCTATTTTGAGTGTGAAACATGCTGCTTCAAAACACTTCTAACATGATCAAAGTAGTCCATCTCTCCCATGAAATAGCTGCTTCGCACTCCAAATGGGGAGCTTTGAATTGACAGTGGGGTGTTTTGAAAGGAGATTACCTGCTTGAGTCTTCTTGGAAGCGTATGACTAACCCTTCTTAGATAGACATTATGGATTAGATGGATCCTAGGCTTGGGGAAGCACTGCTCATTCCTATTTTTATAGAAGTATCTTGTACTCTCAGTAGAAGTCACTCTAACTTACTACAGCCTACTTTAAGTGAGTAAATAAGTTTATCGTTGTAACCACAGGTCATAGCATAAGAACGCCATAAAATAAAATAAAATAAAATAAAATAAAATAAAATAGTGAAATTATAAAATAGAGTAGAAGCATTAGATGTAAAAAGGCTACAACAGAAGAAAGCCAAAGCTGCAACTAAGAGCTTAAGTATTTCTTTCTAAGTTTAAATGACAGAGGAGCAAAAGTAGTAGCTTGATTGCTGACAGCTGGGAACATATCTGCAAGAAGACAGTTCAATTTTTCAAGGTCAGAGCCCCTGAGTTCATCTGCCAGTAGTAATTTGGCCCTGACCTCATTGTAAATGGGGTAGTGGAGGACATAATGGATAACGTCCTCCACTTGACTAACGCCACAAGGACAGAAGCGTTGTTTGACAGGGAACTTACAAAATTTCCCTTTGAGACAGGTGGAGAGTATGGTCTACAGGCAAAAGGACGCTAAAGCCCTTCTCAGTGAAGCACTGGTTATGTTAACCAGGTACTGGGAGAGGCTTCCATATTTTTATAGTGATGATACCAAGATGAAAATTTGGATGACTGCATTACAGCGGCATCTTTATTTAGCATCCCTTTCAAAAAGCCAATCTCTAATATTTCCCCTATTCCAAGATCTAAGTTCTCCCAAAGGTGGTAGGGAATACATTTGTAGAATGAGCGACAAAAGTTTAGTCCATTGATTCCCAGCTGTGTAATGGAGAAAACAGTTTGGCAAGATGGGATTCTTGAAGGCTTTCTCGTTTCTTACAGTGCCCCAGCAATGCAAGATGTATTCTAACAGTGACGGAAGACAGCCCTACCTTCATCCTTAAACAGGCAGTGGGGGTACCCTGGGGGAGGCCCAGGATCTTCCTTGTGAAGTTGTTTTGGACTACTTCCAATTGGACGATGATCTTCTCATCCCACCCCCAAATCTCAGCCTCATACAGCATCTGGGCTATCACCTTGGTTTGGAATATTTTAAGTGCAGGGGCTACCATTTCCCCTCCTTTAGAATTTAAAAAAAAAAGTCAGAATAGCACCTACTGTATGCTGGGCAATTGTCAAGCCAGTAGATAAGTGTGCTTTCCATAAAAGGGACTTATGAAAGGTGATGCTCAGGTACTTAAAAGAGGGACATTGCTCTATTTGTTGGGCATTAATTGTCCATCTGTGTTTAATATTACTTTGCCAAAAACTACTGCTTTTATTATAATTTATCTTAAGTTTTTCCCCTTTCACAGTAAGCAGCTAGTCTGGCCAGTAATCTAAAGCCAGTCTCAGTTCAGGAAATAAGAGCCATGTCATCTGCATACATTAACACTTAAATTTTCGGTCCATGAGAGCAAGGGAAGAGTGAGGGGAGAGGAAACTTTGTGACTTCATGGCCACTACAATATCATGAATACAGAAGTTAAATAAGAAGGGAGCAAGTAAACAGCCCCATTTACTGTTACTCCTCTCTCCAATAAGATAAGGTCTGGCTATTTTGTTTGACCTGTTTTCCAATGTTTCAGACTGATGTTTTTTCTAAACCTGCACCTATGAAAGCTTTTAACTGTGGATGTCAGGGCTTAAGCCGGAGACATCTGCACACAAAGTATATAGTGTATCATGGAGCTATCAGGACACACCCTGCTGAAGCTACTAGGGTTTCACCATTTTGGACATTGTTAATGGAGACTCAGATTCTGGTAAGGGATTCACACAACCATTTGGTACTTTTTAATACTAAAATCAGTCAGCCATCATGGATTATTATAGTCATGATTAAAAGAGGGGTTATAACATAAATTATGTACATGGGCCTTTTAGAACTTGCTCTTTTAAGAGCAGCCTTGCTGGTTACGAATTGTGAAAGTTGTATATGTTCACAGTTCCTAGCCAGCTGTTGTACACACGAAGAGGGCATCAGGTGGGGAAGACCATTTAAAAGCAAAGGCTAGAAGTGCAGTGCTTTTTTTTTTTTTAATAGCTTGAGTTATTACAATCCAAACAACCTGGTTGAGCTGATGATGGCGTAAGGAATTCTATTATAATGCATGATGTAAACAACTTGTATTACAATATGCATTCATGCTGAACATAATACGATACTGTCAAAGTGCTGTAGAAATTGTAGCTAATTTAATGAACACAAATGGCCGAGGAGATGACTTGAAAAATGCTCTCCTTACCTTCCTAAAAGATCCAACAACAGAACCTAGGATATTATTAAAAAAAAAATGAGAAAGTGGTGGGGAGAAGGAAAGCTAGGGTGAGACTTTTTTAAAACCTTGCAATAGTAAATGCCCAGACCTCTTATCATCCTAGAAAACACTGATAGGCTACTGTCATCCACAGTAGTTCTATCTCTGCTGAATTAATATTCATGGAAACTTAATGCCCAGGCAGGTAACCCCTCCTTGAAATTAAATCTAATGTTGTGGTTAAAGCATAAACAATGCTATCAACTTCTTGATTGACTGGTGAACAGGAAAGATTAATGATTGAAAAATATGCAATAAAATTATCTTTGGAATCCTTGTATTCTTATATACTATGGCTCTAATATAAGTGCTTGCTGCTTTTCCTTTTTTCCATGTTCTACATGCACATGGACACATCCATGTGCAAACACAGAGTGTCAAAAGATGCCTTTGCTCCTTTAATGGTGGAACTAGTTTGTTTGAAGCTGAAAAGATCTATGTTTGTATACTGAGTTCAATATCTGATCCTCTGGATCAAAACACAGATCACATAAGACGTGTGCTGTTTGCAACCCTTCTATATATCCTCCCACAAAATGAAAAAGTTTAAAAATCTTTAACATGGTATGAAAAAATATATTTTCAGAATGTAATACACATTATATTGCAAGAGACAGTAAACAGAGAAGAAGGAATTTGCATTTTGAAAACACTGCTGAACAGGTTAAATGCTTTATTTTAGCAAATGGCCAGTTTATTTTTTTCTTTGTTTCATATCCACCTGTATTATCCTTCTTTAAATCTATATATGTATATGCCTGAATAATCACTGTCCTTTATGTCACTACTTTAGCACACTATGTATCAGCTCCATGTTCTCATTATTTCTTTATTCATATTCTGTCCTTCCTTAATTCTGGTTACTCTCCTTATGTCTTTTGTTCTTAAATTAAGGGTTACAGAAACAGCAGGAAAATGTAGGGTGGGAGAGCCTATAGCACTCGTTGTGGTTGTGACTTATTGGGATGACAGCTTTTTCTCCCCAACATTTAAAACAAAGGCTGTAGTCACAAATAATTCAGTCATACTTTTCTACCGTGTCCTTTAAATAATGCCCAAATTGACTATGTCTCCTAATAAACTGAATGTCCTCCACTTCATTAATTAGATCAGATGCCCTACTTTGCAGGATCTCAAATTCATTTGTGCCTTTGGAAAGCTCAAGGGACCTAAACTGGACATCTCAGATGTGGTGGAATTAATGCATTACCCATTCATATCACGGAGAAGGTTACTGTGAAAAATCCAGTTCCAAAGAAAGGTTTTCAGCACTGCTTATGACATTAAGATTACAATCACATTCCCATAAATAGTTCTGCTAATTTCAAAAGTATTTATTCACCTTACCCCTCCATTATTTAAGTAGAATAGGCCAGGAATTTGGGGCCCTCTAGATTTTGCTGAAGTACAACCCGCCCCCCCCCCCAAAAGAATTGCAGTTAGCAGTATCTGGAGGACCAGGTGATTCTTCACCTGTGCAGAGAAATAAACTGAAGAAACAGAATCTATTTCCTGTCTTTCTTTCATCTCACATTTCCTCCATTCACCAATTCTGAACAGATGCTTAACCTCCCCTTACAGATGTGATGCCCAGCATCTTCTGGCTACCATTTTCTGATCTACATTTCTATTAAACTTTCCTACTATATTCTTCCAATAAACCCTGGGGATTGCAGTTCTGTGGTTATTTCATCACTAATAACAGAGTTACTAAACAATAGTTCTTAAGATAGGAGAAGCTATGATAGGAGACAACCAATTCACATGTATATCGCCAGTGAGTTTCTAAGTATCGTCTTCAGTCTTTTGTGTGGAGCTTCATCTACTAGTGGCCCAGCATGACTCCTCTACAGTTTTCTCCTTTAAGGACCGGCTTCCTAACAATTCATTTGCTAAACTCAGCCTAACTCCACCCCTATTTCCTGTTGGAATCTCCCCTCCCCATCCCTATTAACCATGATCTTTTACTCTCAGCTTATTTTTCTATGGTAGGAGGCAAAATTCAGGGGATCATGTTTATTAATGATACTGATACTTCAGGGTAGCCTTGAGCACCAGCCTGGCATTAAATAAATGTTTAGTGGTGTCTAAGGACTCCTTCTGATTATGGAACACAAAGAAGCAAATGTTTTCAGGACAGTGGAGACATCTTAGTTAATGAAGCTGTACCTGAAACAAACAGGATGTGGCCTTTCTGTGTCAATCAACATGCATTTAATTAGATGAAAGAGATGGGAGAAAGCAGGAAGGGTGGGGGAGATTTTTGTTTGTCTGACATAATTTACATTCTCCAAATTCCTGCTGACTCATGCTTAACAAAAATGTTTTCTTATTAACTTGCAAACAACTTTTTGCCACTGTAACCTGAAAAAAACACTGTAGAATAATTTTTGGAGGAAGTTCAGTAAAGAGGAAAGGACAGTACGGTGCCCTTCTTCTGTAGTCATTTAACTGCAGCTGCACCCACAAATAGTAATGGAATTTGCTAATGTGCAAAGCTCATTGATATATTCATGATCCTGGAAACCTGAATGACAATCTTTGAGCCTTGCTTATTGAGATAGTCATGATCAGGAAAAATCCTACATTCAAGATAAGTTCAAGCAGGATAAACTTCCTTAGCACTGGCTTTTCTCCACCTATGACCCTTTGCAAATTCCTGCCTTCCTGTCTTGGATAATCTGACATATAGTCAAGGACTAAGAGAGAAAAGAAGGATGTGGAAGGGTTTTGTTCCTCTTAAGGCAGATTGAAAACACAGAGCTATTATCTCTCCCACAAATCACAGTATCTCACAGAAAGCTCACAGGCATACAAGGATTGCCCCAAAGACCAAATGACATTCAGCTCTGCTCATTCTCAGTGATGCATATGCATTACTTCTAGATACCTAATGCAGAATTACGGACTGCCGAACTATTCAAATTGCCTTATAAAATGAGCATGAACTAGCATTAGAATTTAGGGGATGGGGGTTCTGGCAGTTTTCACTTTGTTCTGGCTTTACCACTTTTGAGAATACAGCTCTTGTTCTAAAAAAAAGTTTTGTTTCCTCACCCTAAAAAAAAAAATCTATATAGATATAAAAGCAGGCTCAAATTATCTTACTTCAGATACATTATGTGAAGACCCAGCTCTCTGGAGAAGGCTCTAATGCTGGGAAAGTTGAAAGGAAAGAGAAGAAGAGGACGACCAGCAGCAACGTGAACAGACTCAGTTACGGTAACAACGAGTGTACTGTTGGAAGAGCTGAAGGACCAGGTTAGGGACAGATCACCATGGAGAAAATCTATCTATGTGGTCAGTAGGAGTCAGCAAGGACTTCATGGCACGTAATCAATCAATAAACATAAAAGTGACCTCTCCGAAGAAAGTAGCTTAGCTGTTTTCCTACATGCGGGGGGTTCGTGTGCTTATTGGTAGCAACAAAGAATTGAATGAAAGATGCTATTTATATATTCAAACTATTTTAACAATATTTTCTAATGAAAACTGCCCAAAGGTTCTTCCAATAAAAAAGTATAGTTAAGACACATTTTAAAAACCAACAAAAGAAAATCCAGAGGTGGTAGCAACAACTGGAAGAGGGGTGCATAGTCACAGTATCGCCCATATTATATATGATTTTCTGCATTAAGAAGGTAACCTATCAGGGAGAAAAGCTCCAGGTTATCTTAGAGCTTAGCCAATTGAGACAGAGTGTGTCTGACATGGAAAAGTGTCCAGTCCTGCAATTTCCATCTGCATTTGGAAGGTTCAGGGAGGATGCAGCAAATTATTTATCTAAATGTGCTGTTAAATTTAAGGATCCCAAGCTAGGTATACCATAAGACTTCAAATATTTAGCTCTGCTTCATCATCTGAGAAAGCAAAGTAAAGCAATACAGTATACTTCCTTCTATGGTCCATCAAGATCCCCATAAACCAAACAGTGTACTCATAGTTTCTAAGGTAGGTTTTAATCTTTTGCGGGGGCGGGGGGCAGTAGGGATATGTAATCTTCCTCTTGCAATGCCTTTTCCCTATAGGAACCAGTAAGGCATTCTATATGGAGGAAAAATATGCAATTCCTTAAGTCACAGAAAGGAACTGAAACACGGACGAAAGAGCTGATGCTCCACTTTCAGCCGGGATATAATGAGGCTCTGCTGGGGGATAGTTTTCCTGGGATCGCTTCGGTATAAAGATACTTAAATCTAGATTCAAAAATTATTATTGGTGCACCCAGCCTGCATACCAGCTGATCATGCATGCATCAATAAAATTATGTATCAGTAGAACTGACTGTTTCCTTCCAGTTTGTTTGCTGGCGGTGATAGACTTTCCAGGTGCAATCTGGCCCCTATAGGGCAGGGGAAGCCTGAATAAGGATTCGCAGGCTTCAAAACACAAGCAAACAGGACCGGTAGGTTGAAGGATTGCTACCATATGTCAAAATCTATTTTCTAGCTCTGAACATTATTTTAAAATGGTTTTCATGCAATGGTACCCACTTGAAAATCTGTGGAAATGCTTTGCTCTATCATCAGCACTCTTTGGAAGCATGATTTTCCAAGGAGGCCCTCAACTGGGATCCTGCTTTCTGTACCTGCTCCCTATTTACTTGTTTGTTTTTTAAATATAGGCCAAAGAATAGTAATCTTTGCCATCATCTCTGCAAGTTAATCAATTGTTTTTAAGGAGTATTTTCCCTTGTCTCCAAGTTACTTTGTTGATTACAGTTGCTGGATGCTTTATTATGTGTTAATTGCTACTGTGGTATCTGTTAGCTTGCCAGGATCATTTCTTGATGGGGAAACTCCAGCTAAAAACAAAAAAGAGGTTACCAAGACAATTCATGCAAAGTAGAGAATACTTTCTTGTGAATAAGCCTACCAAACAAACAACCCATTTGGTTACATCAATATAATGTTTCCCATACCCATCAAATGTATTATATGTGCACCTATGAACAAAATAAACTGTTTTCTGTCCTCTTCTGATATTGATTAAAATTTGGATGAAGAGAGGACAGAATTTACATGAAATGAAAAACACGTATAGATAAATAGGGAAAAGGAAGAAAGTATAGACCAGGTTTCAAACCTTAATATTCAGCTTTTGATAGGATGCTACACTTATCTTCCAAAAGTATGCATCTATTGCTCTTCCCTTCAGAAACATGTCTCAGTTAAATTATCAAGTCTATGTTTATAACCAGGGTAATGGGCAAAGCCAAGGCACCTTCTGTAGGAAAACAGCCCTTTTAAGCCACAACAGATCTCTCTGACCCAAAACAGGCCATGCCTGAAAAGGAGGCACAAATTGAACAACAGAATCAGAAGAATCATGTGGTAGGTTCTGGCTGGACAAAGCCATATCAGGTGATTTAGTGGTTAGGATAGTTCTGCCACACGATTTTACTGATCATAAAATTCAGCTCAAAGTGTACTGTAAAAAGAAAACAAGGAAATTGCATGAAAAGTTAGGAACCATTGAGCACAGTAGGAACACTGGGCCCTCAGTTGTGGAACTTCAACTCTCAATAGCTCTAACCAGCATAATCCATGGTAAAAACCCTGAAAATTGTAGTTTAGTAATGTCTGGAAGGCCATAGATTATCTATTTCTACTGCAAATGTATAGTATGCTCAACATAGATCAATTCATGGATACGGTCTTTTACCTTGAATTCCATAGGTGTGTATTTTTCGTTCTTGGGCGTTGTGTTGCCTTTGTAATGAAGATGATTGGGAGTAGTGGGATGGATAACAGTTGACTCCTGAGATTGCCTCTGGCACCGTTGACAGTAAACGTAGATCACAAAGGTTAAGAGGCTAGAGCCAAAGAAGCAGGAGATTCCTGTGGCAATAAGGTGGATGAGGCTAAAACCTGGGAGAGATGGTATAAGAGATGCTAAGATCAGTGACACAAAAATGACAAAACAGTGACACTTTTCTCAGCTATAAGGTGAACATTCTTACTCCAATTTGGAAACAAAATATTATAAGGTTTCATACACTGCTACCACGCTGGCACTGCTTCCGCAAAATGCTCGCCCACAACTAGCTCTCCCATCTGCACTACCATATTCACTGCTGCACTGGATGCCAGCTGGGTCCTGGGCACAATTCAAGGTGCTGGTTGCCACCTTTAAAGCGTTTTCTGGCATAAGGCCTAGTTATCCGAGGAACCACCTCTCTCTGACAGTTGCTGCCTTCCTGTAAGATTTGGCAGAGTAGATATGCTCCAGGTCCCCTTGGTTAAATAATGCCATCTACTGGGACCTAGGAAGCAGGCCTTCTCTGGAACAGTATCCCTCCTGAGATCCATATGGCTCCCACCCTCTTGATGTTCACAATGTCACTGAAAACCTGGCTGTTCTCCCAGGCCTTGGGATAGGTAGGTGGCCAAGCTTTTATTGTTTCCTGCTTTTAAACACTGTAAGCTACACAGAATGACACCGAGTTGGGTGGCCTCTAAATCTTATGTATGTATGCATGAGTGAATTGTCTATATGGCTCAATATATCCCTCCTACCCTTCCCCTAAAGTCAGTTTTATATGGAGAAGTGACCTGTATGACAAAAACATACTAAACAAAGCTTGTGCTTCTCAGTAGCTCCAGAGGATACCTCAGTTCTTTTTCTAGGGTTTTATCTGCAAATCCTTGGATAAGAAGTATGCCCTTGATGATAAAAAACACTCATACATTATAACCGTAAGAAAAGGGTATTGGGATGACTACGGAATGAATGAAGACCTAAGAATAATTTTCTGCTCCCTTGGTACAAGCAAAACGCAATTGGAGGACGCTGCATCCACTTTCCTCCCTTCCTATTAGTTTGCTCACCGTAATTCTGTGTTAATGGGATCATATCTTGCTTTCTTTAAAAGCCTTTCTTTCTCCTTTGATTGAAACTGAAACTAAACATTAAAGCTGACAGTTTGAAAAAAATGAGGCATACAAACAATACACATCAATGGGTTCTAAAGAATGTGCCTGTCATAGAAAGAACATTTCACTAATCGGATGGGAAAATAGCCTTCAGGGTTGCTTAAAATGCTCAGGAAGAACTAAAATAGACTAGATGATAAAGAGGGGCTGACTCCTGATATTTTAGTTGGAGGGCTACCCTAATGGCTTCTGGAGAATCATTTATTTATTTAATCAATTTGTATGGCTGCCCATCTTAACAAGTGTCTCCGGGTGGCAAACAGTATAAATCAGAATTCCTACTGATCTAGCAGGGTTAGGAACAACCCAAGGAGTAAGTAGTGCCATTTTCACCATGATGCCAAAGTCCCAAAATCTGAACCATGGCTTGTTCCTTGCCTATGCACTATATGGTTTTTGTGGATTTATGGATATTTGACCCTAGATCAGCCTTGGATTATCCTTGCCGCTTTGATCTACTAGAGAACCAATTTGGTGAGTGGTTAAGGCACCAGGCTAGAAACTGGGAGACCAGGAGTTCTGTGTCAGGCACAAAGCCAGCTGGGTGACCTTGGGCCAGTCTCTCTCTCTCAGTCCAAGGAAGCGGGCAAGGGCAAACCACTTCTGAAATCTTGCCAAGAAAACTGCAGGGACTTGGCCAGGCAGGCGCTAGGCATCAACGTTGACTTGAAGATACATATACACACACACTGCCTCTACTATAAGGGCCTGTCTCCTGACCTTGGCTCATTTGATTATTTTCTATTGCTTGGACCCTTCATACATTTAAATGTATGTTTTTAATTTCTAAATAATCAGGGAGGGCAAAAATCTCAGCTGGAAACTCACATTATCTGGCAAATACCCCAAACAGATTTCAAAGGGAAAATTGCTACATTTCCCAACACAAATCAGTAGGTAAACAGATTTCAAGTACTTTCAATGCAGTGAGTTACCTCTATACAGGAAATGCTACACAACTGTAGAAATGCAACTGGATAGTAGGTAACCAAAGCAAGTTGGAAAAAAAAAAAGAACGAAAAGAGGAGATCAAGAATTTTTAAGCAATGAGACCTTACAGCATTATGAAATTAAAAGAATGCCTGAAGACTGTTTTATCTTAGGACAGAATTTCCTACCCATTGTCTACGAGAACAAAATATGTTCATTTTATACCACTTGCTCAAAGTCTCCAGGGTATTATAATTGGTGAAGCACTAAGAATGATATAATATGCTTTTAGAAACTGTGCCCATTTTCCATTTCACACACACTACAAAGTATAATATTCAAGTGTGCTTCTGTCTCACTTTTCAAGGAAGTGGACAACATAGTCATTGGTTGAATCTGAAGATCCAGGGTTCCTGTAGGGAGTCCTTCTGGTTTACTGCTTTTGGTATGATGTTTTTCCCTGATCCTACTTGTGACAGGGAGCAATATGAATTTATAATTATTATATTTTTTTAAAAAATTGAGGGATATTAAGAGGTATTGACCACAGTCAATGAAGAATAGAACAAATAAAGCACCATGGTAAAAGTGGGCAGCAGAAATATCAGAAACAATGCATAATGATGAAAACAAGGGAAATAAAGGGACTTTGTGCTCATGACCATCTATGGGAGGAGAAATTAAGATAAGCTATTAGCTTCTATACAGCCACAGCCAAGGCACAACAGTAATGCAAAGATTGCTCTTTGATATCATTGCTAAGTGTTTTCAGGACCCAGACTGAAGGAACATGATGAACAGGCAAATGCTCTTCCGCAAGGCCCTGAAGACCTGGAGCCCATCAAATGGCTAGTGTAAATGTATTGTTGTCACCAGGAGTGGGGGGGGGGGTTGGAGTGGGTTTTGTATTGGGATTGTTATTCTTGTAAGCTGCCTGGAGTCACCGTGAGTGAGTTGGGCGGCTATAAAAATTGAATAAACAAACAAACAAACAAATAAATAAATAAAGGTGTCTAAGGGACTTGCTAGGAACAGTGACTGTGGTGGACAAGAGCTGGGATCTAAGGTGCTTTTTGATGTCCCCAAAATTGCTCCTGCCAATTATAGTCCTGATACATTTGGTACCCATCACAGTCAGTTTCATGAAAGTGAAAATAAAAATATACTTTTGTTAAATGGCAAGACTGTCCTTGGGTGATCAGTTGAATAAAACATGGGATTACAGAACACCAAGCATTCTGAGCAACAGAATACCCCCCGCCCCACACACACACACATTCAGTTCTCTCACAGCAGTTTCTTGCTCATGTGGGGAGCAAGCTAAATCAATTTTAAAATCTGCAGTAAAACTCCCAAAACGAAAGACACTTTTTCATGTGGAAATCTCTGCAGCATATGAAGTTCTTTTTTTTTTCTATGCTTCATTGTCAGATTCTACCCTACATTAGGGCTTCAGCAAAGGAGCACACAATATTATAAATATTTTCAAGGGCATCGTAACTACAAAAATACAATAGTTTTATGCCCCTGTACTTGTCATGGATATTACAATCTGGTGAGATAAATGAGAATTTCCAGCCCCAATTCCAGATCTACAATTTAAAGATTCTTCTGGGGAGAGAAATTGCTTATTAAACTGATCTGAAAGGGTTGGGCAAATAGATCTTATGACTCTAACAATGGGCAGAACTTTAAAAGGGCCAAATAAAGTTTGTTGTTTGTTGGTAAGCAGGATTTTTTTTTCTGCTACCAATTGTGAAATACCACATGCGTTAAAAAGCAACTTCCACCTAAAATAAAAGCAGAGGGGAAGGAGCCATCACTATTTGCAGCTGATTATGCTGGGAGACATAAAAAGCCAATTTTTCTTCTGCCCTTTTCAAAGTCTTTGGTCATAACTTACAAGGTAACTAACAGAGCAATGACTCTGCACAAGGAAAATGCCTTTCCCTGAACTTTGAAGATAAAAAGTAGTGACATGGCAACTTTTTAAGGCAACCCAGATCTTACATGGGCTGCCTTGTTCTGGTTCTACTGGGATCTATAGGAAGATTTCTAATGATGTATCTCACCTTGGTGAAGAAGGGCCCATCACTACAGGCAGCTGAAAAATTTACTGCATTCTGATTATCTCAGCTATCCTGACGCCCCCAGCTTCTTGCATCTTAGAAGCTAGTATTTTTACTGTTGTCAGCAACAGGTTTAATACTGTGCTAAGCAACGTAAGTAGATCAAAGGCAAATGTAAAAATAATATTTAAAACGTGAGGCACATTTAAAAATCCTATAGAAGGAACATCAGAAGTAAAAAAACTTAAATCTTGCAGGCCAGAGAAGACTCCCTGCCATTCCCATTCCTCAAGCATCATATATATTGACTCCAATTACTCCTCCTCTGCTTTGCCTGTTTACCAACATAAGGGGTGACCCAAGGCTTTCTCCCCCTTGGGGCTTTTGAAAAGGAACACAGGACTGCTCCCAGCTGGCCACGCTTCTAGTATCCCAGGAAGAGGAGCTGATGACATTGCATTGGTAATCCTTGGTGCCTGATTTCCCAGCAGACCATTTTTTTTATCTGCTAAACACCTTGTCATCAGCTGTATTTGGGCTTTCTCCAATGGAGGGTGGAAAAAATGTCTGAGGAAGCTTTCTTAAAATCAATTTATTTCTTCAGAAAACATGGGGATTTCTTAGAAGGAAGTACCAATGTGGGGAACCACAATTTTCAGGAAGTATTTGGCATGATCGCTAGTTAATGCTAGTTTTGGGGACACAGAGAAAAGTGAATGAAATTACAGGATCTAGGATAGATAACTAGAAAGAGAATGAGGGGTGTATGTGGGAAAGAGAGAGACGCATGGGAGGGCATATGAATGGTTGAATGTAACCATGTATTTGGACTTGCTTACTTTGGGCACTGGCTGTGCCCACTAATGGGATACACCACCATTTATAACTAAGGAAATGTGGATTTCTAATTAAAGCATGCCCTGTTTTATAGAAATAACAAGCATTACAGAATCAACCTAAAATTTGCCAGTCAGAAGAATATATATACATATTTTAATGCTGCTCCTAAAACTTGAAGTTTTACCTGAACTGGAGCAACAATTTGCTTATAATGACACCCAGTGACAACTCTACAATTAATAGAGTACTTAGGAAAACAAGGTATCTCGTTCTAGTTCAGTGAAAAAGGAGTTACATCAGAAAGGGCTCTGATTTCCCTGGTAATTAATTATTCTGAGAATCTCACTCCCGTATCAAAAACTTCCCCTCCCCAAATCTGACAAGACTCC
This sequence comes from Python bivittatus, assembly GCF_059951505.1. Lineage (NCBI taxonomy): Eukaryota > Metazoa > Chordata > Lepidosauria > Squamata > Pythonidae > Python > Python bivittatus. Next base: position 82,704,429 of record NW_028277075.1, read on the forward strand.
AATGGAATTAGGGATATCAATGGGATGTGAATCATGCAGATTAATGGTTTGGTTGATGCATCCCAGAAAAGAGTAGTCACGTTAAGACAAAAGTAAGATCTATAGTTAGCTGTACGGTACCTCCACAGTTCGTGCTCTCATCAATGCTTGATGCTGGCAGGATTACTAAACAAAAAGAAAAGGGACGAGGAGAAATGTCATTTTTGTCATCTGAGACACTGTACAGGCAATTAAAATGATTTTGCTCACTATGTGGCAAGTAAATTTCTGCTGCAAACAAGAGGCTCTTTCAGAGATCTGGTGAAAAATACAGAATGAAATATAGCACGATGGGGGAAAAAACCCTCTTGAAAAGAACATGCTCCCTATCACTCTAGAAACATGGATCAGATTGAAAACTATTCAAATACAACAGTATTCTGTTGTGGAAAGAACTGTGGACAAATCATAGATACATATATATATATATATATATATATATATATATATATATATATATAAATAAAACTCAAAGAAATGAGTAGTGCAATTCAAGTTGCATTCACAAAACATCTGAATGCCACATAGTATGTTTCAGGTGCATAATATAACACACATATTGCCTCCCCACTCCAAGCTTAGAGCTCATATGACGTAATTTATTTCACATCTTTTTCTTGGAATTTGCTGCCACCAGATAAAGCAATGAAATAGTTCTGGAGAAAAGATACATCAGTATTTCAACAAACCATTTATTTTCATGTTACCTGTCATTTGCCTATCCTCTGTTAGTCACTGATCTGACTTATCCAAGTTCATCTTACCATAATACAAGCTTAATTTTGGTTTGCTGTGCAGAATATCTTGAATCTATGAATCACAGGATTCCCCCCCACTCCACTCATAGAATTTAGCTGTAATTCTATAGGAGACATGTAACTTCTTGAAGATAGTTTAATCAACTATAGCTAAAACTCATCATAACCACTTGCAAAATTATTATACTCATGCAAAATACAGATTATTCCTGCATTAGTCTATTTCTTTTGTACCTACCCTCTGTAATAATTTATTAATTTGTATATTATTCACTCTGCCAAATGGCTTCTTCCTGTGGATCCAAACTTATGATACACACACACACCACTCAGTAAACCTACCAGTAGTGTACACATCATCCTCTTGATATTAAAAGTAGCAACCACTTTTTTCATATGGGAAGTTCACCCTAACATCTCATCAACTGATCACATTCTTGCCTCTCTACTGAACCATGTGCAACTGTACCTACCAGGGATCTCATTGTACAGACATTCTTGGTACTGTGTGCTATTCCCAGCACACTGAACAGATCCTGGGCTGTGGATTTCACAGAAACGGCTACGATACTGGATGCTATCTTCATTACATAAACTCCATTCAGACCATTCAGACCAGCCTCCTTAAAATTATGTATGTCAGAAATAAGATAAATTAGGCAGGATGATCAGTGTCAAGCTAGGAAAAAGTATAAGAGATAAACACAGAACTAAAGGTTTGAACGCAGTTGTTCAGCTGAACATTTAGGTCAGGAGTTGTAGTTCAAAAACATATTGATGGTATAAGATCATCAATATATCTTTTCAGACGTATGCCTAACACATATTGTACAGAACGTCCACACTTAGCAAAGTAAGCTAAAAACCCTTACCCAACCTGCTCTCAGTTTCAGCAAGACCTCCTCCTTTAGTTTGTAACTTGGCATAAAATAATCCTGCTACAGTTGTGTTAGTAAACATTTGGGAATGAACAACATCTAAAATCATCCTTTTGGAACTAACTCTTTCAACATCACTTTCAGGGCCATCAACAGAATTACATTCATCCTGGAATACTGAATACTTTTTAAAAGTTTTAATTTCAATAAAAACTCTAAAGATGGCCTGACAGAACACTGTCAGCTATGTTCCGTCAATGGGCTTTTAAAGCATCAGATCTCATACAGCAGAATAGGTGACAATCAGCAGCTAAGAAGACAGCCTATGAGGCTGTGCTATGTTCCTCCAGCTGACTGAGATTCTGTAGTTCCAACCTAATTGAAGGATGTCAATAGGAAAGATTGAGAGCAGTAGTCTTGGGAAGCACTATACTATCAGGCCCACAGGAGCAAATTAAGTGCTTGCTACCTTCACATGGGTGTGTGTTGCACAGTGCTTCCTCTGTGTGTAGCCCAATGCAGATATCCTCCCCATTAGTTGGTGCCGGGTTGGTGCAGGTCCGGGTGCGCTGGTAGTGCCCACCTCCACATGTTGCTGAGCACTGAGACCATGGAGTCCAGCAGGACCATGAGCCCTTCACTGTAGAAGATGGAGAACACAACAAATAGGCCTCTCTTCACCTATGTGTTCAATCTACTTCAACCCAAATAACGGCATTATTGCAATAACAACAGACCAAAGGCTATGGTGAAATGACTTTTTATATAAACAGCACTATTCTTAAGATTTTAGCCTTACTTTTTATATTGTATGCAGCTGCCAATTAACACAAATTCGCTAGGTGAGATAAAGAAGAAATATAATATTAAGACAATATAAAACATTATAAATGATTGAAACTAAAACAATAATTAGAACACTGAAGATGTTCAGATGAAGAGACTGCAAGATATGCATTTAAAAATACTTGAGTGAATAAAAGTATTTTCATTGAAAGTACCAAACAAGATGCCATCATGCAAGGCTTTCTGGAAGATTTTTCAATGATACTACTACCAAAAATACTTTAATGCATATATGAGGAACCTGGGCACTGTAGATGTTGCTGCATTACAACTTTTAGCACTTATCATTAATCATGCTAGCTGGGATTGCTGAAAATGATAGTTCAGCAACAACTGAACACATTTCCCAACTCTGCCTAAGACATTACTTCTCTTATTTCACTGGATCAATGCATTCAGAGAAGATCCACAAAAGATCTTGACAGTTCAAGTAAGTAAATACATGAGAAAGCAGACTTTAAGAAAATCTGGCCCTAAGCAATTTAGAGTTTTAAGGGTTAAAATCAACATTTTAATGTGTGAGCCATTGCAATTGACAACGCACGGTGTTGTATGTGAAAATCTCAATCCCAGTGAAGAAAGGATTGATCTTAGTCTGGCCACCAGTGGCAATTTTAACATTGTTTTTAAGTGCAGGCAGTATACTGTTATAGTGGTCTAAATATTTTGGACCAGCCTGGCAAGCTAGGATGATACAGTGAAATAGCAGCAAGTCATTTTGTAGAGAACTGGTCCAATGCTTGGAATACCACTGGCCTTGGTTAAATGCTAAATCAGAAAAAGGGCTTACCTGGGCAAGGATGTGGGTTACAGTCCTGATATTCCATTGCAGACCCTATGCAAGGAAGACCACCGTTCTTGGGTTCTGGATTGGTGCACATTCGCTTCCTGGTTCTGAAGCCCAGTTCACAATCCCGGGTGCAGGATGACCATCCCCCCCAAAAGGACCAGCCACCATTGATAATCCGGATAGAGGTCTTGCCACTTTTCAGAAGGTCATCGACTAGAGCTTGTTGGGGAGAGAAATAAAAGGTGGGGAATTAAATACACAAGTAGGACAATCATATACATACAGAAAATTCAGGTAAACCTGACAGAATGAGCATGTAACCTCCTTCTGGTGACTGGACAAACTACAACGTTCTCTTGCACTTTAAACTTGCAGGAGTAGATGGGAATTGTTTGAGCCATTACACAATGAACCACATCTCTCCATTTCCAGCTGGCAGAGCATTGTGGATCATCTCTTGCTAAGGCACCCTAAAACCCAGCCATACAGAAAACAAAGTATACTCTCTCCACCTCTCTTCCCTGAAAACAGGGGAAGGTCTCCTATCCAGGCAGCATAAATTACTGGCCAGGTTTATAGTCTGATCTTACACAAATGTGCAGAATGAAGTCAGTGACAAGAGGGAAGATTGGTGTCTACAGTTTTTAGAAACTGGCCTACAAAGGCAGCCAGAAATTATGAGTTGCTAACCATTATAATAAATTCAAATAAATAAAATCATAGTAGTCTTATTAGATATTGATATATCAGTTACCCTAATTTTAAATCAGAGTTTCCATTTCCTCTTCCTGAAGTGTGTTGCTCGTATATCAAATTCTATTTGCTCTTAACTAAGATGTGTCCACCTTCCTTAGTATTACACTCACAAGGCAAGGAGAGTTTTATTTCTGATTTTCTGACAATGGATGGTGCTGAATAAGCACCAGGGAAAGGATCTCCATCTGCATTTTTCTGCTTTGATAGCACAAAATGATAATAAAAGAATTCTACTCTTCATATTAATGAAGACATCATAAGAAGATGGAATGATTACCTCTGGGGAAAGCTAGGCCAAAATCTAAGAGTGTTGCTGGGAAAGATACATGACTATCTCATCTACCATTTTGATCCCAAGATACTCAGTCAGCAGAAATGAAGGGAACAAACAGGAAGTAGAAGCAATTGTCCTTCATTCATATGTTGGACTCCCTTTTAAAGCCAACCATTGCTACATTTTGTGGCAGCATCATTACACATGTCTTAATTATGCAATATTTGAAGCAATTATCTTTATCCTTCAAACAGGTTTTAGTATTATGTAATTATCAACCTCTATCATACTTCTTCCGTTGTTGCTTCTTTCCTAAACTAAAAGCCACAAATCATTATCTTTCCTTGTAATGGAGTTGTCTTAGCCCCCCAGCTGTTTTGGATGCCTTTCTGGTTCTTTCAGCTCTGTAATATCTTTCTGAAATGCAGCAACTAAAACTGTGCAAAATGTACCATACCAAGTAGATAAGATATTGATAATCTTATTTTTACATCCCTCCCTTCTGAGTCCTAGCATGAAAATTGCCTTCTTCACAACCAAGTTGACTGCTTAATTGAGTTTTTCATCATGAGCCTGAAATGTCTTTCTTGGTCAGTTATTGACAACAAAGTCTACCTAGTTGAAAATGGCTAAATCAATAAATAGGAGATTCCAAGGATGCAGTTTACCAGCCCATCTGAACCAGAGAGAGAATGCTTCTCCAAAGTATATTAGGACAGTTAATAGAAGTTTTGCTGACTAAGTAACAAAGAAATCCAAATAAGATATAGAACTGTTTTTCATGGCTGATTCTCACAAAGTGAAACCTCACCCTTTTAAAAATACAAGTCTGCAAATTTGCACATTACAGCAAATATAGGCCACGCTCATCAAATAATGAGCAAAAAGAACGGAAGTTTGGTAAGCAGATAAACAAAAAGATTCAGTCTACTCATGTCATACGGTAGATGGTTCTGATAAATTTTTGCATAGAATCAGGGTGCCATGGTTTCTTCTGGGATACCCTGATGTAGCACTACCATGTACCCCTTCAGTGAGTGATTCCCCTTAGTAAAAGAAATTCTGATGCTTCTGGGGAATTTTGGGAGGGGCACCTTTATAAACCCAGAAATTAAGAGAATATAACAAAGCTGCCACTAAATCCCACGACTTCCATCCATTCGAGTCTCACAGAATCCATCATCTCCACCAGCTGGCTTCAAACTGCTCTGCTGCTAGCAGCACAGATTGGTGTTTATCCAACCCTGTGTTTCATCTACCCAAACCTCCACTATCTGAAACAAGAAGCTTAACGCAGCCCTCAAGCTGCCTGCCTTCGGGCAAGACATACAATCTGTGTCGCAAACTGCAGAGCCATCATTGGGGCAAAAACGACTCTCTGTCTTCTTTCTGCCAAACTGTAGGTCATGGGGGTCAGCCAGCTGAGCACGACAGGTGTAACGGAAGCGCTGCTCTTGGCGGGCCCCACTTTGAGTAATATTGGTAGGTGTCCAAGGTGTCCATGGTGTGCTTCTCCGCACTTCTGGGCAGGCCTCTGGGCTGCAGGTTTTGTATTCCTATAAAAAGCAAGAGAAGGGAAAAGGGAAAACCAAACCAGAATCCTTAACATTTGCTTGGGGAAATGCAACTTTACCACTACCCTGGGGTACTCTGCAATTTAAGGAGTCATAAAATAAACCTTGAATATTTGATTAAAAATACAGAAATCGTTGAGGCAGAAACAAAGCTCAGAAGGGATATAAAGCAGGTTCTCTTATTGCTCCCAGTGCTTTAATTAATAGAATATAATACTGAGGTGGCAGACCATGGTAGCTCACGCATATGCACACACATTTTATAGGCAAAGTTCTAGTTTTCACTAAGGTGGTAAAACATTGGGGGGTGTCACTTCAGAAACAGATTTTCATGATTGAATGCTATACTTTGTTAATGCTTTTTTAAAAAAATACTCTTCAGATGAAAATATTGATGCCACGATGGTTTCTAACCCAGCTTTCCATCTAAACACAGAGTCTTAGAGAGACACAGGAGAAGCATCCATGTTGTTTATTCCTGACAGTTGCTACCCACAGGATAAAAACAAATAAATTAGAAAATGCAGCAGGCTAATATTATTCCTCATCGAACACCTTCAAGAGGGTTCCTATGTTAGCTTCTTACAGCAAAAATAACTTTTATATCACCTTGAGGGCAGATGATATTTATTTTGACCCTCAATAAAACCAGAGTTTCAAATTAATTATAAGTAACACAGAAACACAGTTGAATCTCAGACTTGTTAAAAACTAGCAAAAGATTCCTCACTATTCTAGACATTGCTTGTGGATGTGAAACATCCTGGGGGGTACTCGAAAGAAGTGCTAAATTAACTTTCTGCTTGGGGAAGAAGTTCTTCTCAACTGTCTCCTACAAGAAAAAATCACTGAGAACTGAAACAGCCCCAATATCTTAGTCCCAGTACCTCATTTATATAGCTCCACCTAAAATTGTCACAGTCCAACCCATAACTGTCTTAGCCCCAAGGTCTCATTATCAACACAGCTCTACTGAAAGCGGCAGAGCATGGATGTAATGCTAGAGCACCTTTTCCAGCTTCACTAATTGCCATACTTAATAGGCCAAATATTAGCTCAAAAACACAACATGTTTTGGAATTACACAGAGATTCCCAAGTGAAGGAAGGAAGGGATTTATTACTATGAGTTTATTTATTTATTATTTTGATTTATAAAACTACCCCAACTCAAAGCTGACTCTGGGCCATGTGCTATTAAAACCAGTTTAATTCTTAATTGGGCAGGAGCTGTGAGTCCAGGAGGACCCCAAACTGTGCACCAGCTCTAAATGGGCACTAAATTTGCAAACCTCACTTTCTAATCACTTTTGGAAATTGCTTATTAACTACTTCTAAGCTATTAGAGATCTTTGAAATAGCAAGTTTGAATACACTAGGTAACTCTCCCGTCAATCCTGAACAAAAGAAAATTTTAATCATAAACTTAAGGATTTAAAGAATCTGAAATAAATAAAAAAAAGCTTTTGATCTTAGAAAGTTATAAATAGACTAAAGGTCCAGATAAAATTTGAATACTGAAACTTTTACAATAATATTTTGGAATTAATTATAAAATACAAACAGCTTCTCATGGGAAACAGATCCTATTTTGGTTTTTACAAGACATAACATAGATAAAGGAGTTCATGATTTCAAAAACTGGGCATTAGAGGGACTAAAGACTTTAGGTAGAGGAAAGATACATAGGCCTGCAAGATGGTGCAAAATGTTATGATAATAAAAGTGCTGAAGGAGACTTTTGAATAATGGAACCAGAAAACAGTAGCCATGATATCAACAATGTCATTAATGATGTCTGCTTCTATGGACAGACTATATCCAAAAGATGTTATTGAAGAAATGACAGATATAGAACAAATTTTAGATAGAGATGGTATTGAAAGTGGATTTACAACTGACACGCCAAGAGAATGACTTAGAAAAGGATGTTTCACTGGATCTACAAAAGTAACTGGGTGAGGTTTTGAAATTTAAAAGGGAAATACAAATGAGAAACCAAGAGAGTGACCTGGATAATTTTTTCCTATTGGATTTACAAAAGAGGCTTGTTAAAGCCTTGAAGAACTCTGCAATGGGACAAAGAAGAAATGAAGAGAAATCAAACCCAGGACAATATTTGAATGAACTAAAGATTAAGAATGTTAAAAGTAAAAGGAAGGAATATAAAGTTGGTTTATTTGGTCAAGGTTACAAGAAAATATGTTGTTATTTCTTGCTACCCTTTGTGGACTTTCTGCTAACATCAGGACTGAAAAGATGATGTTTTATGGATTTGTTTATAGTAAGAGATGGGATATGGGATGAAGAGATAAATGTTTGTAACTTTAGAGAGGGTGAAGAGTTACTAAACTTGTTTATACTTGTGATGAAGGATGGAAGCCACTTCTTTATATACTTCTCTTCTTTTTCTTTATTATATTCTTACTTTTCTCTCATTTTTTCCTTTTTGTCTTGCACTTTTTACTCCTCTTTATTCTCTTTTTTTCTTTAAGTTTAGTTTGTATAAGATTTTACTAATATAATCAAAATGTGGTGAAAATTCACCACCTTGAGTTATTTATAAAAATAATACAGGTGGGATAAAAAAGTCTAAATAAATAAATTTTTAAAAAATCTAATACGAACATACATACATACATACATAACAATCATATACCCATAGCCACTCAATCTTGTCAGGTTTAAGTCTGAGCCTTTTCCTCCCCATCCAGATCCAATAACCTCTAGACACTAAAACAGGGCCTTGATGGCATTACTTGGTCAACCAGGAATCACAGCTGATTATACTTAACCCCATATCACCAGATGACCTCATTCCATGTTTTCATATAGATATTAAACAGGAGAGGCAAGAGTGTCAAGTCCTGAAGCACCCTGAATACCAGAAGCTTCAGAATGGACCTCTCCCCACCTTACATAATACTGACTGGAAAAGGCCAAGGAGATAGGAGGAGAACCACTGCAACACCAACCCTCCCATTCCTAGATCCCCTAGCTGGTCTAGAAGGATACCACTATCAATGTTATCAAAAGCTGCTGAGAGATCAAGAAGAATCAGGACAGTTGCATCACTTCCATCCTGGCTCTGCAGAGGTCATCAACAAGTGTGATCAATGCTGTCTCTGTATTTTGCCCTGGCCTGAAACCCAGTCATGACGGGTCCAGATAATCTGTTTCCTCTAGGGCACTTGGAACTATAGTCTGACCAACTTCTCAACAACCTTACTGAGAAAGGGAAAGTTGGAGACTGGATGAAAATTGTCTAGAACCATTGAGGAGAGGGCATACCACTGTTTCCTTCAAGGCACCAGAACCACTCTGTGTCTCAAGGATCAATTTACTGCTGTGTGGACCCAATCACATACCATTTCCTAGGAGAGTCCCTTGTTCTTTAAGTCACCTTTCTAATTTGGGATGGCATCTTATCCTGGAAGATGTAGGCAGGCTTGAATTGTCTCTCCATGAGAAACAGCCATTTGAGCAAGTCAGCCCATCAATCTTCCATTATTTTCACTATAGCTAATAATAGAATATTCTGGACTACAATAACTATAACTATATCAGCAACAATCAATCTGAGTGACTGTTTGCAGGACAGTCAGGATAACAAGACATATCCAGGAAATTTTGCTTATCATCTCTACAGTGTGATAAGACATAAGACTTTGTTGTGATTAATTTTAAAATTCAAAATTAATTCAAGCTAATGTCAATTTTAGAAGATGAGAAAAGCTAAATGCTCTCCAAGAATGGAAATTGGTAGCCAGCAGTGTTTATTTTCTTTTTCTCCTGGGTCTTACAGGACTTGTCCTCTACCTTGAGATGGTTATTTTTTTCTTTTCCTCCTGTAAGTGGGTCTCAGATGAAGCTGTTACAGAAATCTTGAAGAAGTGAGGCAAATTAATCCAACAAAGCAACATCAAACCTTTTTAAATAGAAAACATACCACAGCACAGCCTGGACAAGAGTTTCCATTTTCACAGGACCTCTGCCTGGAGTGCATTCCTCCACCACAGTTTGCACTACATTTATTCCAAGGGCCCCACGAAGACCAGAAGATTGGTAATGGGCATGGACTGTTCTCATTGCAGAATCTGAATGCAAATAAAAATAGAAAGGAAGATGGAAGAAGAAACGGTCAGCGTTCTAGGTCTCCCCACGCACAAGGAAAAGTTGGAAATGATTCCTCAGATCTATTTATACCATCAAGAAGACACAATCTTTCCTGAAGCTTATGATAGTCTGAGTAGAAACACAATAGCATGAAAATGAAAAGCCATGGGATACATAGGTTAGCCGTTTTTAGGCTACTGGAATCAGTAAAACTTAAACTAAGTTTGGCTAACCTGTCTCATTGATTGCATTGGGACTTCCTGAATCAAAATGCAACCCTCTTTAGACAATGTCAAGTTTAAAACAGGTGAAGGACTGGGTATCTTTCAGTAGTAGGGGGATAAGTTAGGGCGTATCAGTTTGTACTGGATTAGACCACTTTGGGTTTTCTTTGATTCTACTTTAATATTAAAATTATTATTATTTAATTGTGAGTTGACACAACAATGATATCACATGCTAGGATCCAACGTTATTGGGTTGCCTTGACAGAAGTTTTCATATGTTTCCTTCAGGCTTTCCAGATATTAGAAATTAGATGTACATATACATAATAAAAAATGTAAAGCATATTTTACTACTATGCCATCTTTCTTCAGTTACTGCCTGGATATAGAATAGACTGTATTTCAGAAACAGGCAACTTTACAAATGTTTATTGCCAAAGCTGCAAATTAGCTTAATATTAAAGCCTTAAGAAATTTGTACAGAATGTAGAATGCCAGCTTTTTGGAATTAAATTGGCCTAAATAGCTGCAATGCTAGAGGAAAGCTATCTTTTAATATTGCTTAGAAAGCAATATATTGGGCATAACTGAGCTCAGTCAGTCATTACCTTTTGAACCTGCTATGAAAGAGCACTGTGCAGTCTCAGCAAACACATTTTTGTTCGGAGATAAATTCCACTTTGTTAACTAAGATTTATTTCCAAGGAAGTTTTTATTTTTTAATTCAGTATACCTGCCTCTACATGAACAGGGATTATTTTCAGAGGACCACAACTTTATCCTGCCTTCCTATGTATCCAAAAAATAACCTGGAACCACTTTTATATTTCCCCAATCTCTCAATTCTTTTGTTTCTTTTAGTTATACAAATAACACTTTTATACAAGCTATTAATTAAAAAAAAAACTATTGGCAAAGTTACTTTTCCCTCTAAAACCGAAAAAAAAGCATGGTATTCAACTGGGCCAGACAACAGTATCTATTTATTATTACCCCAATATTTTTGCTTGTTTCAAAATAATACGCTCTAGTTCCATTTAATCATTTAGTTCTTTGATAGAAACAGACCACTAAGTTCAGGGAAACTAGTGAAGCAAACAGGAAAAGCATTTTCAGTGGTCACAAGTTCACTCATAAACAAGTCCAGAATGATGGAGCAAACGGCATTTACATTCTCAATTCCTGAAGAGGCTTCTGCTGACTAACTTTAGGCCAAGAAAATAATGCATGGGTCTTATAAACGTATCTGTGCTTTCAGGAATTTCTCACAATTTTTTTAAAATCTTGGGACTACACCAATGTACTAAGGTAGCAAAAACCAAAATAACATGTCATGGTCTTAACCAAAATGCCAGTATGGGCTCTTGGCAGGTGTTCCACATTCTCCTTATTCTTTTAACTTGGACTAGACCACTCCCAGACCCAAGTCATATACAAACTTCTTTAACATCATCTTCACGATTCATCGTATCTATAAAAGAAATGGTTTGCCATCTGTATGATTACTCTCCACAATTGGTGACAGCCTGCATTTAAAAACAGCTTCATGAGCATGCAGTGCAAGCTCTGTGTAGCTTTCTTGAAAAGCAGCGGCTATTTTTATGGCAGCTCCCAGATGTTATCTTTTTGAGTAATTATTACCAGAGGCCTATAGACCATGGATATGCAACAAAATATTACATTATATTACTATACTATAATATCATTTTCTCGTAAGAATTCTCTTGGCCAGACTTTTGGTCAGCCGGGCCTACCTCCAATGAGCTATTCCATTCCTAGGCTCCATTCCTCCTTTCCAGATTTCCTTTTCCACCTGACATTCAACATCCTATAATGCAGTGTTTCTCAACCTTGGCGACTTTAAGATGCCTGGACTTCAACTCCCAGAATTCCCCAGCCAGCATGCTGCCTGAAGAATTCTGGGAGTTGAAGTCCAGGCATCTTAAAGTTGCCATGTTTGAGAAACACTGTTATAATGCCTGAGCGTGTTGAGTCCTTAATAGGCTGTTTTTTGGGAGGTGGGGATTCTGGAGGATTTGGGGAGGGGGTTAGCTTTTAGGAAGTACTCCAGTACCTCCCTGTGGTTTTCCTTTCCCAATGCCCCTACTTACAATATTTAGATGCCATTTAAATTTGCTGCACATTTCTTTTTGGACCTGCCACCTTAGTTTGTTACTGGAGAGAAAATATCCCTCTTCCTTCAGCATAAAGGAGCCTCAGGATAGCTACCGGGCCCTGTTCTAAGGTGTATTATGCCGCAGAGGAATCAGCTGTAGACTTTGCCCTCCAGAATCAGCAATGTCGACAACGTAACACTGATGCATATGTTTCCATTACGAGTCTGATTTTAATTGTCATTTGTGTCTTCTGAGTATGTGCTATAGTGACAACTTTAAAGTTTTGCATATGTCTAGCCCTCATTTCGACCCTGAGTTCTGCAAGACAGATTACAATCTAGAAACAAAATAATAAAGACATTAATTAAAAATACAATAAAAATGAACTTAAATCACATAAAACAAATTAAATGACCAAAGGCAATAACAACAGTAAAAGACAATCGTAAAACCATTCAGAAAAAGCTTGGAAAAACAACATAATTTTTATTAGTATTTAAAAAAGTAAAAATAAAAGAATGGGTGCGAAATAAGTTGTGAATGTTTCTGAGAAGAGGGTGCTGATAGAGTCCTATCTACAGGTGCCAGCGCCCCAGCCTCCTTGGTGGGGGCCACCACGAATGGGCAGGTTTAGAGTGGAAAAAGCAACTGTGAAGGGGGCTACGCCATGCGGTGTCCACCTCTTTTCAAAGAAAACACAGAGCTCTGGTTCAGAGTTTGACAGATGTTTAGGGATGGGGAACATCTCTCACCGCTCCTCTCTGCTTTGTCCGACACAGACCCTGCCTCCGTATCGCGGAGCAGGGTTGCTGCATGACCTCTGACGGACCTGAAAGCCAATCCCACAGGAAGTGCTGCAGGGGGCCCAGGACGACCATGGGGTCCAAGCTCCATTCCTGACAGAGGGGAGGGGAAAGGAGGAGAGATAAAACATGGCATCTGGGTTAATGTTTCTGTTCAGTCTTATGGTAAGTTCAACCCCACTGGCTATGCGGTACCAGCAGGTATGCAGAGCTGACTATGTTTATTAAAAACATATTAGTAGAATTAAATACCCCCCCACTAGGAAATTTAGAATTAGAAGGATAATTCAAAAATAGTAATTTCATTGTGAGCAGATTTATGCCTGTGTAAATTATAACACAAGTTTAGATTTTATAAACCCAATCCCTCACATATTCCCCATTATTCATAAATTTGCAATCATACTATAATTTCTTATGTTTATGAACTTTGTGACAAAATTTTATGGTATTACAGAAAAATAAGAGGGAGAACAAGGTTGAAAGGGGAAGATTAAAGTTAGCCAGGCCTTTGGAAGTTTGATTTCTAAACTATTATTTGTTTTATGTAACAAAGTTTCATAACCACTGAATCTATAATCATATAATACTGTATACCCATTTGAAAGACTCAAAATAGGTTATGAATTTTTTAAAAAGCTAATGATAAAAGCTAAAATCTAGAAATTGCTACATATAAATCAGAACATTGTTATTTCAGAATCTTAACACTCCCTATGGATGAACAGTGGACATTTGTTTACACATATTTTAATGGATATTTTAAAGTTTCAGGTAACATCTCTAGGATTAGCATTGGTTAAAACAGCAAACCACTGTTAAACATATATTGTAGGTTCTGTTGTCCTTTTTTTCCCTCTACCATTGCTTTTATTTATCTTATTGATGTTTCTATTAATGTTTCACTTTAGGTAATTTTTACATTTGGGGGTATGTTATGAATGGTAGGCTAAAAATTGAAAGTGTGATTTTTCAATAATGTTTTAAAAGAGCAATAGATCCCGCACAGTGTGTGTTAATATTAAGGCCCAGCCAACAAAGTGAAGAATCACTCCAATACCACCAATTGCCACCAATTTCTCTGAGAAAGATTCAGGTTGTAATTCCTGTTCTTCAAACAGACATGTACTTTTATTAATCCCAGCAGGAAATACATTTCAGGAACAAACTTCTATTCTACTGAAGAAGATACCACCTTACAAAATGGAACCAGATACAGTTCTTCTATCATCCCAACATTCCTGCTTTCTCTACCTTGGAAAATGATGTCAACATTTTTTAAAGTTTGCTCTCATGTCCTTATCTCAAGCTATGTTTTTTCTTGGGTTCCTGAATGTTTAGGTGGAAAACAGATGTAACTGAAGAGCCTGGCAACTAAAAGGTATCTGGTAGTTCATCTGTTGTAGCAGGAATATTAGAATTAAAACTTGACCTTCATCTACACTTTCCAAGTTTGTTTTCTCATTCTCTTGGTAGCATGACTTTAGATCAGCAGTATTTTATTTCTCTTTCACTGGAGGACAACTAATTTTTGAAAATTACTTTTTCCCCTTGTGAGTCCTGTTTTCTTAGCAAGTAGGAAAAACGGGGTATCAAAAATATTTAAATAAAATTAAATAAAATAAAAAATGGGTGAATGCCTACTGTGTCCAGAATGATATAGGAAAAACACAAACAACAAAGCCACCAGTATCCAAATCCAAATCATACACAGTACTTTTAAAACCATTAGCTAGTTGTGTGTCTTCATGTCAATATAATCATATGTAAATAATTCACCCATTTAGTCAAACATATGTTTAGACAAATGTTTGGGATAGCAGCCAGAATATGAAGTTTTTGTATGTTCATACTTTATTTTTGAAGATTCAGATCTTAAAAGACGAAGGCTTGATTTACATTCAATTCTCAATAAGGTTTTTATTAGCATGGTGACATTCCAATAGAAATCTTAGTTCTTGCTTGTTACTAAAAACTCTCCTTTAAACATTCTAATGAAAGAATTGCATGGCATATGAAGCCAGTTAAAATGGGAAACTGTAGACCTATGAAGAATGTAAGATGCTCATATGACTGTATTTCCTAACAGTCATTAAATGTTAACACTAAATGCATTTTTCATCTACTTCCTACAGACTAATCTTGTGGTATTCTACATTTAACCAATCAACATTGCTGGCAATAATTAAATTATTACACCAACTGCCTTATGTCTCTTGCAGAGAAAATGATGCTCCACATGGTGGAGTTGTAACAGCTGTATAAACCGTTGTTCAAAAAAACAGGGAGAATCTAGAAGATCTAATCAAATTTTATTTTTTAATCATATGTCATCCTGGAGCGAGAGAAGACAGATATTCATATCCCAGATGAGTCACAAACTCTGGGAGATTTTGAGAAATCTTTCAGCACCAGGTTCTGTTCTGAAAATCAGAATAATTATCCACCACACCGTTTTCATAAGCACAAAATGCGTCTTTGCATATTAAGAGTCTAAGTAACTAGTAAGTTCTATTGCCTCAGTTAATACTCTTATTTCAAATGCTAATACTCTCTAGCAAAGAGATGGAAAGCCATTCCTTCCCACCGAGACTCAGATCGAGTCTGCCTGTTACATCAGTCAAGCGAAAACTGGCTGAACAGATTCTGCAGAGGAACTAATCTAGGTTGAAATATGTAGAAACATTCTGCACAAGAACCATCTATATAGTGAAGGAATTTTCCATGTCTCTGCTAGCCAATTATGTCACAGATATGTATAGCAGCCTAAAGAAAGATGAATTAAACTCCTTCAAGCATGACAGTTTAGACTGCCAAAGCGCACAAGGCAACTTATGGAGTGTATTTGTCTTACTATAATGATACCAAATGTATTACCAGTAACTACCTGAAGGGTACACAGGCATTGGAAGAGATGTGTAGGTGCACACATGTGAATGTATGTGTGTATGTGTTTGTTTATACATATTTACACCCTCATCTCTAAAATGTACAATTTGATCAGCTGATAACATACACGTGACAGGGACTCATAATGCTAGGAGAATAGCTTGGGTGCACCCACTAGCCATTGGACAGTTTCAGGTAACATCACAGAGTTAAATCTGAGTCTCCACGATCCAGGCAAACAAAAAGGAGACGTATAAACTGCTGGTTCAGTGCTAAAACACCATATCAGTGACGTTAAGAAAAATCTGACTAATCTTCCTTTTTCATTAATAACTTCACACCATTCTTCAGTATAATAATACCCATATCCTTCATTAGCTTAAGGTAGTCCTAGATTTTAAAAAGTTTATGTTCCAAGCTTCAAATTTCATGTCTTTCATGTTTCTATTTTTTTAAAAAATAACTCATTAAGGTGTCTTTGTTTTAATAGACACATTAATGACACCTGTCACCTTGAGGCAGTGCTAGAACTCACATAGTTAATGGAGCTAATATCATGTTCTTCATCAAACATGTTGGAACTAGTTCAAGTCTTGAAGTGAGAAGGATGAGTGGGCAAAGACCCGGAGACTGCTATTTAAATATATGGAGCTTTTAAACATGATAGCTTAAGTGTGTTGTGATTCAAACAGTAAACTTTCAATTTAACAGACTTCAGTTTAGTAGAGTTTGGATTTAATGGACAAAGTCTGCGGAACAAGATAACTGTACTGGGGCATCGGTGATGGAGACTGAGGGAAGCACAGGAGGAATCGCAGGAAGATGGGGGTGGGCTAACTGGTGGGCTAATGTCATGCTCAGAGATGCTGAGGGGAAGAAGGAGAGAGGGGGAGACAAGCACCAGCCTTGTCCTACTTGTTCTAGTTGTGAGTAAATCAATATAAAGTAATTAATCAAATGCAATTGCAGGCTAAACTTGACATAACCACAATGCCTCTCAACAAAATATCTTGTAGTCCTTGTCAAGATCAAAATACCTCTTTGAGTTGGAATAATAATGGTTTAATTTGGGATGGGACTACTGCCCTAAGGGAGGCCATTAACCTTTTCCCCTGCCATTATTTTCCCTACAGAAAATGTCCCTGCCTCAGATGATGATGGTTCCAAATAGTATAGACAATAACTCTGCAGCTGAGCACAACTGGGAAGCCAGAGTTTGGTGCATGGGTCCCATTGCCAGCATCTCACATAGCAGAGCTTGAAAAACAGTCTTTCTAGAGTGCTAGAAAGCTACTGCCACTTAATGGTATGCTTTCATATAAGGCAGCTTCATTTATTTACACGAAACCGTTTGGAGGCATCAATGGCACAATGGCCAAGCTATCCAATGTTAACAAGTCAGGAGTAAAGTGTAAATCGCCCTCACTCTATGACTATCCTAAGTGGTCTGGAGCAGCCTTTAAAGCCATCTTTTTCCTTCCAAATTCTCCACCCACTAAGAACACTGCCTTTAAGTAAAGGTTGGTGATTCTGATCAGAGGAGTGATGGAGAACACAGTCAGGTGTGGCATTTATTCCCGAGTAAGTATTTCATCTTAACTGTGTGGACTTAGAAAACATTTTAGCTATTACAAAGACACTGGGATAAATTCACATGACATGGGAAAAATCCATTCGGTAACAAGATGCAATATTACATCAGGAAAACAGATATGGCTCTCTTTTCACCCTCAAAATTTCCATGAGAGGCAGATTTAGTTGAGAGGCAGTGTTTCAATGTAACACTGAAAAGGGTTCAGATTCCCAATATTCTACCAACTCTACTGCATTGCTATAATAAATATTTAATGGCCTTGCTTTTTTTCTGGTAGCCTGCCTTTCTCAGTTTTAAAGTCTATAGCATGTTGGACCAAGATGTAATGTAGTGGCAATTCATAATCTGATGAAAGGAACAGTTCCATCCTTCTGGTACACGCGAGACACAAACATTTTGAAGTACCTTGAGCAATTTGCAATCTCTATCCTGGCTCCTTCACAGTCACGTCCACCACACCGAGGCTGAGGGTTGTTACATGACCGTGATCTGCACATGCAGGAACCTGTACTATCTCCATCTGAGTGTTCACATGGTTGCCATGGAGACCAAGTCCCCAACTGCCCATGCACCATCAGATTTTTCACCTAATTAAAAGAAAGAAAAGTCAGCATGGTAAGTTTACATAGTGCACAAGCTGCTACAACAGCAAATGCTGTAAAGCCAGGGAGCCTTGAATCTTTCCTCTATCTCTTCAGACAATGCCATGCTTCGGTGGATTCTTGGCTCATGCAAACAATCAGACATAATCAGAAAACAAATCAAGAACATCCATTATTCTTCACACTGCACAATACAGTCAATGTATCTTATAAATACTGAAGATGGAACCAAAATGAATATCTAATATTGTAGCTTATGGTGGATTAAAGAACCTGTACGAATTTTGATGGCTAGTTCTGAACTCTCATGCCAGTTGAAGTTAAAAATACAGTGACAACGATCTTCATTTTTGACATATTTACAGCTTGGGCCCTGTATGTCTGCTATATCAAACTGACCATTACGTCTATTACTCCCAAAATGCACCCCTCTGGGATACTGATTTCATCCTTCTCCAGCACAAAGGAAGACAGGGAAATTCTCCATGGGTTCCTTTCTCTTCCTATCCATTTATCTTCTCACTATATACAACAGTGATTTCCCCAGAAAGGACAGATGGTGTTCTGGACAAACAGTTTGTTGCACTCCTAATCAAATTCCCTGGGTAACTTCCTGTCTTTTTCTTCTTTACAGACTTCTGGTGTAAGAAAAAAAGACGGGAATAGCAATAAAGAAAACACAGCTTACAAATGAAAACAAGAAGCTCTAGACTCCTCCCTGAAAAAACTGGTGATTGAGGCAGACTATTTGTACAAGAAAAGTCATGTCTGGAAGTCATAACTGTGGCAAAGAGATGCCTTTCAGCAAAAATAACAACTTTTATTGGAAACAAGAGGGATGTTGCCCTACACAGCTTCTACTGACTTTTGTCAAGGCCAGAGAGAAACTTTCCCCACCTCATGAAAGCATCAAACCACTGAATCTCTTTCTGAGGCATACAGTTACAAAACAAGGATTGCAAATCATAACTTGTTCTCCCCTACTTCCCCACAGCAAAGCCCTCCCCTGGCACTTCCTCTGAGCCTCCATCTTCCATCTCAAGACTACAAGACATTGCACAGAAATAATTTAGGTCTGTCGTTACGCTTGTCACACTGTAGTTAGAAGGACTTTAAACATCTGTTCCAAAGCTTTGTTTTTACCACACTGTAATTCAGCAGCTTGCAAACAATAAGCAAGGAGAATACTGCACAGTCTTCCCTTCTCTGCTCTAGATACTGCTCAGCTGGACTACTTGGCTTAGTTAGAAATATCACATATTCATGCAAGATAAAAAAAAATCTGTATAAGATTAACACCCATGAACACCAACTAGCAGTCAGAAGATATGATGAAAACTCCTTAATCTCACAACACATGGACTGACTTAACTATAGTTTCAACTGGGAAACTGTTAGCATCTTAGTCCAAGCTAAATCCAAAGTTGTGAGGGCATTCCTGGAAGCTTGGTATTCAGACAAGGCAGCCATCAACAGGCACATAGAGATAAACAACATCTTCACACTATTCAAAAGAGACAATAAAAAGGAAAACGAAAGACCAGAACATCTCCTCACCAGCAATCATCACCCAGATAAGCAGAGATTAACACCAAGATTATCACCAGACATACAATCAGCAGTAAACAATACCGTAATCAAGGCACTACCAGAGGGAAAAAACAAAACAAAACCCACACCCCCACCAACACTGGAAGGACATGCCACTGTATATAAACAGAAAGCAAACCCCATTCCATTCTAGCACTGAAGATGTTACCTAGCCAGGTAACTAAACGTTTGCAAGAAAACAACCAAGCTCAGAGAACTCCAAGGACTCCACAGACAAACACACATTCTTTTCAGCTTATACACCTCAAGGATGTGGACAATGTATGCTCAACTTTTGTCACTTCTAGCTAATTAAATTGGCCAGGCTGGGATTGGCCCTGTGGTGATAGGAGTCAATTAATATCTCTTTAAGTGAGGGATCTGTTATACAACCTTTATTGAAAAGTCTCCCTGAATTTAGAATATGTTCATAATTATAGGCATCATAGTCACTCATGCCTTAATCATCTCCCATTTGGATTACTGCAACACACTGTACATGGGGCTGCCCTTGAAGACCATCTGGAAGCTGCAACTGGTCCAGAATGCAGCAGCACAGTTTTGGGTGCCATGTGATTCACCCAAGCTACACCACCGCTTCATGAGCTGCATTGGCTCCCAGATGCTTTCTGGATTCAATTCAAGGTGCTGGTTATCACCTCTAAAGCCTTACATGGCACAGGGCCTGGTTATTTATGAGACCATCTCTCCCTGAGGGTATCTGCCTATCTTACTAGGTTAGATAGGCTGGGTGTGCTCCAGGTCCCCTCCCTTAAATGTTGTCACCTGATGGGACCTCAGAAGCTCGTCTTCTTAGTGGCCACCCTAGCTCTTTGGAATAGCCTCTGACCTGAAATCTGAGGGATCCCTACCCTTTAGTCTTCTGGAAGACCGTGAAGACCTGGATCCTCCCTCAAGCATTGGGCTAGGATGGAGGTTGAGCTGGAAAGCTGTTGGTCTGGCATCTGGGGGGAAGGGTGGTTTTGTTTTTATTGCTTGTTGTGTGCTGCCTAGAATCATTGTATGAGATGGGCAGCCATATAAGTTCTATACATAAATACATCTCTAATTTTCCATTATGGGGTAAGGTGATTGAAAAGGTGGTAGATACATCTGGGTTAAATTGACTGTATAAATGCATTTCAATCAGGGTTTCACCTAGGATATGGTACTGAGACTATACTGGTTGTGGATGACTCATGCTAGAAGTTAGATGCAGGGAGTGCAGCCTTGTTAGTTCTCCTGGATCTCTCAATGTTTTCAACACCACCAATCATATTACCCTTCTGAAGTGTCTGGTGAGCTTGGGCCTTGAGAATACTGTTTGACAGTCATTCTGGTCTTTCTTGTGGAATGCATCTAGAAGGTGATGCTGGAGCACTGATTTTAAACGGTTCATTGACCAATGGGGTTCCTCAGGGCTGAATCTTGTCCACTAAGCTGTTTAACACCTGCATGAAACTACTGGGAGGGGTAGTTTCGAGCTCTGGAATGGGATATCATCTGTATGCCAATGATATCCAGCTGTACTGTTTCCTCCCATCTAATTCCAAAGAATGTTGAATATTCCCTAAACTCAGTAATGTGCTGGATCTAAAACTGGTCCCAGACTGACTGACTGACTGACTGACTGACTGACTGACTGACTGACTGACTGACTGTCTGTCTGTCTGTCTGTCTATCTATCTATCTATCTATCTATCTATCTATCTATCTATCTATCTATCTATCTATCTATCTATTATCTAATTTGTATAATGCCCAACTCCCAACGGCTCTGGATGAATCACAAGTAAAAAAGATATATGTGCTGTTGGTAAGGAGAAAGCTGGACTTGGGGATTCAGGTAAAGCCTGTGGATGGGGTTAACTCCCCCCAAAACAGCAGATTTGCAGTTGGGAGTGTTCCCTAATTCCCAGCTGTTACTAAAATTGCACGTGATGACTGTTGGCTTGTGTGCCAATTCTGATCCTTTTTGAGTTTATCAGACTTAGCAACAATTAAGAATTACTTGCTTGCATTCCATCTTGGTGACTGCACCAAGCTTTATGTGAGGGCTGTTTTTGAAAGGTGTCTAGAAATTGTAATTGGTGCAAATGCAGTGGTTAAACTGCTGACCTGTAGAAGATTCATATGATGCTTGAACTGAAAGATCTGTACTGATTGGTTATTCCCAACAGACACAAGTTAAGGTACTGATTTGACTTCTACGGGCCTAAATGGCTTACAACATATGCATCCTTCTTGTCCCACTATGAACTAGCCTGGTTCCTTACACCAGGAGGAGCACTCCTGTGGAAAACTGCACTGTTGCCAAATGCTCATCTATCTGGGACACGGCACAGGGCCTTTTCCTGGATAGTCTGCAGGCTATGAAACATACCCCCTACGCCCTCACTCCCCTAGTATTTAGGAATCTGGCAAAAAACTCATATCTTTCATCACCAAGCTCTTAACTGTCAATTGAACTGAATTTTTATTTTAATGATTCTGGAATGAAATTTGTTTATTTTAATTGTACTGCTAAACAGTAAATTATGCTTTATAATTTGTATTTTAATTGTAAGCTGCCTTATGTGTTGGAAAATCATAAAGCCAAGCTATAAATCAATGCATCATAGATTTTGTATATAACCAGCTGGCTTACCAAATTACTAATTAACTTAATTGTTCTGAATTAGCCATTCTTAGAAGGTTAACACAAGAGTTGGAAAACAGTTTTATATATGTTGCTGAACTACAGTTCCCAGCAGCCCCTGCCAACATGGTCAAAGGTAGGAATAGTAGTTACAGCAGCATCTAAGGGACAAAGATTTCCTATGTCTGGTCCAACATTTATCCAGGTACTCGCAGACTCACCTCCACCCCTATAAAGGATTCTGTTCTAGAATGAAGTGGTTTTTGAATTCTCTCCATATGCAGTGAACCTGGATTGCATACTGCATCGGTGAGCAAAAAAGAATGTGCAATAGGGAAATTATAACCTGAATAAAGCTTATCCTTGGTATCTAAGCTATTTTGAATTTGTTTATGCTTTTAAGTAAGCCACAAGATGTAAAGACTCAAAGTTGAATCAAGAGGTTTTATTTTTAACACCTTTGTTTGTCTGCTTTTACAAATTCCAAACCAAGATTCAAACATTAAAAACCTGTTTTTAATGGCAGGTTTTACTTTCTGCTGGTCATGCTAGAAACAGAAGGTTGTGACTTCTGTGACCCAGCAGTGTCTTTCTTACGTAGTTGTTCAAAAATCGAAGTTATAACTGGGCTTACAGCTCTAATTAATAAAAAGGGAATGGGGCAGACTACAAAATCTGAGAAACAATGTATTGGCCCATAAGCTGGCATTGGGGAAGCAACCAAATTTTACTGAAATTAAACAGAGCAGCTTTCCAAATAAACTGACTGCAAATGTGGTTTTTTAAAAAAGAAAATTACACCTGGTTTATCATTCTAGATTTGCATCAATTCCTTCAGAATAAAGTGATTGTTTAGGGTTCTAATTTAGAAAATACACATTGAACTACTCAGAGAACAGCCTTTCTTTAGGGGTTCCTTTTAAGCTAATACAATGCCAACCACATTGACAAAAGAGAAAGAATGACACAGATTAAACAACATCTTTAACAAAATTAATCTTTGAAATCTTGATCCATGTAACAGAATAATCCCAGCAGGGTATATTTTATATGCTAAGTCAGGGCCAAATTTTGCCTGCTTTTCATGAGATAAATTCCTAATAGATTTCAGTTATTCACCTCTGGAAAAGATTGAAAGCAATCATGAAAAACCTGGCTTCTACCTCGATTTTTTTCTTTTAAATTATACTAAAGCAGCAGCACCACAGAAAAATGAATGGCTTTATACAGATGATGAATAACTAGACCAAGTTTATGAATTTGTATACCTTGGAAGAAGGTTCAGTAACAATGGGAAAATGTAGAGAGAAATTTTAAAACATGAACATAAAGTTAGAAAGGTAGTAGACAGAATATGGTTTCTTGCAAGGAATGAACGTTTGTTGAAAGAAGCATAAAAGGCTGTGTTTAAAAATGTGCTTCTGTCCACTTTGTCATATAGAACTGAGAAGTGGGGAAGTGAGTTAAGTAAATCAGGAGAAACATACAAAGATTTTGAATGCAGCAAAAACGGATTGCTTAAGAAGTGTGTACAACAAAACAAGAAAGTGTGATAGGCTCAGTAGTGAATGGATGCTGAATGACTAAGAACTGGATACAGAAGTGAATGATCAGTAAAAAAAGTAATACATTGAGGTGGTCTGGTTGTACTGAGAGAATGAATGAGAATCAAATACCCAAAACAAATACTGTATGTGAAAAAAGAGTGAACTTGCCAAGAGGAAGGAAGAAACCAAGAAAGTTGTGGTTGGATAGAGTTGATGAACTCCTCAAAAAGAAAAGGTGAGACGTTTAAAGAAGAGATGGAAGTGTATGAAGGGGTATATGAGTGGGGTAGAAACAAAGATAGCTTGGAATAATAGAAAAATAAGCAAAAATAGGGTGAAAGGGGCTGCTGTAAAGTAGTTTTAGCTATATTTCCCTTTCTTTTTCCATATGTCTTTAATTTTTTTATTTAAAAAAATTTAACTCCTTGTTTGAACTTTGCATGATGTTGCTTACCCTGAAAGGGAACAGCTTGATGGATAAGTAGGCATGTATCTTTATGCAGATGATTTGTAAAATTATGTGTTGCTTGACCTAGAAATACAACTCTCCAAGAAACGTAACCTCATTCCTTACTGTTACAACTTTGGACATTCAAAGCCTCACTATCACATTTTTCTGTATTGCCCTGTACTCCCAGGAACGTCCTTCCTATCCTTCTGGACATAGCAGTACAAGAACCGAGGATGTTACAATAATTTGCACAATTTCCTTCTCACACCCCCAGTAACATCTTGTATTATCTCTATTCTTCTCAAAGGGGTAGCAGCGTAAAATAAATGAGTTGAGCAATTCCTCCATTTGTAAAATCAAAGCAAAATACTTTCTTCTTTTTCTGACTCTGATGAAACTGATAGTCTTGACATAATTCACCTCCAGCTAAGATCAAGTCATATTAGAGCAAACCACCCCAAATTTTGCCCCATCTGTTCTTCAGTTTAACAATGACAGTAGATGAGAGGTGACCTTTTAACAAAGTAAGGTTCAAGTTATAGTCTTTAGGACAGAAAGAAGGGGAGAAATGCAGATTATCCGTTGAGTATAAGAAGTCTCACGATTAATTCAGACAACTCTTTAGCTTTGAGATCTGAATATCTTCAAAGGCATCTTTTCCCCCTACATTTTGGTCCTCAAAAAAGAACCTATTTTATATTCCACCTTCAGTTAAGACAGAGAGGGCAACCTTTTGGTGGACAGGGCCACATTTAACATTTATAAGGGAGGGCAAGAATCACACTTGAGTAGACATTTATGCAAATAGGAAGGACTAAGGCACACATGTTGGAAGATTAATTTTGTGTTTCCTTCTTGGCTTTGGAAAAAGTAAGTTTGAGCATTTTCTTTGTTTTAGGTTAAACAGCATTAAATTATTTCTCATTTTCTCTCCCTCCCTTCATGTGTAGGAATACTACATTTTGCCATTGTTGAGTTGCCTAATGATAAAGAGGGAATTTTATCATAGTGAATCAGTCTAGGTAAGGAAAAAAACTGCATATCTTCTCAATATCTTAATTTCTCAATATCTTAATCTTCTCAATCCGAAGGCAAGCTTTTCACAAAAGAAAATATATCCAGAACAACTTCAATTGCAATGTATCATTCTTGCAAAAATACTGGTTGCAATACCCACCCCACTCCTTTCAACCCATTTATACCAATTTTTAATACAGTGATAGTCTATGGGATTTTCTGGTATTACACAGACAAGGGATTAGCATAATTTATGATGCATGCTTGCCTAACACACATAGTCAAAAAATACACTACGTAGTAGATCACAAAAGAGCAATTTTTTTTTTTTGCATGCAACATGGTCTTACAATGAGAGAATGGTATCTAACGTGTAGTTTGATCCTAGAGAGAAGAAAACTAGTATAAGAAAACTGCCCTTTTCCTGTCACCTGAACTTACCAGGAAGGCCTTCAAATAACCAGAGAACATTGACCCAACCTTAGAAGTAAGTAAATAAGCAGCCAGCAGTTTCCTGATTATGGCAGACTTCTCTCCTCCATTTTTTTAGGGAACATCCAAGCCAATGCCCCCAAAATGTCTGAAGGCACATTTCAGTAATTCTCCTGGGGATGCAAATTAGGTTTGGCTATGTCAACTGTCCTTGAGGGAGACTGTAAGATGCTTTGGGCAAAGAGCAGGGATTTAACTGTAATAAATAAGCAACAAGCCCCTACTTGAAAGATTACCTACTGTTAGCTTAAAGATTGATTGATTAAATTTATCTCCATCCATCTCCCTCTGATGGGGGACTCTGGGCGGGTCACATAACCCATTAAAATAATAAATATATATACAATCACATAAAAGAAAAAAGAGAAAATCCAAGAGGCTGATGGTTTCCAGAGCTGCAGACAACAGCCTCTAAGGTGCTAGCCATCCCCATGCTTGATGTCTCCCCTCCCGACCCCAGACCCAGTGGCAAAGCTAGGTCTTCAATCCCTCCGGAAGGCCAGGAGTGAGGGGGCCAATCTCACCTCCAGGGGCAAGATATTCCAAAGGGTGGGGGCTTCAGCAGAGAAGGCCCACCTTCTGGACCCCAGTAGCCAGAGCTCTTTTACCGAGGGGGTCCAGAGCATGCCCTCTCTGAGTGATCAGGTGGGACAGGTTGAAGTCATGGGGAAGAGGCGGCCCCTCAGGTAACCTGGTCCCATGCCATGTAGGGCTTTAAAGGTGATAACCAACACCTTGAATTGGACCTGGAAGCAAAGTGGTACCCAATGCAGCTTGCGGAGCAACGGTGTTACGTGGGCCCTTCCAAAAATAGCCTGCGTGGCTGCATTCTGGACCAGCTGTAGCTTCCGGATACTCTTCAAGGGTAGCCCCGTGTAGAGTGCATTGCAGTAGCCTATATGGGAGATAACAAGGGCATGAGTGACCGTTCGAAGGGCATCCCGATCCAGGAAAGGGCGTAACTGATGCACAACCCAAAGTTGTGCAAAAGCCAGGAGATTATTTTATCTTTTATTATTATCAATAAATTAGGTTTACTGATGTTTTAAAGTCTGTACTGATGGGCATATGCTTCAGCTGGGAGTCTTTTGCCTTTCTTCACCAGCCAGTCTCTATCAGATCTGCTATGTATTCTGCATATAGCTCCAATCACATCTTAGCAAAAGGAGTAACTGTACAGCAAACTGGGGAATTAGATTACCATAGCATCTAGTTTTCCCTTTCTTCTGACCACAGTCTTCCTTACAGCAATGTTAAGTAATTTCCCACCTGCTGATGGTTAAAGAGATAGCCACATACAGCGCACATCAGTGCTGTTCAATTAAGTCTTAATGCACTTTGAAATAATCCATGACGACTGTCAGTTGATGTGTTAATGGCTGCTCAAGGTGCCTTTCCAATTGCTGCCCTGGGTATGGAATGCAGAGGAGAAGCGAGGGGAGTTACATTAAGAAAGCTCTAATTGGAACGAGCACTCCATCTTGGATTGCTGCATTCCTCCTTCCCATGATTACCGCTACACAGCTTTCCCTAACCTTTCCACTGGAAGAAAGGCTACAGCTTTCTCATTCATTCTCCACATTGTAAGTGAGAAGAGTAAAAGAGCACCTGCAACTTTATTTGGTACTCAAGGGGTGGCAATGCACTGATTCATTAGGACTTAGAACTGGGAACACCTCACAGTCATATTTCCAACTCATATCTTGTCTGTGTGGCATCAGAAGCACTGCCTTTATATTGTCCTAAGCATTCTGGTAAACAAATAGCTTCTGTACTCTACATCACTGCAGGCAGTTGTAGGTTAGGTTCACACTTTGCCTCAAGTGCAGCAGCCTCTTGCTGCTTTCGTTAGCATGATGAAAGCAGCATTAGGGCGCAAGCTCTGTCCTTTTAGGGTGTGTGCGCAATGTCATGATGCATGTAGAAAAGAGGTGAGGCCATGACGCTGTTTGCATTACAGGTAGTCCCTGGGTTAAGAACGCCCGGTTTAAGGATGGCCCATAGTTAAGAACAGAACCTACTGTAGCAAAATTTGAGTTAAATACACAATGATTCAAGTTAAATACACAATGGTTCAAGTTCATTACACAATACTACTAGTACAGTATTATACAGTAATACTGTTCCGGCTTACATACAGATTTGACTTAAAGATAGACTTTGGAAACGGATCTCATTCTTAAACTGGGGACTACCTGTACTTTGCCCACTACTGCTTAAGCCATAAAAGTGGCTTGGTTTTACAGTAGTTTCACGTATTGTCTGTGTCCAGCCAGTCACCATTCACTGTGGCAAAGCAGAATGACTTGAATCAGACCTTTTGAATATGCTTCTTAGGGATTCCTATCTCTAAGGATAGGATGCAGCTGTTATCGGTTGCGTCTTAAAACCCAAACATTACCCTTCCCATCCCTTGTGTCATTTCTGAAACCCAAATGATTCAGAACAGGCTATTTTCAGCTGTTTTCAGAGACCTTGGAAGACTGATAAGAAAGGAGGGGGCTTCCTACCAGGCTAGGGCAGACATCATGTTTCAAGGAAAGGATTAACACCTCACATACCTAGCAACAGACAGAGGCGGCATTAAGCTGAACAAGATAACAACACCTGGCAGTCAAGAAACACTATATCCGGGGAACAGCAGGAGAAAGCTATAAGCAGACAATCCTTTAAAACCAGAGTTCAAAAAAATGAAGCAGCAAGAAGGAATAACTAATGCTTTATATGGGGAGAAGGGGGGTGGGGAGGAGTGACCAAGGTTACTAAGGACAGGAAAAATCCCAGCACTGCAACTTTAAATCCAAGTTGGCAAGCTACACAAAATAACCCTCTGCAACTTAGCTATCAATCACTCCTGCGTAATGGAAAAGCAACAACAATAACAATAATCATTCATTACATCCATGTTATTAAGAATATGCTTAGGCAAGCCTACATGCCCTCCCCTTTACTGGGAGGGGCTGATTCAGGATGAAGAGATACATCTGCAGCCTAGAGCTTGGTCTGGCCATCCTAACCTTGAGAAAAGAGAAGGAAAGCTGGAATGGAGAACGAGAATGGATTCGTCAGCTTTTGTTAAAAAATGAGGAAGAAACTGACTTGTCCATACTAGTCAGTTCCTCTCAAAGATTGCATTTCCCTCTCAAATATGCATCCATCTTCTCCATGAGAGAAATTCAAGGGAGTGGCTGGCAAATTCCTGATCACAGTTGGAGGAATTATTGTTCACAGGCCCCATGCAAATATATCACTTTACTGCTACTCTGCCATTTCAGCACTTTGTCTGAAACCAATTATTAGTCCAAATGATTAAGCTATCTTACAAAATGTCTAATAAATTTACAAGCCTGGAACTACCCTTGTTTCTTCTCTAGGAGACAAGAAGGCCACAATAAATTACACCAGAGGCCCCTGGGCCAGAGGCAGGTCCTGAAAACCTCGGATGCAATCTCAAGCCCCCCCCCGCCCCGCCCCGCCAATTGCCAGAAGTTCAATTGCTAATGATAAAAAAGCTATTCAATGCACAGGAAGTAATTATATTAACAAATGAATTCATTTCTGTAACTTTAATCAAATTTAAACAGCTAGTTATTTTTTATGTTGAGGAAAAGGTTTTGCAAACCAGAGTGGTGAGGTTTGCCATCATGTTGTTGTTGTAAACTTTATTGTCATTTTACCTCATACAACGAAATTAAATGGTACCCCCAGTGCACCTTGTAAATATAAAAACCACAGAATAAAAAACACGCATCCTTCACATTCTATTCACCATTGCACAACCCCTGATGTTACATTAATATTGCACTATACAGTAGAGCTCAATATAGTTGCAGCTCTGAGATAGAAGCTATTCTTCAGCCTATTTGTCCTTGTTTTTATTATCCTGTGCCGTCTGCCAGATGGTAATAGTTCAAAAAAAGAATGTCCCAAATGGGAGGCATCCACTTAGGTTTTCCCACATCAGTCCCACATGCAGATGAATGGAAAATATTGGAGTACTAGCAGTCACCTAACCCAGAGTTCCTCAATCTTGGCAACGTGGAGATGGGTGGACTTCAACTTCTGGGAGTTGAAGTGAACCCGTCTTCACGTTGCCAAGGTTGAGGAACCCTGACCTAACCCCCAGGTCATGGATGCAGCAAAGTTGCAGCAAATTCATGAAGACTGGTCCAAAGCAAAATGGGTCATACATTCTTATATTCCTGATTTTAGGTTTTCACTTACAGGACACTCAGTAATATTTTGAGTCCAGAGGCTCATATTGGAGCTGTCCTCAATGGTTGTGCATCGCTTTTGCTTCTTATCCCAGCCACAATAGGGATCCCGTGCGCCCAGGCACTCCCTGGTGGGGAAAGAGAAAGAGATTGGTGTTCCTTCACTGACCGCAAGTCCTAAAACAAGTCATTAACATACACACCTTCTTATGCAACAGCTGTCAAGTACTGTATGCCAAACTGCAGCGGCAGAAACACATTTAGTTTATAACAAAGTCTCACCTGCAAGGAAGGTTTCAAGATGGCCAAATTAGCAAGATAATGAAAACTACTACTTCTCCCCAATAAAAACAAACACAAACCCCTATCCTAGTCACTCTCACCCAAAACCCAAGGATATCAAAGAGCTGCTTTGAAACTCTAATCGAAGAACACATTGTTGTAAGTAATGATACATGAATCCAATTTCCTATGAAATAAATATATTATAATAATAATATTTTGGGGAAACAACTTATAAGGGTTAGAGAAACAGAAGGAGCAGGAATAAACCAATTATTAAAGTTATCAGTGTTGGCTTTTTAAAAAATATGATAGTAGCATTTATAACATAAGGTTATGTAAGCAGTATGAAAAGAAGTAGAGTTAATCTCTTTTTTTCAATGAAAACAGTAGTGCTCCATAGTGTATTCATTCATTTATGTGACTTGTGAGGTCCATTTTAGCCATCTTTTTTGTTAAAGAAAATAACTGGTTAATACTTTCAAAATACAGTAAAGGTCACAGGTCAAATTAGATCTTATTTAGGTGAGCAATGCCAGCAACACTTTTAGTCTGGAATGTATCACTTCTGACTATGGTTAATGCATTGTAGAAATTTTTAAATTGAACCCACATGTTGCTAAAAATGGCTTTCCATCCACCTTAACTGCAGGAAATTCGAAGATCATATTTAGAACTACTTGTAAATATACCTTTGGCTAATATCAGTTTACGCTTTCTTTAATCATTTATATAAGTAACCGACAGCAGTCAAAGAGGATCATATTAGAACAGAAATGGGACTATGCAGTAAAGCCCCTGGCTTTTTTTATTAAGCGTTCTATTGCCTCTCTATTATTTAACAAGCAAATCTGGAAGGGATTTAACAAATATGCATCAGAGAAGGAAGAGACGCAGGTTTTTCCCCTCTATCTTTAGTTCTGTTGGTGGAAGGTAATCTTCCTCATCCTGTTCCTCCTCAAGTACTTGGGAATAACAGCCCAGGGAGGAAAAGCCCACCAAAAATAAACCACAAACTGAGATTTCTTTATTCTTAGGGACAACGAACTTCCACATTTCTGAACAGGCAGAAGTAATTTTCACACTTATAGCTCAGGTAACAATAAAATATAGACAATTAAAAAGTTCTGTTTCTATGTTTTTTTGTTTAATCTACAATAATTCAATCAGCAAGTTCAGTCCTAATCCAAAGACCCAGAAAGATTTTTCAGTTAGCTATCAATACTGTGGAATGGAGTGGGGGAAGAATAATCAAGATACCACTCAGGTGAAAAAAGAATAAATTATTTATTTATTTGTTGGATTTCTCCCCTGCCCATCTCCCCCACAATAGGGGACTCTGGGCGACTTACAAAAAACATTAAAAACTATAAATATATCTAAAACACAAATATATCCAGCATTAAAACAATACTAAAAAAGGAAAATCCAAGAAGATGGAAAATCAAGCTGCGGACAGCTGGCCACTATGGGGCTAGGCATCTCCCTGCTTAAAGTATTCCCTCCCTGCCCCAGGCCAAGTGGCAGAACCAGGTCTTCAAGGCCCTTCGGAAGGCCAGGAGTGAGGGGGCCAATCACACCTCCGGGGGCAGAATGTTCCAAAGAGCGGGGGCTACTGCAGAGAAGGCCCGCCTTCTGGACCCCACTAATCGGAGTTCTTTTACTGAGGGGGTCTGAAGCATGCCCTCTCTGTGCGATCGGGTGGGATGGGTTGAAGACATAGGGGAGAGGAGGTCCCTTAGGTAACCTGGCCCCACGCCATGTAGGACTTTAAAAGTAATAACCAACACCTTGGATTGGACCTGGAAGCAAACTGGTACCCAATGCAGCTCGTGGTGCTACATGGGCCCTTCTTGGGGCTCCAAAAATAGCCTGCGCGGCCACATTCTGGACCAGCTGTAGCTTCCGGATACTCTTCAAGGGTAGCCCCACGTAGAGCGCATTGCAGTAGTCTATCTGGGAGATAACAAGGGCATGAGTGACTGTTCGAAGGGCATCCTGATCCAGGAAAGGGTGTAACTGATGCACAACCCGAAGCTGTGCAAAGGCCCTCCTTGCCACGGCTGCCACCTGCTCTTCAAGCAGGAGCCGTGAGTCTAGGAGGGCCCCCAGATTACACACTGGGTCTGTCTGGTGTAGTGCCACCCCATCGAGCACCAAAGATGACAAAGTTCCGGATACAGAGGAGCCATTAACCCTCAGCCACTCCGTCTTACCAGGGTTCAGCTGAAGCCTGTTGTTCCCCATCCAGACTCTTACAGCCTCCAGGCACCGAGAAAGGGCAGTCACAGCATCATTTACTTCACCTGGGATGGAGATGTATAGTTGTGTATCATCAGAGTACTGATGATACCTCATCCCATGGTGGCGGATGATCTCACCCAGGGGTTTCATGTAGATGTTGAAAAGGAGCGGGGAGAGAAACGAACCCTGCGGCACCCCACAAAGGAGGGGCCAAGGATGGGACCTCTCGCTCCCTATCAACACCGACTGGGATCGGCCCTGAAGAAAGGAG
This sequence comes from Python bivittatus, assembly GCF_059951505.1. Classification (NCBI taxonomy): domain Eukaryota; kingdom Metazoa; phylum Chordata; class Lepidosauria; order Squamata; family Pythonidae; genus Python; species Python bivittatus. The sequence goes on from NW_028277075.1 coordinate 82,737,437, forward strand.
GTGAACCAGCACAAGACTGTGCCGCCCACCCCCAACTCCCTGAGCTGTCCCAATAGTATACTGTGGTCGACGGTATCGAAAGTCGTTGAGAGGTCAAGGAGAGCAAGGATGGTCCCACTTCCACCATCCCACTCCCACCAGAGATCATCCATAAGTGCGCCCAATGCCGTTTCCGTTCCATAACTGGGCCTGAAACCTGCCTGGAAAGGGTCCAGATAATCCGTTTCCTCCAGAACACTTTGGAGCTGTGAAGCTCCCACTTTCTCAACCACCTTCCCCAAAAAGGGGAGGTGGGAGACTGGACGAAAGTTGTCCAGTATGGTAGGATCCAGGGAGGGTTTCTTGAGGAGGGGGTGCACCAACGCCTCCTTGAAGGCGACCAGAAACACTCCCTCCTGCAAGGATGTAGTAACCATCGCCTGGATCCAACCACGTTACTTCCCAAGCTGCTTTCACCAGCCAGGAGGGACATGGGTCAAGATGGCAAGTGGTGGCCTTCACAGTCCCTAGGACCCTGTCCACTTCCTCAGGAGCAACAGGATCAAACTGTTCCCAGATAACTGGGTAAGAATGGTCCTCTGGTATCTCCCCAGACCCTGCCCCACGCTCGGAGTCTAACTTGGAATGAATCCAAGCGACTTTGTCCTGCAGATGCTCTGAAAATTGCTCTGCACAGCCCTGCAAATGAACCCCCACATCCCCCTTGCCAAGGAGGGACCTAGTGATCCTAAACAGGGCCGCCGGGCGGCATTCTGCGGACGCGATAAGGGCGGAGAAGTATTGGCGCTTCACCGCTCTTATCGCCACAATGTAGGCCTTAACAGCGGCTCTAACCTGTGTTCAGTTGGATTCAGTCTTTGTTTTCCTCCAGCGGCGCTCTAGACATCTCTTGGCCCTCTTCAGCACCCTCAACTCCTCCGTAAACCACGGGGAGTGTCGGGGCTGATGGGAATTCTTCGAAGTCTAGACATTGGTATGATAAGTTAAGCATTCACATACACCCTCACGCACATTCAGGAATCTTTGACAACCCATGAGTTGGTACTCAGCTTAGAAATGACACAGCTTGTCTCTACAGCACCGTGCAACCTATTAGAATGCAGCACCACCAATGCATACCTATTACAAAATGGTGTACAGTATCTGAAAGCAAATATCAAATTCCTTTCAGTTGCTAGATTAAGGATTTTTTTAATGAGTCTCCAATTTATTCTTCGTATTCGAAAGGATCCCTGCCTTGTAATTTAGACACAATCTCTTGGCTGTTTTAAATGGACGACTGAGAGCAAAAAGAAGCAATACTCTACTCCGGTGTTTCTCAACCTTGGCAACTTTCAGATGTGTGGACTTCAATTCCCAGAATTCCCCAGCCAGCTTTGAGGAGGAACAGGATGAGGAAGATTACCTTCCACCAACAGAACTAAAGATAGAGGGGAAAAACCTGCGTCTCTTCCTTCTCTGATGCATATTTGTTAAATCCCTTCCAGATTTGCTTGTTAAATGATAGGGAGGCAATAGAACGCTTAATAAAAAAAAGCCAGGTTGTTTACTTGCTGGCTGGGGAATTCTGGGAGTTGAAGTCCATACATCTGAAAGTTGCCAAGGTTGAGAAATACTGCTCTGCTCTGTTGCCCTTGAACAGCTCTGCAGCAAAACAAAAACACAGCAATGGAAGAGGTAAGGAGAAAAGCCCATACCTACCAAGAATAAATAACAGGGTAAGAAAAGCTCTGGGCTTCTCAATACAAGGCCTCTGAAGGAGATGTGTGCAGTGGTTTTTTTTGGCTGTAGACTAATATGGCCCACTAGGTCAGCCCATGTTGTGCTAATCCACAGAACAGAGCAGGCCTCCATTTCTAGCCAAGGTAAATTGACAGCTGTTGTTTGGCACAGAATGAGGGGAAAAATAGTTGCCTGGAGCCGCTGACCAGACAGATTAGACAAAGGGAAGAAGCACAACCAAATGGCCTTGAAGCATGAAGCAACCTAGACGTTCCAGGACAGAATTACTTGGCTCCCGAAGATAAGAAGGGGAGGAAAAAAGCAGTGGAGAAATAAATGAATTCCACTCACAAACCTGAGTTTCCCTTCTGACCTTCTGGATTTTGCAATAAAACTTATTTCGGAATACTTCCATTTAACAAGAGCTGAGCAGGCTGAATATGGAATAGAAGACACACATCGAAGTCGCTTTATACAATCCATTAAACAGACATACACATTGAGCATCCAAGGGACTGCAATACATTTTTAAAAAATGAGTTGGTAGTAATTAGAATATAGGAAAGAGGATGGAACCCATCTCAGCAATTTCAAATCTCAAAGCAAAACCAAGGATTCCCAAGCATACCATTTCATACTCCTCATTTCTCCTTGGAAGTTGCAAGAGAGAGGAGATCAGAATAACTCTTTATACTTTTTTATGGGGTCAGCAGCTGTATCTTAAAAAACATAATTGTCTTAATGGGGAGAAGCAGACTAAATGGTGAAGCACAAATATACCACAAAAGTGTCTGAAAATCAAAATGCTTAGATTGTCAGTTTATAATTTATCCTTTAAAACCCATATTTTTTTAAAAAAATAGAAGGTACACTTAAGCAAACATCATAGAAGAGACATTCTGCATCCTTTTCACACAGAAAGAGCACACTGCCCATAATTAAATAATATTTCTTTGAAATGTGTTTTTAAGTGAATTGATCCCTTCATTGTGGGCAGTGTTGGAATCAGTGAAAATGTTATAAAACAATGAATCTAAACAACTCAGTCCTGCTCTCTAAGAACAGAAAAATCACAAGAATTACACCAAGACTTTATTTATTTAAAGTACTGCCGCCCATCTTAGAGCACAACTCTGGGTGGCTCACAACAACAACACACCCTCAAAAAAACCAATAAAAACCCATAAAACAAAAACCTCGGCACCTCAGCCATCCTCCTGGGATGCCCCCAATAACCAACCCCAAACACCCTCACTCTACTCCAGCGCCTGGGGGAAGACCCAGCTCTTCATGGCCTTCCAGAAGGCTAAATGAGTGGGGTTGTGCCGGACTGCCAGACGAAGAGTCTTCCACACAGTAGACGCTGTTATGGAAAAGCAGGCTTCCTAGGCCCCCTAGATGGCATCATTTAAGGGAAGGGATCTAAAGCATGCCCATTCTGTCAGCCCTCTCTGTTCTGGTCCTGTGCCATGTAGGGCTTTAAAGGTAATAACCAGCACCTTGAAGTGCATCTGAAAAGAAACTGGGAGTCAGCGCAAACCCCTCATCTAAAATTAAATCACAGCACAGCATCGGAAACAATGGTTTTTGGGACATCTCAATATTCTAGCAAACACTAAATTTATACAAGCTGTATACCAATTATCTTAATTTGGGGGTCATAAAAGATTTAGTTAAAGTTCCAGCCTTTCAGCTGAATGATACATTTTCTTTCCAAAGTGACCCTTAAAACTGGTCAGACTTCATGTTCCTTATTTGAAACTCCTCAGGAAGTAACATGGGTTGGGGTATTCTTTTGTTACACCAAAGCAATTTAGAAATGCATTTTTATACAGGAAATTACAAGATGTGTGCATGTGTGCAATAATTTCTAGTCGATCCCTAGAAGATTCTAAAGAATGAGATATCAGCTTCTCAGATGCAGTGACTACTCAGCTGCTGACATGAACCATGTAAGTCTACTATACTTTGGAAATCTGCCCTCAAACCTCCCTGGGTTTTTAAGACTGCAGAACTGAAAAAGACAAGACAGAAAGAGGATCATCCTTTGCCACACAGTCCTGAGAATAGATTCAAACAGTTGCCTTTCCTCAGATTGTGGGCATCAAACCAGAAATAACATTAATTACAAGAATGCAACTAATGAACATTTTGGTTGTTCTGTTATTGTTGCTTGGGCTCCTTTTTATATTTATATATTGTTGACGTTTAATGTTATATGGGTTGGGGTGTGTGTGATTTGTTTGTTTTTATGCTGGGTGCTGCCCAGAGTCACACTGTTTGAGTTGGGCAGCCTTGTAAATCTTATAAATAAATAAGGAATTTATACACACACACACGCACAGAGCTGCAAGAGGGATAAGCAGTAAGTAGAGGGGAAATGTTTATCACCCCCTTTAGACGCATACACTCTGGGATCCTGAATTATCACTCATCTGAAGAAGCTATAAACTACAGGAGGGAGGCCTGGGATTGGCAACTTGTGAACCATAACTCCCTCCAACTACAACTGCTGAAGAATTATAATATAGCTTCCCACTGTTTTGAGGAGAAAACAAATCAAAATGGTATTGAAAGCCTTAAAATAGGTTTAACCATTTAAAATTGTTTTAGAAGGAGGAGGGAAAGTCTCAATCCTCTTTGCCCCACTCATATGGGTAACTTACCTTGCTTCCTTGCTCCAATCCCTGCATCTCCTTAAAATGTACAGTATGGCCACCTGCACCTTTGATCACCCATTGCCCCAACAACTTCTCTTGTGATACTAAATAGCAGCTTCAGGGAGGCAATCTTCAAAGGATAATGTGCAGGAATGAAAAAGTTAGTCTCTCTCTTTCCAATCCCTAAAGTCTTAGTGCTTCTCGATCTCCTTGTAGGTAATTACATTTATTTATTTATTTAACAAATTTATATGGCTGTCCAACTCACACACGGTGACTCTGGGTGGCTTACAGAACTACTGAATTAAGTAATAATTAATTACATATTTAATAATTGATACTAATTATTCATTGTAATTGTAATTAATAATTACAGAATTACAGAAACCCTACGAAGTTACTGCATTCACACAACCTCTGATGTTGACACATGCCTTAATTATGACTTGCTCAGATGATTATAATGCACCGCAAAAGCCACCTTTTAAGATGTTCCAAAACTTCCATTGATTCCAAACAATACAAACAGATTTACAACATGAAACTCCCTTTCCTTTTTTTCTGGCACAGTTCAATGAGCTAGTTGTGGTACACAAAGATCTGTGTGATTTGTCACCAGATTATCTGGAAGATTCCTTTCTTCCACACATGCCTGTTTTGATGGAAGCCTTTTTCACAGCCTACCAACATTTGAAGCACACTTGGTATGAGCACGAAAGAAGAGCTTTGAAGGTGGGGCTCCTCAAACATTCTGGAAATCCTTGCCAACAAAGGCCCAGCTAGCTCAATCTCTGAAATAAGGAGCTCTGCTGGATCAGACCAATGGTTCATCTCATCTAGCCCCCCGGCATCACGAGAGATTCATGACAACCATCCATGAGCAGGCAGATGAACACATTTTATTTAGACACGATTTTGACCTTTTAAGCTGACCTGTCAATATGCTTTTTCCTTTTATTGATATTTTCTCCAGTGTGCTGTTGTTTTACTGTATATTTGTCACCATTAATATAATGTGATAAAAAATAAAGGAAGTGGTGAATGACTAGTTTTCAATATTCAAGCAATTTTTAACATGTAGAAAATATACATATATGCAGTTCCTCAGCTGGAGTCTGAAAACAGAATTTGACACTAAAATAGAATATCATAAAATATATTTTCCCCTTCTTAGTTTTTGTCCTCTGATCTACTGTACTTGCACATGCAGCCCCATGTACTGTATATCATAATCCCTGAAGATGTTGATCTTTTAGGACAGATTTTCTACAAAATGCAGCATAAATTGACACAGACTGCCCAAGAATATGCTATGAACATTAAAACAGGTTTAACAAGGAACTGGCCTACTCTAGCTTCTCTTCTCAAAAAAGAAGTCTTAGATGTAAAAATGAAGAACCAGGGCAAAATTCATAACCTGTATAAGCTTTTTGGTGGGATAGCTGAAAATATTTGAGAACTGTTTAGGTCACCAAGAGATACATTAAATTAGCCTTCCCCAACCTGACATCTCTAGACACATTGGGGACATTCTGGAAGTTACAGTACCAATTTATTTATTTAGAAAACGCCAGGATGTGGAAGCCTATGTTAGATATTAGAAAAGAAGTGCTTCTTAACTGGAAAAGAAACTTACTAAAGGAAAGCACCTTGGGATGTTAAGTTTGGAGTGAAATCATGGAGACTAAAATATTGAGCCTTAAGGCTTGTGTCTGTAACCAAATGATCCTATAGCATTCATTACTCACTGAACAAAAATTGCCTTTGGTGGTATAAGTAATCCTTAAGCTACAAGTTCATAAAATACAGCAGATATTCAGGGTGCCATCAGTGAAGCAACTGTTTCCTTTTCAAAATTCAACTTAGTTTGAGCTCATCCTACCTGAGATCATGCCCAATGTAGTAGCCTTCAGGCCAATAATCTCTCTGAATGAGGAATAAATACCCTTTGCTGGATCAGTAGAAATCTGCTGCTGAAGGCATCCAGTCAGGCTGGAGTTGGTTTTAGCTACCTAATAAGGGGAGGAGGCAGCATACAAACCAAGCAAGAGTACATATAATAATTGGATGTGAAATCTGGATGTGGAATAGGTTACTGCATGGAGTGGTTTCTGTCCCTTCACTGGAGGTTTTCAAACAGAGGCTGGATAGACATCTATCAGGGACGGTGTCAGGAATCTTAGAGTGTGCAGGGGGCTGGACCTGATAGGTTGGGAAGGTCCCTTCCAACTCCATTTTATGATTTACAGAGATGTATTGTGGCTGATTATGACCTAAAACTCAATTATGAAAAATGTCTGTTTCTTGACCTGGCCTACCTCCAAGGGCTGACAATAGCAGATCAGATAACCATTCCTTGACTGCATTGAAGACTGCTTCAACATCTTTGTGAAGGCAAAGAGCCACTCTGATTCTGAGCAAAAACCCAATGAATCCAGCATTTTGTTCCCATCCGGACTGGTCAGGTATCAATGGGAAGCCACAAGCAGGAGAGGAGCACGTGTTCTAACTCGGTCATAAATTTTGCTGGGGAACTTACACATATATAAAGCAAACCTCTTCCCCCTCCTTCTAACCAAGGTTAATGGAGAAGGAAAGGGAAAAAGAAAATACATGAGAGAGAGAGACTAAACAGAAGCTGCAGTTTGACAGACAAGGGACACTTTCACACAGGACTCTGCACTGGTTCAAAAGCAGCCCTGGAACCTCTTTATTCAAAAACTGAGCCAATTTCATTCTAATTCAGCTGCAGTGCAGCTGAACTACAGCTTTGTGGATGACCCACTAATCCATTCATAGCAATGACTGTCTCACCCTGGCTTTAGTAAATCTCCCAAGGGTAGAAGTGACAGTGATTTTCCAGCTCTCCTCGTATGGGCATGGATGGAGCTAGCATTCGGCTGCCACGGCTCTGTCTGAATGTCTATGATGAAAAGATACAAATGTTTGATTACATTTATGTGTTTTAATATTTTTAATTGTTTTTCTGGGAAGCTGCTGAAAGCTGCACTGCAATGTGGCAGTATACAAAAATGGTAAAATAAATAATTGTACTGTATTACCATCTGATTGGATGCAAATACCATTGAACTCATTAAGACCTATTTCACAGTAAATACCGGTAAAACAGTGCAGAAAAGGGGAAACTGATGTTAATTTTAGTAAGTTGCCTAGAGCTACCAATGGCAGTGGATGGCATATAATTTCTTAAAATAAAATGAGTGCATAACTTGTAACTAAACTTGCAGGGCCCGAGCATTGCATGTGTGCTCATTAACTCATGCCTCTCACCCACAGTGAGCCTTTTGCACTTCTTGTCACGGGCAGGCTTCAGCTACTGCAGAGGAGCGCAAAGGTGGCCCCGGCGAAGGTATGCAAGAGCCATTAAGAGAAAGTAAATGAAAAAATTCTTGGGCTGGCTTGGGGAACATTGAAAGCTTGGTTTCCCCTTTGAAAGACTTAAAAAATCAGGTGAGCTTGGAATATATTTGTAATTATGATTTTTTGCCTTTTTAAATGTTTTTATTTGTTCTGTTATTTTTTCCTTTTTTCTCTGTGTATGGTGAACTGTTTATATGTTTGTTTGGAAATGGATTGTTATTATTATTATTATTAATAATAATAAAATTGTTTATAACAGAGAAAGTAAATGACCACTCAGTCCTGGGAAAGGAAGGAATGTGAGGAGGAGACTCAAAATATCCCTGCCTTGATTCTCTTTGGTATAAGATGGGACAGAGAGAAATTCTGACAGGTTTTCGAGATTCTGTTATTGTACCCAACAATAACATAGCATTCTTGTGGTCCTTGTGGGATCTGTTTCTAATCTGGCCTATCCTGAAAGGGCTGACAGCTGCTTCACTGATTTATCAAAAATCTGATTGATTAAAATGGGGCACGTACATTTTTAAAAAGCATTAGGTACATCCCATCTATCAAGAATAATTTTTCCTCTTCTTAGATGAAACACAATATAAAATGTTTTGTCTTCTTTGGTGTGGTTTATAATAATCATGAACAAATTAATCTAAAATTAACTAACTGGCAGTACAGTTCTAAATAAAATCATATACAAGTATATTCCAGTGAGCTCAACAGGACTAAGAAGCATGTTTAGAATTGGAAAAGGAATCTCATCCGTTAGTCAATTAGGATGTTATTGATCAGGTGGCAAGCCTCATTGCCCTTCTTTTTTTGCATGTACCCACTGGATGTCACCGTTATCCAAATCATTCCAGAATGTCCAGGCCTCCCTTCCATAAATATTTGATTATTTAAATGCTGTCAGAAACTATTTAGTGAAAGGTATCATAGTAAATTTATAAGAAGTGTGAGATCTGGAGATCATAAAATTATAGAGCTGAAAGGGACTTGGGGATCATCTAGTCTGGCCTCCTATTCGAGAGAGAGAGAGAGAGAGAGAAAGAGAGGGAGGGAGAGAGAAGCACCAGCAGCCTTTCATAGCAAGCTTGGAGATACTGCAGATTTTAAGCTACAGTAGGTCCTCTTGTGCTTCCAATTAACTGTTAACCATGTTAATACTCATTGGGGATTCAAGAAAATTCTCTGAAAACATTTAGCAGATGGGATTTATTCTGACAGAATATTAACATCATCAGACATTCACTTCCATGTTCATTATTTTGCAATAAATGACTTATCTGATGCCTAATAGAATATATCCCAAACACAGTGTTTATAAACAATTGAATCGGTCTCTTTAATATAAGAGTGATTTTGCCTCCTGCTCCTTATTTTTAGCCACCAAAGCCATTTGCATGAAAATAGGACTTTGGCTCCTCGGGAGTTTTCTTGCCATCTGCTGCTGTGACTCTTCTTGCTGATTATCTTAGCTTCCAAAGTCGTGCAAGGGAACGGAAGCAGAAGGTACAGTTTGAGATTAATGCAGGAAAAAGAAGACAGGGCGCGAATGTCAACTTGGTGAAAGTTAATTTAACAAAGAATTCTTAAACATACGGCTATGCACAATTATATCCAAAATTATTTTCATTTTGAAAGCCATGAACAACTTTTAGCCCTTGTTAAAAATTACGGTCATATATTCAACCAACGTGTGAGTGGATCTGAGGCAACTGGACCCTCTCCTTTGCATATGCAGATATGGTGCTAGAATCAGCTCCATTTTCTATTCAACTAATGATTGAACATATTGATATAATTTCTGAAGAGAACACGTTGCTCTAAAGTTACTTAATCTGTGCAGTCCCCTCAGGCCAACAAGGCTATCTGAGTTACACAGGCTGTAGGTTGTTCATTTTTGGGGTGGAGTATGTCTTTGCCCTGGCAAATGCCTGGGCAAGTCCCTGCAGATTTTGAAGGCAAGATTTCGGAATTGGTTTGCCCTTGCCTTCTTTCTAGGACTGAGAAAAAGTGACTGGCCCAAGATCACCCAGCTGGCTTTGTGCCTAAGGTGGGACTAGAACTCAGAGTCTCCCAGTTTCTAGCCTGGTGCCTTCACCACTACACTAAACTGACTCTCCCAGGCTGCTCATATTATTAGAAAAATGTCCTGGAGGTGGGGGGGAAACACTGGCTTCCCACAGAATCTTAGCCCAGTCTATAGAAATGAGTTAGAATCATGGGAAATTCCCACACGATGACTGAGCATGATTGTTAACAAAATTCTTGGGCACTCTGAAGAACCCAAGATAATTCCAGACAAACTATTATGCCCCCTTCAAAGAACTGTATAAGGTTCCATTACATAATTTTGTCTTTGTAATTCTCACCTATTTTCCTACTATTTATCCTCCTCTCCTACCAGTGGCCCTGGGATTTGAGAGCAGAAAGATAACCCATTCTAGCCTCTTCCATTGGACTGAGAACCAAAAATCATGTGGAAGCTGAACCCTTTGCTTTGCCAGAGAACATTATGGCAAGGAAAGCAGACCATATTGGCCTCTGATACCAGCCAGAGAAGTGGCTGGAGGAAGCTCATTTTTCCCCTTGTTGCTACTTATCTACAAAAGCTCAATCATTCCCTCCTGAGAGATGCCCGGAAGGCCCTTATCCTTTAGCAAAAGCCATAAGACTGAGCAAGCAAGAAGTCCCAGAAGAGAAATCAGCCAGGCCCTCCTGGAATTACATATAAATGTCAACTCAATTCTTCTCTCTGGCCTTGAAGAATTGATTGCCCTCCACTGTCTTCTCCCTTCATTCTCCATCTGTGGCATGTCTTGTCTTTTTGGACTGTGAGTCTATATTTTTTAATTGCTGTGAGCTTTTTGGGAAGATAAAGGCTGAAAAGCAGCATAAAAATGCAGCAAATAAATAAAATAAATTGAAACATCCATTCAGGAATAAAAGAAAAAATAGGTGCACAGGGTCTTTGATAGGGAGTTGTAGAAAATATTCCTGTGGAAGGATTATAGTTATGTAAAAGAGATTTTAAATCCTCATTAGTACAGAGGAAAGCTTTGAAACAGGGAGTTCGTTTTTGGTGAAACCACAGAAATCTGAGTGTGTCTAGTCAAGGTTTAGGTGCCAAATTTCAGCTACATTCATCACATATTGTGTGTTTAACTATGTCATTTTAAATTTAAAAGAAAAGCTGCTGCAACAGGGGCTGCCTTTTATTTTTCATTAAAATTCCTTCTTGAAGATTAGTTGGGTCATCAATAAGCAACATCACTGGATAGAAGTAATAGCTGGGGCAATGTTATTTAAAAATCATCATCATCATCATCATCATCATCATCATCATCATCGGACCCAGACTGACTAAGGCCTCCTAGCTGCTCTTATTCACATTTATCATTATGCTTTAAATGTGTGATTAATCTAACATATTTGAAACTTAGCTAATAGAGGATAAAAAAATTAGTACAGTATTCTGTAACTACATTATTCCATGTAGTTATTTTTCCCTATATTGCGCTCCTGACTTAAAAACATGGCATTGTGGTGTGGTGTGGTGTTAAAGTGTTGGTCTAGGAGAAGGAAACTCCAAGTTCTAGTCCATAGGGAGCCATGGAAGTTCACTGGACAATTTTGGGCCCCTGCATGGCAGGGTTGTTGTTGTAGGGAAAATAGGAGGAAGTACTTAGGGAAGGAAGGAAGGAAGGAAGGAAGGAAGGAAGGAAGGAAGGAAGGAAGGAAGGAAGGAAGGAAGGAAGGAAGGAAGGAAGGAAGGAAGGAAGGAAATTGAATAACTTCATGAAATAAAACACTCATCCTCGTTCTTTCTCTACACCAGTAGAATTCCTACACAATCCTTAAGCTTTTGAAAATCTGAATCACGTATATACAAAATACACGCAGTGTGAATAAACTGAAGTTTTATAAGTACATAATTCAGATGTTTTCATTCATTTTTTATTCATTTTATTTGATGCAGAATTGTTACATACTGTAACACCGTATGTTACAATGGACTTTATACAAGTAAAAAAGAAAGAAGAAAATCTGGTTGCATCATTCATTTACAAAGCAGTATGGCTACTACCAAAGAAATGGCATTTTACAACTAACAGAGAACTGTTAGATTTCTGTCTAAGCAGCTGTGAGCAAGAGATTGTGCTTGGCAAAATGGTACTACTTACAAGATTAGTTTATTGTGTCATTAACATCAACCTGCAAGGGAGGATGAGCTAAACAACCAACCTTATTAGTTTTCAGCCAGCTAAATCCTAATTACTGACAGCCTCAATGACCGACATGTAGGACTGAGAGCTTCTGTCATGCCTCAAACCAGATGGTGCAAAGACAGCAGACAATAAATCCAAGGATGTTGAAATGTTATGAAAAATAAAAATTTAAAAATCTCAATCTCAATATCCTAAACAAAAACAAGCCAAACCAAAACATAAAGTGCAGAGATAAATCTAAACCATAGGGCAAACTGTTTTTAAAAAACCACATGCCTCATGCCCATAGAAAAGCCAAGTGAAGCAGAAATTAGAAACTTTATCCAGACACCAGTTGAGTGGAAAAAAGTTTACTTTCCAAAGTACACAATATGTTTCTGGCCGTTAACACCAAGAGTCAATTCTGCTAAATAGCAACTGATTCTATTTCAACAATGGGATTGGCATAATGAAGTCAATTCTGAATTCTGGGTAGATCAAATATTTTGGAATAGATTCAACCCTAATATATTAATTGTGTGGTTAATGGAGCCCTATATGGAATGCCCCCATACCTCAAATTGCAATTAGAACATGATGTAGGCTCCTGACATACTTCAGTTCCCCACTTAAGAGGAGTCTAGGGTAGTAGTAAGGGTTCCCCACTGCAAAGGTTACCCTTCTAACATGTGGTATATTACAAGGATGCGGTGAAGTGAGCATGGTCAGTGGGCTCATTACCCCTCTTCCCCTAAATTTTTATGCTCATCATGTGGATTTGTGGGGGGAGATCACAGAGTTTCTGGTAGTCCAACCTCCCATTCCTGTAGAATTAAAAACCAAGAGTTGAACATCTTGTGAAAATTGTATGCAAGTCAACCCACAGCACTGACAATGGTTGATTCATTGCAGCATTAGTACTCTAGTCAATATTTATACATCTGCTAGTAGATTGCTGCTCCCTTATTATAAGACATTGGAGTTCTAGGAACTGGACTGGTCACTTATACCATTAGCAACGGGTAGCTGTTTATGCATGCCAATTCTAGAAGAAAATAAACAATAAAATGGAAATTCAAGCGATTTTAAACAAACGTTTCTCTTTGCAACTGAAAATTTCCATCCTATGAAAACTTGTAAAATTATAAAATATTTGGTTACAGCAAATAAGGAACAGCTGTTTGCTTTTTTGCATAATGTAAGAATTACGGATGCATATGATAATTACACAGCATGTTTATAAAGAAATAAACACAAACTGCTACAAAGGCAACTTGACTAAGTAAGTCAAAATATATAATAGCAGAACTGTTATGTCTCTGGGAAAGGAGGCACTTACTCAAAATATATGTGTAATAACTTCCATCTCATTTTTGTAAATGAGGAAATGTAAGTTTACATATACTATAATGAATGGTATGGATCAATCTATTTGTATGGATATATCTTCAACAGAGCTTACCACTGGGCCAGGGAGATGAAGGAGGCCTTGAATTAAAGCACAGAAAACCATACCCTCCTTTAGAAAACTTAATGAAAGAAAAATGAAATAGTTGCAAGCTTGACGAAAGAAAGAAAGAAAGAAAGAAAGAAAGAAAGAAAGAAAGAAAGAAAGAAAGAAAGAAAGAAAGGAGAAAATCAAATTGAAATCTTTTAAGTCCCTAACGTTTTTGTCTATAAGAACTATATTGTTTTCTGTCAATTTAAGTATGCCTTTCATTGCCTCAAAAACTTGTCTAGTAACAGTCTAGTCTAGTAACAATCAAGCTAGCTGTTGTAGGTAAGAAAGTGTTAAACAGAGAAGAGAGTATGCAGAGCTATCCCAGTGTTGGCCATGCCTGAGTGCTGTGTGTTAATAGTGTGTTTAAGCATAGTATAACGTTCATAAGGAGTTCCATCTCTGTATGTGCATAAATGAGTAAGTGGATGCAGGGATAAAGGAGAATGGATAGTGAAGAGTGAATCACTGCAATCCGGAAAACAAAACAAAACAGCTTGGCAAATGGATAGAGACTTTGTTTTTTCTAGAATATTTTTATTCTAGAGTTACTTTTGAAGAGTGAAAAGTCTAGAGACAGGCCCTGAAACTTTTTGATAGATGCAATTAAAGCATCAGTTAATTGTACATAATTAATTTGATTTCCATTTCCTTTGAACCTCTCTGAATCTTTCAGGATTTCAGAATATGCTACCCAAGAGTTATATGATATTTATCAGTGTAATTATTCAGTTATATCCCCCATACTATGGGAATGAAATGTATTTTTGAATATGTGCGTGCGTGTGTGTGTGCGCGCCTTCAAGTCAGTCTTTGACTCCTGGCAACTGGCTGGACCAGTCCCTGCAGTTTTCTTGGCAAGATTTGCAGAGGCGGCTGCCCTTCCCTCCTTCCCAGGGCTGAGAGAGAATGACTAGACCAAGGTCACCCAGTTGGCTTCATGCCCAAGGCAGGACTGGAACTCACAGTTTCCCAGTTTCTAGCCAGGTGCCTTAACCACTAGACCAAATTGCCTGTCTTAAATTTATATGCACAAATGGAAAGAAAATAAATAAAAAAGCACTGACTGTTTATGAAAAGTATCGAGAGAATTATTGATGAGAGGTTCCTGACATCGGACAAACCATTATTTGGTAATGTCATGAGTAGATTTAGAGGGGAAATAGACACGGAAGAAAAGGAAAGAAACTAGATGAAAAAATAATGACTGCAAAAAGATAAAGTATGCATCCTATACAAAAAGCACTAGAACAGAGGTTAATATTCAACAGATTGAAGGGAAAGTGGTTGAATACTCATATACAATGCATCAAAGCCTATTTCAACCTCTGAAATTCTGCAGTTCTTCAGCTGCTGGAAAGTTGGTAACAACTACAAAAAACCAAGGTACCTGTAGGCCAGAATATTTCACTTCTTTAGCCATATCCATAGTTCTGACCTGTGCCTTCTATTGTGAGCAGCTCCTTCCGACAGCCTTCGCATTTTTGGTATCTTCATCACTGAGGGCAGCTTCTCAGATCATGCCCTCAGACAATGGACAGAGCAAATTATTCCAGTTCTTATCCCATGATGGACCTTTCCATCATTTCATTGTGACAACAGGTTCTTCACAGGGTTATTTATTTATTTATTAAAAAGAGGAACACAAGCACCCAAAGAGTATTTGCTTGGATATGAGGATGGATGGTTATGTTGAGGAAATTCTGATTAAATCTGGATTTACATCTATACCACTAAAGAGAGTTATTAAAAATATATGAATAAATGCAGCTTCATAAACACTATAAAAAAATTCCTGTTGCATTGCCAAGCACAAGCAACCCTTAATAAAACAGAGATGTTGTGAGCTTCCTTCAACCAGCTACATGGGCAGTCATCCAAATGGAAATTCAGGTGCCATAAAAGCACTAATGAAAGAAAACATAAATCAGTCTGAGTAGTGAAGTAAACTCCCACTCCTGACCATAACAACCTTAAAACTTAATGTAATATTGCTTATCAGCAAACATCTTTGACAGGGGAACAGGAATTCAGGGGTGAAGCTGTGACGTTTAAAAAAAAAGTGAGCTGTCCCAACCTGGTCTATTTAAATGGATAAAACTTTGTTCAAATGCAATTACCATCACAACTCAATTCTGATTTCCTCTGGTAAGCGAAAGAGAATTAAAAGAGATGAAAACAAAATCATTATAGGCATTATATTTCCAGAATATTTCAGGCTGTTGGAAATAATATCAGGGGTGTCAAAAATTCTTTTAATTTATAACTCATTTTTCTATATTCCTAAAATATAGACTTGACAGATGAGTCATAACTAATTTTAAATCAAGCCCACATCTATCCACTCACCCACTCATATTTCTCCCTCCCTTCACATTCCCTCCATTCATCCGTATTAATTTTTCCTATCCATCTCTCCTCCCTATACAAGCTCCTCAGCTTTTTTTTCCCTTTTCCAACAGCCATTCTTGCTTCAGATCCTTTTTTTCTTTCATTTTGTTTGCCAATGCCTTCCTTTTCAGCTGTACGGTTCATCTTCTATCTTCCTTTTCAGCCCTCCTCCTCTGAGCCTGTCTTTGCCAGGGGTCACCTCAGTTACCTGAAGTGAGCCTTGCACATGATTTCTCCCTGCTGAAAGGGAAGATCGGCAAAGCTACCGAGCACACTTGCAAGCAGAGCCAGTGCTGGGGAGGGGCTCACTTGAATGCATTCAAACACGAAAACAACCACACATGGTGGGAACATTCCTGCTGCTCTGGAAGGAATAGCAGAGCATCAGATTAGATGGAGTAGTAGGCCCTGGGGATACCACGGGACTTAAAAGAGGGGGTAACATTTTAAAAGATAAGTTATGGGCCCAGCGGAATGGTCTAAGAAGCCAGACTTGGTTGTGGGCCTCTGGCTCCTCCCTCTATTTTACGGGATACTTCTTTTCAGCAGACCAGAAAAAGAATATATCTACCAACTCTCAGAGGACTTGTGGGAAAACCTGACAGATGGAAAAGTAAATATATTTTGGATATATCTGGGATGTCTTGCAAAGTTCACTAGAGTGAGACACTACAGTAGCTCATTCAAGACGTTGAATTCCACAGAGGAAAATCATAAGAGAGAATATTTACAAAGCAATGTTGAGACCTAAATGGCCTAGTTAACAGAACATCTAAATTTTCCACATAATCATGTCCAGTTGAAATGTGCAACAAAGATTACTCAACATAAACCTTATGATGTCAAGTAGTTTGTAATTAGAGCAGAGCGAGGCAGGAGAGTTGTGCCCCGTTAAAAGTTCTAGAGGATGAATAAACCTATCAGAAGAGATAAAGACATTCTATTCCATCAAGCAACCATAGGAGCATCTCTAAGCTTGGTGATTTTTAATCTTGGTGATTAGTGCTCAGTTCTCTTTATTTTTTGTTGTTGAAAAAAAATCCACAGGATATACTGCCCCTCAGCTTGCTTACATAAGCACGTCTGCTCCCAATTGGATTATTTTCAGCACTGATGACAAGTCATAGACCACATATGCTAATCAAACATTTGTAAGCTAGACAAATATTGTAAGCAAGACAAATATTAAGAACATGTATACGAATGTTCTATTGAAATTTATAATTATACTGGGCTATTCTTTTTTAGTGCAGCATTTACAACAATCTTCATCAACCAGGTTTCCTTTCAATACTACAATTCACAAACTATCCAAGCAATTGTTTTAACTATGATCCACTAAATGAGCCACAATGGCCTGGTCCACACTTAACATTAAGCGCTAAACCCTGGTTTTGTGATGGAATGGTTTGATGAAGGCTGCGCTCGGGGAGATTTCCTTAGGCCCCAGCAGGAGCGTGGGAAGGTTAAGAAGATGAGACTGGCACCGCCCTAAGGAATTCACGGTATTTTGGCTGGCTGGCTTGGGAAGTGTAGGTTCAGTCTGGAGAGATTTCTGTCTGAGAGGCTGAAGCTAATAAATGCAACAGAACTGTATCTTTACTGTCTCGTGGAGTTCTTTGGGCTGAACCTGACAGGTTTATACACAAAATGGCCTGGTTCACACATTGTTATAAGCAAAAAACAAACCACATTGGTTGGTAGTCCTTCCATCCCTGAAGGAATGCTCTTCCTTTTCTTCAGGAGCGTAAGGAAGCATGCACAGCACTCCCTCCTCCGATTTCCCCCCCAACAACAAACCTGTGAAGTAGGTTAGGCTGAAAGACAAGGTGTGATTAAAAACATTAAGGAATATATATGGCTTTCACAAAATGGTTTCATAGGAACTGCAACTTCTTGTCCCTCTCCTTGGCCAACCTTGTCAAGTCAGGATAAGCTGTTCTATCTGACTGACATGCAGCCAATCAAGACAGTACCAAAGTAAGAAAGCCTGAGAAAGATTATGTCTGAGCCCCATTAAGCCTTTCATTGTGTCTTTGAGGGAGCTATTTCTCATGACTGCCAGCCCCACAAAAGTAATGGGGTCTATTTTTGATGGTTAACTAATTGGCCTCTTCCTTCCTATGTGCAATACAAGCGATAAACTAAAAACATAAGAAAACATACATTTGGGCATAGTCTTTGAAGATTATACCAATCAGCAGTATTAAACTTTCAACTTTGTATGTCTGGAAAAAGAGTACCCCATGATCAGGATTGGCAGATGAGTCTTGTTCAGTAAAGACTGGCTCATACTGCTTTTCTAAACATGATTATATGGACGCACAAATATCTTATAAAGGAAATTAACACTATGAAACTATTTCCAACATATTGGAGGATCACAATACTGAGAATATGCAATAGCAATTTTATCCAAGCAGATTATTCTTACTGATGATTGGAGTTATAAATAGAGATGTCCAAAAACTGGAATATTTTCCTGTGTAAATGAGTATGATTCCAGTTAGCACAGCCATCTCAATATCCATAATTTTCCACAAATATCTGGACTACATTATTTGATGTGAAGAAGGGAAGGAATCCCTCCTTCTCAATTTTTAGAACTATCACCTGAAAAACAAACTCCATATAATTTTGAAATTGGCAAGTTGTTTTATGTAGACAAACTAATGAGATTATACAAACTAATGGGATCAGAGCTAGCAATAGCTGACAAGGAAAGAGTTCTTGGAGTAACAGTAAACAGTTCAATGAAGATGTCAACCCAGTGTGCATCCACTGTAAAAAAGACCTAAGAGCATGTTAGGGATAATAAGAAACAATATTGAAAAAAGAGATACCAATATCATAATGTGCTTATATAAATCAATGGTATGATTGCATTTGGAATATTGTATGCAATTCTGGTCACCACACCACAAAGAGGATGTAGTGGAGCTGGAGAAGGTTCAGAGGAGAGCCACTAAGATGAGCAAGGGCCTATGGGGAAAGGTTGCAACATTTGGGGCTTTTTACTCTAGAAAAGAGGCAAATGAGAGGGGACATGACTGAAGTGTTCAAAAGTATGCATGGTGTATATAAAGCAGACAAAGAGAAGCTATTTTACCCTTCCCCAAATACTAGAACTAGAGATCCCCAAATGAAACTGAATTCTGAAAGAATCAGGACAAAAGGAATCTTTTTTTTTTTTTTTTTTACACAATGTGCAATTCCGCTTTGGAATTCACTACCATGAGATGTGGTGCTGCCTACCAGCTTGGCTGGCTTCAAAAAAGGATTGGACCAATTCATGGAATTCATAGGGATCAATGGCTATGAGCCTTGATAGGAGTGTGACTGTCTCTGAAGGCCATCTGCTGGAGACCAGCGGGCTTTCCTGGGCAGATGGTTGACCACTGTGAGAACAGACTGTTGGACTAGATGGGCCAGCGGTCTGATTCAGCAGAGCACTGCTTATATTCTCATGTAGAAATTTCTCCATGGAAAATTTTGATCCTGGAAAATTTTCTGGCCCACATGTCTGTTTATAAACCTGACTCCTATTCTAGTGACATTCTCCTCCGAAAGTGCAGCTTTAGGAGGCTGTGAAAGATATTCCACAGCCATAGCCCAGTAGCAAATGCCCTATGGTCAAATCAAGCCACATAAATACTCTGAAAGCAAAGCCAGAAGAGACACATCATTGTACACTACAGTGCAAGAAATGAAGCAGTACTGTTGGAGTAGTTCTGTGCAGAGGAAATAAGAGCAAACCATTTGAGGAGAAAATGTCAACAGTGCAGTGACGTTTGCCTATCCTGCTCTTGTTCACAGTATACCTCTGAGAGCTCCCAACATATCCTGGAGCCTAACATCTGCTGAGAACACTAGAGCGCCTAAGTTTAATCAACATTAAGATCAATTTGTCTCCTGGGTTTGATCGGCTTCCCTCTCCCCCCTCCCCGCCCTTTACCCTCTGTAGTCAGATTGAGAGGATTCCAAAAATCCTGAATAATCAAGACTTCTAATCAGCCTTGAGGGTGTAAGCCAGTCACTGCTATCCTGAAAGCAAGATGAAGCCCAAAAAAAATAAACAGGGTTATGGTATTCCTGCCTTAAGGGCACAAAGTCCTCTGCTGTACAAAAGCTTCCCCAAAGCCTTGATTTCTTAAAAAAAAAAAAAAGAATCATCAAAAGTTAATGTGCTGAGGATGGAGTTTCTGTAAAAAGCCAGTTCTCTCTCTCTTACACACACACACACACACACACACTCACACAATGAAGTAGGTGTGAAAAAGAGGGAGAGAATATCCTGCCTCCCTTCTGCAGCTATTTATTGGCATGTATTAAATGTAGGCTCAACAACAATAGGCTATAAATCACTACCCAGGAGAAATGCCAGGTGGAAAGCAACGGATGAAATTAAAACATCTTTCTTGATACAACCAAGTGATGAAACCAATACAAAGTTAGTTGGAAAATTTGTTGCCTTTATGCCTAAGCAACAGGGGTGGGGATAGGGGGAATCTTTCAAAGTCCAGAATTTGAATAAAATATCCTTACCAAGCAGGTTTTTTTCATTACCCCAACTACAAAATAGGGCAGGCCTACCTTTGTTTTCTTAAAGATTCTGCGCAAACGGCAAATTTTACTTCATTTTCGCAAAGTACATTTCCCATTATTCACAACCATACAATGAACTTATAAATGTTAACACTGCTGCTCTATTACCTCCCTGATCACAAAGAAGGGATCAAATTGATTTCAAGGAACTTTTAGGTCTGACCAGTTCAGCAAGAGAAATTAATATAACTCACAACCACACCACTACATCTGAAAAGGATTTCTAAACATGAGAACTGAGAAAGCTACATCATTCTGTCCCTACTTCACTGAATAGCTCCAAGCTTTCCTAATGGACCAAAATCAGAGCAGGGTTGTGCGAGCACTGAAAATTTAGTCTTAGCCGGTATCCATGAGCATCTTATGCTGGGCACTGTCAATACGATACCACTCCTTTAGAACTGATGAGTGAAACAAGGGATAGGAATAATGCTCAAAGTAGACTCCTTTGAGAAGCTTGACTCCTGGTGACTTCATGGGGATATCCATATACTTTTCTTAGCAACTGTACCAAAGAGGTTTTCTACTGCTTTCTTTTGGATTTTTTTTTTCATCTTCCCAGTCTAGCCTACAGCCCTTCCTGGTGGTCTCCTGTGTACCTGTCCAATGGTCCTTGGACTAGCTATACATGGCAAGCCTCTTGTAAGACTACATATGTTGGCTTGTATCTTTCATTCTCTTCTAGACATGCTCTTTTTGCCTTGTTATATTTTTCTGTGCTGTTTTTAGCTGCCCAGGGTAGCTATAGTGTCGGGTAGCCATGTATAATTTTGATAAAGAAATAAATCCCAGTATTTCTGTTTGGAATATTATACCTTTCCTATTTTAAGATTATAGGAGTCATAGACACTCTTTCCATTCCACTACCAGAGAAAATGGATGATTTCAAAAATGGCATGGTGAAACCAGGATGTATGTATGCATTTGTGAGAGATACAACAGGAGTGTGCTCAGCTCCAAAGATTCACACAAGATTTCATATAATCATAAAGTTGGAAGGGGCCTTTCAGACCAAAAACTCCAACCTCCTATTCAGTCCAAGAATCCAAACTCAAGCACATTAGACAAATGGTTGTCTGGTCTTCACTTTAATACTTCTAATGGTTCCACAAATATTGTTTTTTAAAAAAAACATTCAGTTGGAATCTACATTCCTGGAGCTTCAATCCATTATTTCATGTCCTGTAGTCTGGAATGAGAGAGAACTATGTAACATCCTCTCAGGTATTTTCAAGTCTATTTTCAGAATGGTATATGGTGTCTCCTTAAGCTCTCAGGAGAGATACAGATGTTACATGGCGTCATGTCCTTACATACAAAGTTGCACATCACTTCCACTTGGGGCAGAGAATTTCTCTGTTTTTACGCATTGCATATCCTGTGTTCAATTTTTATTTAGATTGTGTAAAAAAGTTCTGCATTTCCCCTTAATTGACTTTTCTCAAGGCTAAATGTACCCAGCTTCTTCAATCCTTCTTCATACCCAGCTCCTTTAATTCTTCTTCATAAGCCTTCGTTTCTGGTCCCTTGATCACCCTAACTGCCCTTCTCTGAGCCTGTTCCAACTTCTCTGAATCCTCCATAAAAGTGTGGCACTCAAAACTGAACATAATAGTCAGAACGGGTTCTGACTGAACCAGAATACAGTGGAATAACTACTTCTCATGGTTTGGCATAGATACCTCTGTTGATGCAGTCTAAAATTGCATTTGCTTTTTTTTTTTTTGCAACCACATCAGACTGCTGGTTCAACATTCCATCCCAACCTGCTGCACTATTGCAGTCCCTCACATATCTCTCTTCAATTTAATGCAGACCATTGATGGTCATTATTTGAGTATGATTTTCAGACTAGATCTATCTAATTGTCATGCCATCTAACTCACATTTAATTTGTTTCCTAATCTGCTCATCATACTTTACTATCTCAAATTCTTTCCTGAAGGCAAGATATATTATATCTACTGTGTTCCCACAATCTATTAAGAAAGATACCTCATTAAAAAATGAACTTAGTTCAGGAAAACTGGTTTCTAACAAATCCATGCTGGCCCCTCATAATCATTGCATGGTTTTCAAGGTACTTAGAAACTGATATTTTTATATTCTGCTCTATACTCTTTCTAGATATCAGTGTCAAACTGACTGATTTGTTATTTGCTGGATCTTTCCTTTTATTTTTTATGAAGACAGGGACATTTGTTTTCCTCCAGCCCTCTGGCACTTTAGCAGTTCTTCTGATATCTTACAATTAATTCATAAGGGTTTCCCAGATCATCAGTTTGTTCCTTCAGTAGCTTAGGCTACAATTAATCTGATCCTAAAAATTTAAACTCATTCAAAGTAAAGAGACATTCCCTGATCATATTTCTATCAATCTCAAGTTTCAATCATGTTCCCTCATCAGAATGTGGATGAACACACTGGAATACATACTTCTTGGTTGGAGACTACTAAACTAAAATAGGTACTGAGTAGTTCCACCTTTTCTTTGTTACCTACTTGTATTATGCTGTCTTCATTAAGCAGCTGGTAAACTGATTTATTTCCTTTCCCTTTGAAGATATTTACATATGCCATTTTTGGTAAACTTAGTATCCTTTGGTAAACTCAGCATATTCTGAGCATTCACTTTTCTGATACCAGCTCTACAGTATTGAGTTTCCTTTCTTTTGTGACTTGGTCCTTCCTTCCTTCCTTCCTTCCTTCCTTCCTTCCTTCCTTCCTTCCTTCCTTCCTTCCTTCCTTCCTTCCTTCCTTCCTTCCTTCCATCCATCCATCCATCCATCTTAATTAAGCTTTTTATATAACCATGTTTGTCTCTTCTGCTATATTTTTTAAAACCCTCATTGGAATTGCTTGTTTTTATATCTCCTCCTTTAATAACTCCCACCCATCTTGAGATCCTTTTCCCATTAGCTTGACCTGCAATGGGATCTTACTTATAATTGCTGTGCGTTTATTTAAAACCCACTTTTTTGAAGTTTAAGATCCATATTTGATTACTTGAGCCTGACTTCTGGTGACTTCATGGACACATCCATGTAGTTTTCTTGGTAGTTTCTTTTCATTTTAAAATGATTATTGATGGTTTTTATATGTTTGTATATTGATCTTATTTTAATTGGACTGTTGTTTTTACCTGTTGTGAGCTGCTCAGTGTCGCTTAGGTAAGATGGGCAGCATACAAATCAAATAAATAATAATAGCGATAGGAAACTTGTTTTCCACTGCATTCTTCTGGGATACTTTTCAATTTCCACAGCCTCAGATTTCCTGATGGTCTCCCATTTTAGTAGTAACCAGATCCGACTCTGCTTAGCTTTTTGAGACCAGCCAAGGCTGGCTAGTTGCTTTAAACTGCTTGAAAAAACATCTAACATTTCCATCTCTAGAAGCCTGGTGAAAATTCAAAGCCTGTCAGCTTTTTTCACAAGGGCTTGAAAGCAAGGTCACCAAAGGTATACAAATCAATTGTCCATGGGGCTCCTGAGCTGTAGGAGCAAACCCAAGAATGAAAATTGGAAACTAACAAATAATAAAGAATCATTTTCCTTTCCATCTCTGAGCTGACAATATAAACATGTCACTTTTCCAAGTGTCACCTTTCCCTGAAATGAGTGATTGGTTTCAAAAAAGTATTTTTTGTGTTTTTAAAAACATTAGACATCCAAACTGGCCTGGCTATTTTGACCTGAAAAACTCTATCCCATGGAAATGCTGGCAGGGAAACATTCAGGCAGCTCAGAGAATGTTCACTATGATGTCATATTATGGATAGTTTAAACAGCAAGACTGAAAGGCAGCTACTGTGTTGGGCAGCTAAAAGATTCTGATGGAGTCCCAGTTAGTGCTGGTAGCTATTCCTTTCTGTCTCACCCAGAACAGCCGTCTACTAAATGCTATTTCACACCAATACAATCCATATTGTTAAATGTTCATCTAGGAGAGGATGTTTTACAGTGGGGCAAAAAAGTATTTAGTCAGCCACCAATTGTGCAAGTTCTCCCACTTAAAAAGATGAGAGAGGCCTGTAATTTTCATCATAGGTATACCTCAACTATGAGAGACAAAATGGGGAAAAAAATCCAGAAAATCACATTGTCTGATTTTTAAAGAATTTATTTGCAAATCATGGTGGAAAATAAGTATTTGGTCAATATCAAAAGTTCATCTCAATACTTTGTTATATATCCTTTGTTGGCAATGACGGAGGTCAAACGTTTTCTGTAAGTCTTCACAAGGTTTTCACACCCTGTTGCTGGTATTTTGGCCCATTCCTCCATGCAGATCTCCTCTAGAGCAGTGATGTTTTGGGGCTGTCGCTGGGCAACACGGACTTTCAACTCCCTCCAAAGCTTTTCCATGGGGTTGAGATCTGGAGACTGGCTAGACCACTCCAGGACCTTGAAATGCTTCTTACGAAGCCACTCCTTCGTTGCCCGGGCAGTGTGCTTGGGATCATTGTCATGCTGAAAGACCCAGCCACGTTTCATCTTCAATGCCCTTGCTGATGGAAGGAGGTGTTCACTCAAAATCTCACGATACATGGCCCCATTCATTCTTTCCTTTACATGGATCAGTAGTCCTGGTCCCTTTGCAGAAAAACAGCCCCAAAGCATGATGTTTCCACCCCCATGCTTCACAGTAGGTATGGTGTTCTTTGGATGCAACTCAGCATTCTCTCTCCTCCAAACATGACGAGTTGAGTTTAGACCAAAACATTCTACTTTGGTTTCATCTGACCATATGACATTCTCCCAATCCTCTTCTGGATCATCCAAATGCTCTCTAGCAAGCTTCAGATGGGCCCGGACATGTACTGGCTTAAGCAGGGGGACACATCTGGTGCTGCAGGATTTGAGTCTCTGGCAGCATAATGTGTTACTGATGGTAGCCTTTGTTACTTTGGTCCCAGCTCTCTGCAGGTCATTCACTAGGTCCCCCCGTGTGGTTCTGAGATTTTTGCTCACCGTTCTTGTGATCATTTTGACCCCACAGGGTGAGATCTTGCGTGGAGCCCCAGATCAAGGGAGATTATCAGTGGTCTTGTATGTCTTCCATTTTCTAATTATTGCTCCCACAGTTGATGTCTTCACACCAAGCTGCTTGCCTATTGCAGATTCAGTCTTCCCAGCCTGGTGCAGGTCTACAATTTTGTTTCTGGTGTCCTTCAACAGCTCTTTGGTCTTGGCCATAGTGGAGTTTAGAGTGTGACTGTTTGAGGTTGTGGACAGGTGTCTTTTATACTGATAACAAGGTCAAACAGGTGCCATTACTACAGGTAATGAGTGGAGGACAGAGGAGCCTCTTAAAGAAGTAGTTACAGGTCTGTGAGAGCCAGACATCTTGCTTGTTTGTAGGTGACCAAATACTTATTTTCCACCATGATTTGCAAATAAATTCTTTAAAAATCAGACAATGTGATTTTCTGGATTTTTTTTCTCATTTTGTCTCTCATAGTTGAGATATACCTATGATGAAAATTACGGGCCTCTCTCATCTTTTTAAGTGGGAGAACTTGCACAATTGGTGGCTGACTAAATACTTTTTTGCCCCACTGTATGTGTTCAGATAAAAATGTCATCTGCATAAGCAATACGTTTATTGCAGTGCATATTACATCACATACACACTACAGTCATGTGTGAATTGCTGTGATTCTAACATTGAAAAGCATGAAGGATGGACACAGCAGATTATTTTGACTATTTGGAAGGAAAAGAATTAAGTTCCTGTCTCTGCACAGAAAGAATAATTTATTTTCTTGTACAAATTGTGCATGCCGCCTACCAAAACCAGGATGGGTTTGCCAGGATGAGTAACAGCATTACTTGTCTTCTACTTAATATTCCAGTCTTCTGATTCTACACTGACCTAATGTAACAATTCAGCAGGGGGCATCGGGGGGGGGATTAAATGGATAAAAATCAAAGATGCAGAATAACAATTCATTCAAACTGATCTCACCCCACAGACAAAAATAAAAATAAAACCCTGTGATTTGTTCGGGTTCAATTTGTACATATGTAATATTCTATAACTGTACAGCATATAGCTATGTATGTGTACAACTACATATTATATAGCATATATACTGTACAGTAATGTGTTCTCTCAATATATATTATGAGGTATGTGAGTAACTATATGTAATACATGGATGTTTTGATATCCTTTTAAATTTTATCCTTGCAAAGGAAGATGCACTGTATTAAGCCCAGGATAAGGACCACCTTGTTGCAATTCCAGAAGCCAGAACTGGATCAGTGTCCAGTTCAATTTGTACATATGTAATATTGAGAACTGCACTCAGGGAAGAATCCCACTTGATCAGTTTGTGGTGGAATGATGGTGGTGTTTCTGGAGAGATGAGCCAAGAATGCCAGGGGTGTATGCCAAGAATATATAATCCCAGCAGGATTACCCAAGGCGTGAAGGTAATCCCAGCTCCCAGCTAAAGCAAGCAGGCACCTATATTGGGTAGCAGCATTATAGGAAGATGCTGGAAGTAGATGCAAAGACATCGTTTCATATTGTGCAGGAGAAAGCTATGAACAACCATCCTGTATTTTACCAAGAAAACAATGTCAATAGAAAATATAAAATGATGGATGATATAGTGCCAGATAACGGGCTCCTCAGGTGAGGTGGCCCTCAACATGCTGCTAAAGAAGAGCTGAGGGTCTTGTGGATGTTTGTGACATGGCTAGATTAAAGCTTTTGGAATGTCTAGTTGCTGATGTTGCCATGCAGGGAAAGAAAATCTGAAGCTGCAAAGACCTAATTTAGTGGGAAAATGGAGATGTGGTGCTGGCTTCAAAAAAGGGTTGGACCACTTTACGAAGATCAGTGGCTATTAGCCTTGATAGCAGTGTGACTGCCTTTGAAGTCCATTTGCTGGGAGACTGATGGCTTTCCTTGTGCAGTTGGTTGATCATTGTGAAGACAGAGTGCTGGACTAGATAGACCAGAGGTCTGAGCCAGCAATGCACTGTTTATGTTCTTACGTTCTTAAGAAGCATGAACATGGGAAAGCTTAACACAGTGAAAGGTTAAATAAATAAATCAACTACACATTGACATTTTAGTCATCAATGAATTGGAATGGAATGGAACTGGAGACTTTGAGTCAGAAGATCATGCACCATTCAAGACATGAAACATAACGAAGGAACAATGTTGCTTTCCTTGTCAGGAATAATACTGGAAAGAGTCAATGTTTAACTTATGCACAGCTGCTGGGAAAAATTAAATTGGATAAGAAAAGTTATGATTTTACCTGTGAGAAAATTAACTTTGAATATGCTTTATGTACTAACGATGAACATGTTATTGCCAAGATGTAATAACTTTTGTTGGAGATGAATATGGAAAATGAATATGTTAAGGATTGTATGCTTAAGTGGACAAAAAACTTTGGATATAATATAATATTGGATCAATGGGAAAATGTGTGGAACAAAGGTTTGAAGTTTATTTCAATTACAACTTAAAAGAACATTTTTATAAAATGATGTACTGTTGGCATTTGAAACCGGATAAATTATCTAAGATGTACGAAGGAATTTCAAATATATGTTGGAAATGTAACCAGTGTGAAGGTACTTTTTATCATCTCTGGTGGACTTGTGAGAAAGCTAAGAAATATTGGGATATGAAATGTATTTTGATTCAAAAAATTTTAAAAATGGATGTACAAATGAAATCAAAGATTTTCCTTTTAGGTATGATGGATAAACAGATGGAAAGAAAACATGGGAATTTATTTCTCTGTATGGTAACAGTAGCAAGACTTTTATATGTGCAAAACTGGAAATATTTACAAATACCTACAGCTGAAGAATGGATAGTGAAACTAATGGAATTGGCGGAGATGGCGAAATTGACTACTTTGATTAAACAAAAGACATTGTCTAGCTTTGTTTCTATTTGGAAACCACTCTTGGACTTTTTACTTGAGACTCAAAAAAAATAAATTTTGATTTTGGGATTTGATGATAGTACAAATCAATTCAGAGTTCTCATTTGAGGCACAAATGGTCAGGCTCCAATTATCATATTTTGGACTTTATGCAAAGGCCTAGCTCTCTGGAGAAGTCTATAATGGGACTTCTGGAACAAGAAATGGCAGACTGAGGATGGCTGCATGAAAAGAGGAGCTGACGACTGTGGCGAAGAACGAAGAGTCGGTGAGTAGCAAGATAGCGGTCTCCAGTGGGTTTAGAACTTTGGGAGACAAGGGAATAGCTATCTTGCTCAAACCGCGATTGCCGCCTTTGAAAAGACACTGGGTTTGCATACTTCCTTTTCTAATCACTTTTGGAAATTGCTTGTTAACTGCTTTTTTGCTATTATAAACCTTTGTATTGACAAGTTTGACAGTACTGGTGAGTTTCCCTTCAATCCTTAGCGAAAGGAAGTTTTAACTACAAGTTTAAGAACTTTTTTTTTTTTGAATAAACAGCAAAAGGGTAATTAAAACTTTGATTTTAGAAAGTTTCAAACAGTCTGAGGGTCCAGATAAATTTGAAATAAGATTTTGGAATTAATTATGAAGAATCCTTCCCATGGGAAAATGCTTTTGTTTTTATTTTTTTAACTAATAAGATAAGATTTTAAAGATTAGACACCAGAGGGAACTAAAGATTACAATAAAAAAAAAAAGAACTTGACTTACAATCACATTTGGAGCAAAATATTCTAACATTGGACATACTGAAGGATATTTTTGAAAAATGGACTCAGAAGTTAATATTAATAGTGTCAACAAAGACAGTTGCCTCTATGGGGAGACTGTGTCTAAAAGAAGTTATGGAAGAGGAACAACTTTTACCTGACAAGATCGAGACTGAGTTGAAAGTGGATGTACAAATGACAGGCTACAAAAATGACATGGAAAAAGATGTTACACTGGACATAGAAAAGAAACTGTCCGATGTTTTAATAATGAAAAGGGATGTACAAACAATAAACCAAGAGAGTGTCCTGGATAATTTTCCTATATTGGATTTACAAAAGAGGCTTGTTAAAGTTTTGAAGAATCTCATGAGAAGGGATAAAGAAAAACATTAAAGAAATCAAATTCTGCAACGTTATTTGAATGGACTAAAGATTAAAACTGTTAGAAGTAAAAGGAAGGAATATAAAGTTGGTTTATTTGATCAAGGTTAACATAGTTATGTTGCTATTTCTGGTAACCCTTAATGGGCATTTCCTGACACCAGGACTGAATGGATTTGTTTATAGATGGATTTATTTATAGATAAGATAAGGAATTTGGGAAGAAGAGATCATTTGTTGTAATTTAAGAGGAGGTAAAAAGTTACTAAAATTGTTTATACTTGTGATAAGGGCTGGAAGTCACTTCTTTATATATTTCTTTTTTTTAGTATATTCTTACTTTTCTTTCTTCTCTATTTTTCTTTCTATTTTTTCCCTTTTTTTCTTTTTTGGACCTCCTTCTCTTTCCATTCTTCCACCTTCATTTTAGTTTCTATTAGTTTTTACTATTGTAATTACAATTTTAATAAAATTATTATATATATATATATAAAAGAGAAAAGTCTATGATGCTGGGAAAAGTGGAAGAAAAAAGAAAAAGAAGATGACCAGCAGCAAGGCCAGTGGGCTCAATTACAGCAGTGATGAGTGCAGCACTGAAAGGCATGAAGGACCAGATTGGGGACAGATCATCCAGGAGGATATCTATTTATGTGGTCACTAAGAGTCAATATGAATTTGATGGGACATTATTATCATCATTAATTTTCAATCAGCAGAAAAATTGGCAGAGTCAAACAGAGTCCTCCACCACAGATCCAACGAGTTTGGACTCTGAGCCTGAAAAAAAAATTATGTATGCCCCAAGTGGTGAATCAAAAGGCAGAGAGATGCAGGAGAATCAGACTTCAGGGCAGAGCTCTATAGAAATAATGGTCTACAAAGAAGTTGGCTCCTATTCCTGAGAAACTCTACACTTTGACCTTAGTTAACCAATGGTAGCTGGGCTTGGTTAGATCCTTGGTAATTTCATCTACAAAAGGCCAGTCCAGAGCTAATACAACATTTATTACTGGTGTGGATCCAGAGCCTTGGACTTGAAGTGAATCTTCCTAATAGCCTAATCTTTGTTATTGCCCTGATCCCATTTATAGTTGAATGCTTATAACTAGCCCTAGGCTTTGTTCTCCCTGCTTAAAAAATGTCCTGATAATTTTAACATGAGTGAAACTACTGTTATTCAGAATTTTATTTTTGGACTGTTGTGAACTACAATTATGAAAATGTAATATTGGGGCTTGATGCCAATTCAGCTCCACATCTCATTTGCTTTGGTTCCCTTTGGACTAGTTGGAAACCCTAGGTTGCCCATTATATCTAAAACCAGCAAGGCTTACATAATTCACTGTGTATTTGTGAATTGCAAATTCTCACTGGAACATACATAAAGCTCAGAGGTGAATAAACTTTGAACCAACCCACAGCAAGCCCTGCCACCAAGCTACATCCTAATTACTAATAGTTTCCTAACTTTTTTTCTTTGTGCCTTTGAGTCAGTCCAAGTCCCTGCAATTTTCCTGGCAATATTTTTGCAAGTGGTTTGCCATTTCTTTCTTCCTAGGGCTGAGAGAGTGTGATTGACTCAAAGTCACCCAGACGTCTTTTGTGCTTAAGACGGGACTAGAACTCAGGTCTCTCTGCTTCTAGTCCTGTGCCTTAACCACTAGACCAAACTAGACCAATGTATTTACAAACAATGAAATAACACTAGGGAAGAGATAGGTCATTTCATATTTTATAGGAAGAAAAAGACATCTGAAATATTAACTCCTCAGTGTGGATAAAGCTCTTTTTAGAAAGATGCAAGTTCAGATATTGTGCTACATTTGAACATCATAATCATAGCTGACTGGGATGTGGTTGAACCAAAGTGAGCTAGGAGCTAAAATGCTGTCCTCAAGACTTCTTCCTTAGATTTTTTAGATTTAGATTTTTTTTATCCTGCCTTTATTATTTTTATAAATAACTCAAGGCAGGGAACATGCCTAATACTCCTTCCTCCTCCTATTTTCCCCACAACAACCACCCTGTGAGGTGAGTTGGGCTGAGAGGGAGGGATTGGTCCAAAGTCACCGAGCCGGCTTTCATGCCTAAGGCGGGACTAGAACTCACAGGCTCCTGGATTCTAGCCTGGTGCCTTCGCCATGAGACCAAACTGGCTTCTCCAACAGAGAAGGCACTGAGGAGGAGTTTGTAAGTTTGTAAGTTTCTGATTTGCCTTTTGCTTCTCTAGAGTTTTGTCTTTCATCCAAAGCAACAAACTGTGGATAATGTTAGCTATGATTCATTTGAAACAAGAGAAATATTCTGGATAACTTTCATAGCTCCAGGGAAGAAGGAGAGAGGTAGCCCATGACTCCACCCACTGCTGCAGCTTCTTCATATTTCACTAAATATGGCAAGTCCGGTGATATCCATACTGGACCCATTGGTCATGTAACTGGGGCTGCAGAGTAACAACTGTGAGGACATCATCACCAAACTTTCTGGTCAGATCTATCTGCAAAATACTGGAGAGGATAATAAAATTGGTGGTGATTCAACAATGCACAAGAAAAAGAAGGAGTAACCATATACCTCTGTACATTGCATTGATTTCCAATTGGGACTAATGAGGATGCACTAAAAACAGAGGTGCTTCCAAATGATTCTCTTTGCTTCCGTCTACCTGGACTGCCCCACGTCTTATGCTTCTCTTTCAGTGATGACGAAAGGTATTCTAAAATGAATCAGCAGCAACATGTTTCCCTAGTGCTTTTTTTCGAGGACAGTGTGAAATATATCCGACCCATAAATTTTCTTACCCTTCTGCTCTGTACATCGAGCATCTCTCCAGAGGAATCTTTAGCACTCCGTTATTCAAACCAACAAACAACGATCTGCCACTGTGCAATATTTGGAGACTTTGGATTGGCTCCTTTCGGCTGGCGGGAAGAATCTGCATTTCCTCTAAATAACAACTCCTCAGGCTCTTATTAGTAGTAGAAAGTGCCTTCAGAATGGTGCCATGTTCTAGCAAAATAAGAAACAAAAGGCAAGTAAATCAAGGTGTTACTTTAGTTTATCATTCAGTGCAGAGAGATTTAGTTATATACCATTTACATACCTGCTTTTCAACCTGATTCATTCTAATTTCTTGCCCCTCTTTTTAAATGTACAAATAAAAATACATGTTAAAAACGTGATTTTATTTTTTTGAAAATAAAATACCATAACTGAATTGGCTACCAAATTATATCCTTTACAAGCATAATATGGCCCAAGCGCATACCTTCTGTACCTATGTGAAGTATTTTCAACAAATCAGAGTATCAAAAAAGTTGTAGCTCCCTGAAGAGGATGAGGATAAGACCAGCAACTTCCGGACATATCTATATTTATCAGCATTTCCTTACTGCAAGCTAGCATAAATGCATCCTACAGAATTCACACAAAGTTGTATTTGTATGTTCTTGATTATTATATGAGTCTGAAACCCAAATATACTGACACTGGAAATACAACTACAAATTCAAAAGGAATACTGTACATGACTTCCATCTGAAAATTGGGACAGACTAAACACAACTGCTTTTTTACATGACCCAGTGGTCAACCATATGTTATGACTGGTGGAAAGCCTATATATAGGCTTAAATTATAGCAGACATCTGTGCAGACTCTTAATGTGGCTATGACATTAGTCTTGAACGGACAATTAGGACTCAGCAGATTTGAGCATTACATATTAAATAAAATTTGTAATATGTTACAGCTACTCTTCTATGCACATTTACTGAACTCAACTCAGTAGACTCAGACCAACAACATCTGGTGTAGAAGAGTTTCTTTGCCAATGCTAAAAGTCTCAGTCAAAACAGAGATAGGGCTTTGCAATGTTTCTGATTTGATCTAGAGAAGGTACGTCAGAGCTCAGGGAAGCATGAACATAGCACCTGTCTGCAGCACCTCAAACCAGCCAACCTTTTCCTGGGAAAGCACAGCACTATGGATGGAGCAGCCATGTTGATGCTGTATAAGTGGCATTTCAGAAACCCTCTGACTAAGTTCCTCATCAAATGAGTAAACCTGGTGGTCATGGGATAAGAGGATTTATCCTATTGTATTGGGGCTCAGAGATTGGAAGAGGGTTGGTCCTTTGAGGGGAAAATGAGGTTAAACTATGGATCACGCTCAAAGATATTTATGGAAACTTATTTCTCTGCATCTTTGCCCTGTTGCCTAGATCTAATTAGAAGTTAAATTGGAATGGAACAAGCCACATTCTAAACAGCAAATTGCTAGGCACAACTTCCCTAGAAGAAACAGAGTGGATAGATGCAATTAAATTAAGAGACACAACTTGAAAGACAGGGAGATTTGTTTATCTTTATGTGGCATGTTCTCTCAAGAACTTCCACCATCGAGAATCTTATGCATTGCCAGAAGGAAGGAACAACTGGTGAGTGCACAAAGTACCATTTCTGTCTGTCTGTCTATCTCTGGAAAAGTATCCTTGCAGAAATCAGGCTGGCCCCCTCCCTGATTGCATTCGCAAAGATGCTGAAGACAGAACTGTTCCAGAGAGCATTCTAATTAGATTGGGCCATTCCTGTTTATTTATTTTTAGTTGTTTTACTCATGAGTTGTTTTGCTTTATTTTGAGTTGTTCTTTTAATAATTACTGAGTTTTGATTTTATATTGATGTTACAATTACCATAGATATTTTAAATTGTTTTTCTATATCATGTTAATTGAGAGTTGTTTTGATTGTGGTGGGATACAAATATGATAGATAGATAGACAGACAGACAGACATTTTGTATTGTCAACTTGACTCTTTCTCATGCTGAATATTATAGTGAGTAAACCAATGAAAAAGAGCACTGTGTTTGGGATTCCACGGTTTAAAAAAAAAGCTCCAGAGCAGGCTACCTGTAGTTTCATGTGTTTAGAAAATGTTCTTTTATCAGAAGGACATAGGATGGCTTTCAATTAAGTTTTTTCAACCTAGGCAGCCTCAGATGTGTGGATTTCAATTCTCAGAAGATAGTTGAAAATTCTGATAGTCTACACTAATATTGCTCAACAATTTAGAAACTTGTTTAACTCAAGGCTGGGATAAAACTGCTGTAAGTTTTTTTTTTTTCATTTGATCTAAGTCTTAATGGATGGAATAAGAACATACAAATGCAATTTCAATGTGATAATTGTTTTAATTTGTATTTTATGTGTAGGTTTTATTGGACATTTTAGTTTAAAATGCTATTGCGGGTAGTCTCTGTAGTGGCAATGTGGAAGACTACTGTTATTTTGAGGTGACATATTTTGATTTCTCCTGCACATGTTAAAAAAGTTCATTCTGAGTCACAATGTTTAACAGGCTCGTTTTTCACTTTTACTTAGAAGGGAGGCAGTGGGGAGAAGAGAAAACTTTCAGAATTGTTTAGATTAAGCACTAGCTTATCTATACAGTTCCCAGGCTCTTAATTCACGTGATGAGCAGATGCAATATCTAGTCAAGGTCAGGTCTTCTCAGTACCAGGGAAACAGTCATGAGATTGCAGTCCCGGACTTTGACAAAAACCCTGGCATTGCCCCTTGAGTCTTGGAGGGTGGACACGGGCCTTGGTACCAGGAGCTGTGTTATCTAAGCCATCCTGGGGTCTCTCCACTGTCACCTTGTGGTAGCTCCCGACGGTAAGGGAAGAGTTTTATCATCTTGCTTGGTATGTTATGCTTTTATACTATTTTTTTAAATATTCCTGTTTAAATCTGTTTGCTAGAGTTAACAATAAAGCTTAAAATCTCCTCACCTGCTACTGTTCATTGTCTCTGGATCTGAAAGAACTAAAAAAAACTACTTGTCTTGCACCTGGCCAGTGCTTTGACAATTGGCAATACAGTCTCCAGTTTAAGAATGAGTTCCATTCCCAAGGTCTGTCTTTAAGTCGAATTTGTATATACGCTGGAACAGTATTATTGTTTAATACTGTATAAGTAGAATTGTGTAATGAACTTGAATCATTGTGTACTTAACTTGAATGTTGCTACAATAAGGTCTGTTCTTAACTATGGGTCGTCCTTAAACCGGGCTTTCTTAACCCAGGGACTACCCGAACCTACTCTAAATCTTAACTTTGAATAGCACAGATACTGAAATGTACTAAGGCGTAGTGGGAAAAGGAATGAGGTAACATTCTTCCAGTTAGATCAATTCTTAACCTGTCTAATGAGGGAACAAAATAACATTTTAATTTTGGAGTTATTGTAGTTAGGTTTTACCATTGATCTCTGCAGCTTCAGAGGCTTCACTTGTTCAAAGAATTCCCCTTTTTTGTATATTTTTTTTGTGACTGGAAATACATCAAAGCTAATCACATTCAAAGTAGGCGATGGTAAAAGGTAGATAAGTTATTACTTTGTGTGGTGGATGAGAACTCAAGAAAGTGATTCTGTAGTCATGGAGTAAATTATAGTAGCACTTAGAGGGCCCATATATTTTAACATAAAATCAACTGTCTCTTAATATATCATCATTTTTTAAAATGGAGCCACAACATACATTCTAATTAGCCAAAATGTTTATCTTAAATTCCATCACAAAAGTAAATCATATTTATAATACTTCAGGGACTTCTCCAGATTTTTCTACCTAAAAAAAAAGCCAAAACTGAAGATCAACCTAGTACTTAAAGCTTGGTAACAAGCTACACGTGACTAAGGCACTTTTACTGAATACATCAGAAGTAGGTGAACTACAGCATCTGCAAACCATCCAGCAACCTAAATTAGCAAATATTAAGGACACTGAAGTATTTCTACTAAATACTACATTACAATAACTTTAAATTCAGAGAACTTGAAAATGGCTGTGTGGTTTTCAAGTATTAATTTAGGTATATGTATGCAGATGATTATGTAAACGTTTATCTATAGGATAGGCATGTTTTAGTCAAAGCAGACTCAGAAGATATGCCTGCACTTTTGGATCATGGCAGAATGCATGCTTTGCAGGGTCCAAGATCCCAAGTTCGGTTTCTGGTGAAACAAAGAGGCAGTGATGGAAAAGATCTTTACCTAATACACTGGAGGGCTGTTGCCAGATAGAATAGATAAGTTAAATCAAGCAGGATTATGTTAAAGTTAGGCAATTTAGTGCTCCATACATGTTTTGAATTAAAATTCCCAAAGCCTCAGCCAGCATGACTAACGAATTAAGATTCTATGAACTGTTGAATACTGAAAAATCACCAAAACATTATCTTGGTTCTTATATTCCTAATAGCACAAATGTGCTTCCTACAATCTACTTGCTATCTATGCTTTTACCTAAAATGCTATCTAAATGCAAAGAAATTTAATTTTCGTTACCTGAGAGCCCAAGTGTATGTACAAGAAAGCTGACAACACAGAGATATTTAGACCGCCCGTATGTCCACCCATGTACCTTGCTATTTATTTGCTATTTCTTTTTGAACTGAATCCTTATTCAGGAAACATTTGCCATTCATAAAAATCCCATTTGGGAAAATGTTAGCTGATTCTGTTTTGCTTATAGTAAGTCTCTTCTTCATCAGCCTTTGGTAGATGGTGCACTCACTTTTGGGGAGGTGTATTTCTTACAAAACAGATGCTAGAAATGAAAGAATGGGACAAGCTATGCTGCAGGAATGCAACAATGATTTTGGTGGAAATGAATCACAGATTCATAGAATTGGGGGGAACCTCGGATGTCATCTAGTTCAATCTGTGCTCAGTGCAGGATGTGCTATAACTTTTGGACTGAAAGCCATCCAGCCTCTGTCTGAAGACCTCCAGTGAAGGGGAGGTCTTCATACCACTTCATGAGGCAACTGAATACAACTTTCAGTCAAGTGTGTAACCGCTTGCTACTACTAGCTATTATTAATCCATCAGGCATGTTCCTGCCATATACTCAGTTTCACTCTCATATTTTAACTCCTTAACTACCACCACCACAACCACCACCAGTGAAATGAGCTGGAAGAAACAATAATAACTTAAAAATAAGATCCCTAGAATCCAGGATAACCATTTTACTTAGTTTGTTTGTTTGTTTGTTTGTTTATTTATTAGACTTGTCCCCGCCCATCTCCCCACAATGGGGGACTCTGGGCGGCTTACAACAAATTAAAATCAGAAGTACATGATTAAAAGTTATATGTTGTATTCAGGTTTGTTTCTTAAAATAATCTCTTATTCTTGCTTGGCTTATGCCCTACTAATAAGGAAAGGCCAATTTTCATATCGTTTTCATTCTGAAAACCTTCAGTGTAGAATTCAGATCACCATCTGAAGAAATGGAAGATAAGAAAAGAAAAGCCCCCTGGTGTAAAGAGCACTCACCTGTCCCAATGTACATCACATGATAAAGAGTATCCTTGCCCTGAACAATGTCAACCACCAGTTTAGAAAAACGGATGTTGTCCTGAGTAACGTATGGATCCACAGAGACTGGTTGTACCACATCATTCATTAGGAACAAGCGCTGAGCATCCTGCAGGATCCTTTCTGTCAGATTTTCATTGGGGCTATCGTCATTCAATATTCCACACTGAAGAACAAGAAGAAAGCAAGAGGTATTTAGTCTTGTATTATTTAATTCGACTGCTGTATTTTAAAGTTTATCTAAAATATTCTTGAATTAATTGCCCTGTTATTCATTTGCAAGTGCCTTTGGTTTAGACAGGCTATCTCAGTGTTATCCCTAGTCTCCTTGGCCTAGATATCTCATCTCTGAAGAAGACATCTTTTTGGTTGGGGATGTCTTTAATTGCTGGATTGTATTTAAGTTCTTAAGCCTTAATTCCATTGGTTGTGTGTACCAAAAAAAAGTGTTGGTGCATTTTTCAACTGCTCAAATTTCCATATAAAATGTCCTGCTCAAAAGGAAGTGAGGAATTAATTTTCCCCCCAATAATTTTCTTCCAGCCATTACATTAGCCTTGCCATCTCCTGAAGGCCCTTCGTTGACCTTCTGTTCCTTCTGCACTTGAAATGGTATCTAATCTTTTTTTCAATCTTCCTGTTGCCCACCACTAGTACATTCCTTTTTATAAAATCCTCATCTTGGCTTTGTAATCCTCTCATACTGTTTTTGCAGTGCAGGTTTTATACTTTTAAAAGGACTACAGATTGTCCAAAATATCCCTCACTGCTACATATCTGAAAGATATGTAATATAAAGAACAGGGATGGGATCAACAAGCCAATATCTGCATCACTCCCTCCGAAGGCAGGCAGCAACAACCAGGGATAGAGCAGCAGGTGCAGAGTTCACAACAGGTCAGTTGTGGGTCTTCTGCAGAAACACAGCCTTGGCAAATAACTGTCAATGAGGACTTAACCTGTTATATGCAGTGTGACCTGATATATGCAATATGGGGGTACAAGTGGGCAGAGTGGGTACGCTCCAGGTCTCTTCAATTAAATGTTGTCACCTCACAGGGCTGAATAAGCCCTCTGGAACAGCACCTCCTGGAGATATGCATGGTTCCCACTCTTCAAGTCTCTTAAGACCTGGCTTTGTTCCCAGCCTGGGGTTAGGGTGTTTGTGGAACAAAATTGTTGTGGCACTTTTTTTTCCTGGATGTTATTTATGTGTTTTTGTCCAGGTGGTCATGTTCCTTTTCAATTATGTAGTCTTTTAAATACGGTAAGTCGCTCAAAGTTTTTTGGGAGTCGGGCAGCCTCAAAATCCAATAAATTGAATTGTATTGTACTGAATTTAATTGAACTGTAAACATAATCTTGGGGTGAAGAATGTGAATACAGGAAAATAATCTATATCTTTCCATACTGGCAAAGTGTTTAGGATACTACAGTAGGATCTGGGACTGCAAAACTGAAGTCTACACTCAACTATCAAAGCTCACTGGATTACTTTTGGCCAGCCACTACCTTTCAGTCTAATCTATTTCAAAGTATTATTGTTATGGAAATGAAAACAGAACTGGGAATCCTATTTATGTCACCTCAAACTCCTAAAGGAAAAGGGAGATATCAACCTAATAGATAAATGAACACATAAGTGAATATTACCTCCCACAATCCTTTCTCTTAGCTATATTAAGCTAAGAAGTGACACAAATAGTATCACTCTATTACCCTTTTATATACACAGATCAAGGTTTCTATTCCTACCCACTAATTCACACATGCCAGCTACCTATATGAACTTAAATTTCTCATGTCTAAACTTGATATACTAGTCAACACACAACACTGCTTAATTCCAACTGTTCCACTGCAGAGGAAACAGAACAGCTTCTGAGTGAGTTGAGATTGTACTAAAATACCTGAAAGTTTGGAATAGGGTTGATTGTTGGCAGCCATGCAGATCTTGGATTTTCCTGGTATCGGAAAGGTCCATTAAAGGCTTGCGTAATAGCACTGAGATTGAAGGCACACACTGCTGAAGCAGCAATACTGTTTCTAGACACAAGGACAGAGGCGAAGAGAAAGAAAGAAAATCAATTTAATCTTTGGAACATTGACACTTTCATCATAACAGACATCAAATCTCAGGAAAATAAATGGCACATATATTGCCAAGAAGCAGCACCCAAGGCTACAGGCCTCAGAAGGGAAGAAAAGAATCTACATGGATGAGATGACAATTAGGAGATGTTGAAAAGCCCCTCCTGAGCACCTCATGTGATTTAAGACTGGGAAAAGCAATTTTGACATGGAAAGTCACACACAGTTTAATTCACAAGGAACATTAATACTGATAACCCATCAATCCTGATTGGTGGTAAGTGGGCTTAATTTTTAAACCTCTAGTTTATTTTTCAAGGTGAGATTTAATTTTAAGCTCCACAGGTTCCATTGCAAGACATTAATTCACCCTCTGACAAAGTCCAACCACGTCTATTAAAGGAGCCGTTCTATTTGCATAAGAGGCTCAAGACATGCCAGGAATAAGGAAATCAGAACTTGTCTAATCTTTTGCCTAATAGTTATCTAATAGGGCTTCAGGATATGTAACTTCTGTGAAGAAACAGCTGAACACACTCCAAAATCCTAGGATATGATCTGATGAAACAGCACTCTGAAGCAAACCAAATCTGAGCAACAGTTGGATACCAAGGATCCTAAAAACATTGTTTTGATTTTTCCCAGCTTGTCCCATTATTCACTAAAAGTTTCTGTATTTTTGTGTACATTCCAAAAGCTTCTGGTATAGATTTCTGAATATCCGAATGACTTACAAAACAAAATCTCTACAGAGCCTCACTTCTTCCTCTTAAGACCAGCAGCCCTGTTAGCCTTACTAGGTAGACCAGACAGGAAACACAACCAAGTAAGCTAATTCTACTTTATTGTAAAGCTACATTAATAAAATCTTGCAAGTCTGAAAGTACAATTCTCCAGCCATCTCCTTTACAGCTCAAGAAACTAGGGAGAGTCCTTTTTGGGCCTTTTGCCCCACCCAGTATCCAGCTGCAGGCTATGCTGTCTCTCACCTGACTGTTCCCTTGGCAGCATCTCTTTGCCGTGTCTCCCAAGATCTTTCCCACATACCATTACAAGCCCTTTAGAGAGATGATGCTTTTTACAATATATTTGTATCTCTAGGAGTATACATTCAGTTTCCCTAAATGTAGATCAGTTACCAGTGAAAGCAAGAACTGCAATCACTTAATTGCGGTCTTTGTTTAATGCACATGACAATCATTATCAGATTAATAGTTCAGGTGAAAAGGAAACTACTCAGCCATTAAAACATATTATACAAGTGCATTTTCGAGGTATAGAAATAGAATGGAACTAACAGCAGTAATACAAAAGTAGATGAGGAAACCAAGCAAAATATTTGAAACAAGTCTTCAGCAGTGCTGGGTCTAGTTTACTTCTCTATATAATCTTCTCTTCCTTCTCTCTCTTCAACCTATCCAAGATAGGCTATGGTTATTCAAATGTAATATACAAAAAACTGAAGCTGAGATTTTATAATTTGGAGAGTGTCCATTTAAGACAAAGTACTTCTAGAGCCGAACTGAGGATTCAAAACATTTCAGTGTTATTTTAAGTGGTGGGGAGAAAGAGGACAAGCTTCAAAGAGGAATCAGGGAGTTCAAAATAGTTTTAAAAAGTGTCTAAAAACACAGAAGTCCCTTTCAAAACAGCATGAAAGACACTGTCATCATGCTGTGTAAATATCTGAATGATTGTTTTTCATATTGTGTCACTACTAGAAATAATTTGGACTTCTATGAAAAGAATGAATTTTTACTAAACTGGTAATGTCTTAACCATATGTATTCCAAGTTGTGAGATTTTATGCAGGAAACAAGTATTTAGGCAAAGTATTTAAAAAGGACCCCCTGATCCTGCCAAAAGGAAGGAGAAAGAGATCCTACTACATGGAGAAACAATTTAAACATCCATTTCTATTATTCTTACTCCATGATAAGAAGCATGAATGCTGTATGTGCGATACTTGTATTGAATTACTATCCTAGCAATTTCCACTATGTGCTGCAGAACCTTCTTATGAGTCTAACATTCTTCTCAAAGGGGTTAGACCACACTTCTGTGAAAATTCCACCAGGATCATCAAAATCATCTTAAGAACTTTCTTGAGCTGAACCTGAGCAGAAGATTCTTTCTTCCTCTTGCCAGAGCAAAAACAGTCCTTAAAAGAGTAAGCGTGCCTGTTTGCTTTCTCCTCCAGCCATCCTCCCATTCTACTGAGCAATGCAGCAGTTGGCTCTGAATTTGTCAAAGCACCACATGATGAACCTTTCCTCGCAGCTGCCTAAGTGTTACTGACATGTTGCATGTTCACAGAAGGCAGTTCTTTAGACAATGCTAATGACAAATGACAACCTAATGCCTTCAGGCAAAAGAGGAGAAGCAAAATAATAGTCTAAACAAAACTGTGCATGGATAGAGGGTGGAGTGGGGTTCCTAAAGCAAGCCATTGAATGTTTCACAGCAAATTTCATAGCAGAAGTTCATCTTTGGATTATTCAATAGTTTTATGCCTTTGGATCTGGCATATTGGG
Organism: Python bivittatus; assembly: GCF_059951505.1. NCBI lineage: Eukaryota > Metazoa > Chordata > Lepidosauria > Squamata > Pythonidae > Python > Python bivittatus. Next base: position 82,779,979 of record NW_028277075.1, read on the forward strand.
CCAAATAAAAACCCTGTCAGCACGCGCAGCAGTTGTGCACTGAAAAATGTGGAACCGAAGCTTGCAAGGGTGCCTACTCTTAAAATAACTGTCTCAGAAACAGATATTCAGCTGATTCAAGCATTCTAAAATTTCAAGTGAAAAAGACATGCAGATGTATAAATGTAGTGTTATAGTATGCAAAGCATTCCAAAACATTTTACTGTGTAGCTCCATATTATGATGATTAAAACATTTGTTTTTTTCAATACTAAACGTTTATCATTCCAATAAGGTTTCCAAGGTCAAATAAATGCTTATATCAGCTGTCTTATGGAACTATAGGAAGTGAAAGTACTTGGAGTGAGAAAGAATCTGTTTTCAGGATTCTCGACATTGTTATGAAACTACACTTCTTGAGCAAATCACCTGAAATGTGATGTCTCCATATAATTTAGTTTTCCAGACCACAAGGAACCTATTTTCTCAGATATACTAATAAGAATATGAAGAGCAAGGCTGGCAGTAGCTGCTATATCAACCTATGATAGCTAAACTTTTATCCTCTAAAATCAACTTCGGCAGCACGTTGCCTCCAAAAACCGCACAGCCTTTAGAGCAGGGTTTCTCAACCTCAGCAACTTTACAATGTATGAACTTCAACTCCCAGAATTCCCTGCCAGCATGCAGGGGGAATTAAATACATAAAGAGTTGTCATACAAGCTTTATCTAATTTTATTTAATATTCCAATTCAAATATGAAGGAAATCAACAGTGGTTTTTATCCTAGCCCTACTACTACTATTTGAGGAGAACAGTTTTGGAGATACTTTTTGGAAATCAGCATGCCTTTCGAAAGCGAAATGCCAAGTAAAGTTGCATTCCCTGACCCTATGTAATGGCTCTAAATCATTACCCCTTCAGTAGAAGAATTCTCCTAGCATTCTCTTCATTGAGATGAAATTGTCAATTGGCCAATGTAAATACAAAGCTACATAGGCAATACCATTGCACCAAATTAATTTATTTTGCAATACATTTTGCAATAATGTATTGTAAAGAAAAGCTCTGAGAATGAAGTCAGAAGTGAGAAAGCTCTAAACGTATAGAAAGAAGTTCAAAAAGAAAAATTTCTGATATACTTCTCTTAGGTTTTGTCCACTGTGTAATCACATTTATACCATATAAAATTTTTATTTTATACAAATAAAATACCATATAGATCTCTGAAGAACTGGCACACTAAATGAGAGTGACAGGTTGTTGGGAAAGCAACGGACACGCCGAAACCACAGTATGTCCCTCCTCAACATTTATGGGTATATTTGATCACTGCTTCATTTAAAAGGCAGACTGACAATGTATTTTCAGGCCCACCAATGGTTTAGAGGCTGATGAGAAAACACATCATATCCAGAAGCTTTTAAATAGGTTTCAGTGACCATTCTGGAAACTTTAATAACAACCGTTTAAATATTTCATAAGCTGGTTCCCTATATACCTATTTTTTCCTGCTGACTTAGCTCTAGATTATGCAACAGTGAACAATAAATCAGAATATAACACGTTTTTCCACAATGAAGTGCACCAAACTGGCTGATGCCTGTTTTGTTTTTGGATTTTTGGGAAATTGCTACTGACCTCATTAAGTGAGAGCTTCAAGATTTGGAAGTATAGATCTATTTTCCTCATCCTTGAAAAGCAAGTATGTTTTAAGATACAAATAAGGCACCTTTAATGTATCAATCATACTACTGGAGTGAACGTAAGGCTTATTTATATGCAGAAAGCATACAGCACGACACAAGTCCTGATAGAAGTTAAAAGAATAATTACCATTATTTGTCTAGATGGCTGACAAATTGGAACCTTTTTCCCTTCTTTGAATATTTGAAAGAACATTTGTCACAGCACAAAGTCCTTATTTGATCTAACTTCAGCTATTATCAATAATAATTTGAAGGTGCTCTATAATGCTTTCTTCTTCCCAGGTTAAAGAAAAAAATAAGTAATTGCATATATGCTCCTTTTTTCCTACTAGCAAGAGTGTAGTCTAAACAATTAAGGGCGAGAGGGAGAAAAATACATTAGCTTCTACGTATACACTGAACAATGAAAGAAACACACTGTTCCCTGATTCATTAGAGATATTAACCCCAGATAGTTACAAAATTAGAACCCTCTCCAGCTAATCATACCTCAATTTAATACATCAAGATATGAACAAGCTTTGTGTTTTTCCATATTAGCCAGAGCTTTTTTTGGGGAGTAATTCACAGATAAATCAGACTATAATTTCCAATTTCATTCATTCTAGAAAACCATAGTTCATGACTTTGGAACTAGCCGTAACAAGGGCCTTGTGTCAAACCTTGACTTTATTTATTAGCTTTTCTGAAACCAACAAGTTTCCCAGTTTCCCATTTGAACAAAGCAGGAAAATGTTAACTGAAGACTTCCTGCCTTGTCCACTCATTCCAGCAAACAGCATAGTGGATATGCCAGAAAACATAAGAATCATTCATATCTCAGCTTTATATATGTATGTTCTCATTAGGCATTTTACCAACTTCCTCCTCTGAATTTATTTTTAAATTACCTGCTGCAATTGCAGCCAACCCATTCACTCCAAAACCCCTGATTATTTTCTCCACAGCAAGTCTTTAAAGCAGCTGAAGGAGTGAGAAAAATTGCAGATTTTTTGGCATACTTTGGTCTGTTTTTTCAGTCAGTCAGTTCTATAAAAGTGCAGTTAAAACATGTGCATGCATGGAGACCTTTTCCATGAGCACGACAATGTAGAAACCACGAAAGAACATGGGAGCTGCAAACTTGCATAAGTGTATTTCTTATACACAATTACCTACGTGAGCAGGTGTATCCGCATAAGCAAGCCTTGGCACAGGAAGGCCAACTCTATGGTGACAATCTTTAATAGTGTCAGAGATTATTAAAAAGGTACAAAAAACAGGCAACTAAAGAAAAAGGTTACAAAGCCTGCTTTATGAAAAATGGTGTCCCCTGCACATAATTACATTTCTAAGAAGTCATATTCTCCAAAAGAAACGAATTCAGATGATTACAGTAGGAAGACATCCATCAATTGATGTCTAGACAGCATTATTCTGCTAACCATATGATAATTCTTCTATTTTTATGCAAAAGAAAGATGACCATAAATCTAAGCAACTTCTCTCAAGGTAAAGTAGAATGAATGAATTTATGAATGAACTAGAGAACCTGTGACCTGCTGGGTCATTGTTTCAGATATATTTCTTTACCTAAACAGAGAAACAGAATGACCAAGGGCAAAAAAGCAGTGGGAGTGGGAGGGACTTGCGACTTGCTGCTGGCTTCCCCATCGACTTTGCTTGTGGGAAGCTGGCAGGGAGCATCAGAAATATTCCTTCCTTCCTTCCTTCCTTCCTTCCTTCCTTCCTTCCTTCCTTCCTTCCTTCCTTCCTTCCTTCCTTCCTTCCTTCCTTCCTTCCTCCCTCCCTCCCTCCCTCATATAATATTGGCTTGCGCCATTTGCCCTCCCCTCACAACCCTCAGGAGAGCCCCAGGAAAGCCTCCTCCTCCTCCTTGACTGACCCATGGAACTGCCTGCCACTTTGCTGGGGGGAGGTGGAACAAAGGGAGCCACAGACCAGGAGGAAAGCTGCACCCCCACTCCCCATTCTGGTATTCCTCCTTGAAGGAGGAAGAAGGCTCGTTCACTGAGCACTGGTGCCCCCCATCCAGCCCTACCTCGCCAGCAGGCATCCAAGTCACTCCCTCATCCTTCCCTCAATGCCCACAGCCATTAAGAGATTTCAAATTTCTGCCTCATTTCCAAAGCAGCCAATCACCACTCTCCCATTGGGCCTTGCTGCCAGCCAATTGGGCACAGGGGACAGAAGGAGGTGGGAAAGAAGTCAGGGACACACCCATAATGATCACGTGACCTGGGCTGACCACAGCAGTGCAGCATGATGAAGCAGCCACAAATTTCCAAAATTTCAATCCCACAGGAGTAATGGGCCTTGGATTTTGGACACATTCTGTAAGTTAGCCCAATTGAGGTATCTTGTTTCAAAAATTGTTGCCCTATGATGCACTGTTTTGTCTAGTTGAAGGTTGCAGACACAAGAGTTTTAGTAGTATATGGATGGATGGATGGATGGATGGATGGATGGATGGATGGATGGATGAATCAACCCAGATCAACATATGTATAATGCCCAGCTTTCCCGTGTTGTGGCTGAGGATTGTCCACTCCAGCTAAACCAATTCTGGATATTTGTCTTCTCCCTATAAATATGAGCATCTGGCATATCTGTAGGGCTAGGACAAAAACCAACCAACTACTCTCAAGTCATTTTTCTTTCTTCTTCTAATATATTCAGCATGAAAGGAGAAGATGTGGTTGCACCAGAAAGGGAAAGAAAGGGACAAGACAGGGCAGAAGACGACTGGATGGCAATGAGGTAAGGGGGAGAGGCAACTAAACACAGAAACCTTGTTTAGATATTACAGAAAGGACTACATTCACCAAGCAAGGAGCCCCTCTTAAGCAGCAGCTTATCTTCAAGCTAATCTGCAGAGGCACCTATACATTTCAGCAAAGGATATTTGCAGTTATTTGCACAGCAAATGTAAGACAATCACTCCCTCCTACCCCTGTATCTCTCACACACAGGCAATTTGCAGGTAATTGTTTAGAAAAAAAATCCTTGACTTTCTAAAATAAATATAGTGTTACAGAAAAACAAAGTATTAGAAAGAACTGAATGGGAAGACAAAAGAAATACCAAACTCACACGTTGGTTGTGAATACTCCATAGATCAAATCTTGTTCAGGAAGATAAAATGTGCTTTGCAGTTCATTGTAGTAAAAAGGGATCTCTCCAGAGCGGGAACAGTTCAGCCGAGCTTTCATGAAAGTCGTCCACGTATCTTCCAACAAAAATCTCCCCCCAATGTCATTTTTACAAACTCTGGCCACACGAGAATAGACTGTTTTTCCACAGTCATGCTCTACAGCGTTCTCACGGAAAAAGAAGTAAGTGAACAAACCAATGTCATAGGCAGCAATGAAGTTGGGCTCTGGAGAAAAATTAAACCATAAAACACAGTGAGAAATACATTAAAAAGTTGGGCTTTACATATGGAGTATGGACAGAGGCTCACAAGAGACATGAAGGAGGAAAACAAACCTTTTCCCAAACATCTAAGAAACACAGCAGGTTATGGTCTGATTCTTAAAAGCACATTATTATTTGACTCCTCAGCATCAAGGGATGACTTACATGTTATAAATAAGCCATCAGTATCAAACCATAACGGCACAACATACACAATCTCACTGTTATTTTTGCTACAGTATTTGTTTTTTTCCCCAGTGGAGTTGACTTGTGCATTCATTTTTAAACCATCATGTTGAAAATGCATGAGTGATATGGTAGATGGATGAAATTATGCCTTTTAAAATTGCGCTTGCCAAAAATTATTTATGCATCACCTAAGGAAATGAATGAAAAATAATGAAAATATTTATGCATAACCAAATGATTCTGCTTGCTTCAGAAATTTCTTTTTTATTTACAAGATTTAATTCATTAATTGATTATTCAAGTGTTAACCCTAGTTAAAACTCTTGATATACCTTGTCTTTCATAAGTAATGGGATGTTTATTTATTTATTTTTTCTTTTCTTTTTTCATGGGCAAGTAATACTCAGTAGTGTGATTTCTCACCTACAATCTAAATGACTGTACATCCTCATCTGACCTGTGGGAAGATCAGTCTAACTTTAATGAGCTGTTATAATGGGAAAGTACATAAATACTTTCAAGCAACCAAAGGGGAAAGAAAGCTGAAGGAACATTAACTTCTACGGGCTAAAATGAACAAGATGCACATCCAAATATGGTCACAGTATCCCAAACAATAAGCTAACTGTGATTCAACTACTGGGAAGAGCATTGTCCTTTTCTTACGGTTTTTGCCATTTCCTCCACTTTATCTCATATAGGTCACTCTCAAGCTCAAAACCTTGGAACTGCTTTTGCAACACAATACATTTGCTCTTCTATTCCTAGCTCTGAAAAAAAAAATCCTGAATTTTCCATTTGGCTAGAACTGGATTTGAGCCAGTTTGGTATAGTGGTTAAGGTACTAGGCTAGAAAGTAAGAGACCCTGAGTTCTAGCTCCACCTTAGGCACAAAGCCAGCTGGGTGACCTTGGGCCAATCACTCTCTCTCAGCGCTAGGAAGGAGGCAAGAGCAAACCACTTCTGAAAACATTGCCAAGAAAACTGCAGGGACTGTCCAGGCAGTTGCCAGGAGTCAAAAACTGACTCAAAGGTGTGTGCGCGCGCACACACACACACACACACACACACAGAACTGGGTTTATCTGAACACGCTCCAGGTTTGTCATTTGGCAATACTGACTACGGACTCAATTTCAATTGAAGTGAACAGATGTCAACTTTTATTCATTCCCACAAGAATGAACTGCCAGCCCAATTCTTTTCTCACAACAAAGGAACAGAACTTGAGGCCTAGTATCAGCCCTTTGAGGTAGACCAGGTCAAGAAACAGACTCCAGAAGTTTGACTGGAACTCTACTGTACTTTATTAATGTAGGCTGTACTAACAGCATCTCCAGAGCCTGACTGTGTTTTCTCCTCCTTTCCTCTTGTACCCCTGGAAGTTAAGGTGGAGCCAAGTTGAGTTTCTTTTGTATGCATTCCTTGTTTTCTGGGCGTAAAGGATGTTTTTGTTTCTGTAACCATTTTGGCATATTTCCTCCAAGGTCACCTCTGTGGCTCCTCTACACCTAGTCATGTAACCAGCCCACACTTATGAAGTGATAATTTAAGAGACACCTTTGTGAAATTAATCCTGAGTTATACTTCTTGTCTGGGACTAACTCATCCAGTGCCTGTTTCTTCCTGCACCATCATTCTCTTATGTGCCGGGTGAGCTTCCTGAGTACATCTGCTGGAGACTCCAGTCCCAACCACACAGACAGCCACTCAGGGCCAAAAGAAAGGCCAAAGGGTACAGAGACAGCAAACCCAAGGAGCATTACTTGCTTGCCTGTTGGGCTTGTAGTGAATGATGACAGACAGAAATTTCCTGGAGGTACGAAGAGCTACGTTACACTGTTCGCAGCGGCATCTGCCAGAGTGGAAGGAGACTTTCACCCAGAGAAAGCTTCCCACAGTGCAAGCCTCAGAGGAAGGGCCATCAGACTGAGTGTTTCAATTTTGCTTTTCAGTCAGCTAATTGATTAAATGAATAGCATTCAGCTAAACAGCCCTGTTAATCACAACGAGCAAGCGTTTTAAGACCCTTTGCAAGATTCCTTCAGCTAACACATACGTGAGACATACCTCCTCCCCAAATGTGAATATACGCTGATGGCACTGCAGCAAAGTGCATCGTCACCCCAGTGCTATTTTACTATTTTGCTTGCGTTCAACCACCTCCAATAAGCCCCCAACATCTGGCTTTCACCATTCAATCTATCTGCATTTACTCTCTCCCCCAATATCCCAGGGATCTGTACAATGGTCCAGTTTTCCCTAGCTGCCGAAAAAGCGGTCTCAAAGGTGCTTTGACTACCAAATAATTTGGGCAGCAGAAACCAATACACTGCTGATAGCCACAGATCTGTAGTCTTTTGGGGGACCCCACATATAGAGGGGGTTGAAAAAGTAATTGTTTAATATTGGAAGTGATCAGATGGCTTGATACTTTTCCTTCAAGACAGCAAAAATGGACTGTTAAAATATAATCTCCATACCCTGGGCCAAAAAGCAATTGGAAAAGATGGAGGAAAATGACATTGAGTGAAGTGGTGTGAAAGGAAAGCAGAAGGGGAGGGCTCAGTTTTTAACATCTCGGTCTTAAAAAGGCCCCAGCCCGGGGGGATTTTGTTAATTGAGTGAACGAGTGAGCCAAAGAATAGACCAAGCTCAGTTCTTCCATTTCCCACTGGAATGGTTTCTAAACATTCTGGAAATGTTCTTTATAAAAATACTCAGTTAACTCAGATGAAGTTGCCCGCGTCAGAGTTGCCACTCTGAAACCACCATTACGAATTGTCTCCCATGGTACAGCACAATCTTTAAGATTCAGTATGGAGACCGTGCTTTCACAAGGAAGACATGATGGCAATCTTAACAACCACCTACACCTATGGAACAGCCATCCCCTAGAGACTTTATTAAAGTCTAACTCTGAGAGGTCCTATAAAACTTTTTTGCCTGAGTCAATTTTTAATGGAATAGTTAAGTAAGAATGGGATAAAAATTCTGAATTTGTATCTGTGAGTTGGCTGGTGTATGCATATAACAAGTGCCACAGCAATGGAAACTAGGTACCCACTTACAATTTTAGCAAGAATGACCTTTGCTCAGATTTCTCATCTGTATTTGAAGTACAATATTCCCCAATGCAAAGAGAAACATATTATAACTTTATTAAACAAAGAGCACATAAAAGTTAACCAATCATGCATGCACATTAACAATGCTTGAAAAATGTTGCATATTTACATCACGTAAAAATAAAGGAACTCCTTTGATATTATATAAACTTCATATTAAACACAAAAAGCTCTGCTGAAAGTCTTCATGAAAAGAGGGCTAAAATTTAAACAAGGTGAGTCAGTATGGAACCTTTAGAGCAGTCTTGTCCAAACTTGGCCACTTTAAGATGAGTGGACTTCCACTCCCAGAATTCCCCAGCCAGCCATGCTGGCTGGGGAATTCTGGGAGTGGAAGTCCACTCATCTTAAAGTGGCCAAATATGGACAAGACTGCTTTAGAGTATAAACATTATTTTAGATTAAAGATACATGACAAAAGCTTATGCCATGCAGAGGAGCCAACTGTGGCGCTATGAGGAATAGCCATCCTTATTTCTAAAGGGGTGGAGAGAGGGGGTGACATGTACTAGCCTTGCCATATAACCACTTCAGGGAGTTGCTTCCACTAAAATCTGGAACCTACCAGATCAAATAGACAGGGCATGCTCCAGGTCCCTTGTATTAAACAATGCCATCTTCGTGGATCCCAGAGTTGTGCCTTCTCAGTGGCAGGACATGCCCTGTGGAACAGCATCACCCCAGGAGATTCAGATGGCCCCAACCCCATTACCTTTCGCAGGGCATTGAAAACTTTGCTGTTTCTCCAGGCATTTCCATCAGGTGGGTAGATGTGCTCTGTTGTTATTGATATGCTTTTGTTGAATGGGGTTTTGGCTTATCCTTGGGAGCCAGAGGGGATATATGAGGCAGTTTTCTGTGTTTAAATCTTTGTAAGCCCTCCAAGTCACTTGTTTGAGATGGGTGGTTATATAAATGATTAAAAATAAAATAAAATGTTTCAGGTTTTTTTTCCCCTAGTGAATCATTACCAATGAGAAACAGTTCAACAAAATTTTTGGAATGCCATGTTCCCATTAAATCTATTTTGTTAAATCACCAAGAATTAACTGTGAAAATAATTCAGACACTACAGCACAGCTCAACACCACATTATATTCATCAAGGTCTCAACAGAAGAGAATATATGTAGCTCAGGGTTGAACTGTGGAGTCCTTGGGGTTCTCTGAGCTTGGTTGTTTTCTTGCAAATGTTTTGTTACCCAGCTAAGTAACATCTTCAGTGCTAGAATGGAATGAGGTTTGCTCTCTGTTTATATACAGTAGTCTGCCCTGCCAATGTTGGTGTGGGTGTGGGTTTTGTTTTGTTTTATTTTTCCCCCCTCTGGTAGTTCCTTGATTAGTGTATTATTTACTGCTTGATTGTACGTCTGGTGATCATCTTGGTGTTAAACTCCATAATCTCACAACACATGGACAGACTTAACTGTAGTGTCAACTGGGAAACTGTCAGCATCTTAGACCAAGCTAAATCCAAAAACGTGAGGGAATTCTTGGAAGCTTGGTATTCAGACAAGGCAGCCATCAACAGGCACATAGAGATAAACAACATCTACACTATTCAAAAGATACAATAGAAAGGAAAACCAAAGACCAGAACATCTCCTCACCAGTAATCATCACCCAGATAAGCAGAGGTTAAGTTTTTCAGGGAATAATAATTAATAATTAATTCTAGTGTAGTTTCATTGTTTACTTTTCCCAGCACATATGAAATGGTGCAGTATAAGAAATAATTCAATTGTTGTTGTTAACTGTCAGATTTACTATAGCAAAATGCCAGAAAACTAAAGTACATCTTTCTTTCGATCAATGATATTCAAAAACATGAGAAACAACACTGGCTCAAATATTAATACAATAGCAAAGACATTTGAAAAATCCTTCAATCAAGCATTCTTTCATTTACTTGTAGTCTCCATTTTAGCTATAACAACAAAATAATTCCAAATAGATTATCTGCATCTACGCAGAGGCTTTTTTGGATAATAATATTTTGGACACATTATGGGAAAACCTAGCTCTCTTGAGTAGTCAATAATGCTGAGAAAGGTGGAGGGAAGGAGAAGAGGATGACTACTAACAAGGTGGATGGACTTGGTTACAGCAGCAATGGGTGAAGGGCCAGATTGGGAACAGATTATTCTGGAGAAGGTCTACGTATGTAAGCAATAACTAAGAGTTTTGGGGAAACAATAGTTATACTGCAGACATTCACATAAAGACCCCACATCTGAGAAAGTATTGGAAAAATGAAAGTACTAAGCTGTCCAGCAGAGGAGCTTCATTTGTGAGATTTACTGTAGCAAAATTATAGCAAACCTAGTGCTTTGTGGCTTCAGTATATAAGCCATAAAGATGCACTGAACCTCCCCAACCCTTGGGTGTAACCCCAGAGAATTTCAAATATTACTGTATAACCAAATTGTAATGTTTAATGTGAAGAAGGTAAACATTCTTAAATATATGACTGGAGATTAATTATAGTAAATAAATAAGTAAAATAAAAGGAGATCTGTTTTCATGCTTCACTAGTCTGACCCACTGTTATTTGGCATGTGGCCTCAGCATATTTCTCAAAGGCTAAATGTGGTCCCCAGAGAAGAGAAAATGGTGCACCTCTGCTTGAATAGCTCTACAACCAGGGAATCCTGGATTCCTACAAGTCACAGTACTCCAATAGGTTGGAAGTGGCCAGGGTGAAAACGTTTGCCTTCTGAAGTAGTTCGTCTCTGTATAATAGAAGGGGAAACTGGGGGTGGGGGAAAACATTTGCTGAATGTTGTGACATTCTGGTATGAGAAACATGGATTTCATGGGCCATCAAGCTTTTAAAGATACATGATTTGTTTTAAGAGATAGTGGCATATAAGCAATACAGTAGAGATGTTTATGCAGTTGCAGGAAATAATAGCATAAATGGAATATCTGGCAGAATCTGCCCTATGCGTCTTCCAAAAAAGAAAAGATAAAGGCTTGCGCTCTATCGGTCTCTTTTCCGCACTTTTATCGGTCCTATTTCTGTTTCATTTTACCAGCTCTAGTGCTTTGAAGTTCAATCTGGGAGCAAGCTCCTTCCTACTGTATTCAGCCTGGATTTTTATGAGATAAGAGAAATAATACAGTTTCCTAAGACTGCCCAGCTGGTCTAAATACTCTTAACTTCACCAAGAGTTCTTACCGTTAAGCCATTTAGAGTTGTACTGTGCTGTTCTAAGAGGTGGGATGTTTCCAAGGCTGCGGTAAATGGCTGGATCCCGTCCAGAAAAATCAATGACAGTTGCAGCATACAGTTCTCCCTGGGATGTGATCACAGCTGTCGAGTTGTGCCGGGGGTCGTAAGGGCAGCGAGCTACCCCATTTATTTTTTCAATTATTTTGCTAAGATTTCCTACCTGCGTTTTAAAAAAGGAGCGGGAAGATAAAACAATGAGAACAATAACAGAAAACACAGCTGGCCAAGCAAAACCTGTGTAAAACCTGTGTAAAATCTCACATTACTGTAACTCTGGAAAATGCTATATGCAATCAGGGCAAGAACTATGATAAAAGGGTTTGTAATGATCTGCCATGGGGTGGCACACCACATATATGCTCTTGTACACAGTTAATTATATTTTTATTTTTAAAACATGCACAACTAGGACCTAAGTCCTAAGGAGCAGGGCAGGGAAAATGGCCCTCCAGATGTTACTGAACAACTTCCAGCATCATTCATTATTAGACAACCTGGCTGAAGTAACAGAAAGTTGTAGTTCAGTAGTATCTGGGAAGTCCAAGGTTCCCCATCTCTTCTGCATGAGGATTTCTAAAACAAGGTATTGTTGTCCTAACAAACATCTGTTCCATTGCTATCTATGGATCCCAACTGATGAACTTTCCATGCCAGCCATTGGATCTGTCTCACTTCCAGCATCCTGTCTTCAACTTCTCAAAATTGCTTAGTGCAGTCTTTTCATCTAACTTCTCACCTAAAAGACTACTGTTCACCCATTTCAGATCCTCTTTCACATGATTTAAGCTGAAGCTTGTATTTAATGTGGAAGATTTTAGCTACCCCCCTGAAAATCCATTAAAGCAGGGAAAGGATGAGTGTCCTCAGGCACGCTCTGAAGAAAGTCCTAGTCCTGGAGATGCACCCAATGATTCCAAGTATGCAAGACTGCTTATGGGGACACTGGGACACACAGGAGCCTCTGCTGAAGATAGTAGGAATAAGCCAGTTCACATGGCAAAAAGTGGCCCTTTAGCTAAGACAGTCCAAAACTGAAGGGCTTTAGTGACTATTGCAAAGTTCTGAATTTAACCCAGAAACAACTGGAAGCAAGTTCCAGCAATGGAATCACATGTTCCCTTTATGAAGTCCCACATTTTGAAGTTAGTTTTTTAATTTACTTTAAATGGTTGGCTGGCATATTTTGGACCAAGAGTAGTTTCCAGGCATTTTCCAGAGCACCTCACATACAGCTCAATACAACAGTACAGGCATGATAAACTAATGAATGCAGATATAATTTTTAGTAGCAGGTAGAACTGGCACACCTGCCTATATTGCAAAAAAGGTACACCACAGAATGCTGACACTTGGATACTCCAACTACCAACCTGCACTGTTAACAACTTTTTAATGTTAATAATTGTAACTAGCCATCTTTGTATTCTAATGTATGCTGCCCTTTCTTGTTACTACTTTTTTCTTCCTTCTCTCTTACAGTTACACCTATCAGAATTCAATTAGTACAATGCTAATGTTTGTATCTCATCCCTAGAGTGATTTATAAGAAACAGGGCATCCTCTGATCATACTTCCACTCTAATTCTTTGGCTTCTCCTGAAAAAGGAAGGGCACAATTTACCTGTCTGCTGGAACATACTGGTGAGAAAGCATTTGTGCCACAAGTGAAAACCTTCTTGCCATAAACAATAAGAACACGAACATAGTTCTGGCATTCTTCCTAAAGCAAAGACAAGAAAAGACACTTTACAGAAAGATGGCCAATCTAAGTGTAATGTAAGCTGACACTTGTTGGAGTTTAGCTCCAGATGAAGGTTGAGAAAAATCTGCTGATCTGGGAACAGAACATTCTGAAGAACTAATTAGTACTTAGTAGTTTCTAGAGGTGGTCTGGCTCTGAAAAAAGCTTGTTTTATTCAGAATATCATGTCCAGAACATCTCAAACTGTTTTTGGTTTGGAGGACTTAATTCCAGCAACCACTTCCATGCTGTTGGGTAGCATGCTCTGGAGAAAAATGGAATGCTCCAGAGTTGTCTGGAATGTTCTGTTGCTGCATTCAAGAATTCCGCATATCCCCCATTTCAGACTCTGCTGTAAGTACCATGCTACAGAAACACAGATGAGCATGCCTCTAAGATTATAGCAATTGTCTATCACTTGCTAAGTGTGACTGGAGAAATATAACCATAAATTATAGAGCATAACTTTTAGAAACACTTGTGCCATAGTATCTTTAATTTTAAACACCAAAAATGATACTAAGCGTGTAAGTGATCAAGGTACACTTTATTCAAGGAGGATACATCCAAAATTATGTAATGGACTTCCCCAAATGGAGAAAAGTTCTTTGGAAAAGATCAAGGATATCATTGATTTTTTTAGCGTTTGGGTGTCTGCCTTTCATAAAAAATTTACTTTAAGCCTAGTAATCTCAAAAAAGTTTACTTTAAACCTAGTAATCCCAAAAGTATTTAGAACACACAGCAAGTGTAAAAGAACTACAGATATTAAATACTGTTCAAATCTTCCTTTATTTAGAAGATTTTTTAAAAAGACACATAATATAGCAGGATAAATTCAATTTGGTAGATTCAAATTGCCCTCTTTATCAAGAGTTGCAATTTACCAGTTGAAGGAAAAGTTATCAAGAATAAAAATACACAATAAACATTGAATTAGAGCTGAGAAAAATCAGATTGCTACGTACGTAAAGGTAAGATTAAATATAAAATAAATCTTTGTTGTAGCATTTGTTAAAATTCAGTATTGAGCAAGCCCTGATAATTCATTTTCATAAAACTAAGAATCCACTTGTAATATATTCTGTAAAACAGAACTGGGTTATTGGCAAACTGAGACAACATATGATCCAATCACCAGGAAAAAAGAAATCACCATATTTCATTCAGTATCAGTCTCTTTGCTCAATAGTCCATTTTAGAGGAATTTAATAAATCTCCAAAATATATGAATTGTGAACAGTGATGCAACACTCTGGTGATACTGCATAATCAGAAACACTCTGATTACTATGTACAGAGACTTCCTATCCATAAATAATAGCAGCTTTTGTATGCATTTTATTCTCTTCCATTTTAGAGAAATTAGTTGGTTGATTAAAAGTATACTTTACTGTTTTTCCCTCTAGGCTATTCTATAAAGAAATGTCAACAACTTTGACTGCAGCCATTTTTTATGGGTCAGAGGTTTGGTTTTGTTTAAATACCTATAGCTTGAAATAGCTGTGTTCTATGCACTTCTGTTTAAACAGCTTCTGGGGAAAGGAGTAAGTTTCAGATATATTCAGGAAACATAACTTGCTCAAATTATCGTGTGCTCAATTTCGTTCTCATTCGCTGGAGACTGTAAATGGTCACCAAACAGAGGCTGTAGCTGAATAACCAGCTATTCCAGAAGGTCAAAAACACTGTTTCCAGTTTCCCACTATAGAAGTGTGCATGATGCCAAACATTTCCTGAAAAAAATTATTTGGGTGTTTTGTTAATACACAACCACTCCAAAACACCCTGCAGGCAAAGAAAGATTCTTCCATAATTACAGACATCACAACTTCCTTTCATTTATGAAATGGAAATCATGTCACTGAAACATTATCCATAATAAGTGCTACAAGTGTGGCCTACAAACAAAGTGCCAGATGTCCTTGTTGTTTGGGGATGTATGTTATAAAGGAAGCTAAGATATTCATTTGAACAGATAGCAGAATGTGAACTGCCAGAGTTGGCCTGGGGAGTACACAGAATGAGTGTGTCAAGATCACAGCGTTCCTTGGAGAGGTTCGCATGGTTTACCTTTCATTTCCATTATGTCTTGATCAGACATACAGGGATCAGATCTGAAATTGCTCTCAGCCTGGAAGCAAAACTTCAACACATTATCTTTCAGAAATAGATAAGCTGTGGTTTATTCTACATAGGACTATCAATTGAAGTCATGACAAACAAAAGTATATATGCTTGGAGCTGAGTTTTGTGATCTCATCCGTTTAATTCTCCTCCAATCACACTGCGAGTGGAATAACTCATCAGAATCAGGAAAGTTTCAGTTTGGTCTTCTCCCTGATGTATTGATATGCTACCTGCAAACTGTCTTTTACATAGTAGGAAAATAAAAATGCAACTCTCTTTTAGTAATCAGAAGTAACCCATTTTACAATCCCAGTGTTCTGCATGTTATGTTTGTCCTGATTAAATAGCAACGAGTAATGTATAAATGATAGTTTATTAATGTATAAATGATAATGAAGCTCAAGCTCAGATACTTTGGTCACCTAATGCGAAGAGAGGAGTCTTTGGAAAAGACCCTGATGCTGGGAAAGATTGAAGGCAAAAGGAGAAGAGGACGGCAGAGGATGAGATGGTTAAATAGCATCACTGAAGCAATGAGCATGAAACTGAGCAAACTCAGGGAGACAGTGAAGGACAGGAAGGCCTGGCGCAATATGGTTCATGGGGTCACGAAGAGTCAGACACGACAACGACTGAACAACAACTGTCTGATGGCTCGCCAGGGTTTTAGAAAGAAGGATTAAGAAGCAGTTACTGGGAATTTTGTTTTTCACTTTGTTCCCTCCAAAGCAGAGTAAAATAAGCTGCTCCTCCCATCTTCCTCCAGTCTAGAGACAGCCAGTTAGGGAAAGCGGTCTTTTAAGAATGAGCCACCTCATAGCTCTCTAGCACCCTAAACCAAGTAATTCCTAGAAGCAGAATAAGGTCACTGAGCTGGGGCTTGGATTGGGTTTCCACTTCCAGTATTTTCTAGTCTGCATAAGGGTGCCTAAATAAGGATCCTATCTTTGGGCCCAATCCTATTATCTTCTCTGTTCTATAGGTTCCTTGATAGCATTCAAGAGCACAACAGAATATAGATGCCAAATGGATAGCAGCGCATCAGTTGAGGAAGAAATTAAACTTAGCGTCATTACCCTCACACAGGCTGTAGAGAAGTGCCACCTTATTAACTCAGCTACTGGTACCACATTCTTAGACGAGGTGTTTTAAGTTCTCACAGCTTACCCAAGCAAACTTCTTATTCTCATAGGACATATCATTGCTGCAAGTGTATATAAGGGTGAAAAACTGAAAGCAGAGATTATGTTTCTTGAGAAAAGAGATAGTTGTGCTTCCCATGCTGGAGTTGCAGAGTTTGGATGATGGCACTTTCAGTGGGATCTTGGGGCTGGCCTGTTGTTACAGATCAGATACCATTAAGGGTTTTCTACTAGCATCTCAAAAAACAGCAGCAGCAGCAGCATACATGTCAAAACAGGCAAGATGGCAGTTGCAACATTATGAATGATGCCGTGTTCCTTTGTATGTGCATGCAGTGCCAAGCCACATACAAAAGAGGTTGGGCTTGGGTTGCAATGCCATGATCACCATCTTGTCTGTTTTGATCTCCATACTACATACATCACTGAGCACAGTCTCCAGAGCTAGTTAGACTCTATCTGGGAATCTAAGAACAGAGGAAACAGACTACATTCCACTGTCTTTTCAAAGAAAATTCATTCAGGAATAGAGAGACAATTTTAATACATTTGCTGCTGTCTGTCCTAATTTTCTTTGAGTACCTTGCAGGCTGGAAAATACTGTTACTAACACATTCTCAGATATTTTTATTTATTTCTTCAGGCAAACAATTTTATTAATCAGTTTTGTGCAGCTTGCAGGAGATACCGGAAGGATTTACCACTAATTTTCTTCTTCTAGTTTCTTTTTCATGTCTGCGAGACTCTTTATTACTAAAGCTTACAAGCAGCTTTTAGGGAAGACAGAGAATATGGGCTGTATTCCACCTTGAAAAAATAAGGACAGAAACGTAATCATTTGGAAAACTAAGAGGATAAGAACTGACTTGTTAGGGCAGAGGGATTTTGTTGTTGTTGTTCTTGCTGTTGTTCAAATTCTGCCTTGAAAGAGTTCAGTCCTTTACACAGAGTTTTTTTGGGATGGTAAAGTGGTTTCTAACTGTAGGATTTGGGGTGGATTTGCTGAACATTTTCCCATGCACGTTAACCTACAGTATAAACCAGGCATCTGACCTTTTACCTCTGAAAGATCCAAGAGTCTTGGATATGGAAGCATTTGTAGCATGGCCAGCAGAGGAACCTGCAGAGGATCTGTTCAAGTGCCAAGTAGGAGGAGAGGCTATGCCATGCAACTTCAAATGGCTTATCTCAAGGAAACAAAGGCATAGGTCACAGATTTCATTCAAACCAAGGAACTGTATTCTGTGAACCTGTAACTTTTCTGAATCAGAAGTGGAACACTAAAGAAGGAGTTAGCTGGATGAAAGCTGTGGTGATTTAAATCAAAAAGCATGTTGCCCTGAAATTATGGTAAAACAAAATCTACTCTTAATCAAGACCCAGAAATATGAGCTAAATACTGCAAGCAAATCTCACTAGCACCCATCTGTCCCTCAGTAATCCATTGCTCCTAGTCCGTTCTTTGATTTGCAAAAAATTGGAGAAGCAGGTTAACTTTAATTCCCATGAAAAAGAGGCCTAAAAACTACAATACAGAATTTGAAAATGTATCACTAGAAAGCAACACATATTTTACCTTTTCGTTATAGCATCATCCTTTTAAGCATTTCACATTGCATGTTTTCAGGTGAAAATTCCCCAGAAACAATTACATAAAATCATAAAGGTTAACGACGGGGTCTTCGTACGTATGGAGAAGTAGACAGGAGACTTACCTCAGTTTTTCCTTTACTTTGACAAGACCTCCTGGTATCTTCATCTGAACCCCATTCTGTTGCCTAGGGAACCAAAACAGCACCATGAACTTTGGGGGCAATCCTTCTTTGGAATCACAGGGTAACATTTAAAAGGGAGCCATGCAGGACAGTTTGCAGCAGACACTGTGATAGATCTCTTGCTTTTTTATATTCTCTTGTGAAGTACAAAGGAAAGATGAGAGACCAACTCTCTAGGACCAAGGTAGCAAATGTAGGAACACAGGAGAAATAGTTATTAGATTTTCATATAAATACAATACCATACAGGTAGTCCTCGGTTAATGATGGTAATTGGGACCAAAATGTCTGTCACTAAGTGATGAAGTCATAAAACATGATGTCACACGATTGCATCGCTTAGTCATAGCAACATCGGCAATCCCTGTTGCTGTCGTTAAGTGAGTCATTAAGCAAGGACCTCCTTGCAACTTCCTGCTAGCTTCCAACAACCAAAGTAAGTGGGGAAGCCAGTAGGAAGTTGCAAATCCCAGGTGGGTCACAAGCAGGCCAACAGGTGGGTAAGCGGCTGCTGCCAGGTGGGGGATGTGTACGGGGGTGCACGAGAGGCTGGTGCAGCATAGCGGGGCTTGGGGTGGCAGCTGACAGGTGGGGGAGGACGTGCAAGATGCCGGTGCAGTGTGGTGCAAGCACGGCAGAGCTTGGAGTGGCTGCTGCAGGGTGCAGGTGGGTGAGTAGTTTTAATCACAGAACTGATGCAGGAGGATCTGATTGACATTCTCCAGGTCAGTTCTTCCTAAACAGAGAGTATCTGTAGATTAATCTTGGTCTATCATTGTAATGTCATTGTGGCAAATAACTGTTGGTGATGTGTGTGTGTCTGTGTGTGTTTAGGGCAAATAATTTGGGAAGAAAGAATTAGAGCTCTCTCATTCAATCCCAACCTAACAAGTGGTCCCAATGATTGCCATTTGCTCTTATTTTAAAAAATGAGAATCCTGGTGATAACTCTCTTCCACATCACATCTATTTCAACTCTCAACCAAGTTCAGTGTTGACTCATATTCAGTTAGTACTACCTAACCATCAGTAAGACTAAGAACAAGGGAGTTGTTTTTGGGAAGAGGTGGACTAGGTATAACTGGAGCCTGGATAGGAAACATATAGATCAGATTAAGTCCTATTTATACCTAGGACTTGTTTTTACAGAAACAGGTTCCTGGCTCCCACACTTTAAGAGGCGTTCTTTAAGGGCTACAGCCAGTGCCAAGCTATAAGGCAGTTCACCAATCACAGCTACTCAGGTTCTCTAATCCCAATCATAAAGGTATATAACAGCAAAATAATCCCAATGATTACATAGAGCGCAGAACTATGGGGATATACAATATAAAAGTACTCTTATTGGAACAGATACAGTCCACTTTCTTGAAATGCATCTTGGGGGTGGACAAATCTACTCCAACTCCAGCAATAAGAGCAGAGCAGGGTATACCCCCTATACAAAGTCATTTAGTAATTAAAGTATTCAACTATTGGCTGAAGATCTTATCTATGGACCCAGATAGACTACCCAAGCTCTGTTTTGAAGAGCGGTTGTATAATATGCCTTCTCACACTTGGGTTGTCCAATTCTCAAATGCCATATCACAATATGGATTCTCCATCCAATTCCCAGTCCAATCAGATCTGAAGGCCAAGAAAAGTTTCGAACAAAGGGTCATAGAAGTGGCTGCCCAAGAGGATATTGCATCCCTTAAACATGTTAAGTCCCTGAAGTGGCTGGCTCAGCACAAATCAGCCTCCCAGATAGAAAAGTATTTAACAGCTTATATGCCCCAACATCTCAGAAGAGCTTTTTCAAGAGCTTGTTTTGAACAACTAGACTCCATAGTAAGATATGGGAGATTCCATGGAGTTCCATTTAAGGAAAGACTGTGTATCTGTGGTACACCAGCTATTGAAGACTTTGCACATATCCTCTTTGATTGCAAACTATAATCAACAGAAAGGACTGTTTATTTAGATTGCTACTTAAAAACTAAAAAATACTGGGGTACTCAGGATAAATTGTCCTACTTTTTGCAGGGGATGAACCTGCATATCACTAGTAAGACTGCACTATTCATATCAAAGGCGATTTTGAAGAGGACAGACTATTTAAATCAGACTGGGGTTAACTGCAGGGGTGATGACTTATTATGATTTGTTCTATTTTTTAAATATTATTTACTTGTATATTTGTATTGGTTTTATACTTTTGATATGGTCAGATGACTAAATCAATAAAGTTTCTGTTCTGTTCTGCTTCTGGCATATTCAGTTAACAAAAATAACTGCAGCTGAATTTTATGAAGTTATGCATCAATTAATTTCAATAATTTTAGATTAAAAAACCCTAACAACTGACTGATGTATACACATTACCCAATGCAGATTATATAATGTAGACAGAACATGGTAAAACAAACCCAGTTGTTAGAATCACTATATTCTTCAGCCATTTTGGGAAGTCCTCTACTCATCTTCTGAATGCTGCAGCTTACAGCAACCATTAGATTTTTCTCCTCAGTACACTCACTTTGGTTCCAATTTTACAGGATTGATGTAAAAAGAAAACAACAACAACAAAAAACTCATGGCTGCATTCATTTCAAATTTTCCAAATATCTCAGGAGCTCATCCCATTTTGACCTAAAACCACCACATAAAGTATTCCAAGCTAACAGGAAGTGACAGATCAAAGCCACTCAATTAAATTTAAATTATTGTCAAGGGATGCTATCTTCTTGAGACTTGTGATGGTGACTTGTTGGGCTAAAGCAACTTCTTGACCCATCCAACACAATACTAGCTGTTTATATCGCAGAAGTGACTATTAGTTCAACAAAGCTGTTTAGAAATTATGGAGCTGGTATGTAGGAAAAAAATTAGCCGAGTAATCATAATTTGTTTCATAGTTATAATGTAAAATATAATATAAAATAAAATATAAGCACATAAAAATCTCAAAGGAAGGCCAAAAAAATTAAAAGGAAAAAAAGTGCTGATTGAAAACAGATATTCTAAAATTGTGTGTGTGTGTGCGCGCGTGCTTATGTGTGTATATTTCCCCCACCCCACCAAAAGCCAACTGGGCACCTTTGGGCCAGTCACCTTCTTAGCCCTAGGAAGAAGGCAATGGCAAACCATTTCCAAAAATGTGACCAAGAAAACTGCATGGATTGTCCAGGCAGTTGCCAGGACTCAAGGTTTACTTGCAAGACACAAACACATATACACATTTATTGCACATTATGAACTTTCTTTACACATCTGTCTCTCCATTTATTATTTGCCACATAGAGCGGTACATTGAAAACTGCTCTAATGATCACCAAGCAGCAATACTTATTATTGGAGGAGACTTAAATGCCCAGCTAGGCATAGATGATTGAACTATGAACTATGAATTATATGTCACCCTCTAGGGAAGATGGGCGGCATATAAACTTAATAAACAAACAAACAAACTCTCTACCAGTACTTTAAATATCATTGTCAGCCAGAAGAATTCCAGGACCACATCTCCCAAGAGATCCAAAAGATAAAATCTGCAACTTTGAGGAATTCTGAATAAGGCAGATGATCAACCATCTGGATTCACCTCTATCTGATCTGGAGGTAGAACCACAAATGAACAGCAATCACCACCAGTACAGGTAGTCCTTGGTTAATGACCATTTGTCCAGCAACCATTCAAAGTTCCAACAGCGCTGAACGAGGAGACTTATGGCCAGTACTTGAAGTTGCGGCCAGCGCAGCGTCCCGCAGTCACATGATCACCATCTGTAACCTTGACTGCCAGCTTCCGACAAGCAAAGTCAATGGGGAGGCCAACAGGAGGTCACAAATGGTGATCATGTGACATTGCATCTAACAATCATATGGGATTTGCCTAATGATCACAACTAGAACTGCCAGAACTGCCATCGTAAGTCAGCATGGTTACATGACATCACGCTTTACAACTGCATTGCTTAGTGACAAAGTTCCCAGTCCCAATTACCGTCATTAACCAAGGACTACCTGTAATATTAAGAGTGTCACTTGTTAATGAGATGGAACGAACATGTGAAAATTTGTCTGAGTCTTATAAAATCAGAACTCTATCATCCATGTCAGAGGAACTGAAATAAGTACAAGAACATCAGCTGCATCGCTCTCCTCTACATTCACCATAGGGATTCAGATGCAATTAATGGAGCT
This sequence comes from Python bivittatus, assembly GCF_059951505.1. Lineage (NCBI taxonomy): Eukaryota > Metazoa > Chordata > Lepidosauria > Squamata > Pythonidae > Python > Python bivittatus. The sequence goes on from NW_028277075.1 coordinate 82,802,612, forward strand.
TCATAATGACTGTGTAGAGCTTTATGAGCAACACATTAATGAATGAAATCATTATATAGACCTGGCGAGAGGAACTTCCCCAGTCATTCTGATCCTAGTAAAAGGTACCAACAGTGAGCATGAACATCTCAAGAGGAAGTTCAGAACAGCATACCAAGTGTTTAGATTAAATCATTCTGTGGAACATCTTCAACTGTTAATTAATTATAAAAAACAATGTAAATCCCTCCTGAGAGACAAGTAGATCAAAGCCACAAAGAAGGAGTGGGAATTGCTGATTCAGTCAATTACTGAAAGAAACTCCCTCCTCTTCTGGTGAATCACTGCTCAGATTTTAGGGAAATCTCCAACAAATCCCGTTTATCAAGTCCCAGGACAAGTTTGGAAGAACTGTGTGCTGAATCAGCTCAGGAGATCACCCACAATGAGCTTGTTCCTGACACTCTAAACAGATGGCCACCAATTTCTTCTGAAGGGGCCAAATTGATTAAAACCTGAAAGCACACAAAGGCTCCAGCCACCAAGTCTCTCCTACCTGAACTGCTTCAAACCAACTGTGTACTGTGGGCACTCTTTCTTGCATATTTTTACTTTTTACCTTTTTACTGACACTGACAAGATAGGACATATGCCCAAGGACTGGGGGATGGTCATAGTAATCCCAATATACAAGAAAGGGAACAGAGAAGACCCAACTAACTACAGACCCATCAGTCTACTGAGTGTAGTAAGTAACCTAAATCTTTCCTCTGTGTGACATTTCTTGACTTTAAAGCCACATTCAATTCCATTTCATGAATAATCCTGTGGGAAAGGCTTAAAAATACAAATATTGACGAATGTCTACTTTTCTTAATAGGAAAACTGCATTGGGACACCATTCTTTAAGTGAGGTGTGGCCCACATGGGCCACTCTCTAGACCCATATGAATAAACAAAGGAGGACAGGAGGACTGTATATTTGCTTCAGCCCAGTTCAATTTTTATATTAGTTCTATGCCTGACTTACATGCCCTTAAGATGTGCAGATGTGGAATCCCTCTCCTCCTCTTTGCAGATGATACAGCAGCTATCTCACACATTCCCAATGGACTAAAAAGGGCTATGGAATCTATAATCCAATACAAGAAAGTGAATAAACTGACTATAAATTACCAAAAATCAAAAGTATTGGTAATCCCAAGAAAACCAAAGCAATGCAGATGGATGAATAAATAGAAGTAAAATTAAATACAGGTAGACCTCACTTAATGACTGCCCTGTTTAGTGACTGTTCAGAGCCACGACACTGCTGAAAATGTAACTTTACGACCAGTCCTCGCATTTATGACTATTGGAGCTTCACAACTAGTGGACATTTATGACTGTTGCAGTGTCCTCTGGTCACGTGATTGCCATTTGCGTGTTTCACAACTGGCTTCCAACAAGCAGAGTCAATGGAGAAGCTGGCAGCAAAACCTCAAGTCGCGGTCACACGATGTCTCGCTTAATGACCCACAGTTACTCACTTAATGACCAAATGGGAAGTGATGTCATAAGTCTATCACAGCCACATGATGTTTTGCTTCGTGACCATGGTGCTTAGCAATGGAGTTTCCAGGCCCAATTGTGGTTGCTAAGTGAGGACTACCTGTATGTGTGTACTTTTAAATATTGGGGTGTGGTCTTTCATGCACAGGGGACTTGGAAAGCCCTCTAAAACAACATTACCCAAATAGCTTCAAAATCCTCAGTGGCTATCAAGAGATTCTTTTATACCAAAGGGAGGGAACTAATGCAAGGCTAAAGCCCATACTGAAATTTTATACAGAGCTCAATTAGGATTTTATATGAAAGAAAACATATTTGAGCCCATACAAACAAAACTGATAATGTCCACAAGGAGCGTCCCCAACACAGAGGGGAATGCCTAATAGAAATAAGGGCACGGAGGCCAGTCGTGAGACACTGGATGAAGATTACATTCTTCCCCAGTGGCCTGGTACCGTTAATTCTGACAGATGACCACCCCTCACCATGGTTATCAGCAGTAATTAGAGGCTGGGGCTGTCTTGCCATAGATTTGCTACTACTCTCCAGTTCTGACCAGGCCAAAAAGGCAGCCCTCCAAAGGCTGCATGATATTGAATGCCATCCTGAGGTCCAGACCTTCTCCCAAAGAGCTCGATAGCTGACAATCCACAACTACTTATGTACACTGATCATAAGGTTTAGGAAGGAGTTCAGGGCCAGGCACAATTGGCTATCATCGGCATTCTTACAAGGCAGATTTACCAAAATTCCACTGATAGAATGCACCTGCTCATGTGAGTCTGGGGAAATAGAAACTGTCCAAGATGTACTATTTCACTGTGATTTCTACAAAGGTCTGTGCAAGAATTAAGTATTTTCCTTGCTGCAATGCCTCCCAGGAATGACAGAAGCATATTATGTCAATTTTCTTCCCTCAGAGTCCAACCACGCTATCACCAACACAGTAACCAAATTTTGCATGGCTGCAGTGAAAACATGCAAATACAAAAGTGATAAAAGCTTTCCCTCAAGACACATTTTATTAACTTTATTTTTCTTGTTTTATTCTTTTTTTGGTATTGCTGATCTTTGTATTGTAACAAATTTGAATTTGATTCTGTTTATCATTCATCTCATTCTAGGACATCTAACTTACTCGTGAAGCTCTCCCTGGCACAAGGATTTGCAGCTCCATCATTATCACACTGACACACATACAGTGGGGCAAAAAAGTATTTAGTCAGCCACCAATTGTGCAAGTTCTCCCACTTAAAAAGATGAGAGAAGCCTGTAATTTTCATCATAGGTATACCTCAACTATGAGAGACAAAATGGGGAAAAAAATCCAGAAAATCACATTGTCTGATTTTTAAAGAATGTATTTGCAAATCATGGTGGAAAATAAGTATTTGGTCAATATCAAAAGTTCATCCCAATACTTTGTTATATATCCTTTGTTGGCAATGACAGAGGTCAAACGTTTTCTGTAAGTCTTCATAAGGTTTTCGCACACGGTTGCTGGTATTTTGGCCCATTCCTCCATGCAGATCTCCTCTAGAGCAGGGATGTTTTGGGGCTGTTGCTGGGCAACACGGACTTTCAACTCCCTCCAAAGGTTTTCCATGGGGTTGAGATCTGGAGACTGGCTAGGCCACTCCAGGACCTTGAAATGCTTCTTACGAAGCCACTCCTTCGTTGCCCGGGTGGTGTGTTTGGGATCATTGTCATGCTGAAAGACCCAGCCACGTTTCATCTTCAATGCCCTTGCTGATGGAAGGAGGTGTTCACTCAAAATCTCACAATACATGGCCCCATTCATTCTTTCCTTTACACGGATCAGTCGTCCTGGTCCCTTTGCAGAAAAACAGCCCCAAAGCATGATGTTTCCACCCCCATGCTTCACAGTAGGTATGGTGTTCTTTGGATGCAACTCAGCATTCTCTCTCCTCCAAACACGACGAGTTGAGTTTAGACCAAAACGTTCTACTTTGGTTTCATCTGACCATATGACATTCTCCCAATCCTCTTCTGGATCATCCAAATGCTCTCTAGCAAACTTCAGATGGGCCCGGACATGTACTGGCTTAAGCAGGGGGACACGTCTGGCACTGCAGGATTTGAGTCCCTGGTGGCGTAGTGTGTTACTGATGGTAGCCTTTGTTACTTTGGTCCCAGCTCTCTGCAGGTCATTCACTAGGTCCCCCCATGTGGTTCTGGGATTTTTGCTCACTGTTCTTGTGATCATTTTGACCCCACAGGGTGAGATCTTGCATGGAGCCCCAGATCGAGGGAGATTATCAGTGGTCTTGTATGTCTTCCATTTTCTAATTATTGCTCCCACAGTTGATTTCTTCACACCAAGCTGCTTGCCTATTGCAGATTCAGTCTTCCCAGCCTAGTGCAGGTCTACAATTTTGTTTCTGGTGTCCTTCAACAGCTCTTTAGTCTTGGCCATAGTGAAGTTTGGAGTGTGACTGTTTGAGGTTGTGGACAGGTGTCTTTTATACTGATAACAAGGTCAAACAGGTGCCATTACTACAGGTAACGAGTGGAGGACAGAGGAGCCCCTTAAAGAAGTAGTTACAGGTCTGTGAGAGCCAGACATCTTGCTTGTTTGTAGGTGACCAAATACTTATTTTCCACCATGATTTGCAAATAAATTCTTTAAAAATCAGACAATGTGATTTTCTGGATTTTTTCCCCCATTTTGTCTCTCATAGTTGAGGTGTACCTATGCTGAAAATTACAGGCCTCTCTCATCTTTTTAAGTGGGAGAACTTGCACAATTGGTGGCTGACTAAATACTTTTTTGCCCCACTGTACACCCCTTAATGATATATTCTGGGAAGCACACATTGTCTATAAAACTGTGCAAAAGTTCCATGAAGAAAAACAAAACATTTCCAAAGTAGATGGATCTTTGGAATTTTTACACTTGTATTCTAAGTATGAGCATCCAGAAAATTTGAATGCATGCATCTCATAATTAACCAAATGCTTATAGCAGCAATAATAAAAATATGGCAGTAATTGTTAGCAATCACAGGCTTCCTTAAGCCTGTGCAATGTAATATGCATTGTACTGCCCACCTAAACACAAGAAAATAAGAAACATGATGGGTCTCCTCAAGACAGTCATTTCATAATTTTGCTGTCTACTAACAAAATTCTTACCTCTTACATTTGTCCACATGTGTTCTAATGATGTTAAGATTCAGGGGCAGGGTTTTCAATCTTAGAGCATCAGTAGATATACAAGGTGGGCATCCCAGCCCTAGATCACTAGAAACCTAAAGCCTTTAAACCTTTAAATTAAAGGCTAATACAAGCATTTAATTACTAATAAAGGTCATGTCTACTGCACAAACTGTGCCTAGATCCCATTTTTTCCCTAGAAAAGGGAAGATTTGATGAACCACCCAAGATTGGTTAAAAAGTATTGATACCTGATTATCTGAGGAATATTGCAGGATCCAAGAGCACCTCCTAACCCAGCATGAGGGAATGTAACTCCACTAAGAACAAGTTCTATACCAGTACTCCAATCAGCAGAATACCCAAGGCAACTTAAAGTCCTCCTTGTTTTGATAATGCTCTTTAGATTGCCCGATCCTTGCTACTTCATTTTGAACATGAATGCACCTGCCTTGCCTTGATTTACTCCAGAGAGTTAGCTTCTTGTTCAGTGAGAGTTGGGTGGATGCTCAGAAAACTTGACCATAATGATCCTCTCCAACTGGGCACTAGACAATATCGAAGCACTGACTTTTTCAAAAAGATTTTATGACTGAAATATCCTGCAGAGAGAAGTCCACTGACACTATATTCTAGAAATAAATTTTCCCCAAATTTAAATAGGGTAACGGCCATCTCCTGTCATACTGAAGAGATCAAAATTCCAATTTATTTCTCATTCACGGGCACAGAAGGAAAAGAAGGGGAAATATTAGAGGTCCCTAAGAGTCATGTCCATTGCCAGAAAACTGTGATACTCTAACTTTGGATCAATTTTTGACAAGCTAAAAGGAAAAAACAAAACTGATACTAACAACTTCTAGACATGAGATGGTTTCTCTTCCCATTCAAGAAACACCCAGGAGCTACACTTTCCATTACTAACCTATTTTAGTTTGACAGGATTTGACAGAGCAAAATGAAACAAGGAAAAAAAAAATACTTTGAACAATCAATACAACTCAGAAGACAAATACTTTTGCCCCTCTGGGAAGTGCACCAATGAAAGTGGGAGGACTTCTATAGGGGGAAAAATAATTTTCCACATCCCTCAATTCATGTCAGGGAACAGTATTCCCACAACTGTGTCTGAGCAACACTGCCGTTCAGTTCCTCTAGCCTAACAAATAACCCAGTGTGAATCTGATGATAATAGAAACCCCTGACAACAGGGAAAATTATGGGAACATGTTGCTGGTGACTGCTCCGTTACTCAGTTCAACTTTAATTACAGTCAAGGGGACAATTACGTCAAAAAGAAGGGCAAGCTATGTTTTAGTACGCCTCAGAACATGCCTGGAGTATGTTGTAAGGGAAACAGCCAAAGACTAAGGAACTCTGGGACTCAATAAGAATATTAATGCTCTTGGGAAAAAAGGCCCAATGAGCACTGACCATAACAATGACCTAGCAAACACGGGCACAATTGCCCAAATCTTTTTCTATGCACAACACTGACATACTGTCAGCTCTTATCTAGATTTTTCTCACGGAAGTATAAGCTTCCTGCATTTACCTTATTTCCTTGGCTGCCTTGTTTCTTCTCTCCATTTTAGCATCTTTAAGTTCCTCCAAAAGGCTATTTTAAAACTAGTATATATCTTTTATAGATTTCACAATATATACTGAAGCTCAACAACCCATTATGTAATAAAACTTTTGATACTCTCGTTTTCACATATTCAATGAACTGAAAGATCCTGTTACACCCCTGAGAATTTCAGCCTGAAGTATATATGTTTTCAGTTGCTATGTCTACGGAAATATTTTTTAAAAGTGACATTGATCCTATTACCACTATAACCACTGAATGTCTGCTTATTTAATACCAACAAGATATCTTGCTTATTTAATGGTAACACTGTGATACTTGAACAAGATACTCAACATTCACCTCACTGCATTCCAAGTAGGACGAGAGGGCCCAACTGAAGAAAAGGCCTTGAGGAATGAGAATCTGTGCTTTCCAAGAACACAGAAAAATAAAATGGGACTGCAGAGATAATCATGGGTCAGAACAATTTAAATACTAAAAGGCAAGAAAATTCAGAATGGTGCAATTCTTGCCCAGATGTGTCAGCCTTAACCGTATTGAAACAAGAGACAAAACCCCCCAATCAAGCCATGTACAATTTAATGTGCTTGTACTTGAAATATATACACCCCATTAATATTTATATTAATAGATCTTTTCAAGGTGATTCATGATATATTTAAAATAAAAGAGACTATTAGGATCTTCAGTTCTTCACTTCCTCACCACAATTTACAGATGCTTTTTTTTCTTTGCAGCTTCTTGTAACAGACATAAGCAGCACTAGGGGTGGGAGAGGGTAAGATAATTACAAGTTATGTCAGATGATTCAGTGTATATATTTTAGCTAAAATCATATAATTAATATCTTATGTAGGAAATTAAATTGCAAAACCATGATTCATGCTTTAAAACCAGAGATTATATAGTAATTTGTGAAACTTTGGACTCTATCAATGTAAAGGTCAGCTGCCAGAATCTTGATCAGTTTTAGATTTCTCCATCTTTGACAGAGAACTGAAATGGCTTGATCTCAACCTTTGTCACATATCTTCAAGGTTCTCCTTCCACCAAAATGCCAGTAATACTTTGGGTTATTTTGTCTTACATAGTGTTGTCAACAAGCTGTCATTCAACATGGCTTTTATAAGAATGTAATAGTAAAGACAGAAGCCTTGATTGAAATGTCACAGACACCAAACAGGCTACCAAAACACTCCTCTAGGCTAGAATTAAATCCTGTTTGCTAAAAGTTATGTTGAAAATGTAAGGAAAAATGTCACTGTTCATGGATAGCTTTTTGTTTGCTTCATTAATAGTTTGTTTCACATAGGGAGTGCAAGGATTGAAGGATAAAACTTAATTAAAAGGAATAGTGAAGACATAAGGAAATGAGGTGGCATTATCTGTGAATGAGGTAAACAGTGTGTAGAAATCTAGGAATTTTGAGCACAAGGGCGTCCAGTCTAGAGCATATGGGTAAGAAGAGGTAAGGAGAGGTTTTTAATTAATATTTGTTGTTTTTATTGTAAACCACCCAGAGTCACTTCCTTGTGAGATGGGTGGTGTCCAAATTTGAAATATAAATATGTACATACTTACATACATACAGGGAAGTGATATTACTGTGAGGGCATGCTATAGGCCCCAAGCTAAGCAGAAGTTCTTGATGATCCTTCCAGGACCAGACTACTAAAGTTTCAGGGAGAAGAGACATACTAATCATTGGAGATTTCAGTTACTTGGACATCCCGTAGAAAACCAACTCAAGCTAAAATTGAGATGTCCCAAAAATTCCACAGCGGCCTTGCTGTTTTATTTTCCAGAAGGTGAATAAGAGACAAGGGAATGAGCCAACCAATTAATGAGGAAAGAACTCATTCAAGAGTTTAAAATAATAGTAACCTGGGGGGAAGTGACAATGTCATCTTTTAAGATATTACAGAAGGAGCATAGTCTCCTGAATGCTAAATTTCAGAAGAGCTACTTTCGGTAAACTTAGAGAAGTACTACGTAGGAACCCACGGACAAGAATCCCATGGATAAATAAATAAATAAATAAATCCTCAGGTCAAAGAAAGTACAGGAGGGCTAGAAACTTCTCAAGAAACAATTACTGGAAATTCAATTGCACACAATTCCAATGAGAAGAAAAAAATGGAGGGACAGCTTAGGAAACCATTCTCAATGCATACAGAGTTTTCAACAGAGCTAACAGTTAACAGAGACATGTGCAGGAAATGAAAAGTTGGGTTTAATCATCAAAGAAGAATATCAGCAAGTAGCTAAAAGCAGAAATGCTAAAGCACAAAAGAAACTTAGGCTCAAAAGGAAAGCTAAAAGCAACAAAGAGGACTTCTTTGGATTTATCAATAGTAAGAGGAAGAAAAAAAGGAAGAGACTCACTTTTTGGAAAAGATAGCAGTGTGGTAATAGGTGGTAGATAATGGGTGGTAATAGGTAAGGGTAGAAATCTTCATGTGCTACTTCGTTTCATTCTTCTCCTCAAAGGGAAAACTGACCTAAACAGAATATCTGACATAAAGAGCATGGCAACCCAAGGCAAGTAAGGGTTTAACTATGCGACACCAGGATGCCATGAGAAAGCTTAAGCCTCCAAAACTAGATATTTGAGAGAGTTTGTGGAGGTCACCTGAGAACCCCTTTCTTTGAGAAATCACGGAGAATGGAAGTACTGCCAAAGGAAAGGAGAGGGATGTAAAGGAATGTAGAGATAACCCTAATGAAGGAAGAAACCTGTTATGAGAGGAAAAATAACTTCTCAGTCTTGGGAAAGTGGAAAACATGAGAAAGAAACTCAGAGTAAGATGGGGCTGAGTGAAACTTTGACAGGCTCTCAAGATTGTTATTATACCCAACAACAATAAAGTAGCATTCCTGGAATCTTTGCAGTATCTGTTTTGTGCCCTGGACTATCCAAAGCAGGGTAACATACTTGAGTTACTAATCCTCGTCTGTTGGTTTGGGTTTTTAAATCCTGGATTTATAAGACCCTAAAAACCTTTCAGGAACCAAATTAAAATTCAGACAGAGCTGATTACTAGAAATGGGTAGAGCACAACTTTTTAAATTAGAAAAGTATTTATACCCTTATTAAAAGTACAAAACTGCTTTCTATTTTGGTCCTCTCAAATCCAAACATTCACAATTAAGTTTTTTGTGTTTCTTTTGTTTTGTACAAGTCAGAATAAGCAACAAAACCCATCTGCTGATCCCAACTTGGTCTGATTTTGATCATCATTAAGAGTCCCTTAATTTTCAAAAAAGGAGAGAGGGAGGACACACACACAGTTTATGCCAGAACAACTTACAGTTCTGAGCTAAAAGCCTAGTTTCAGTTCCTGATTTTTTTTAATTACAAGGTTACCCATTCTTGCTGTTAAATATGTATTTCCACACAAGCTGTTAGTAGGCTTTAATAAAGTTTGGAAGAAGATTCTTCTCTCTTCTCTTAAGAATCTGAATGGGTGGATAAATGTATTGATGCTTCTGCCTAATCCTGCGTGTTTTCTGTAAGATGCTCAGCCAAATGGGAGGAATAAAACATATTGTATGAATTTCAGAACACTCCTACAGCGGGCTTCTTAGGTCATGTATTCTTCTTTTCAGTCAATCCACAGTAAATGCATACAAAAAGCTTAAGCTTAACAGGGCATGTTAATTCTATGCTTGTCTGAGTTAGGAAATTCAGAATACTGGTTGCCAGCATCATCAGCTTGTAATGAGTTATGTATGTGTGAGGGAGGACAGGAGGTGGAGTAATATGACAGCAACTGAACACTGGAGACTGGCAAAGTATCTGCTCTTCTTTATGGCTTCCTTTCCAACAAATTGCGCTATAAACATAAATGGGGGGGGGGAGAGAGAAATCTCATCTCTATCACTGAGCTACAACAAAGCATAGTCTCCAATATTTGATTCATAACATAAATAATCATCTTCCATTAGATTAGTCCTTTCAAAGGTATTTTTTCCCCACTTCTAATTCATTTTAGAGGTTGAGCTGACTATTTCTTACACATCTCTTACAACAAGCCTCTGCTATGTGGACTGAATTTCTGGAAATCCACATAGATAGGATCCACATGAATACAGTTCCACCAGTTGGCAGGTTTCCATGATATTAATCATATTAATTCAAAATATTCAGAGACAAAATCCCTGTTGCTCTAAATTGGTTCCCCCAAAAAGGGCATAGATAAGAGAGCTGGGGGCTGCCAAAATCCCTAGTAACCAGAGGTCAGCAAGAGATTTGAGAATTTACAGCAGAACTCTGAAACCTTTGTCTGACACAAAGCAGACCTGTGCCTCGTGAAGGATTGTTTATTATTATGTATAATTTTTATATGTAAAACACAATATTTTCAAGGTTTTCTAAAACATTTCTAAAGACCTTTACTCAACAGGGTAACTAAAAAGAACAGGAATAATGAAAATTAAATTACTCAGGATTTAATTGCTGCAATCTTCTGTTATATAGAACAGAAAACTTTATCTTCACCCGTGGGTATGGTAGATCTTGCTGCAGACACTAGAAGATGACTCTTGGAAAACTGTGGTCTATAATATTTTGTCCAAAATCACATGGAAACTAAAATTGAATTAAAATTCCTATCTGTATGTGTGGAGGAAATGAAGATTTTGCACATCCCTACAGAGATACAGCCATCAAAGTTTTGGAACTAATTTTGCCTTATTGGCTATGCTTTCTGAACCTACAATACATGAGTATCATGCATATGTAAAATATATTATCTTCTCTGGTGCTATTGACTCTACTAAATCTAGGATTCAGTACATAGAAGGGACATGTAACATTATCTAACTGTAAGAAAAACTTTCAAATTCAAGTTTTAATTTTTACTTAATGTAAATTAAAAGTATGTGTCCTCAAAGATCCAGGCTTTCAATAGCACAACTGAAATTGCCTTCTGAAACACCCTTAATAGGTGCAAGTTTAGATTTCATTTCAGGTACAATGTCCAATTCTGAATATTTTAAAGATGACTCAAACAAACTGAAATAAGTGCACAGAAGAGGCAAAAGGGATAGACAAGAACCAAATGCTACGAAGAAAGAGAGATATGTTTAGCTTTGAAAAGAAAAGACCAGGGCAGGACAAGTAGTAATGGTCTTCTGGTACAGAATGGTCAATTATTCTTCAAAGTTGAAGAAAACTTCCAAACAGAGCAGTTCAACAAAGCTTCTCCATCTTTTGCCACAGTTTGAGAACTTAGGGCAAAAGTTCTCAAACTGTGAGTTGTAACCTTCCAGGAAGGTCAAATGCAACTGTGGGGAGGGAAGCCCAATTCTTGTCTAAAGCTGATAAGGTTTGTGCAGACAAAACTCACTCTTGGTTTGCTTTGGCAAGGTCCACGAGTGCTTGTGCAAGCCAAGCAATAAGGCCCAGAGTGAGTCTGAAGAGAGAGCTAACTGGGTCTAGCCATATAACAAGCCTATCTGAGAATAGTTGTCCATAGGCTGGCGACTTCTGATGTGATATGTAGTACTATATCTGAAATCTTTGGAGTATCTGTAGAGATGTTATGTGTTGGCGAAAAACAGTATTTTTAATATGTCATTTTAAATGTTTAGCCTTTCAAAATGGAAAAGTTTTTTGGGGGGGCGGAAGAGAAAAGCTCAGGTACTGCAGATAAAACTAAGTCTAGAAAGTAGGATGAATCGTACATACTATTGTTTAGGCAGTATTTATTTCTTGCTCAATCCTAACCATAATAAACATTTTAGTTGTGTTCATGAAGGCAATCATAGAAATCCATTTATCATTTTAGGAGGTTACAATATTGCAAAGATTGAGAAGCCTGATTTAGGTAATAGCTGGAGTATCCTGCACCAAGAAAGAAGTTGGACTCCATGATCTAAATAGTCCCTTTCAATTCTGCATTACAAACCTGTGAAGCAAATAAATTAAAATTGACATAATACATCTGAAATGAAACAAAATGTTCTTCTAATATCTATCATCTAATATCTCTTACACCTTACAGCTCTTCAAAAATAATTTAGAAAATCAAAGCTGTCTGATAATCAAAACAGCTATGCTCGAGGAAAGAAAAACCTAATGCAAGTTCTCAATACATTAAAAAATTGAATACTTATTATACTGGACAAATAATAAATCACTGCTACATTCAGTGACTTCCTTGAGGGGTAGCAAAGAAATTGTTCAAAAATTAGTTTTTGATCGTAACTGAAGAGGTGTGAATTACAATTCAGTTTACAACTTCCTTCTAAACAACCCAAGGTATAGATCTCCTGGAATATTAACATGCATGAAAGTCATTATGGATTGTTGGGCCAGTTCAGCCTCCCTTATTCTAGATTCATGATTTCATGCACTGTTCATGTAATTTTCATTGGTACAGAATTACACAGTCACCTTCTTCAGATTATGCAGAAAATTACTATGTTTTAGCTTTCCTGGCAATATCTGTCAGTTCTTAAGAGCAGAGATTTTCTATCCTATAATGCAAGTAGAACTCACTAAAGGGGATGCAATTATGGTGATCATTACATGATTTGAAAATCAAATTAAACCTTTTCTTCCTTTCAATAACATAAGATCTTAATTAAATGATATGTCTATAGCAAAACTGTTGTAGTTAAAAACAGTGTGCTCAAAACATGTTGTTTTGTTAAGTCCAAAAATATCTCAAGAAATCCAGCAAAAGTAAAAGAGCAAAAATAAAACAAAATAGCACTCAGCTATTCAGTAATTTAAAAATATGGTGTGGTTTAGTTTTAAAACTGATGTGTAAATCAGAACAGTTGCATTTTTCTAAAACCACTGTTGATGAATCAGAAATGAAACATTTATGTACCCAGGCCAGGTTGCCAATTCAACATACCTTGCTCCAGGTGTCACAATTATATATAGTTAGTCAAAAAGTTAAAGGAATAAAGCAAGAGCTACATTTCCATGTGATAAGAAACAATGAGTAAAATCTGGGTCAGTTAAGAGTGATTATATGGCTTTTAGATGATTGTTGCTGAAATCCCAAACAGACGATCTCTTGCTGTTCTAAGTAAGTCTGTTTAGAAGCTGCTCTGCAAAGTAAACAGGATGGCTGATGCTAAAGCTATCCAGGAGCACCTGCTCCACATTTCTCTTCGCTCTACCGCAGATCCCAGTAGCTCTGGAATGGGGGAACCTGTGGTCTTCCAGGTGTGGCTGTTGAACTACAACCAATGATCACAAATGCTGGGAGCTACATATCAGCAACATTATGAGGGCCCTTGTTCCCCACATGAAATAACTACATTGCACTGCAGGCTCAGCAATGAGAAGATACATGTAAGTCTGTTCCACTTAACCTGCTGCTTTCAACTAATCTTTAAAAAAAAGCTATAATTTTGCTTGTCATGGAATCATGTACTGTATTGCATGGATATGACTGAATTCTGTCCAACTGTTTTTTAAAATCAGAAATCTGTTTAGAAATTTAGTTCTGCAATCTTACTTTTTACTCTGTTGTGACTGTGTATGAGTATATCCTAAACTAGAATTTTGATTTTTTTTTCCTGGGCATAAAAATGAACATACTTAATGCCTGTAGCATTTAAAATAGAAACTGGTTTGGTGCCAGTGAAAGTTCGGCTTGGAGTTGAGATTCTTGGAGGACATTTCTGATTGATTATGTGAAGTGTGAAGATGCTTATAGAAGTGACAGGAAGGGCTTTCTGGAAAATATAATGTTCTCTGTTACAATTTGGAGTTCTATGATTTCATAAGAGGGCAGTGTAATTACTTGATATCATTATTAGTCCCAAAATACAGAAACGCATTTCTACTAAACTTGCTTTAACATCAACCCCAAGCTCTTTTGAACAGAAAACTTAATGGTATTCCCCTGCAAACCTGGTTAACTGACAGAAATGAAAGAAGCAAACAATTACTTTTTTCACTGTTCCCTTGAGATTGGCATAAGATCTTCAGAATGGCACCAAGTCTTCCTCGTCATGGATGCAAGCATTTTACGTAACTCAATCATGTGCAAAATTCATATTTCACACGTATGATGCTGCTACATAGAGTAAGTATCCCTTCACAATTGTTGAGAATCCTGGCTGTTTTATCCTTGCTTAAGTGCTTAATATATAATCCATTCTTCAAGATGTATTTCTGATCCCCTTCCCCTATATTGCTGAATGAAATCAAATATTAATAAGCTTCATACTAGTATTTTTTAATCTTGATTAGAAAATTACTTTTTTGAAAATAAAATTGAAAATAATGTAAATGCTGTACTAAAATTCCAGTCAGCATGACATTTTGTGTTCATACCCACAATTCATTTGTGGCATAGCTGATCCTATTGTTTTATCCTGCTCATGTTTTTAAACTTCTGACTTCCATTTACAAGCCCACATTTAGAAGTAGCTTAATTTCTGGGTTCCCAAGTAGTGGAATAGGTAAAGAAACAAAGGGCATTAGGTGATCCAACACTGCAAGTTGATGTGGTTTCTCAGGGGCAAAAATAATTTCTGGAACAAACCAAATCCCCTGAATCTATAAAAAAAAGAAAAAGAATACTTGTGGAGTATTTTCTCATATAACTTAAAAGGTTAAGGAATTTGACATTCAAAACTTTCTGCTGCTTTGAAAGGACTGATTAGGACATGCCACCCTTCCTTGGTTGTGCTTCTGGGAATCAAATTTACTGCAATCATGGCCTGATGCATCTCCATATGACACATACAGTAGCAGTACATTCTTACTGAAAGAACATCTGAGACTTTATACAAGTTTAGTCTGCACCCTGTTAAATATAGGTTAGGGTGAGTGAAATAGCCAATTTATAATCCCCTTCTCTTTCAAAACATGGACAAATACCAAACTTCATAGAATTGGTGTTGGAAGGATGATCATCTAGTCCAACCTCTTCTCAGCTCATGTTCAAGATCCGCGAGAAAACTCACAAGCTTTCTGTAGGCATTAGAGTCAACATTTGAGGTAGGCCAGGTCAGGAAACAGACAGAGCAAGTATTTAAAAAATGTTCCTTTACTGTGCTAGGCAGGGCCAGCTTTAAGTGAAGGCCAAGTAGGCACTGGCCTAGGACACCAAAGCTTAGGGGGCGCCAATGCTGCCCTTCCTTCCAAAAACAAAAGCTATTCTAAATATAAAAATCCTCACATTGGCAGGAGGTGGCACTATCAGTAAATGTGGCCTAGCAGTGCAGACTTCATTTATTTGGGCTCCAAGATCACCGCAGACGGAGACTGCAGCCATGAAATTAAAAGACGCTTGCTCCTTGGGAGGAAAGCTATGGCAAACCTAGATAGCATATTAAAAAGCAGAGACGTCACCTTGCCGACAAAGATCCGCATAGTCAAAGCTATGGTTTTTCCAGTAGTAATGTATGGCTGTGAGAGCTGGACCATAAAGAAGGCTGAGCGCCGAAGAATTGATGCCTTTGAACTGTGGTGCTGGAGAAGACTCTTGAGAGTCCCCTGGACTGCTAGGAGGTCAAACCAGTCAATCTTAAAGGAAATCAACCCTGATTGCTCATTGGAAGGATCAATAAACCAGACAATCTTAAAGGAAATCAACCCTGATTGCTCATTGGAAGGATCGATAATGAAGCTCAAGCTCAGATACTTTGGTCACCTAATGCGAAGAGAGATCTCTTTGGAGAAGACCCTGATGCTGGGAGATTGAAGGCAAAAGGAGAAGAGGACGGCAGAGGATGAGATGGTTAGATAGCATCACTGAAGCAATGAGCATGAAACTGAGCAAACTCAGGGAGGCAGTGAAGGACAGGAAGCCTGGCGCGATATGGTTCATGGGGTCATGAAGAGTCGGACACGACTTAACGACTGAACAACAAGAGTATCCCTCTACCCACCCACCCCCACCCCCCCAATACCAAACAGAATCAAGGCAGGGTAATTTTGGTTTCCCATGCCTTCTCCTTTCCCAAGACTGAGTTGACATTTACTTTCTCTTAACAGTTCTTACAGAGAGGGATTTTCAGGTCCTGAAATGCTGCTTGCTCTTGAGACTTGCATCCTACCCTTAGAATTTGGGAAAGTGATTTCATGCAAATTTAGGGATGAACATTCTGGAGAAACTGGCAAAGCCCACAAAACTTTGGGCATCCTTCACATTTCTAAACATCTGCCATGAGAGAATGAATTGTTTGTATTCTGTCTATACAGTTCCAGTAACCCAAATAATCCAACTGTGGGAGATTAAACACACATTTTTGTAACTTGGCAAAAAGGTTGTGTTTGTGAAGTCAGTCTGAGACATTCTGAAGTCGGTCTCATGCAAAAATGGGTTTTCTGAAAAAAATAGTATGTCATCAAAGTACACCACTACATGGTCCAAAATATCAAAAAACATTTCATTTGTGAATCTGGAGAACACTGCACCACAACTGACCAATCCAAGCAGCATTACTGTATATTCAAATTTGCCACACCTGGTATCAAATGCTGTATTCATGGCCTTCTTTCATTCTGATCAAATGAGCACCTCCCTAGTACAATTTAGTGAAAATGTATGACTGCTGAAGATGAGGAGCCTGCCAAATGTGTCCTCAGTTTTTGTGCAATTAGCCTGCCTCTTGCCGGAAGTCCTTTATGCAGCAAGCACAGTCCAGAGTTGAAGAATCCAAACCTTCTTGGTGGCACCATCTACATAACCAGTTGTTCACTTCCAGGATTCTGTTCTTTGTTCTTATTTTGCAGCCCACAATGGGAAGGACTGACAAAAACGCTATGTTCAGCCCCAGTTCCTTCTATTTTCTAACCCATAGCCTCTGGAGATCTGTTTAAGGTCTTTTTTTTTGGTAGTGTTGTTCATCCATATGTGATTCAGTAAGAATGAATAGTTATCAGTGGATTGAAACTTCACTTTTCTCTTCTAATTATACATACTGATAGCCATTGCATTCCCATTAGGACGGTTACCTATCTCGGTTTATGTTCTTCTTGTCAACCAAATACATTGCGTTGCAATCCTCAGATGGAGTAGCAGCAAAGCAAAGGATTCTCCACAACTCCCAGTGCAGTGAGTTTAGGAGGGGGCAGCCTGTTCTCACATTTCTTCCCATCTATAGTTGTTTCCCCCCAGCTACTTAAACCAAACAGCAGAATTAACTATGTAACACCAGGTTGACAGAAATAGGGGCTCAATGTTGTACAACGTGCTCCATTTCAATTTCAAAGAAGAAATGGGCTAACATCAACTGCACTATGTGGAACTTGACTAATTCTGAAAATAACATCTTTCTAGTTTCCAGTTTTTAGAGAATGCTTTTATCCCTTTCCAAGATCCATTTTGTACTTTCCAAGATTCAAGGGCATCTTTCCTTCTGCCAACACCTGAAATCTTTCCAAGCATCCCTTAACTTTTATTCTAAACTGGAATAACTTTTATTCTAAATTCTTCCTGGAAAGATTTGTTCACAGTGCTTACTTTCTCTATCTGCATACCTTGCCTCGCATCACAACCTTCCTCTTCACTGCCAGACTCCAGCACCTGATTCTGTAGCCATCTGTGCCTCGTTCCCAATAAAGAATTTATTTACTTCTTATCCTGATAAGAAACTCTAATGTCAAGGCTGTTTCATAAGTCTTTGCCAAATATTTTGGTCTTCTCTCCCTCAGTGGTCTTATGTCATGTTACAATTTCTCTTATAATCTGCTTCATTCCCACTTTCATCTTTCTCTCTCACTTGCAAGTATATATTATTAAAATGATAATGAAGGACAAAGGCCAGAAAATCAAATACAAATTTAGATGTTAGGATGAGAGAAATTCAAATATAAGAGCAAAATCTAATTTAATATGGTTTTAGCCTGGTCTACTTTGTTGGTCAACTCTATTAGTTTCATATTATATTGTTCTTTTTTTTAATCCAATCTAGATCTCCTCAGACATGATGTACCACTTCTTCCATAATCCCCAGCCAGCATGGCCAACATCAGGTGGTGTCTGCGGATGAAACAAGCTAATATGGAGGTCATTTGACTGGAGAAGACTGATTTACATGCTCACAGAAACATATCTGTAAAAATGTATATTAAAAAGGCCCTAAACCAAAAACTATACTGTAGCTGCAGCGCCTAGGAATCCACAACAAATATAGTCCCTTGCCAACAGTTGGACAAACGTGACAGAGTTCAAATAAAGAGGAAAATGATTTGGATCAGTGTGTATATGTGTGAATAGGAATAAGCCTATTGCCAAAATATTTAAGATGCAAGGATAAAGCAGCTTTTGACGATTGGGCATCATGTTGGAAAAGGTAGGCCTTGATGCCAAGCAAAAAAGCAAATTAAAACTGATACATTTATTGTTTCATTTCAATTAACGCAAACTGTATTAGAGTCTGAAATATATAACTGGGTGCCAAATATGTAACAGCCTACCAGATCAGGCTGAAAAGTCATTTAGGAGGGCACCTTGGTTTTCACCACAGCCAATCAGAATTCAGCTAGGCTACAGATACTGAATAATTGATACTGAAACACAAAATACTCACTCATTAAACAATAATGTTTTATTCAGGAACCAGAAAAATATTAATTATGTGCAAAACATCATGGTTTGTTTCCAGAACATTTCATTTGCTACCTAGAATGGACAGATCTGAACATTCCAGAGACGGTCCAGCTATTTCCGAAAATGAATGCCAGAACAGGAAGTAGGTCACATTATTTTGGATGTGATCAACCCCACCTCCCCAAAAACTTCTAGAAATTGATAAACCCACACTGGAACACCTAGATTGGCCTGTTTTAGGACTGGACCATTCTGCTTTGCACATTCTGAATAATGCTCCTATCATCTGCAATAATTACAGTACAGTAATACCTTGGTTCGTGAACGCTTCTGTTCACGAACAATTCGGTTCGTGAACAGCAGCGTTCGCAAATTTTTGCTTCCATTTGCGAACTCCGCATGGAGTGACGAACACGACCAGCGGCCATCTTCCCTGCTCTGACACGTGGTTGTGGCTTCCTCTAGGTGAGATCTCAGTCGCAGACCGACACTTGCTGTGAAGCTTTTTGGAGTCGCCTCAAGCAAGGTTAGTGTTCTCTCTCTTCGTACTGTACTGTACTGTACTTTGTTTCATATTTTTGTGGTTAAAAAAAAATACATATGGTTCAGAATGGATTAACCGTATTTACATTGAACCTTATGGGGAAATTTGATTCGGTTCGCGACCAATTCAGTTCGCGACCAGAATCGTGGAACGAATTACGTTCCTGAACCGAGGTACCACTGTACATAGAACTTTCACATAGAGAAGCAGAGTACTTAGGAGGTTCAAATTCTGGGCAGAACTTGTTGCTATTATTCACTGCGTACTTCCCAGGGACATTTTGTTACACATAACTGGAAACAAATATATATGGGTAGGGGATAGTTTCCTATACTATAGCTTATTAATCAACAGAAGTAGTGCCAAACTTATTTGTTGATTTGTTGACTTGAAAATCATGGATTCAAACAAATATATTTTATAAAAATAATTTGATTAGTGTTTATTATAGCTGCCCACTCCAAAAAACATTAATAGAAAGCTATTAATGGTTTTACAGAAAAAGAGGATAAGCCAGAGAAGTATTCATCCCTCTGAAGCAAATCCATGCCTCTTTATTTACACAGATAAGGTGTCCTAACTGGTACATCTATGAAACACTGCAATTCCTTTCATGGAGCAAATTCCTATTAGAATAACACAATTTTAACAAATTTCAAAAAAGTTTCTAGTTCTTCTAGCCGGCCTCCATTTCTTTACTGTTCTGCTAGCACTTCATTCAAGCAGGTGTCTCCTAAAATATGTACCTCTGACACATAAACCATAGTTATATTCAGTCATAGTTATATTCATATGAATGACGTTTCTTCTCTGAGCCACTGCAACCACAGCTGGATACTGGGAGATCCACATTTTCCTCATCCTTCATACACTGCAAATACAGTGGGGCAAAAAAGTATTTAGTCAGCCACCAATTGTGCAAGTTCTCCCACTTAAAAAGATGAGAGAGGCCTGTAATTTTCAGCATAGGTATACCTCAACTATGGGAGACAAAATGGGAAAAAAAATCCAGAAAATCACATTGTCTGATTTTTAAAGAATTTATTTGCAAATCATGGTGGAAAATAAGTATTTGGTCACCTACAAACAAGCAAGATGTCTGGCTCTCACAGACCTGTAACTACTTCTTTAAGAGGCTCCTCTGTCCTCCACTCGTTACCTGTAGTAATGGCACCTGTTTGACCTTGTTATCAGTATAAAAGACACCTGTCCACAACCTCAAACAGTCACACTCCAAACTCCACTATGGCCAAGACCAAAGAGCTGTCGAAGGACACCAGAAACAAAATTGTAGACCTGCACCAGGCTGGGAAGACTGAATCTGCAATAGGCAAGTAGCTTAGTGTGAAGAAATCTACTGTGGGAGCAATAATTAGAAAATGGAAGACATACAAGACCACTGATAATCTCCCTCGATCTGGGGCTCCACGCAAGATCTCACCCCGCGGGGTCAAAATGATCACAAGAACGGTGAGCAAAAATCCCAGAACCACATGGGGGGACCTAGTGAATGACCTGCAGAGAGCTGGGACCAAAGTAACAAAGGCTACCATCAGTAACACACTATGCTGCCAGGGACTCAAATCCTGCAGTGCCAGGCGTGTCCCCCTGCTTAAGCCAGTACATGTCCGGGCCCGTCTGAAGTTTGCTAGAGAGCATTTGGATGATCCAGAAGAGGATTGGGAGAATGTCATATGGTCAGATGAAACCAAAGTAGAACGTTTTGGTCTAAACTCAACTCGTCGTGTTTGGAGGAGAGAGAATGCTGAGATGCATCCAAAGAACACCATACCTACTGTGAAGCATGGGGGTGGAAACATCATGCTTTGGGGCTGTTTTTCTGCAAAGGGACCAGGACGACTGATCCGTGTAAAGGAAAGAATGAATGGGGCCATGTATCGTGAGATTTGGAGTGAACACCTCCTTCCATCAGCAAGGGCATTGAAGATGAAACGTGGCTGGGTCTTTCAGCATGACAATGATCCCAAACACACCACCCGGGCAACGAAGGAGTGGCTTCGTAAGAAGCATTTCAAGGTCCTGGAGTGGCCTAGCCAGTCTCCAGATCTCAACCCCATGGAAAACCTTTGGAGGGAGTTGAAAGTCCGTGTTGCCCAGCAACAGCCCCAAAACATCCCTGCTCTAGAGGAGATCTGCATGGAGGAATGGGCCAAAATACCAGCAACAGTGTGTGAAAACCTTGTGAAGACTTACAGAAAACGTTTGACCTCTGTCATTGCCAACAAAGGATATATAACAAAGTATTGGGATGAACTTTTGATATTGACCAAATACTTATTTTCCACCATGATTTGCAAATAAATTCTTTAAAAATCAGACAATGTGATTTTCTGGATTTTTCCCCCCATTTTGTCTCTCATAGTTGAGGTATACCTATGATGAAAATTACAGGCCTCTCTCATCTTTTTAAGTGGGAGAACTTGCACAATTGGTGGCTGACTAAATACTTTTTTGCCCCACTGTATTTTCTCCATTGTGTAGTTCTTTGGATTTATAAAGTTCCTCTGAATCCAATGGAATATATGCCAATTTTTGTGTTTTTGAATCACTACATTTTCAAAAAGGAAAGCACGTACTGCAGCAAAAATTCCTTTACCAACTCAGCGCAAATAAACTCCAACCTGGCAGAGTGAGCTCCCAGCTGAGAAGCCCTCCATAATCTAGTGCCTTCCATACATGTTGAACTACACGGGCCAGAATCATCAACTGACACACTCAGTGGTACAGAAGGCAACTGATGGGGAAGGCTGATCTAAGGAGATGCTCCGGTTTATAACTCTACTCAGCCATGAAGTTCATATGAAAATCTTGGACCAGTTCCTACATTTCTCATCTTAAATTGCCTCACAGAGTACTGTGAGAACATAAAGCACACTACCCATTAATCTCTCGGAAAAAGAGTTGGATTTAAAATATTATAAATCAACTGTATCCACAATGTCAATATATTCTACATGGAACCTGTACTACCCTTCCAAGGGACAGGAAACCTACATCAAATCATTGCAACAGACTACCTTTTTATTCAACACGTTTAAGTCTCATCACTTGTTTCTTTGTATTTGCTTGTTTAGTTTATCCACTCTTACAGCCAGCTATTTAGAAAAGGAAGGATGCTTCTGTATTCAGTCCATCAGAACCCAAGGCAATGACTGAAGTAGCCCAGTCATATAGAGAAATGGCCCATCAGACCTTGAAGTCATTATATCCAGGATTTTACTTTCTTTATATTGGCTTGCTGATACCCCCTCCCCAAAAGATCTCAAATAATATCTGTCCTTTTCATTTTTGCCTTTCAAAATGTGTAGAGAAGCCAAGAACTAAGCTCTTCCCACCTGCCAAAAGAACTCTAATGTTCCCACTGACTTTCCATTTGGAAAAAGGTGGCATGTTCATGTTTTCCCAAATCACGGCTTGCTCACAGACCCAATGAAAAGAGGAGAGAAACAGAGACCTATTATGCTTAGGATCAATCCAAATTGCCTTGAGCCATAATCCGTTTTAGCTATAGTTTGTTGAATAACCACAAGAGTGGATTCAGGCAACCAGTTAAGGCAAAACCAAATTAATTATGTCTCGGAGAAATAGGTGAACCCAGCATTAATTTTCAGCATGAATTATACCTTGCTGTTTCTTTTTATGAAAAAATGAAAATATTGAATCTCTCTGTCTTTCTCTCCATCTCTCTCTCTTTCTCTCTCTCTCTTACAGACTTCAGACTGTAAAATATCATTTAAATACTATGAGCAACGATAGGAAAGCTGAGGTAGAAGAACCTGAGTTTCAAAAACACAGAGGCCCTTAAAGTAATCTTGAAGTGATTTCCCTCTTGGCATTTTAATCAAACCTTCAGACCAAGATTTGTGACAGAGGCTTCCCTAGTGAACAATATCCACCTACAGATTGACAGGAAGAGCATGACCCTGCTTGTTGTAATGGGGACATGATTTGCCATCCTTTTCTCTACCTTCTAGGTGGGTAGCAGAGTGTGAATGCATTGTAGGATCCAGGCTATATGAGTGACTTGAAGACTATATGGTATTAGGTGGAAATGTCTATTCCTCTGTGGCCAGTATGGCTAGCCAAGTTATGAAGAGAAATGGGATTGGGAGTATGTCACATTTATTTGGTCTTCTGTATTAAAAATCTTCTTGCCTGCCAAATTCCTTACATCTTCACTGACTCCTAATTAAAGAATAAGCACGGTGAAGACTCACAAATAACACTGGATAATAACAATGTCAACTTTGCACTGTCCCATGTAGAAAGAAAGAGGGCAAACAGCTCCATCTGGGTGCAAATTACCTAAGGGATACAAATTTGGCATTAGAAAGGGCAAATTTCAGAATCTCTAAGAGGAACATTTCTCATATCTCCTAATAAGGAATTTCAAGCACAATAACAGCATGAATCTGTGGAACTAAAGTGCCCTGGGAAGTCTGAATCTATTAATTAAGGGGATGAACAAGGAGATGGTTTTCTCTTCCACTGGTAACAGTCTCAGTAATGCTAAGATGACTGTTTTATAACAAATACTATCTCTTATAGATATACTTGAACATTATCTACTTCTCCCTCCTCTCTTCATGTATTTATAAGGATAAATACCCAGCACCACGAGAAATCATGCACTACAGTCCACAAAAGCTTATGCCACATGACATTTGTTAGTTATTAAGTTTATATGTAATTTTTTTTCAACTTAGAAAGTACAACCTAACATGCCTTACTTTAATATATCACCAGTGAAAACACAACACTAATTGTTAAAATTAATTATATAATATTCAGCAGTCACTTGATCATTTGATCGGCAGAGAACCTCCATGCATTTTTGAGTCCATGCTTGCAAAGTGAGGAAGTAACTTGAAAATAATTATTAGATGAGAGAGATTAATGGTATTTACTGTCAACAAAGTTGGGACCTTGTATTTTTTTTCCCAACTTCCAGAGATTGGAGACACTTTGAATCAAAAGGTTTGAGGGAGATTTTGTGTCTAGATCTATAAAAATGGATTCAGTGCTAGTAACAAATGGACTGAGCCTCCCATTTCTCTCTCCATTCTAACTTGGCTACAAAGTTAGCTAAACCAACAGTCCACGGTGAAAGTACACCTGTAAATATATGCAGGTCCTCTTCCTCTTTTTTTTTTTAATTATTATTTTTAACTTGCGGGAACTGAACCCTTTGAGAGACTAGAAGGGCTCAAGAGATAAACATTTGAAAACCACTGGTTTACTACATGCTATGACAACAATCCTAAAAGTCCCCTTGTAGTAAGCCCCAGTGATTTCAAGGAGGCTTCTGCATCATGTACTATGAAAAGCCTTTATGCTAAGGTACACTGAATCAGCCAGTTTGTGTGCATAAACAGCTTCACTTATAAAAGTCACACAAATTATACTATGCAGCACTGCGGTAATATTACACAAGTTAGTGCAACTAATAAACAGAAGATCTGGATGTTAAAAAAGCAAGTTTATTATTATATCTCTGTTAGATGATTTGGGGGTAAGCCCTTTACCCGATCAATTGCCAAACAACAAAACACACATTATTTAGAATACATGACTGGAACTTTAATCTGTCCTTGTTTTATTTAGTTTCTGTTTTTCTATTGAAAAGTTTCATCTTCTTGTATATGACGGGAATGAAAAGTTTTGTAATCAGAACAGTGTGGAGGATATTTTACAAAAGCAGTTATTATTCTGCATTCTATGGCAAAGTTTGTTATTTATGTAAAACTTGTTTCATTTTATTATTTTTTTCAGTGCAACTAAAATAAGAATTTTGCCAAGTTAGAGTCAATTTTGAGAAAACATTAATGAATATGGGTGTGTGTACACACAAACACACAGAGTAGACATTGAGCTGTAAGATTCTGAAAAACTAAGGATTTGTTTAGCTTTTGTTTTGAAATGTTTGTTTTTGCAAAAAGGCAAGGTTAGATTGCTATAATTTCACAGTGTATTTCCAACATAGACACATATAACCCGTAGCCTTAAAGGTCATGCTAAAATGTAATGTAGCAAAGATGGAATGCTGATTCTTTGAAACTATACTGAGGGGTTTTAGCTCAATTCTGGCTTACATTTCTAGGTTACTATTTAGCACAGAATTTACTATTACTGAACGCTCACAACAAACCTCTTCCTAAGGCGTAAGGCCAACTTTACCAAATCCGTCTGTATACTAGAGAAGCACTAAAGGCCAAGTCTCATGTTAGCTTAATTTAACAAATGAATAATGCCTTTAAAACCACAACTGGGGTAGAAAGTAAATGATCCAGAATGGTATCATTTTAGATTCTCAGGTTTAGCTGAATGAGTTTTCTTGATACATGCAGCTTTCTCCCATCTAATAAGTTGTAGAACCTTGTATAGCTAGCATTTGACATTGGATGGATACCTCTTAGCACAATTAAAAAACACTGAGCACAAATCTCCAGGGAACAAAATAGGCTTTGGGTGAATAAGGACAGTCTATGACATTTTCAGTGTTACATAAATGAAATTAACAGTAGACATAACTATTTCAAGTCAGCAAATGGTGAGGCCCTAGACAGAAGAAAATGTCTAATAATGATAAGTAATGGATTTATGTGGCCACGCTGCTGGCATTTCAGATGTGCATTTGTTATAGAAGCAAGTTCAGGTCCCACAAGAATAAGATAAATGAGGCTTACTGACGCCACAAAGCTCTGAGGATCCAAAACCATGTATCTCATAATTGCTTTTTAGCACTGATTCAAACAAATCCTTTTGACAAAGTAGAGCTAATCCTTTTGCTCACCACATAAAAATAGTCTGCAAAATGCAGAAGGAATGAGACCAAGCCCTTTAAATGATTTAGCCCCTTAGCATCAGGAAAAAAGAACAAGAGAAAGTTGTGGTGTCTAGCTAGGCCTATGAAGTTCATCATCACTCTCATTTGTAATTCACAAGTAAGTACTGTATGCATTTGGCTGATTTCAAATGCGAAACAGGGCGAGTCCGGTAGGAAATCCCAGGGAAGTCAAAGAAACATCCTGGAAGAACGAAAAGACAAACAACTTCTGTATCCCTGCCAAGAAAACTAGGTAGACATGTCCATGAGCCCCCAAGAGTCAAAGGAGGTTTTATATACTTTTCACTCATGAGGAAACAGAATAAATCACGTTTTCTGACTTTTGTCATTTCTGCCTGATTCTCAAGCTAAGCCCAGAGGACCATTTGGAGTCTCCTTCCCCTGCCAAATATACTATGGAGTGGGTGGGGCAATGGCCATGGACAGCAGAGGGTACCAAAAATGGTTCAGAAAGCAGCGCAACTCAAAATCATGTATGTTTTGTCAGAAGGACCAGAGAAAATGATATCATCATTCATGAAGGACATCCACTAAGTATGTGATCTTCAGCATTAACCAGTTAAAATATGCCTCATGCTGATAATACAAGAGCGCATATATTTATTTGCCTAGTTAGTTAAATGTATATGAAAACATGGGGTAATTCTGATACAATCCTTTTAGCTATAATGGAATTGTGATTTCGTGTCAAGATTTGCTCCTACAAAATTCAAGGTACAATGAGAAAATACAATGAAGCAGAGAAGAAACTAAAATAAATAATTGCTGAAGGGGAAAAACAGAAATATGTACTCTAGATAAGGAATTATGCATCATCATTCACCGTGACATATAAAGCAGGGAGGCTATGTCTAAGGTAATTGCTTATGTTCTGAATATCACTCTTTTCTAGATAAATATCACAAGATAGGGCTATTTTTTTTTTCTTAAAACAGCTTGTGACCTGTCTCCACACAAATATGTAGAAGAAGTCAAATTAGTTGTGCCATTAATCACTCTTTGGCTTTTGATAACAAAAGCTTTGAAACACACATACTGTTTTCTACTGACTGATCTTCCTCCTCACCACCACCACCACCCTCCCCGCCAGCAGCTGAGTTCCACTCTCTTTCCCTAGGCAATATGACATTTTGCTTGTCCACCTGATATTAGGGCTGTCAGCTTTGCTGGGGGAACTGTAAAATGCACCCTGAAGATTACAAGAAAAGCAGCTGGAGACAAGAATTCTGGGTGACATTCAGTGTCGTTTTCTGATCATATTTTAACAAATACACACACTGAATTAAACCAAACCAGATTTAAAATCAAACCAAACCAAACAGTAACAACAGTGAATGCTCCTAAACCAGGATAGGCCGCCCTATTATTTGGAAGGAGAAGTCAGTGGCCACAGTTGGCAAAGAAGTGATGCAAACGTGGTGGGACACATCATGATCAAGGAGGGAGACCAGACATTTTTTTTAAGACGATGGGGACTGCAGGTTTTTTTCCCCCCCTTCATAAAGCCTATTTTTAGTCTGTATTACAGCTTTCATATGCCCCTAACTCAGAATGATATGAAATCAACATTCAGGAGGAATTCTGTGGGCTACAGAAAAGAAAACTGGGTTCCACCAGCCGCCTACCATGAATATATCTGCTTTTGGAGCCTTACTGAATACCCCGTTCTGTTGTCAAGAGTAACTTTTATTGCAAGGTTTCCATACTAAGAAACTTTGCCTTAGTATACTTAGATCAGCCTTGCAAAGTTAAGATGGTACTCCTGCGTGGGGCTGGGCAGTGCTTCAGATTCAATCCCCAAAGGGTCTCCAAAAGTGCATTTTATTGTGGCAATTGTTGTCTATTGAGTTTTGGTCCATGCATATAGGTATCTTTGTTTTTAATTGTTTTTAATCATTATTAAGTTTATTGTATTTATTGCTAGGCACGCAGAGTCGCACATTGATTGGGCACCTATATAAATTGATCAAATGAAAGAATGAATAAGGGAACATGCACAGGCTGAATGTAGTATTTGTCTGCAGCGCTTTCAAGCAGCTCATTTTTTCCACAATCATGTGGCTGGTGTAACCAGAGCACATTTACAAGAGACTGAACCTTTCTGAAATCAATCAGACTTACTATTTCTCAGCCTAATTTCAAAATCCTTTTGCAAGGGACCTTGGCAGGAGTGATGGGTCCTTCCCTCAGCATGTATGGGGATGAGAGAGAGAAAAAAAGAGAAGAGGATGTCAGAAAGAAAAAAAGAAAGGTGTCAGAGAGAGAGAGAACAGATTGCACCCATTGCATGCTTCGGCCCCTCCCGTCAACAGATGACCATCAAGAACCAAGAGGATGCGGGCTGATGTGCAGAAGGAAAGAGCACCACTGTGCACCAGACAACATTTCTTTGTAAGCATCACTCTGGACTACCAACTGAGCTCTCACCAGCCCAGTTTTATACACATTAAAAATGCACTTTACTCAGTCAGTTTCAACTAAATTTTATCATTTAAAATGTGCTTTGAGGATGTTGTTTTTAAAGCAGTTTTTCCACTAATCTTTTAATTGTGGAGCCTACTGTAAAAAGCTCTTTTTGTATGAATGCAAAGGATTAGGTTTAACCCTTTTAAAAGCATAACACACTGAACAAGGTGTGTAGGATATGTTCACTATTCCCATTAGACAGGGTTTTGAGGGATGTATCCCATCAATATGGAAGAAAAGGGGAGAATCCCAAAGTCAGAGATTAGCCCTACTGAGCACAACATTAAGATTAATTTCGCTGGATGTCTTATGGAGGAAGAAATGCAAATATGTTTTGTAGTGACACTTCATGGGAAAAAAAGTTAACACCCACATCACAAAATGTAACTGCAGCACTGTAATACCGTCCACAGCAGCCAACATCCTGACTGCTGTCTAGAAGAAAAAAGGAACATTCTGTGGCAAATAACACTACTTCTTTGTTCAAAGGTATGAGGTTCCCCCCCCACCCCTTGTGACAGGGAGGATAAATAAATACAGCAAGTATGATGAATGGCTATCATATGCTAAATAGCAGAAAACGTTAGTTTTCTGATTAAGGGAGAAAAAACAGAATTTCTCAGGCCTAGCTTTAACACCATTTCTGATAGATAGCAGCTATATTTCAAAATACTCACTTTGACAGCTGTGTACTTTAGACTGCTTTATTTCTCTTTAAGTTTTTTTTTTTCCAGAAGAGGGAGAAAACAAACAAAACCTCGACTTACAGCGGTGGAAGTGCACTGAAAGCAAGGCCTTTTCAAACACCCAAGAAAAACTAGGATATTCCAGCAGAAAAAATAGAAGTCTCAATCAAACTGTAATTTAAATCCTATTTATATTAAATGCAATTAGATTTAATGAGAACCTTTAATAAAACAAGGTTCTTTATTTTTTAAGAGTGAAGTCCATCTGCTTTCTTTTAATACCCTTTTCTAGTTCTAGACAAAATATTATTTCATGCAGTGTTATAAGACTTCAATGACGTACCTGGGGCCCAAATCAACCTCAACACATACAATGATCAGCGGCATCAGGGTGGAGGAGATGGTTTAAATTAAAAAAAAAAAAAAAGATTCTAGCCACAACTGCATGATTAAAGCTCCAACCCTTTCACATGTGCAATTTGTGGTTGTGGTTACCATCTTGATTTTTTCTTTTTTTATTACCCCTGGAAACACCCTATCAGGGTTCAGATTGATGGGCATGATATTCCTTCAACAACTGGATATCCACAGATCTCTTCCCTGAAGAGTTAGAAAATGGATGCTGAATCACAGATGCTCTTGTTATGCTGAATGTATGTTTTTTTTTTTTTTCAAAGCAGAGGTAGAAGAACATAAGATTTTTCTGGCCAAGAGCCCCCTTTGACCTCGGCATACCATGCTGGAGGCTGTATGCAGCACGAAAACATAAGCAGCACAGAACAAAAACGGATTTGATTTAATATATTAAATTAAGTACAGTGTGTTGTAGTGTTGAAAGGTTAGAATGAAAACTGGGAAGGCTCAGACTGAAGCCCACCTTCAGCCATGGAAGCTCCTTGGATGACTTTGGCCCTATTATTATCTCTAATAATTGAAACGGGTCCTGTGGTACCTCCTGGTGGTCAATGTAAATGAAAACTGCACAGGATATACACTGTATAATTATAGAGAAATTCTCCTCCCCTCCAAGAGGGGTGTGTGGAAGTCATGAAAACCCCCATACATGGGGGTATAACAATGTAACACCTGTCTCTCTTTTTTCTGAGAGCTTAAAGCAGCGGTTCTTCAACTGGGAGTAATTTAGGCATATCCTGGGGTAATGCAATTTGTTATTGCTTGTTTGTGAGTCAAGAATCCATTCTGGGACAATCATTGCCAAGACCCTTGTATAAAACAACAGAATCGGGGGGGGGGGGTAATGACATTATTCAAGACCGAGAAAAGGAGAATTGGGTCAAACAGTTTAAGCATCGCTGGCTTAAAGGAAGATGGACTATTTATACTATTTTGATAGTGCTATCCCACAAAGTAGTTATGGGGAAAATAAACTGAGGAAGGAAATAAGATGTATACTGCTCAGAGATTCTGGAGACAAGTCAGGATAAAAATGTAATGAATAAAAATAAATAAAATACAGTTACTAAGATTGTTCCTCATATATTTAAAACCCTTCCATTCTCTCTTATTAGAAACTGGAAGCTTCACAGAAAATGTTGGAGGACCACATGCAAAGCCTTGAGGCCTCAATTATGCTACGAGAAATCCCAAATCTCCAGGACTCAAGTTTATAGTTAGAAAACAGCAACTGCTATTTTTCTTTGAATGAGCTATGAGAAAGACATGCTAGTAATATATCAAACTTTCATGAAACGCGCATGCAAATATCTCTACTGTTGATAATTGTAATGAAGAGAAATTTAAGAACTATGTCAATGACTAGCTAAAGGTAAATATAATTTTTCCTGTATTAAGAATTGTCACACCTGAATTACTTGATGAATGACTTTATATAAACTAAATTTTCAGATGAGCAATAGATCTTTAATTCCTTTGAAGTGAGCAGCTAAAGAAACTCTAGTACATTTATGTATGTGAACACACAGCACATTATTCCTCTTTCTCAACACACTCACTAAGTGTGACAGCAAATTCTTAACTAACGTTGCTGGAATCAGTGTCTTTAAGAAATCAGTTTAAGTAAGCAAAAAACAAGGCTAAAAATGTCAATTTCTACATCACCATTGCATTGTTCTGGTACCCGTAGAGTAGCTTTGCCTTCAACTGTATCCTGCTACAATGTTCTGCTGACCATCAGAGACCATCTCTCATTCTGTTCCAATCTAGGCTCCTTTTCCTCTTTATTAGAGCAAGATAGTGCAACCAAACCTGATACTGATTTTTGGCAACAGCTATCCAACAAGTTCACTTGGATATGAGCTGTGGCTATATGCTTGAAGCACATCACCTCAACAATTCATTCAGTAGAAGTATTTCACATGCACAGCTCTAACTTACACACAGTTTCATGGCTTTAACAATGTAAAAGATGACCCAGCAATATTCATATAACTGAAGTTGTTATATCTATAATTTTAACAAACTCAGAACAAGCTCTACTAAAGTTTCAGAGCACTAATTCTTGCTACATTTTGTTAGGACCCTGCTGGCAGAACAAGAATGACACATACTGCAAACAGCAGTTCCTTCTGAAAGGTTTACCAAGTTGAGAACTAAGGAACTTAGCAAAACTCACTCCTTAGCATTTTGTGTTCATAGTAGGGCCAACAAAAGCTCAGAGCAATGATGGACGAGAATAGAGAAGGCCTCCTTTGGAAGCTGCTGATGTTGCATTAAGGAAAGCTAAGGATTTACAGTATTTACATTGTTTTAGTTAAGCTTGCACTAGCTATCCATCACAAAACTGTGCATGCTTTTAACACAATGCCCTTTCTTGTCATCTGTCCATCCCTCCTTGAGTCAACAGACCAAAGCTAAAGTGTTGAGCTAGAAAAGAGCAAGAGCATTTTCCTTACCCCAGCTCTACCTTCTCGGTGAGTAAAATACACATAGCTGTAAATGAGGAGTATCTAACATTTAAAATGCATTACAAAACAAATCAACAAGGCTAATTTTTCCAGAACAGGGGTCATATGAGTTTACCAATTCACATTCATAATAGCCATTAGTATATTCCTGTTTATTGATTTATATAAAAGCATTCTATGTAGCTTTTTAATTCTGTAATTGGAACAAGTAGATGACAGAAAGGCTGAACATACCTGAATAAGAGAAACGTTGTGTAGACTAAGTCTGAAGAGGTAGTTCCTGTGTGAGCAAGCAGATGAAATCAGAGAAGGTTTAGTTATATTAAAAAAATTATCTGAGTAAACAAACAGAAACATTGTACTACCATAAAGCATGAACAGCAATTTTCTATAGGCACTGAACCAAACGTGAAGGATCAAACAATTCCAAACTAACAAATTTCTTGGTTTTTAAATGAACTCTGTAACACAAACAAAACTCTGAAAGCCTCTATCCTATTGCTGTACAAAGTAAAATCCTGTCAGTAAACTAAAGGTTATCACTATGTACAGAGAATGAGTTTTGCTCCCTCCAAATACAGCAAACCTGGAAGCTCTGATTCCTTAAGAAACACCCCAATTCCATACTTCAGTAAGGAACTGTGAACCCAAGAAACACTGTAGATCTAACTCAGGGTTCCCCAAAGTGGTCAATAACAACCCCCAAGGGCCAATGGGACTATTCATTATTATTATTAATAGTAGTAATAGTAATATTTATTAATTTTTTTCATATAATATTGTTCGGGGGTCTGAAACTTCATGAAGGGGGTCAATGAGTTGAAGAGTTTGAGGATCCCTGATCTAACCAGTCTACTATGAAACACAAAATATAGTATCTCCGTATCACATCATAAAGACAGTACTCAACTATCAGAAAAATTAGGCGGGCGAGAAACAGAAGACACGCAGTATCCTTTATGTCAAGTACACACAGATGGTCAACATATGAAGTCCGCTCTATTCACTAATAAAGTGAATACTAATGACTTGTCATATAGAGACAGCTGCTACAGGATGTGATTTAAAATGGCTCCAAATATTAAACATCTTCCATCCAGGCAAACCACACTATATGTGTGATGTGGAGGATCATGTTTTTTGTTTTTGTTCTTCTTTTTTTTAAACTAGAACAGACAAGGATGGGAAAAAGGGACATCTAATTTGAATCAGGACTGCAATGCTGGAGAAGAGAGTTAACCTTTTCAACACCATCCGTTACTTCACCACCCAGAGGGTGCTCTTAATCCCAGGGCTGCATTTTCTCCCTTCATACTGTGGGAAGGAAATCTTCCTCCCACCATCCAGTCTTCCTCCCTCCTCCCCACCATGCAGCCTTCCTGCTGTAATCAAAGCAAAAGATGAGAAACTACAATTAGAATGGGCCCAATACATAGATTAAAATGCAGCGAGAGACACCAATTTCATAACATTCCTTCCTGGCTGAAGTTTAACCAGAGGTCTCTTTGATCAAATGAGAAAAGATCCTTTCCCCGAAGAGATTACCATTTCAATCAACAAATGCTAAACAAGCGGAAAACTGCAACTCAGCGGGGCGCCTAACTACAGAGGAACGCCTAACTTCCTGGAACGCCGGCTCAGTGCATTTTCTTGGAATTCCTGAAGGGCGCGCTTTTGAGGAACAATAGCAAGCTTTCCTTATATAAAGGGCTTATGGGGAGGACTCACTGTGACCGCCCCAACAGCTGGCTTTGAACGTTTGCTCTCAGAAATAAACTTTGCCTCTGATTCAAGCAACTGCCTGCACATTTTATTCCCGGCTCGGAAACAAACCTGGTAAGATTTCTTTCCAACAATACCAAGTATCAGCTTTTGGAGACAGCATTTAAAGGAAAGCCATAGCACAGGAGGACAGGGTTAAAATGTCTCTACTGCAGATCTGAACCCAATCATTATTGTTACTAAGCCCAAGATGATAGGAAATCCTATCACAAACTGCTTGTTCTACACATTGCTTAATTCTGAGATAATTAACATTTTCTCTGTCTCAGTCTTCCTGATCTTCTTTTCCCGTTTTGTCTTGCAGTGAGCCAAGAAAGCTCTACTTAAGCAAGTGCTGGATACTGATTTACAAAAGAGCATGGCTTTGATTTATGAATCCAACTTTCCCCCTTTGGATTTCAAGTTCTGAACACATTACTTGCATTTAAATTGTATCTGGGCATGCAGTCAACCCGTCCTGCAAACCTCTCTCCAATTGCTGCATCACATAATTAATACACCTCTTTTGCGCACTGCATATTTAAAATATCACATTTGTCTGCTTTCATCAGTTTGAAGGTCTAAAGGACTTGGCTTCTTCTGAATGTACCATACAGAGCCAGTCTAGGTTAACGATTGAAGTGTTGATCCCGGATTTAAATCCATACTCACTGATGAAGCCTATTGGCTGACTTCAGCCACTGACCTACTGAAGTGGAATTTTCAGAAAGCATTTTAAAAATGCTAAAACTGCGTTGGTTTGGGCTGGCTCATTCAATTTTGTTATGTTTGCGTTCTGCGAACGGACATGTGTCCTGCTGATACTGTTTACAGTATAATTTCTGGACAAAACCTGATTTTTTTTCTATTGAGTTTTTTCCTTCTGTGCTGTTAGAGCTTCAGAAAGTAAAAAGACTGAGCTAAGGGAATGTGCATGTATGACTGCTCTCTTTTTTTTTTCTTCCTTTTTTTAGTTTGAATATAAATTGAGGATTTATTTTCTAACTTAGTTTGGGGTAGCAGTGCTTTCTTGTTTCATTTGCTTTTTGAAGTAATCTATTTATTCCTGTGAGGGTCGATCAACAGCTGATCTCAGCCCTTTTTTCCTGTTGTAACACAATGAAACCGGAATGTATCAAGTGGAACCATTTTATTCCAAGCTCAAAACAACTCTTTGTTTTCTCAGAGTTAAACCACGGCTTACCATGCTGTATGAACGTAACGAGCGAGTAGTTGGTTACCTTTAGTTGCTTTTAAAAAAAGAATCATTTCGGCATATTTTATACAACAAAAACTGAATGACTGCTCTGTCTGAGATTAGCCAAGGCCCCAAGTTACATATGTGAACCACGTAGTTACATGTGTGCACTCATGCAAATGTGTATAGGCGTATACTCTGATTAACCACTGTGGTATCAGTGTCCTTTCAGCATTTCTAAGGCATTTGGTTAAATGGGTGGACATTTTTGCCATTACTATCTAAGTTATATTTTCATTATTATTCAGCATATAATCTCCTCTTTTTATGTGAAATATAGGAGTCTATTTTGGTTAACTTACTATACCTTTAGCTTTGAGCTTTAATTCCAATTCATCCATGCATTTTTCATGCACCCATGTCTTGCTAGTGCAAAAATACTTCCCTGCATAATGTATCAAACAAATAATATACCTTCCTTGGGAAATGTGACCATTTATAAGCCTCAGGTCCCAGTTCACTCTAAGAAGGGCAACAAGGGGTTTAGCAGTTTTGCCTTGCTCTTCTCTTGTTAAGAATGCTATTTAAATGCATTGGTTTCAGATAACTCATAAGAAGAATTTGGCACTAGCAACAGCCAGCCTCCTAGAAACATCGTATATTTTGACTGAATAAACAATTTTAATATTTAAGCTAATTCTTCCATTGCTATGGGATGGAAATAGGCAGCAGAACTAATAAAAAAAATCAATATGGAATAGCATATTAACTATAGGAAATAAATGCAGCCAGCTTCTCTGAAAGAAACTGAGATCGCATTGGCATCAACATAGTATGTATCTTCAGATCTAGACACTGTAGTGATCCTTCACTCAATTTGTATTGTAGGGAAATGTGTGTTCATGTTTTCATGGGACTGATGCAAAACCTATGCAAAAAACACACACGCCATGCCATCCAACACTATCTCAAAATCCAGACACAAGTTAAAGGAAACCATGTGTAATGCTTCTTAGTGTATGCAGAAACTATCTATATTTATAGGGTTACTGCTGGAATTCTACCTTTTTAAAATTGGAAATGAAAACTGTATCAACCTATGATAACTTATCCAGAATGTCATTTTGTGTATTAATTGTAGGGTTGCCATTACATTTCATAACTGACTCATTTGGGACCTTTCATACATATGGGAAACCTGCAATATTTTATTTATTTTAAAATACAGTTATTTATATGTTCCTTCATCAGATTATTCTTAGTGGCTCAGATCTGTAAAACGTTCAATAAAACCATAAACTGATACATAAGATCATAGCAGCCAGAAGAATCAATCCCCAAACGATTGGCCTCCAACAGCTTTGCATCCTCCCTACTGTAGGCTGTATGGAAAAGCCTAGCTGTGAAACCTCAGGTATACACTCACAGAACAGATACTACCCAACTGCATATCTGACAAAGCTGTAATTCTGAATGTATTATCAACTGTATTATAATCATAAGACTTGTGTCAACATTAATACAATGAAGTTATGCTCCCGAACACAAAAATCCCTGCTGTAGTTTATTGATTCTGAGAGGAGGCAGTAGTCTGATTCACATCAAGCTAAAACTTTCAGGGAATTAAATCAGATTATCCTACTCTGATATATCCAGTTCTAACATCTGCTCTATAGACTCACTGTACTTCCTTCAAAATTCTGTTTCTATCAAGCAATCCATCTCACCCTACCAAATGCTATACTCAATTTTCTGCCAGTGCCCAAACACTTTTAAACTGTGTTTTGGCATCCATATAGCTCACCAGAGCTGGATAAAGCAGAAAATATACCATATTTTATTCCTCAAAAAGAACGTATCTTAAAAATTTTAAGCAAATATTCCTGAATATTCTGGGGTCTCTGGAAGAAGTCAAGGAGAACTATGAATATGACTGGTCCATTCTTATGGGTGGGAATTGTAGGTAAATAGTTGAATCAAAATTAACTTTGACACCAAGTAACAAACCTGCAAACGCTTCCAGATGATGATTACTCATTCTTCCAGAAGCTCAATTTATCATGAGGCTTCTCCGAATTAAAGAACAGTGCAAATCTCATAGACGAATATAACTCCTTTTTCATTCAGTTTTGGCTATCTCATAAAAGACTAAGTGCTTGCTGTGCCTAACACCATAAAGAAGCAGGACCTGAGATATTAACATCTATGCATGGTTTTAAAAGAAGCTGGGAAGAATTCCTCCTCTTAATTTATTTGCTCTAAATAGGTCCACCTAAAAGCTGATTCTGAAATTTGGCCTACAGAGGTCTTTGGGAGGGAGGTGTCCGGGGGGGGGGGGCAAATGATGACAGCAGTGTCATGCAAGCCTTTTGTATGTCTGTCATGCATGTACAGGAAGGCCTGGCGCAATATGGTTCATGGGGTCACAAAGAGTCGGACACGACTTAACGACTGAACAACAACATGCATGTACATGTAAAAGGGGCAGGGCCTGAATCACGATGGTGTGATGGGGCTTTCATCATTTTGACACTACCATACCTACCTACTTTGCCATGTTAATGCAAAAACAAAAATAACGAAGAAAAGTATGGCAATATTAAAAATTGATATTTATCCTGGTTTACAGTGGAAGCATAGAATTTTGTACAAACTATTCATTACACCGTAAAGAATTCAAAACCAATCTGCACCTTGTCTTTCTTGCAAGGCTGCCCTATTCCCACAATATATGCTCATCTGCAATGAGGGAGTTGTTTTAAGGCAATCTCCTTGCTAATAAAAAAAAAAAAAGAGCTCTGCCATCCTTTCAGGCTGAGCCAGTTACAAGAGCATTTGATCTGGAAAGAAACATCTTATCAATCGGCAACTGGAAAGAAAGCCAATTAATTTACCTTTGATCTTTTCCCACAATACCTGTTTTTTTTCCCCCTCTAGGAAAATTAATGCCTTCTCCCAAACTTCAGCATAATGCACACTGTCAGCCCCAAGCAGGGCACACAGCGGTTTTCTAAGAGAGGTCCTAGTCCCTGAAGAAGGAAATACATAATTTGGAGTGCTCTTGTATCTCAGGTTCCTCAAAACGAAACAGTGAGCACTTTGTATGGGTTCCAACAAATGCTTTAATTATGTCTACTTCTAAAAGAAAACAGATCTCACATTAAGGATGTAAAATGATGTCACTAGATTCTATTCCATGCAAATGTTGGCATTTCACTCTGAAAGCAACCCATGCAAAGAGTGGCTAAAAGTGATGTATCTGGCTACTGCTGTTGTGCCTATAAGAAATTTGGAAACCCACTAGGGGTAAAGGTATATGTTTGTAATTTGCTTCAATTGTCTTCACTTTTCTCTTTGCTTTTAAAATACTTCATGGCAGCCCCAGGCTCTTCACAGTAATGCCTACAGAAGAGAATATCTGTAGCTCAGTGTTGAACTGTAGAGCCCTTGCTGCTCTCTGAGCTTGGTTGTTTGCTCGCAGACATTTCATTACCTGACTAGGTAACATCAGTGCTAGTGAGTGTGGGGTTTGCTCTCTGTATATATACAATAGCTTGCACTGTCAGTGTTGGTGGGGGTGTGGTTTTCTCCTTGATAGTTCCTTGGTTAGAATGTTGTTTGCTGCTTGATTGTTTGTCTGGTGTTAATCTCTGCTTATCTGGGTGATGACTGCTGGCGAGGAGGTGTTCTGGTCTTTCGTTTTCCTTTTTATTGTCTCTCTTGAATAGTGTGCAGATGTTGCTTATCTCTATGTGCCTGTTGATGGCTACCTTGTCCCATACCAAACTTCCAGGAATTCCTTGCGTTTTTGGATTTAGCTTGATCTTAGTTGCTGACAGGTTCCCAGTTGAAACTATGGTTAAGTCTGTCCATGTGTTGTGAGATTAAGGAGCTTTCATCGTGTCTTCTGACTGCTAGTTGTGTTCATGGATGCGCTCCACTAGCCTTCTGCCTGCCTGTCCTACATAGTGGTTGTTACAGTAATGCCTGTTCCACCCAGCACTTCCTGGAAGCCATGCCTGAAGAACAAGTTTGTATTGTGGAGCTCCATACTGTGACAAGAACAAAAAGCCTTATCTTTCTTGCAGCAGTGTGGGGCTCTCCCAACAGAAGTTTCTCTTTTGGGCAGCGTTTCCTGAAATGCCAATATGGAGACATTGCTGTGAAGTGCCCAGCATTGCTATAGTGTAATGCATTTTAAAAGGAAGAAAATGATGAAAAACCCTGTCTGGTCATTCCTTTAATCAACTAATTGAAAAAACACCCTACTGCAGCTATCTAGAAAATCTACTTTGATTTTTAGAGAGCCACATATTTTTAGCACACACCCTAGTAAATAACTACAGATTATGGCTGGTGTGGGTCTTCCGGGCTGTGTGGCCGTGTTCTGGAAGTTTTGTTTCCTAACGTTTCACCAGCATCTGTGACCGGCATCTTCAGAGAGCACAGACAGGAGAACTGCTCCTGTCTGTGCTCCTGCTCTCTGAAGATGCTTGTCACAGATGCTGGCGAAACGTTAGGAAACAAAACTTCCAGAACACGGCCACACAGCCTGGAAGACCCACACCAGCCATCGTATGCTGGCCGTGGAAGCCTTTGACAATACAACTACAGATTATCTTTGCAAAATGGGGCCATATTTATACACATTTCAAAAATTTCAGCTTATGGAGAATTGAGGAATGAATCTGATCTTCAGAGTAGCTCAGAAGGATCATTCCTAACTGTGCAACATGGGCTGTTTGGTGCTGAGTGTATTTAGGAACATTGTGGGATGATGAGCCATATTTGTTAATTTAGACATTTCTAAACTATCTCAAAAGCAGATGTAACTCATTGCATGGGCCACCAATTCGTTTCCAACAACATTTGAAGACCTATAAAAATTTAGTTCTATATGATATGCATTGCTTATTCATTAAAGTTGGCCTTTAGCTAACATCAGCTTCATCGGATAAAACTTTGGGGTGATCCTTCTCATAAGCTGTTGAGCCCTCAAATGGCTTACCTCCTTAAATATGGGAATTAACCATTTTGTTGACTTTTAAGAAGGCCTTCCAAACATAGTTCCACTCAAGATTTTAAATATAGGATAATTGCTTTTAATTTATTTCTACGTCTTGTAAACTGCTTTTGAGATAGCTTAGAGCTTTCTAAACAAACAAACAAACAAACAAACAAAGAAGATACCGTCATCCCACAATGTTCCTAAATACATTCGGCATCAAACAGTACTTAGATTGCATCCTTCTGGAAAATTTCAAACAAATCTCTGTACAATACTGTTTGTGTCATGGTATCACACACAACAAATTTCATATGGTTTGTTATAGACCCCGCTGCTAGCATTATAAATAAAATGCACTCTGTAACCACTTATTTTCCTCTTTAACATAATTATTGTTGTAATTTCACATTGATAAACTGGTGGGAAATATTGAGAGGGTTCCAAATGAAAGATGATACCTTGACCCTTTGTTATATCCTTGGAATAAGGCAGAAGGATTATATAATGAATAAAAGCCTTAACTGGAAGTATCAGTGTACAGTGAAGAACTGCTGCTACTAAGCTACTGTCTGGTTTATTTATTTTAATGCTCTTTTTTAACCCTTATGGATTTTTTGTTGTAATAAAGATTAATTATTTGATTGATTGATAATCTACTTCTGCTCCAGTAAGCACTCAAGATTATATATAAAATTTAAATCAATTAAAATGGAAAACAACCTTAAAGTAACCTTCTGACACTATCTTTAAGAGAAGAAAAACATATACATTCAGTAGTATTGATGATTTATTCTTAATCTATCATTTGGGGAAAAAATCCTCACAGTTTAGTTGTCTTTTAACTGTAGCATAGCACAAAATGGAACTAAGATATGTTTTTGCTATTTTAAATGTTAACACTCTGACAAATATGAAGATGTGATCATTCAACATCCTCTGTAGGAAAACACTCAATGAAAAACAGCAGGCACTAAGGTACTATACCTACCAGGGGACTATTGGCAAACAATAGAGAATAACCCAGTTTTCTGTTTATTTTTAGGTTGGGATGTTGGTGGTAAGGAAGTAGATTAAATTACAAAGCAGTGCATTTGGACAGTTCAGACAGACAGACTATGGTGAACAAACACACACAGAGAGTTCTCTCAGCATCTGATATTTAGACACAAGGTAGTATGCTAGAGAGAGAAATGACAACAGTATTCTACCAAGACAGCCAAATGGACATTCACAACCAAGATGATCTTTGGTTTGATGGGGAATATATCTTAATTTTTAAGGATTATAATACATAAAGGTTCCCCCAGGAAAAATGTAACACTTTAGATCTGTCAGTTAATAAATAAATTATGATCAAGAACGTGTTGTTTATCTCAGAGACAGGTTAAATGGGCCCCTTATTAGCACTTGAGTAGTGAGTCCACAACAGGAAAGATAATTAGCTATAACTTTCTTCCACAAAAAGTTAAATCTATCTGCAAGGGGAAGTTGGGCCAATGAGTTGCTCCCAGAATTTAATTTCATCCACTAGGATGGATATGGCATGAGATCCTAATTCAAGTCCTAGTTAAGCTAGGGACAACATCAACATGATACCAAAAAATGAGTTGCCCCCAGGTTGGAAGATATCCAGATATATGCTCGTAAAGAGAACGTTTATGATGTACATGGATTAAAGATGAAAGGGTATCCAGAGGTCAAAAGAAAGTTCAATGTTGCAAAGATATGCATAGCATTGATACATGGAATGTCAGAACAATGAAACTTCATATGGTCAGAGCAAAAATGGCAAAACTGCCATTTTGGGAAACAGCAAACTGTAATGGACTGTAATGAGTCACTTCACATCAGAGGAGCATCAGATCTACTGCAGGCAAGAAAATCACAGAAGAAATGTAGTGGGCATCATTATTAGAAAAAGGATGTCAAAAGCTAGTGCTCAAATGCAATCTAAAAACTTAGAGAGTGATCTCAATTCAAGACTAAGGCAAGCCAATCAATATTAGGGTGATCCAGGTCTATGCTCCAGCCACAGAGCAAAA
This sequence comes from Python bivittatus, assembly GCF_059951505.1. Taxonomy (NCBI): domain Eukaryota; kingdom Metazoa; phylum Chordata; class Lepidosauria; order Squamata; family Pythonidae; genus Python; species Python bivittatus. The sequence continues at coordinate 82,844,904 of NW_028277075.1, forward strand.
GGAAGCAGAAACTGAACAGATCTGTGATTGTATTGTCGAAGGCTTTCACGGCCGGCATACGATGGCTGGTGTGGGTCTTCCGGGCTGTGTGGCCGTGGTCTTGAAGTCTTGTTTCCTAACGTTTCGCCAGCACCTGTGACCGGCATCTTCAGAGTGCGGGAGCACAGACAGGAGCAGTTCTCTCTGTGCCCAGGGTGAAGTGACCCTTCTGTGGGTATTTATAGAGATCTGGGGGTGGGGGTTGGGTTACTGAGTGGCTGCTTGTTTTGGAGTCAGCATCTGTGTGTATTTTCCTGGGGATTAGACAGGGTTTTTTCTTCTACTGAATTGTTAACGAGGGGCTGCTGGGGGTGATTAGCAAGTTCATTGTGTGAACTGTTCACATGTCCTGGTGGTTGAGCTGAGTTCGTTGACCTTTTGCAGGCTGTATTTTTCAGGATTGGTAGCCAGGTTTTGTTGATTTTTAGACTCTCCTCTTTTTTATTGAAACTGTGCTGGTGTTTGTGAATCTCAATGGCTTCCCGGTATAGCCTGGTATAGTGGCTGTTGGTGTTGTCCAGTATCTCTGTGTTTTCAAATAGGATTTTGTGTCCAGTGTGCTTGAGAGCATGTTCAGCTACTGCAGATTTTTCTGGTTACTGTAGTCTGCAGTGTCTTTCGTGTTCTTTTATCCTGGTATGGATGCTGCGTTTTGTGGTCCCGATGTATACTTGTCCGCAACTGCATGGTATGCGGTATACTCCTGCAGCGGTGAGGGGATCCCTTTTGTCTTTTGCTGATTTTAGCACTTCTTGTACTTGTCTGGTGGGTCTGAAGATCGTTTGGAAATTGTGTTTTTCCATCAGTTTTCCCATGCGGTCTGTGACCCCTTTGATATAGGGCAGAAATACTTTATTGGTGGGTGGCTGTTTTTCTTCTTCAGTCGCATGTTGCTTTCTTGGTTTGATGGCTCTTTTTATTTCATTCTTGGAGTAGCCATTCGCTTGTAGGACCCAATCTGTGATTATTTGTAACACCTTGCCACAACACCAACAAGATATCATAGCAATTATAGAAAACTGGAATACTGAAGCTGGAAGTAAACAGAATAATGGAAAAATAATGGCCAGAGTGTACGGAATTAAGCAAGAGTCAGAGTAAGGAATTCTGCCATGAATATGCTATTGCTATTCTCATTTTCTTTCCATTGCTTATTTAGATGCAACTTCTTGTCACTTCTTGCTCTTCTAGGGAATTCAGCATTTACTTTGACAAATGTTCATCTATCTATTACACTTTGCCTTCCACTTTTCTTCAGCTATTTTCAGTGTGTCAACAAAAAGGCATTTCACCTTCTTTTGCTTTTTGCATTTCAGGGTATTTTTATTTCCTTCATCTCTAATGTTGTCATGAAATTCAATACAGAATTCCTCAGATACTCTATTTATCAAATATAATCCATTAACACTATTACTGACCTTTACCACATAATAAAGAATAATGCAGAAGGCATATCTTGTTCATCTGATCATTTTGTTTTCTTTCATTTACTTGGTAATTTTATAAGAAAGAGATCATGATCTGAAATACAGTCAGCACCAGACCTGGCTTTGGCTGACTGAACAGAATTTCTACACTTTGGTTGCTGAGGATATTTCAGTTTGATTTTGATGTTGCCCATCCCGTGATATCCATATAGAGAATTGTCATTTAGATTTAGAAAGAAGACATTTGCTCTAAATATTGAATTAATCTATTTGTCTTTCTGATGCTCTATGTCTCCTTCTTGCTTTGTTTCACACACCAAGACCAAATTTTCGGCTTTTTTCCAAATGTTATTTTAGTTTTAATAGAATGGAGCCATTCTACTCTCCTGTAATTAGTATGACCCCTTTTGGGATATTGTGTCAAGGTACTGCAAATTATCACAGAACTGCACAATTTCTGTTTCCTCTGCATCTGTGACTGGAGTGTATACTGGCTTGCCTTGAATTTGAATTAAGATTATTCTATCAATTTGGGGGTGTCTGTATCCAAGCACTGACCTTTGACATATTTTTGTTAATAATGATTGCTACTTTACTACTTCTATAATTTTATAGTATTTTATAGTATTCTTCATAGTATTTCCAAAGTGTGGACAGAATATCTAGCAATTATTTTATTGTATCTGTTACATTTTTCTCAGTAATACATATGAATATGATAATCACTGTTGCATTTCTATTCTGTTGTTGCTGAAAGAACTATACCGAAGTTACAAGAGTCAGCTGTCTCTCCTTTTATCCTCACAACAAACTCTACAGTAGGTTAGACTAATAACAACTGCACCCAGCAACTTTATAGCAGTATGAGTGAGGCTTTGGACATGAGTTTATTTGGTTCTTGGGCAACACAAAGAGTCATTTAAGTTCTGTAACACTACTTACTAAAATTTAAAATCCAGAGAGCTTAAAGCTCTGTCTGAGAAAAGCAAGGCCAAATTTTGGTCTAACATAATAATACTTTTTTAAAAAATCAAGTGTAACTAGTAGTGGGCTTTTCTGGAACAGGAGATCAATGTTCATACTCTATCTTCAGTCATGAGATAACTAAAAATCCAGGGATTTACCATTACCTTTTGATCCTGAAATAGCCTTATTACTGTCATATAATCAGTGCAAATGTGCAAGCCCAGTCCATCTGAGTAGCTAATGATTCAATGTATTATGCCAACCCAGATGAGTTAATTCATTAACTAGGTTAACATGTTCTGTGAACACAGCCAGCGGGTGGAATCCAACGGCCCTTCTAGTGAAAAATACTACCCTACCCTACACACACACACACACACACACTATAGCCCCTTGTATGTCCTCAAATCTGCTCCCAATTATTAGAACTTTCTCATGACTGGAGCTGTGGAGCAGGGAACAGATGTGGGTGGCTCTCAAAAACACTACAAGACTGCCAAATCCCTTGCTGGGGTTGCCATTCTCATTTCCCTTTACCCTGAGTTCAGTACTGTGGCTATTCTCCCAGGGGAAGGGGCAGTACCAAGGCTGGAATTCTTTTTCTATAATGGGGAGGTGCACCCTTCACCTGGAGTCTAGATGGGTTAGAAGAAGAAATTCCCTTACCCCAAGAATAAGCTTTTAAATAAATGACTCCAGTTCCAGTTTCCCTCCTTTTAACATGATTACCAGACCCAAAGTAGTTTTGGATTGTGTGATATTAGGACAAAGAACAAAGATTTTTATTTTAAGAATGGTAACTCAAGAAAAACTTCAGAAATGGTTATCTGAAGTTGAGATCTGCATATCAGAGCTAGCAATCTTTAATAATCTTGAGCAAACAGAGATGGAGGGACAAGGAACGGCAATACAAATTAAGGCTATATTGCTGAACACTAACAGCACTGAAAAAAAATTAAAAAATAATTTACCTGTTTGACTTTACTTTCCCTGACAACTTTACTTTATTGATTCCAGTTCTCCCAAGGCTTTTTGGAGGGTGAGCCAGAATTCCTAGGCCCAGTCTTGTGCTTAAGGACTTGCTTCTCTGAGAACTCAGCCAAGACTGCCTAGAAACAAAGAAATGTCTAACTTCCTTTCCACCTGAATCCTACCACTTAAAAAGCCATTGGGGAACTGAAAAATTATACTGGAGGAAGGAGTACTATATACCTGAATTCCTGGAAGAAAGGAGGGATATAAATTTGAGATTATTCCCTTGATCCAGTTTGCTTTTGTTGACAATCTTGAGACATAAACTAGCACCACAGACATTTAACCCCTTGGACCACCTTCCAAAAGACTTTATAAGGGTTGTATCTATTCTTCTGGCCACCAGAATTCTTCAAAAACAGCTTCCATTTATTATAATTCACCAAAAATACATCAAGAAGGACATATTTTGAAAATCCTTTTAAGTTAGCAGTGATTTTGGCAGAATTTTTCCTGACATCTCTTCTGGCTGTCCTCTTACCCATTGTTCTTGAACCATCTAACATCACAGCTGACACCTTCTGCTACTCTTCCCAAAGAAATGAGTAATCTTTTCTCTTAGACTTAGATTTTCATACCATCTTTTGTTTCAGCCACTTGTTAGTATTTCATTCAGTGGTATAAGACATTACATGCACACAATTTCTTACAAATATCTCCACTTCTTAAACATTTTACGTTTCTAACCATCCAGTCTGAAGACGTTCAGTAAAGCTACCATCTCTTTTATCTGTTCGTCACTCAGATGAGGTTCCAATGACTCACAAGCATTTTATGACAAATGTTCAGGAAACTGCCTCTATAAAGCTATGTGGTTGGGTCATAAATTCCTTACAGTGTTTTTTTCCCAAGCTAATCTTGTCTGAACAAGATCTAGCACATTCAGCACAATTCATAAAGATCAGAAATAAAGGAAAAACAGCATAGTATGTGTGATCCTTATCATACATTCTTTATCAAAAGGCATCTATGTGATTTATGTTTATCTCTCCACCAGATACCTACTGCACACCATTATCTCATCTCTGAACAAAGTGGTAACATCACATTGCTACTCTTTAACTGCCATTTCCTTGCTCTTTGGAAATGCTGCCCTTTCAGACAAACAGGGAGTTACTTGCTGTATCTAAACTCTCAAAGTTGGCCAAAAAAAGTCTATCTGGTCACTATTCAGAGTGAGAAATAGCCTCAAAGGAACCTGAAAATAATGAAGCAAACTCCAAAAGTTAAAAGCTTAAAATCAGGATGGAGCATTTATAGATACTGAATTTCTTGAGTGGTACAGTGGCATTCTACAGCTCTCTGAATTCACAAATAAGTTTTGACAAGACAAAAAAAAAAAAAAAAAAGCCAGCAATAAACCAAAATGTGAAGAATGGATATTCAACCTTTTCTGTGGACAACATTTTTGCAAGAGGGTGACTGCATAATATAATAGGCATGGAACAGACATGGAACAGCCAAGAAATAACCTGTTCATATCTTAAATGACTCTAACATATCCTTGGATTTTCTCACCTATAACATGAAGATTGGGCTATTTCAGAGAGCTGTTTTAAGTGTTACTATGATAATATCTCAGGCACTTTGAGTTACAAAAATACTAAGAATTTATGTATGTGTAATTTAAGTCTTAAATTCTGTCAGCATATAAATGCCATTTATGAATAAACTAGGGACTACTAATTTTATTATGGCATTATTAGTAATTGTAGGTTATGGAGAGGGGGACATAATACTTTCCTGCAAAGTGTCCCAGCAATAGCGCAGATGATCATTCAGGTTCATTCAAACTGAAGGTTCCCCAAGACAAATTGCCTGACATACTAGGGATATACTGCTTAACTGTGTGAGCATATTCTCCATTAATGCACTGAGTTCTTTCTGTCAGCTAGTTCTGTTTCCATACATGTGGACACCACCTCACTGAGAAAAAATTTTATAGCCTTTATGATCCGTAGGAAATGACAGCTTTTTGCTTCATTAATTCCTCATTTTTCTTACATTTTCCCCCCCAAGAATGACTGGTAATTTTCTCCTCTTCAATATCATGACTGCATTTCTAAAACCTTTCTACATAAATTAAGGCTTTGCTTTAAAAGCAACATGGAGTGTGCTTGCAAGCTGAAAAAGCAATCTCTTTTGCAGAGAGTAACATTCAGGGAATGAGCTAGAGAAGCAATCTTGCTCCAATTAAAAGGCTCTGATTTACCTGGCTCCAACAATGAGTTGATTCCTATTGGCATCGAGAGCAAGCTGAGAGAAGTCTCGTACACCAGAGTATGTAAAATTTGAAACCCAAGGCTTCAGATCTGCAAAGAAAAATGAAAAAGATAGAGGAACAATGACATCACTGGTGAGCAAGATTTTCTACATGGCATTCAACTAATGGATTTCCAACGGAGCATCATTCAATATGTGGATAATTAACGATCTACAAAATTCCCCATTGATATAATTGAGAGCCCACCAATGTAGGAGCTACTGTAGCAAGGGTGGTCAGTTTTCTAATCAATTCAATTCAGTTTTCTAACCAACTCTAATATAGTCAATTCAGTAGTTTTCTAATCTATATAGTAGGTAACAGAAAAAAGTGACAGAAGCTTCATGTCTGCACAACTTTATCACAAGTTGTGCAAAGGCTATTTAATGGCTTAAGTTTTTATGGCAGTCACTATTATTCCTGTGTAAAACTGTTTTTTTTTTTTATTCTCACTAATGAGAATGGGGGATGTTCATTAGAATCTATAGGAAGACGCTGGAAATCTAGGGGCACAACTAGACCTCCTGTAATGCAAGAGTGCTGGAAGGAGAGACTCTGGCTTCCTTGGATTGAAAAACATTGAAAGGTTTGGACCTTCATCCTCCACCGTCTCTGAATGGCAACTTTTCTCTAAAATTAGATACTGACATATAGCTGGTTATTCTACTAAACTGACAAATGGGACATTATGCTTAAGAGTTAATCACAAGGAATTTTGGCAGATAAGGCTTTCTGTGCACTCCAAGATAAAAAAATTGCACTACCATAAATAAACTTATTAGATATACAGCTCTATTAAAAGGCCTCAAGTGGTGCTTCTATTAGCATTTGGTGCATAAAGGATCTGACCAACATGGAACAATAAGGAGGCAAAAGGAAAACAACAATAATCCAACGCATTAATGGAAAAGATAAGAGTTTCAAGATCATAGAAGCTCTGAAAATTAATATAAAAGTTTATAGTCATTTCCGATGTTCCAGTTAGAGACAGATTTATATAAGGAGAAGAAAAAAACAGTAGAATATAATATTTCTAAAACAGAAAAGCTTCCTCCCAAATCACTTTAAGATGAAGCCTTAATTTTTATCCAGCTTGTTTTCTATTCCTTGAAAAAACAAGCAGTGTATGTGTAAAAAATCCAACCCTATCCAGCAACCTTAAATACATGGATCATAAAAAACACTTGTTTATTCAGTTTATATCTTGCCTTTCTGCTCAAATCAGCACTTAAGGCAACTAATATAATTAAAACATACATGCATGCACAACATCAAAGATTAAAACTAAATGCTACCAATACTAAAACAATTAACAACCAAAAGCCTGATAAAAAAGATGGGTTGTTACCATTTTTTAAAATGCTGAGTGAATGGGGACTAAGCACAAATTTCAAGGGAGTTACAGAAGATGACAATGGGTGTGTGGGTGTGGGTGTGTGTTCTTCAAAAGGGCCTCTCCTGCAGATCTTAATATTGGTTCTTGGTGGTAGAAGTGGTACATTGGATAGTCAGGTCTTAAGCCCTTTAGGGCTTCACATTCAACATCTGAAATGGGTGACCAGTCCAGATCTTTCAGAGTATCACATGGTACCTGGATCTTGCAGTGTTTAGCAGCCTTGCATTTTACACCAGCTACAACTATTAGATATTTTTCAAGATTAGCCCCACAGAGAATTCATGACAATAGTCAAGACAGGGCACATCCAAGACACAGATCAATATTATCACAACTGCTGGGGTACAAACCTTAACTGTGTGAAAGAACTCTGTGTTACAACTGCCTCCTGTGAATCCAGTGACAGTTGAAGATCACATCCATTTGTTCAAAAGGAGAACTTTCTTCCCCAACATTGTTTATTTATCAACAGTACTTCCAGTTTGTTTGGACATAAATTGTTCCAGCCCAATATCAAATTTAGGCCATATTTTAGGGTTCTGTCTGTTTCCTTGGGTTGGATGGTGAGGAGCAGTAGAGATGACTATTATTGGCATTCTAATGGCACTTCACTCCAAAGCTCCAAGTGACTGGCTGCACTACAGATTCACATGAAAGCATGACTTAGCAAAGTTTTATTATTATGTTACACTTATTTCTTGCCAATAAAAGCTTCTGTAATCACTGTGATGCAGTCCAGGCAGGAACTGAAAAATGGTGCTAGAGAATTTTAAAATGTATAACGAGGGAATGTTGCAGAAGTTTCAAATCCCATTTGCACTAGCCAGAAGACCATCAACTGTTAAAACAAGAGAGCCATGAATTCACCAGTGTGTGTGTCACATATACTAAATCAGGGATGGACAACCTGTGACCCCCCCGACACATACAGCTCCACCCCACACACCAAAACCATACTGCTAAAATTTGACAAAATGTTCTATTAGTGCAACTTCCTTGGTTTTTTGTTTTGTCTGTTTTGCAAACCTAAGGATAAGACTGGAAGAAGGGACCACTGGGAGGCCAACTGCTTCAGTGCCCAATTGTTATCCACGGTCCCCCCAGCTGTGATCTTCCAGGACCTCCCTACTCCCATTCCCACCCCTAAAGCCCCTTCCTGTGATGTTATCACAGTCTCCTGTGATTCTCTGGAAGGCTGAGAAGCCAGGTTCCAGATGTGACCCCAATGCTGACCACCCCTGCAAAAAATAGTGTTGCAAATTATCACAGGAATCCTTCGGCTATTTTAAATACAGTACAGCATACAGATAATGAACAACAATCACTAGAGGAGATTCCAAAAGAAGGTTATTAGAGAGTCTTTTTGCAATCAATGTTGTTTCACTCTCAAAAATTTCATTTTTCTACATTAATCCAACATTTTTTTAAAAATCCACCTAAATATATATATTTATATAAATCCATATACACACACACACGTGTGCGTGTATGTGTATGTGTATAATATATATACATACAGTACTGTGCAAAAGTTTTAGGCAGGTGTGAAAAATGCTGTAAAGAACGCTTTCAAAAATATATATTGTAATTGTTTATGTTTATCAATTTACAAAATGCAAAGTGAGCGATCAGAAGAGAAATCTAAATCAAATCAATATTTGGTGTGATTACCCTTTGGCTTCAAACCAGCATCAATTCTTACACTTGCACACTTTGTACACTTGCACAAAGTCAGGGATCTTGTAGGATAAGAGTCAGATGTATGATTAACCAATTATACCAAGCAGGTGCTAATGATCATCAATTTCATATGTAGGTTGAAACACAATCATTAACTGAAACAGAAACAGCTGTGTAGGCGGCTTAAAACTGGGTGAGGAACAGCCAAACTCTGCTACTAAGCTGAGGAAGACAGTTTTATGTCACAGGTCACACACCATGGCAAGACTGAGCACAGCAACAAGACATGAGGTAGTTATAGAACTCTCCCAGGCAAACATTTCAAAGCAGACTGGGGTTTCAAGATGGGCTGTTCAAGCTCTTCTGAAGAAGCACAAAGAAATGGGCAATGTTGAGGACCGTAGACACAGTGGTCAGCCAAGGAAACTTAATGCAGCCGATGAAAGACACATCATGCTTCCCTTTGACATTGGAAGATCCCCAGCAGTGCCATCAGCACAGAACTGGCAGAAACCAGTGGGACCCAGGCACACCCATCTACTGTCCAGAGATGTCTGGCCAGAAGTAGTCTTCATGGAAGAATTGCAGCCAAAAAGCCATACCTCCAATGTGGAAACAAGGCTGATTCAACTATGCACGAAAACATAGGAACTGGGGTGCAGAAAAATGGCAGCAGGCGCTCTGGACTGGAGTCCAAATTTGAAATATTTGGCTGTAGCAGGAGGCAGTTTGTTCGCCAAAGGGCCGGAGAGTGGTACAATAATGAGTGTCTGGAGGCATCAGTGAAGCACGGTGGAGGTTCCTTGCAAATTTGGGGCTGCATTTCTGCAAATGGAGTTGGAGATTTGGTCAGGATCAATGGTGTCCTCAATGCTGAGAAATACAGGAAGATACTTATCCCTCATGCCATACCATCAGGGAGGTGTGTGATTGGCCCCAAATTTATTCTGCAGCAGGACAATGACCCCACACATACAGCCAATGTCATTAAGAACTATCTTCAGCGTAAAGAAGAACAAGGAGTCCTGGAAGTGATGGTTTGGCCCCCACAGAACCCTGATCTCAACATCATCGAGTCTGTCTGGGATTACATAAAGAGACAGAAGGATTTGAGGCAGCCTACATCCACAGGAGATCTGTGGTTAGTTCTCCAAGATGTTTGGAACAACCTCCCTGCCGAGTTCCTTCAAAAACTGTGTGCAAGTGTACTTAGAAGAATTGATGCTGTTTTGAAGGTAAAGAGTGGTCACACCAAATATTGATTTGATTTGGGTTTTTCTTCTGTTGGCTCACTTTGCATTTTGTAAATTGATAAAATAAACAATTACAATATATATTTTTGAAAGCATTCTTACTTTATAGCATTTTTTTCACACCTGCCTAAAACTTTTGCACAGTACTGTGTATATATAGCGTTATGATTATCTTTTTTTATATTAGAAATGCAAAACTAGAAGCTCCTTCTAAGTAGGGCTCTACTTAAAAAAATAAGTCCTTACTCCCAAAGAGACCTTTTCTAGACGCACAATGTCTTTTGGCCTACAAATTCCTTCCTTTAGATTGCAATGTGAATCTCTCCGCTTCAGAGTTCTCCATCCATGGACATGAATTTTTCAAGCCCCCGCAGTCATAACTGAAACAAGGAATGCAGACTAACTCATCAAGGCTGACCTGAAACCATGCTTCACCAATGCATCGGGATTTGCCAGGACATTTAGGAATGTGAAAACCCCACAATAGGTGCCAAAATGTCACCAAGGCATTCTCTTTGCTTATTAACTTTAATATACATTTCTTTCAATCATGGATCTGTCTGAGATTAACATTCAAAACCTGCATGCATTAGACAGGAGAACAGGATAATACGTGCATTCTCCAGAAGCTTGGGCATTTTTGCTCTCTGGTCATTTCACAACAATGAAACATCTTATGGATCCTGTTCTGATGCTCTAATTTCTCTTGTCATTTCCAATGGACTTGCGTTCTTCTTTTCCCTGACAAACCCATTCTGAAAAGGTAGCAGAAAACGTAATGTCTGTTCCCACCTCCCTTTTCTTTTTCATTTCACACACTACTTTAAGAGGTCTGCCATCATCTCTATCTTTAAATAGCAAACAGAATTAAAAAGTTACAGGTAAAGAATTATGGGGTGAAAAATATATGCACTGTAGGCAGCTCAATCCTCCCTAGGATAGTTTTAAATGATAGTGAAGCCAGAGAAGTAACAGGTAACTGTCCTGAATTCTATTTATGACCATGGGTGGCAAAGCATATAAAGAATCCCTTTCTGATTGCTAAAATTAAAGTCTGCAAGACATGTAACTTCATAGATTTAAACCTTTATAGACATAGAGTTAGGAGATGATTAAACACAGCATGGCTCTCCCAGATAGACAGACCAAACTACCAGTTACCTGAACTCATGCTGAATGCCCTCACCAGTCTTTCCGCACTTATGCTATTCTCTGAGGGGAAAGAGGATCAGATGGACACATCAGCTATGAACCAAGCACTCAGGGGGGAGGGGGTTCTGCCCCATATTAAATGTCATTACCTGAGGTCAGAGACATCTTGGGGGTAAACACACAACTTTTATCTGGAAAAACAAACCTCACATCCATCAGAAGACTATACCTCTCTGCACTAGATGAAGTTTACATATATGCGCCCAATGAACTCTCACATCTTTCTTGGACAGCCAGCTTCCCTTGCCCCCAAGTCTTTATTTTTATTATAAGCAGTGCCTTAATTTTGGCTAAAAGCCCTCAAAAACCAGACCATGTTTACCTCTGTAAATCTAATTCCTTATGACCACTATACAAATTAAAACTAAAATGATCCCTTTTCTGGAATAAAGCAGGAAACCCAGAAATGAATAACCCAGGACCAATCCACTTGGTTTTCTTTGTGTTTGTCTTTGTAATCTGCCCCAAGGGGAAAGAGCCATCTTCTCCATCCCACTCCTGTACTCAATATTGCTTAAGTGCAACAGATTTAAGCAACAAAGTTGATGACATGATCCAGGTTTACCAAACCCATTATAACACACAAGATTTGTCTGTTCACAGAACAACTACAGTGTCAAAGTTGTCGGTTGTATGCACACCACTCAGAAAGTAAACATATGAGATGTCCCCATCGCATTCCTAATGCCACAGAGGTCATGAAATATATTATGTAAGCAGATTTCCTTTTGTCTTTTATTGGCCAATCTAAATCTTGCACCTCTATGAGTTGAAGGAACAAATGTATATATGCTCAAAGTACAGCACCAGAAATTACATGGAAAATTTCAGCTGATAAAATCCATGCCCTTCCCTCACTTTAAACAAAAGAGTTTTTAACTTTCTCTGTCAACCATAAGAATTGATTGCCAAGTCACTTATCATACCACATCCCCTCCAAAGGTTATGTGTAAACTCCCTAGTAACCTTGCCACAGAACAAAATATGAAGTGGCCAAATGATTTTATGTCCTCAGATTAATTGCCTGATTACTTTGAGGTCACTGAAGTTCTGACATAAAAGTTCTATCATACAAATTATTCCAAAATTATCTTGAAGGCTTTTACACATCATCAGCACTAGCTAGTTATTTCTCATTCTCAATGAAAAAATAACAAAATTAAGGAAGCTATTGATTCCAGCCTTTGGGTCTTTTAAGCAGACAAAACTGTAGGTCAGATATACTCAAACTGCCAAAACCAAAATACTGTGCTTCAAAATACTGAAGACCCAAGAGAGAAGTCATCAGAAACCTTACGCTCACCTTGGAGTAATTTCCTAGCATATTCTGTCCTGCTCTGAAAAAGGTAAAATTTCTTTGGACAAGAGCCAGAGTTCCATCTATGCCATGATATTCAGTTGCAGAACTCAATTTTAACACTCACATTTGACACGTAATTTATATCTTCCAGTGTTATAAAAAGCAGCAAGATTTGCATTCAGGGAGCAGCCTGAATGCACTATTTGCACTCCTTCACTCTGCCTTTAACATGTAGTGGGCCGTGGCTTGTATTACAGAGTTTTTCTATCAATGGGATCTTTTGGAATGAGACAAGACCCTGCAAAACCAGGGATCTGAATCACATGGAGAAACTTCATGGATAGAGGAAGCTCTCTGTAATGCTTTTGCCTTCTCCATAAAAACAGGTACATGGCTGGCATGCTCATCCTTGTTCCCCTGGAATATGAGTAGAAATTCAGCACATTTCATTGCATCTGAGGAAGGCTAATGTAATAACCTGGAGTGCCACTGACCACAAATATAATGTACTTCCCCAGAAATTCATACCTCTCTCCAAAACCATGTATCAAATATTAGTTTATGTATTAATTTATTTATTTACGTTCTCTCACTCTGTCTCTCTCTTTCACACACTGCATGCAGCAAGCTGAACATGCCCAGCCACTCAAGACGTATCTGGAGAACTTAATGATAAAGAAAGTCCTAATGGTATATACCATTGCAGTCTCAGTCTACAATAAAGTGGAGGTAGTTCATGTGACAGCACAGAAACCCATTCACACATTCCAGCTGGGAATCTTCCTTGTCCCTTGCTTCAGAACACAAAGGGAGAGAGGTTTGGAAAAGAACATTCCCAGGAGTGGGAAAAAGAATATTGCACAAAGCCCCCTGGTTTTCAGTTTGTGGGATGTAAGGCATCCATTAACCAATGTCTGATATTGATTTATAAGGATGGGAAAGTAAGATGAAGACAGGTCATGTCTTACGTCCATGGGCAAGGTACTGTACCTCAAATGAATGCATTTTTGATATGTCATATCTGACCAGTAATATGTGTAAGTTGTATTTTGTCTAGATTACTATAGCATACATTACACAAGACTGCCTTTAAAGTGTCTTTAAGTTTTCAGCTGGCTAATAGTTACTAGACAACCCTGTAACCCATTGGATCATCCTTAGAGAGAAACGTAGTGCACTCTGATGTGACCAGAATGAACATTAAATTTTAGACTGGCCATATTTTTTTTACCCCAGTGCTGGACGGTCCTGTGATCATCTAAGAAAATGTATATCATAAATGGAAAAACAATAGTGGCAAACGAACTTCAATAATAATTACCTAAACAAATAAACAGAATGACTATGGGCAGGCAAAAAAGTAGTGGGAGAAGGAGCGACTTCCGACTTCCTGTCGGTTTCCCCATTGAGTTTGCTTGTGGGAAGCTGGGCAGGGAGTGTTAGAAATTACAATCAGCGGGGATGCTGCAACGGCCACAACTTTGCAAATAAAACTGGTCTGAACATCATGGAAATTTCAATTGCACAGGAGTAATGGGTCCTGGATTTTTTACTCATTCTTTAAGTTAGTGGATTTTAGGTACCTGGATTCACAAATTGTTGCAAAACAGGATACAAAGAGACAAACAGATAAACACAATAAGAGTTTTAGTAGTATATAGATAGGGAGCAGCATATGCTCCCATGCTCACAATACCTACATTAGATGCTCGTTCATATCCATTCAAAATGCTGGTAATGACTCAAAATCTAACACAGTTTGAGCCCAGGTCATCAAAAGCTCCATATTCTCCATATAAACATATCCAGGATTTAAGATCCTTGGGTGAAGCCCTTCTATCTGTCCTGTCAATATCTGAAACACTTCCAGCGAAAAATCAAGAGGAGGCCTTCTAACAGGCTATTCCCTGCTCCTGGAATGCCTTCCCAAGGGAAAGCCTATCATATGCCATAGAAAGACATTTTTATTTACCCAATTTTAGTATTAGCTACCCAAGATATAGTTAGGTATATAAAGTATGAAGAGAGGTTTTGAACAACTTTGCATCTGGGTAAACATGTACAGAATCTAAATGAAAATTTGTTGTATTGTAACTGCTTTCAATTGTTTGTACAATTTTGTACAACTGAGAAGAGGAAACTTTTTATTTCCAACTCAAAGTGTTCAAGTACCTTTCAAATCTGTCTTAAACTGAACCCATGAAGCTGCTTTATTGCTGGAAGTATGTGATTTATGAACTGTCAACACAGACTGTGATCCCTTCTTCTGAAGAGGGGGGATCCAATGCTGAAAGGAATAATGAAAGCAATAAGAACACCTTGAAAGACATACCTTAAGAAATCAAAAAGCTGGAAATCCCTAAAGACTGAAATCTAGAGAACTGACGGTACCTTCAGCAACTCCTTTAATTAGCCTTCAAACTATAGATTTATATTTCAGGGAACACTGTTATGAAATAAGGTTGATTCGACAATAAACACTTTGGTAATAAAACAAAGCATATTATATATACTACCAGATGCCTGCCAGATCCAGTGGCTATAAAAAAAGCCTTCAACTGCAAATCTTTGGCCACTACCAGAAACTTACTAGTCACAAGTTACCCGTAACTGAGTATATGTGCACCTACTGGGGAGAACCATTCAGCAGCTTAAAAAGTTATGTATATTCTCTTCCTGAAGACCCATGTTCAAAGAACTGTAAGAAATAGTTTATTTTTCCTTGAAACCACTTTATTTGAACAAAAGACACCCACTTACTCATAGACTGAAGATAATCAATATAAGCCAATCACTAGAAGTCAGATACTTAGAGAGTTCATACTGCCATCTGTAAATAATTCCAAGGAAATGTATAAGATATTAAAACAAAAGCATGAAACCCACAGCCTAAAAGATACATCAAAAAGTAGAGACAAAGGGCCAGCTCATTCACTCACTTCCCCCACTTCCACAAACAGGCCATAGGGTAGCATCATTACATCACTGGGACACGCCCTTGCTACCCTCAAAGACAGACAGACAGACAGACCAATGGGAGGGGGGCACGTAGCACTGTGGATTCAAAGGGAGAAAGGAACTTTGAAGTACATATGGATACCTGTTGGCTATTTTTTAAATTAAACATGTCTTTTCCCAAGATTGTCCAGCAACTGCATGCAGCAGATACACAATTCTGGGAAAAGGTGCAGTTGCTTTAAAGAATTACTAACCGATGCCATGTCAGCATGTCTGCACACTTCAGCATCTTTTCCCTTTCAAATCCAAAGTGTTGCCCAGCCCTAATTTTTTTGTAAAAGTCAAAGTATGCCAGCCTGTATTGAAACAATTATTCAAAGTAACAATAACATAACACTTAAAGGAGGAAGGAAAGGAACTTAAAGAATTACTGAAATGTCTGGGGAACAGGTTCCATCCACTCTTCATCTTTATATGTGGGTGTAAGCATTATATTTAACAACCTTTACATTTAGTAGGTGAATGAATCCAAGTACAAGCATTATACATGCAGTTCACAATTAATGTCTTCTGAAAAGCTAGCATCTTAGTTCAGAAGTTCATTTTTTCAAAGTACATAACATCATATTGAGATTCCAAAATAATGTTCAGTCTCAATTAGAGTCATTAAGTGAACTTTGAAAAAGTAAGGACATATCCCAAAGCCTTTACAAAAATGGCACAATGGGAATCAAAGCAAGATTGCAAATAGCTTTCATCTGAAATTACTCTGATACTTTTAAGAGCACTTGCGGTAGACAAAAATCCTAAGCTTAAAAGCTAAAACCTGAAATTCCTATATGGCCAAGGCTACAAGGGGGAGTTGGATCACTCTTAGCCATTTTCATTCTACTATTCTATCCAACCAAGCCCTACCAGGGTTTTACCATTAGAGAGGGATTTCCTATCTAATAAGTGTCTGGGTGGTTGTTTTTTTAATCCACAGAATACATGGACAAATTGCTCCTTCAGTCCTGTTTCTGAAGTCTTGCTTATATGTCCTACATGACATTGGCCTGGTTACTGAGGGACCGCCTGTCTCCCATAGCATCTGCCTAGCCAATTCAATCCTGCAGGGTTGGTACACTTCACGTTCCTTTAATTAAACAATACCATCTAGCAATACTCCGGAATGCAGCTTCTCTGTAGCAGTGCCTGCCCAAGATTCCCACAAGATCCAGGAGTGGTCCCCACTCTGTTGTTGTTTAGGGGAGCTGTGAAGACCTGCCTCTTCACACAGGCCTTTGGCAAGAGAGAGTGAGACCCCTCGCTTCATCGTGCTTGCCATCTTCTATCTTTTATTGATTTTATTTTATTTATTTTATTTAGTAGACTTATCCCCGCCCATCTCCCTCCAATGGGGGACTCTGGGCGGTTTACATCAAATTAAAACAAATAAATACATAATTAAAATTTATAAAAAGAAAAACACATTTACACAAAATGGAAGGAAGAGAAAAAATCCAAGAGGCCGATGGAAGCAACACCAGGTCTCTAGGGGGC
The DNA here is from genome assembly GCF_059951505.1 of Python bivittatus. Lineage (NCBI taxonomy): Eukaryota > Metazoa > Chordata > Lepidosauria > Squamata > Pythonidae > Python > Python bivittatus. The sequence continues at coordinate 82,861,972 of NW_028277075.1, forward strand.
TAGCCAACCCCATTTCTGATTACTTCCCTCTCTGCCTCAGGCCAGATGGCAGAGCCAGGTCTTCAAATCCCTCCGAAAGGCCAGGAGTGAGGGGGCCTGTCTCACCTCCGGGGGCAAGATGTTCCAAAGGGCGGGGGCTACAGCAGAGAAGGCCCATCTTCTGGACCCCGCTAGTTGGAGTTCTTTTGCCGAGGGGGTCTGGAGCATGCCCTCTCTGTGAGATCAGGTGGGATGGGTTGAAATTGTGGGGGCGAGGTGGTCCCTCAGGTAGCCTGGCCCCATGCCATGTAGGGCTTTAAAGGTGATAACCAACACCTTGAATTGGACCCGGAAGCAAACCGGTACCCAATGCAGCTCATGGAGCAAAGGTGTTATATGGGTCCTTCTTCGGACCCCAAAAATAGCTCACGTGGCTGCATTCTGGACCAGATTTTATTATAATATCTTTGTTGTGAGCTGCCCAGAGTCATTGAAAGTCGGGCGGCATACAAGTTTAATAATAATAATGTTAAACAATATATAATAATATTAGATGGAGGCTGTGAACAAGATATTATTATTACTATATATTATTATAAGTGTATTATTATTATTATTATTATTATTATTATATGTTCACAGCTATCTAATACTGCATTCTGAATCAGTATGTACTTTTCTCTTATGTTTCCAATGATGAAATTTACATACTATAAGGAAGCACTAAACTTTTAATCTCAATACTCCCTAAGCAAAGTTCACAATATCTTAAAGCACTTGGTGGTCACCCTCCTTTAGTAGTCTTTACTGACGCAGTCCTACAATGTCTACCTTAGAAGTAAATAAGGTACAAGTAGTAACCTTAGTAGAAGAAATAACTACTAAGTAGTATTTACTCCCAGATAAGTGAGTACATAGTAACAGTCATCCTTTTTTAAATTTGTCAATCAAGTAGATGTACATAAACACCCAAGAAATGCTAAAAAGCTTACTTTTCCACTTTTTTCCTGCAGCCAAGATTGATTTGCATAAGGATGCAGAGGATTATATGCCAATAAAATCCTATTCATATTTTTCTCAGTCCCATTAAGTCTGATGAGCTAACTTATTTATTTATTTATTATCCTCAGTTTACAGCCTGAATCAAATCACATCATTGATCATCCTGGATTTTTTCCATATTTGATGAGAGGGATTCATCTTGAATATTAAACATATAAAACATTGATAGGTATTGCCTTGATCTATACAAGATCAAAGCAATAGAGAAAATAATCTTCCATTCATTGGAACTGTGGTCTGCTAACATCATTTTTTTTAGAGTTCTTTTCACTACAGGCAAGTTAGTGAGCAGTAACAAAGATGGTGCACAAAGATAAGGCTATTTTAAACATTCCAAATCTAGACCCAGGTTTAACTATTTACTACATTTCTAATACAGCAAATAATTGAAGTTACATCCATTATACAAACCATATTTCATGAAAACTATTACAGCTTGCAACATAAACATAAGATCATTGTATATTGTAATTTTAATTGATTTTGTTTCGTAAACCACCCAGAGTCATTTCAACGAGATGGGCGGTGACAAATTTATTAAATAAATAAATAAATAAATAAAAATTTGTGCTAGATATAGACTGTATCTATAGAGGATTACCATTCAGTTATCTTCTATGACTTCCAGCTTTATTCTGTTTTTTCTCTCTTTTTCAGTTACATTCTCCTTTCTTTAACATTACATTCATTCTTCTCCATGTGTGGCTGCTTTTCTGTTTGGCCTCCCTGTGATTCCCACCCCCCCTCCCCACACACACCATCCTGGCTTGGAGTTTGCTGCCTCTGCTCTTTGAAATGATTTCTTTCACAGAAGCATTTGCTTTCTTAAAAATGCTCACCCTAAAATCTCTAGCATGTGGTTAATTCTCTGCATGAGAAGCATTTTGTGAATGAAGGACAGTTTCCCCAAATATGTCTCTTATTCTAGAGTTCTTCCTGGCTCAGCATGCCAAATTATTTCTATCAGCTCACATCATGGTTTATGCTAATAGTCTCAGAAATAGGCACTGAAAAATACTATTACATATTGGCATGTTAATGAGTTTTTATTCTAACTTATTGACCTTTTTCTGCCAAAAAATAATAATAATAATAATCCCCCAACTTTCCAAAGCAACGTAGAATGGTTTCAGTTGTGGTTCTTTCCAACCATGGAAGGATTACCAGCATCCTTTCATTTTATTTTCATATTAACAACATTCCGTATGGTTTTGTTAATGGCTAGAAAATCTGTAATGAAATGTCTCTGGGTTTATTTCTGTCTGCCACATGGTAAAGCATATCCCTACTGTGGTTGTTGATTCTCAGTCATTTATTTGTCACCGAGTTCCTTTTCACTTTGTGGAGTTCCCAGAGCATCAAAGGCAAAGGTTCTGATCTATCATTCAAGGCAGGCCCAGAAAGGATTAAGGCTCACACCACGGAGCTCACAGACATTTTTTTCCCTGCTTCTCCCCTGGATTCTTGAGGAAAAGAACCTATGCTTATTGGATGAGAACTGTTCCAGCCTACTCTGCCTCTCCAAACCACGACTTACAGTAAGATGGTAGGAACTGAGAACTGAAGTATTTTTCTGACTGATGAAAGGAACCACCAGGTTTTGACCCTCGAGTTTATGAGACTGGCTGTATTTGAGGGAAATCTCATCTCTCTTTTAGGCTGACTTTACGATTGTGTTAAAAGCCAATAGGGATGGAAATAGGGCAAATCAATTCTGTAAGCAATGAACCAGCCTATTCTTACACTGCCCAATAGACTTCCTCCATTGGAGGAAAATGGTGCCTGATCTTTAAAGCAAGCCTATCACAAACCAGGCAAGGTTGGTAAATCACTACTCTGCCCTACTTGTGCCCTACACAAGCTTATTGCAGTTCCCTTCCCAAAGCCTAGACTTTGCTGTACTACCATATCTCAGTTCAGGTGATATTCCCAGAGAAGAACCTAGACTTAGGAAAATCATAATGCAGCTATTTACAATATCACGGGCAATGCCGACATCTTTTAACCAAGAACAGCCCCTATTTAAAGATAATCTCTTCATTTTAAATCACCGTCTGATCGTATTTATTCATTACATTTGTATTGCACCTTTTTTTCAGGAGCTCAAGGTGGCAACTCTGTGGGTTCTTCCTTTCATTTTTCCTCTGTGTGGTAGGCTGGACTGAGACAGGCTGGCTCAGTCACCCAGTGAGCTTCTATGGTGGAGGGCAAATGTGAACCTGGGTCTCTCCAGAACTTATTACATACTTTAACCATTATACCATACTGGTTCTACTATTAGCCTTATTTATTTATATTTATATAGCCACCCATCTCACATACGTGACTCTTATCAATTGTAAAAGACTCTTCACAGTTACAGTCATAGGTTTTATTACTGTGATTGATTTTTTTTGTCTAAAATGTTGAATCTAAAACTTGATTAAATATTTATTTGCAAACTTTTCTACTTTTCTGACTATAAGAATCAAGATCAGTTTGGATGCATTAAACCATTCTATGAGAATGAAAAATTAGCAACCAGTTTATTATATTTCAAGGCCTCTCCAGTCCTTTTTGTGTTTGGTAAGTTGTGCTATGAACATGAGCATCTTGCCTGCTGTTGGCATTCAAGCAGTCTCCACTTGTGTTAATGATATTTAGGGTCAGATCCTAAATACTACTCTACGTTGAGCTTCCTCAGCACTGCCTGTCCCTATATATTCCAACAATATTACTTCAATGACAGAATCAGAGGGGCTGGATGTAGCTCAGAACAGAGCTCAATCTATGTTTCCTTTAAGTTTGAGACAAATCACTTGTTTAGTTATATGCAGCAAAACTCTCTTCTCTTACCACAGCATCTAAAACAAAGAACGGGGTTCATTTCCCTTAAACTACACCTTTTTTTTTTCTCCTTCAGTTCCTCCAAATTAAAACAGCTTTTTCATAGAAAACAGTAATTGAAGTTTTGCCACCTTTTGTAAAAATGGAGGAAAGGTAACTTAGCTATATAGCAATGCAAATTAATCATATATTAGAAGAGTTACAATGGTTGCAAAAAGTTGGGTGCAGATTCCTGTGAAAGTTTTATTGCATGTGGATTTATTTCTAGAACAAAATATGAATGTATTGTTTATACTATCATCATTTCCTGCATAGTATATTACAGGCTTCTAAGTCAACCAGTTTGGTGTAGTGGTTAAGGCATGTCCCACCTTTGGGACAAAGCCAGCTGGGTAAACCTGGGCCAATCACTCTCTCCCAGCCCTAGAAAGAAGGCAAAGGGAAACCACTTCTGAAATCTTGCCTACTGCAGGGACATGTCCAGGCAGTTGTCATGAGTCACGGCTGACTCAAAGGCACCAAAAAAAAAAAAGTAGTCACTCATCTGGTTGCCAATAAAATTATATCCTGAAGGCCACAGAAGATACACTATGGGTTCCCCCCAATTCCTTTGTACTAATAATCTTATTTATGTTTGCCTCAGAACTAAGATCGTTGATTTCAGTCGAGCTTTTTTACTAGTAAGCATGCACAGAAGTGTAACAGTAGTCCAGTAATAGCTAACAGAGAACATTTTTATAAAAAAAAAACCACAGACCTATAACCTATTTAAAAGGCTGCCTTTTCACATTGATCAGTTACCTCCTTCTAAACAAGCCCTGCTCAGAAAATACACTAGTTATGTTTCTGCTGCCTGCCTTAAATAGAAGAATTCTCTTCACCCTTTCAAACAACAATGGTAACAAAAAGTGAAATTCCCAAATAAAATTCAATTAACAAATTTTAAATAAAATGAACAGTCTCTTCAAGAACCTGACACTCTAGCAAGTTAATTGTTGCTAGGTGCAGTTATTGACATATAGGAATGCCCACAGCACTTTTAAGCAGTTTAAGTAGTTTTTAGATTTTTTTTAAAGACAAGCTCTAAAAGCAAATGATTAATCAGCAGAGAGAAAAAGACAGATTGCTCATGCTTTTCATAGCAAACTGCACTCATGTACATTTTGAACAACTGACTATGAAAAGTACTAATGATGGAGAAGTATGGAAAACTCTAATTTAATCAATCAATCAAATTAATTAATTTTATTTATTTATTTTATACTCCCCCACAAACCTTGTGATTCTGGTTGTTGAACAGTAGTTAAAAACATAAATAACATCACAATAAATACAAATCAGCAGCTAGGGTGAAAACAATTAATAATTACCCTGACCTTTGTTCCAACACAAAATTCCAGAAGATTGAATTTTGCAATTTTATTAATGAGTATCTTATAGACACAGATTATTTATGGATAATTACAATGAAAAATGGTAGTTCTTTATTAAGTTGCATAAAACTTTACACACACACACCCATGATGAGAAGCCCTTGCTGTTGTTTGGCTGGCTGTCTCCCTCCCTCCCTCCCTTTTTGTTTAAATAAGTAAAGGCCAAAAACAATCAATCAAAATTTTGCCCAGCACGATACTTTCAGGAAGTTAATGACTTGTCTTGCTAAAAACCTTCTCCTTCAGAGAATGAAGGAAAGCTGTAGCAAAAGAAGGGAGGAAGGAAGCTGGAGACAGGGGCATCTATCAGCAACATGCACATCGCTCTGCCAGATCCCTCCACGGGGTCATTATCCTCATGCCTGATCTACTTGGCCTCTGGAATGTCCAGGGGGGCTCTCCCTCAGTGAAAACCCTCCACCCCGGCAGGAAGCTACATTGCCACCATCTCTTTTCAAATGGGAAGATGCTTCCGTCACTTGGAATCTGGACGGGGCAGTACAGGAAATCCCTCTTCCCCAAGAATCAGCTTTTAAATGAATGGCTTCAATTTTCTCCTTTCAACCAGGGCAACCTAGCCCAAATGATTTTGGAGCATGCAGTGCTAGATTACAAACCCACTGCTAGAGAAATCAAGAAAAGAATTTTTATTTTTAATAAAAGAAATGAAATAGTGACATGACAGTAAAATTTAACTGCAACCAGTTAATGAGGTTGAGATCTGCATTTCAGACCTAGCTCTCAATAATGTATAAGCCCTCTGACAAACAAAGAGATAGAGAGACAGAGAATTAGATAAGACAGAATATCATCCAACTGAGCATGCTGTACTGAACACAAATTTCAAAAACCCTCACATGACTAAATTGGATATTCTCTGCCAGCTTTACTCACTGGTTCCTCCTCTTCCAGAGTTTTCTAGGCAATGGGCCAAGTCAGGCCCAGTCACATGGAATTTCTTCAAGTATCTGCTTCTCCAGGAGGCCCTCAGCCAAAAGCCCTGAGGACAAACAATTCCTAACTTCTCCTACCCTTGAATCCCCCCCTGAATCAATTACAGCTAGCCAGGAGACCACTCAGAACTGTCCTCTTAATCCATGGCAAAGGCATGAAAGGATTAACAATACTCATAGCCATGCACAGCAACTGAGATTACATCATAATGATGACACGTGCATGACAACCTTATGGCACTATTCTCTACAAAGGCAGAGTTATCTATTTAGTGGATGGATTTTTTAAAAAAAGAGAATAAATCTTGCAATGGTTTTGTATGCCCATTCAAGGGAGTTAACTGTCCCCTATAACTCTGAAGGCAATATTTGACATAAACGAGGCAATGACAACTATGTACCTTCTGAACAGTATAAAAAATATAGGGAAAACTTGGCTCTGATATTGTTAGAGATATAAAAAGGACCCCAATCTTATGGTATTATGAGGCTTATTCTGATTCTTATTCTTACAATTATTCTGATATAGGAAGGAGCCCCACAAATTACAGAAGATTTCATCGAATATTTTTGTTAGATACAGATACTAAGGTTTGAAGGCTACTTTGACATGAAGTTTACAGAAGGTATTACTATCCATAATCCATCCAGCACAAGCTGGATTTATAAAAGGATGTGAAACACCTGATAATATTATATTATTGATAGATATCTTACCATTATATTCTAATTAACACTGAAATAGCCATAAAGGCTTTCTCAGATGCAGAGAAAACCTTTGATGTGGTGCAAATTAAGTTTTTTGAACAAGTTATAAAAAAAAGATTTCTATCAAATTTTATTACTTGGATAAATGTATTATTCTAATCCTTCCACTCAGATAACTATCAGTGGAATTATTTCCGCAGTTAATTTTTTTAGCAGAGTCCAACTGCAATTCTTCCCACAAATTTCTAGGATAGTGGGAAAAAAATCACATCTGCATCACATATATTCTAGGATGAAAATGGAGCAAAGAGCATGTAACTACGAAAGCTACAGATAGGTAGAACTTAACTGTGCCTGTCCGGCTCATCATTTAAATAGATCTTCTAACGACCAATTTTAGAACTGTATGTACTGCTTGCAGAGGTTCGTTTATGCATTTGTTTTAAAGAAATTATCTACTTCTACTGGTGCTCCAGACACCTAAGAAGCTATTTACAAAACATGCACAATCCAACCATCAATAAATACAAAGCAGAGCAATGTTCACTCAAGGCATAAAACTAATGCAAATGTAAGGAGTATCTGTTCTAAACTAATCCTTTTAAGCCACAACTGTTAATGGTCTTAGGATAACTCAAAGCCGACAAGGCTTGCCTCTTGTTTCAACAAATGTATGGGTACATTTTCTGTCTAAAGAACCAAGCCTGTTTTTTCCGACAATTAATCCTACAAAAAGTTTTGCTTCTTACTCTTCCCCAATAAAGCATATGGTTTGACTTATCAAGCAGTTCTAAAAATCAAGTTTTCCTGGTTCCAGAAAATTAAAGTTAGGAACAAAATGTTATTATGCAGATGTAAATGTGTCACTAATTTAATTTAATCCATTTAAGAACAGTTAACAGAATAAAAGAACAAGAAAAAAAGAAAAAAGAAAAAGCTGCTGACATTTGTGAAATGCAAGCAACAGTTCACATGCCAATAGGTAAGACCAGGTGCTACATCAAGATGTAACTTTTCATTCTCAAAAGGCCAAAGCAAAATAACTTACCTGTTCTCAATAGAGAATCAAATGGTGGCAGATATATTCCCACACGTCAAGGAGAAAGCAAAATTAGCAATTCACTATTTCAGAAATTCACTGGAAAATGTATTTGCGGAAGTTACAATATCAGCATACTAAGCAGATGAACACCACTAAAGGACAGGCTGCAACATTTTATGAAGTGAAGGCCATGTTCAGCATGACTCTAGGTCATAAATTCACCTGTCACATAGCAGGTCCAAGAGAAAACGTCCTCTCTTATAAAATGCAAAGTGATCTATAAGATTTTTTGCACCCTGACATAACAACAGCCAAGAGTTGTAGCTTGCCATTTAAGTAAAACCGACTGGCATTGATGTAGCAGCCTGAAAATTTGGTCGGTCAGTCTCTCTCTCTCTCTCTCTCTCTCTCTCTCTCTTTGCAAGAAAGAAACAGCAATTTAGTTTTTTCTGGTTGGGGAGGAAACGTTTAAAATACATTTACGGCTGGTGAAACTTAGGAAAGATTATTTTTATGATGCCTTAAACAGTACTCTGCTATTCTCCAGTTGTAATTATTTCTTGACTCTATAATCCATTTTACCAAACAGCACCATAACTTCTCTACTCATCCTAATTCTCTATCAGTATTCTTAGCCACCACACTGGCTGATAAAATACACCAGCCAAAGCAAGGTTGACCTCTGGTAATTATATGGATAGGGCCTAATAGGTGTTCAGTGTTCACTATAGAAATGGTTTACCATTACCTACTTTTAGGGCATTTTTCCAACGTTAAAGTACAGCTTACAGCCCTGATGCTCTTCCTTTCAAGCACTAACCAAGTTTGTGCCTGCTTAACTTCATTTGGTAGGCCAGATGACTAGATGCTCCTAGATGCTCTGCCACATATATACACCCGTGTTTTAACTATGTTTTACACCTTGGCACCAAGTTACCTTCAGGCCCATGTTCGTTCACTAGAATCGGCCCAACCAGTTTGATTTTCTTGGGAAAAGCAGTTGCTGGTTTCTCACGTTTGGAAAGTGTGAGAGACTGAGGCTGGGAGGCCTTGCCCTCTGCAATGGCCTTTCTCTGGAGCTTAGGGTAGTTCTGACCTTAGCTGCCTTCTGGAGGACGTTTGGGATGTGACACCTCGTTTTGTGATGGAGGGGAGGGGGGAATCACATGTTTTTAAGATTTTTATTATTTTTAAGTGGATTATTATGCTTCAGTGGCTTCAGTACTCCTGCAAAACCACTGAGAGTCCTGTAAGACTGGCAGGATATAAATGTAATAAACAAACAAACAGGTTTCCGTGCAAGAATCATCTTAGCTCATTATCCTCTGTAGCAAAGACGGAAAGCGATACAGATTAGGAATGAGGAATAGGCCTTATTTCATCAAAGAAGCAGGGAAGCTAACTTTCTACAGCAAAATACTGATCCGAATGCCGACCTATCGTCTAATTTTTGAAAGAGCAGGCTTTGCCCTTTTAGAACTGAAGTAGAAAATGTGTGTAATAAAACAAGACAGAACATGCCGCTCTTGCACTTCATTAGAAAATTGAATTGTAATTGAAATAACAGGAGAGGCTACTGAAGGTTGCAATCCAAAATGACCTAAAACTGCTGCTTCTCAAACCAGGACAGAAGAATTAAAAAGAAAGATCTTTCACCTTCGAAATAAATCACAGGGTGCTCTCTTCTTGAACACTGCTTCTCGTCTTCAGCGTAATCAAGAATCGTGTGTGCTGCAGAGAGGTGAAATGTGAGAAGGAAAAGGCTTGGGAATGACAGTAGAACAGCCTTCGGTCCTGAAACAACCATGATTGAAGATGTGCTGCAGATACAGCATCCAAGCTAGGCCTCTTGAAGATACCTGAAACATTTTAAAAAAAAAAATTAGGGCCTCTTACAAAAATGATACAAATTAAACCTGCTTTACGTCCTGCATGGCCAATTGTCAGGAACATTAACAGTTTGCAGAAATATTCAAACTATCAGCAGAGTAAACATTTAAAAAGGGGCTCAGGATGGGGTAGAAACATTGTGAGCCATCCCTATCTGGAATTTAATGAACAAACAGTTTATTTATCATAGGCACTGCGTTTTGTATTACATTGTTATTTGTGTTTTAGACTCTCTACTTTTTAACCTTATTTACATAAATAGAGTATGTAAGCCACTCAGCATCAGTTCAGATTGGAGCAGCATCCAAGCTGTGCTAACAAATAAATAAAACACAATTAATTTGGGGATGGGGGTGAAATACATTCACTTGTTTCCTGGGCTCACATTCCAAATGTTTACTCATTCTGTCAAAAGTGTGATATTGCTGATAGAATATTCTATTTCCTCCATTTCAAAACTCAGCATTTTGTATCCAGAGAAATACAACACCCTACCCAACGATAGTACATCCATTACTATAACCAGCGCAGTGTAGAATATTTGTAAGATATAGTAATTTCAATTCCAGAAGCACTATCAAATGTGGTTTTCCAGTAAGTGATGAGCAAAACAATTCCCTATTTTAAACCCATTCACTCATCATTTTAAAACAAAAGTGAAGAACTGAAAAACTACCTTGATCAGCAATATCTGCTACTTACAACACTATATTAATGAAAGCTGTTTTTGCAGGAGCAGGCAGAAGAGCGTTGACTTCCACCATTTTTCCCCTCTAGGGCATCTCCTTATGTCATTTTTAGAGGGTACCTAGACGCTTTTCACACAGTATTCAAGATTGCAGAAAAGAGACGAGAATGTTCACTTGATAACTAGAATCCCAGGTTTTTTAGGACACTGCTTTCCATGAAGACCCACTCTAGGGATTAGTGCAATTTACCTCACAAAGTTTACAGAGTTTGTGGGACTAATGCACACAATCAAAGGCCTATGTACAATTATATTTGCTCCGTGCTGTTGAATATTCTGCCCTCACAATAGGGACCCTGCAAGAAGACACCTATGATGGCATTGGCAATTTTAGGAAAGAGAACAAACTCCAGATGACGAGATGCTCCACAGCTGGCTTTGTTCACCAGGGCAATGCACCGTCAGCAGGGAAACTACAGTAAGACTCCCCAGTTTCAAATGAAGGTTGCTAAAACAGCAATGGGTTCTATGAGGAACAAGTTGGCAAACAGGTTTAAAACACGCACCCAAATACCAAAGATGCTAGATAACACTCCAGAAAAAAATAGTCATACAGCAATCAACACCATTCAACCCTCTCACCAGTAATGCCTCAGGCACTACCCAGTGGTCTTTGTGACACATGTACAAGTCTTTGGCATCCAACTCCCACTGCATGAATAGGATGGCTAACTGCAGAAGGCAAAACTGCAGGACAGGAGAAGGAACTCATAGCAGTGTTGCTAATAAACAACGGTGAGAACTGGAAAACATCATCTCTTCTAATGACACCTTGTTCATTACAGAGACAGATCACTCAATCCAGCATCAGCGTCTCACTTATTGTGCCAAACAGAAATGATCTGGAAAGGCATTAAAACTTTTGTTAATGCATACAGACCAGGTTTATACATCAACTAATTAGAATAGGGCTTGTTTTGGTGTTGTAGGAACTATGCCCCATAAATCATAGTTTATAGCTTATCATATTGAGTGAACTCAGTCAACTGTGATTTACTCAAACTATGGTTAAGCAACCCTAGTTTTCCTTAACATGTGATCCCAACCATTATCCAACTTAACAGACTTGCCCTTAGTTAGTTGGGGCCTACGACATTATCTACTGAGCCAGAATGACCAGCAAAACTGATAAATGTGTGTACTATTCAGCTGAATATGGGTTAGTGACAAGGACAAATAGGTTTCTTTGTAAAAGGCAACAAGAAGCGATATTTAGGTGCAACAACCTGTTTCATAGTATATGTTGCAGTTTTACCATGTAGTCCAAACTGCTATTGATTTGTCATTAAAAAAAAAAGAACAAACTGACCCCGGAGAACCTTCATACCACTGTTATAATAATCATCAGTTTGCTTTAAATAGATTTCAAATGAGGGTGGGGAGCAACTCGTGTTGTTCGAATACATTTTGATAAATGAGAGGAAATTCTCCTTGTGAAGGTGTACCGACTCTGAAAGTGGTATCAAAGAAAAAGCCACCAAACAAGGCACCAAAGGAACTCAGTCTGACACTACAGACTACTAAAATTAAGGAAAGGAATCCCTGTGGTTCGAAGTGGGTTGTAAATCAAGGGAAAGCATCTGTAAAATAATGGTGGCATAAAGTAATAACCTATGATCATAAACCACCTTCCTGAAGTTATTCTACTTCTGAACAGTCTAAAAACAAAGCATTTCTCATCAGATCAGGTTCAGCTCTTCTAGTTATGCATTTATGTAGCTTTTCCAGTTACTCTGATCAATATAAAGAAGGAGAAAAGTCAGAAGAAGGGCCAGATAGCCAGATATAAAGGTATATCTATTGCTAATGACCTGAGTTTTTTTTTTCTGTATCAACTATGATCACTTTCTGGTGAGTCACGAGCCAAGCCTACCCTACAAAACCATCACACTCATTTGCAAAGTAGATAAAACATTCCTCTGCCTTATTTTCAAGCATTATTCTCTATCTTTGCAATGCTTGGTCTTCTAGTATTAGAACAGCACCATGAATTTTGGCTTTCAAACACTATTTTGAAGACATATTTCTTCACCCTATTTTTTTAGTCACATGTGCGCTCTTCTTTATTTCCTTTCTTATAATATTCTTCTTGTTTACCTACCCTTCTATTTTTAGAATATCTCTATGGAGAGTAGTCTACTTAATGTTTATTGTATGTGCAAGATTTTCATAACTGCTTTAAGAGGAATAACAGACATCTGAGAGGCAAACACTGTTGAAAGAACTGAAATTAAATGCAGAAGATGTGCCTCTCCTTTGGGGCATTTTGGACAATTTTTAAACATTTTTTAAAGTTGCAATAGGAAAAGTAATCTAGAACCTATCACAAAAACTGGGGCCACATATCATGCTAAGACATAATTGGGTTTGAGCTTAGTATTGTATGAATCCAACTGTGACTTGTTCAACATACCATGATTATAACAAATCTGGCTTAGTGGAATATACCAACCCAGTGACTGTGCAAATTGTATAAAAATTCCCAGAACAATACTCACACTGATTATTCACTTTTAACATGCTTATAATGTTTACTAATAAATAAATGTCCAATTATATCCAAAATTTCAAGTCAGGGAAAACATAAAAGTATGACTCCATTATTATTAAGTACATTTCATATTTTTAAAGCACTAATTATTGCCTTAATTTTCCTTCTTAATCAACAATAGCACTTACATGAATATTATTTCATTAATTTAATTAAGGATTTATTGTTCCTTCTGAAGCAACTTTTAATACTAATTCTTTTAATTATTTATTTTATCTCAGACACAGAATATGTGTATCTCATTTTTTTTAATGTTAGGTTTTATAATCTGCGGCTGTCAAATTTTCTTTATAATTTGTGGTCTTGTACAGTAGTATTCTATACTCTATATAATTTTCCCATTCTCTCTGAAGAGAGTCATTTTCTTTTCCATTTCGTTAACAATATCCAAACTATGTATTAATTAGTACTATCCATCTTAAAAATATAATTACAATAATCTTTAAATGCTACTCATCTATTCAGTCTTTCTAATAAAAGAGCCATACAGTAATGTTCATGGCCAATATATGCCAAATAATTCTTTTCTATAATCACAGTTAGATTAATCTGAAACTGTTTGAATATATCTTTGCAACCCTAACCAAAAATGCTTGGATGCCTAAAGTGTGAACAGCCAGGATCAAATATCCAACCACTTACATTAATTTAATGAGAAAGCGTAGCTTATTTATTTAATACTCACACCATTTTTCAGGCAAACTTCCCAAAACTATTTATATGAAAAGATTAAAAAATAAATATCAGCAAAAGTATATAATAAAACAGACACCATCTGAATCATTAACATTTTTTTTTTAAAGTCTTCTATAAAAAAGTCAAATCTCTTCTCCCTTTAAACCAAGGGCACTCTTAAATCTTTTCCTGAAAAAAAGATTTATAGAAGAGAAAAGCTGTTCCCAGTCTGAACAACAGAAGTTGTTACTTCTCCTCTTCTCTGATTGTCACACCTACCCCAACCAGGACTTCTGTGCTATCATGAGGGCAGGCTAAAAAGAAATATATTGTAAAGGCATACACACATTGGATTCACCTGGGTTACATAAGATATTTGTCCCATGGGGGAACAGGACACATATTTAGCCCCAAGACCGAACTAGTTCTCTAACCCCTGGAGAGTGAGAATTGATCCTTCTTTTCTTATACATACCATGGAAATGTTGCAGAAGTTAACACCTCTGTAAAAGATGGTTGGTTTGCTATCAATATACTTATATGTATTCACTAATCCTACACCAAAATTACACCTTTAGTCATTCTCTCCTATCATGATTTTGAATTGCATCAGGAGACTACTTTTTCTACTTTAATTGGGAAGATTTTTTTTCAGCCAACAAATGCCACTAGGTCCGGTATCTTCAGTATTCTCAAGATTCAAGGACAGCAAACAGCATATCCTAAAGTATCAACTTCAGAAGAACTGGGGACAGTTATAGGAACAATGAGACACTGCTGTTCTGCAGGGCTCCCTGCCAGGACTCTATAGCCCATGTGCTCATTAATAATACAAAAAAGCTAAATAAGTAATATGTTTCTGCTAACCACAATGTTCCCTTCAGGAAGCATTCTTTTAATGAGAAAGAATTCTGCATTCAAAATTAAGTTCGTATTTCCAGATTCAAAACATGAAGATAGGACTGTTTAATTGACTGGTTCAACAGAGCAGTTTCTGAATATGGCAGTAATTCTTTCAGAGAAGCAATCAGGTCCAAACTTCAGTTATAAACTCTGCTGTATTTTACAAAATGAATTAATAAGGCTGCAGAACTAGTTGTCAAGCAAATTCAGGTGGGGCTACTTACACAAACGAAACTGATCCCTGACACAATTACGTTATGAAAAGAATTGTTCCTCTCCACCACTCAGGGCAAGTTGAATTTTCTGGAGATTGTCAAGAATTCATAGCTAGAGATTGTAATCATGCCCTTTCAGGTTGCTTTTTAAAAAAAATACTCAAGTTTCCCCTAAGTTGAAAGAGGAACATATTCAAAAACTTCTGTGCTGCACGTAAACTATATAAACATAGAATCAGAAGGGGCCATTTGGACCATCAAGACTAACCCTGTACTGATGTGTGCCATCTGTAGCCTTCAGCCAAAGTTCTCAGTATTTCTGTACCTACTTAGTAATCCAGTGAAGCAGTGAGCAATGCTTTGTCACTGCAAGGCTCGAGACAATGAAATTCTAAAATGCAAAAAATGAATCCTGTATAGCTACAAACCAAATAAACTAGATAAATATGGACATTCTGTAGGGGTTTTTTTGGGAGGGAGCGTGGCTAAAACACAATGCTTTTTCATTTAAATCTTCCTCAAAATACAAGACATTTTAAATGTGGAAAATCAACCAAAAAACCTAGAGATGATTAAGCAAATAGTTTTGACAACCGTGTCTGTTACTCAAGGCCTTCAGTCTCCCATTTCAACATTCAAGAACAAGGAGGTTCTCAACTTGCACTAGCAGTACTCTATTTGATGAGCTGTTTGAGGGCTATTTTCCATCTGAAGATGCACTTTGTAGAAGAGGAGCTAGTCCAAACCCAGTTTAATAATATGAATGACAAAAAAGAGGAAAAAACCTTGAAGTACCCAACAGCAGCCTGAGAAAATAGGCCCATAGTTACTCTGTTAGTCTCCTACATCACATTTCTATTTCAGTTATATTAATCATGTCTAAATTCTCTTCAATACACATAAATTAGAATGTACAAATTTCATGCCAATTGCTTTTCTATTTCGTGTGTGTGTGTGTGTGTGTTTGTACACACACTAAACTGGGCTATTCTGCATGGCAGCCTGAAGCTTCTTGCCTCCTATGCTGATCCCAGCTGGAAATAAAGATGGTTTGAAAAATCACTGTCCCTATTTCAAGCTTTGGTAACAATGCTGACCATCTGTTTTGTCTAGACAGGGGTTACCACAGCCCCCAGTAGGTGGACTGCCCTGCTTCTTTATCCAGCCCACCCATGTCAGGAAAAGAAGCACCAGTCAATTTCCTTTCTATGGGTAGGTCCATGAGGACATGCTATTTCCATTTATGTGAGCAAGCAGCATCCAGTGGTCATAGAATTATACAATCACTGAACCTTATAAGGCATCTACTCCAATCTTCTGCTCAGTGCAGGAGTTGTTTGCTTATGATGAGCATTTCACTGACAGACCGAAGAGGGGAAAATATACACCATCATGTCAGCATTCTTGCTGTCACTCGAACTACTAGGCGAAACTGGCAAACTCCTATTTTTCAGGCCTACAAGGCTGTCCATTTCATCAGGGGCTCTCTCAACATATACAGATCTGATTCCTGTACTGAAATGGAGCTAACTTAACAAATTAGAATTTTGTCTATAAAAAGGATTGTAGAAGATTTCTTTAAAGGAAGAACAAAGAAAAAAAAAAGAAAGAGAGAATATTTGGCATCCACAGAGAAGTGATTAGAAGAAAAAAGTAAAGTGTTTCAGCTGAGTCTTATAAGCTTTGAACTAAGAAGATTTCA
This sequence comes from Python bivittatus, assembly GCF_059951505.1. Taxonomy (NCBI): domain Eukaryota; kingdom Metazoa; phylum Chordata; class Lepidosauria; order Squamata; family Pythonidae; genus Python; species Python bivittatus. Next base: position 82,878,659 of record NW_028277075.1, read on the forward strand.
AATGCAGAACAAGTATTCTCCTGTCCTTTTCCAATATACCTATCAGTTCTCTTTTAATGAATTCTGCTTAACAATGATGGTGAGAATAAAACAATAGGAAAGAAACACTTTTTTTACCATAATTGGAAAGTGTGTGTTCCATTTTGAAATAAAGAGAGAAGGAGAGAAGAAAAAGAAGGATAAAGACAAGGAAAGGAGGAGATGTTATTGAAGCCAGACATTAAAGCAAAAAAAAATTTTAAAAATTAAAAAAATTGGAAGAATGGATAGGATGAAATGAAGGAAATATTTCTTTAAAAAAAAACTTCATTGCCTGAATAAATATGAAGAAATATAAATGTTATAAAACCTGACAGATTTGCCATGCTGTAGTGACAGACTAGCCCAGAAAACTGAACAGGATTTTTAAAAAAATTCTCCTAATAAAAAAGACAATGGGTTTTGTCTTTTTTTTTCTTTCTTTCTTGCCTGTGTCCATTTGTCACCAATCGAGATGTTCTTCAGTTCCTCCTATCAGATCAGCAGGCAAGCTGGTGCATTGGCCATGCACAGGAGGAGAGAGAAAGGCAAGGCGCACCAGCCTTCCTCACTTGCCCCCTAAGACCCCACTGGATTTTGTCTTGGCTAAAACCTGGAAGAATCAAAATGTTCCAAGTTCCAGTTCTGTCAAATCAAGTGGGAGAGCTGGTTTGGTGTAGTGGTGAAGGTGCTGGCCCAGAAACCAGGAGACTCTGCGTTCTAGGCTGTTCTTAGGCATGAAAGCCGGCTGGGTGACTTTGGGCCAGTCCCTCTTTCTCAGACCAACCTACCTCACAGGTTTGTTGTTGTGGGGAAAATGGGAGGCAGCAGTATTAGGTATATTCACTGCCTATATAAAGGTGGGATAAGAATCTAACAGCAGCAGCAGCAGCAACAGGCCAGCAAAGCTTCCAAAATACAAAGTATTTGTTTCAGATTCAAAACAAAACACATCTACATTTTTTGCACACTCCTACATCAAATACATCAATTGTATTTATAGCACCAAAACCTCTAGCCTTTTGGAGCATGAATGTGAGTGGATGACTGTATCTTTAAGCCAGTTACTAGGATTGTCAGATATACCACCAGAATCTGGATTATGGTGATGAATATGGTGTTTGGCACATGATTCATGAGTTCAAAACAAAAAGCAACACACTGGGAGTACAAATCATGAATGTGATTCAGCCACAATCTAACTCATAACTCTTTGCTGAGGAGAGGGATAAAAATACCTCCAGCCCTCCATTAAGTTTTAAAACACTCTGCAGTATGTTGAACATGTGAGACTAAACACAGGTCAGATATCACCTTATCCATAACACAGATCCAATCTTTACATTCTGTAGTGCAGAAACCACAATAGCGTAACAATTTCATATACCCCTGGAGTAATGTATGATGCCCCAAATCACGCTGAGCCTCCTCTGATGTTTGGAGTTGCTCCTCGGGACTTCTTTCTGACATATGGTCTCATTACTCTGTGAGACGGGCTTTGCAAGGCCCTTGGATACATCTTCTTATTTTTCAAGTCTCAAACAAAGAACAATCTTCCCTTTGTAGGGCCCAAAATATAGCACTCCTTCTTGGGTGAAGTTTGGCCATTTCTCACTTTACTGATCACTGTTCCTGGGGAGCTTTTCATTTACCATACATGCTGTGCAGGAACTTTTTTTTATTATAGCCTTGACCCTATCTTGTGTGAGCTGAATGTTAAACTGATGCAGGTATATGTTTTACTATGGGTTATGTTTTAATATGCTGTTTTAGTTGTTTTAATGTAAGACGCCTTCAGCATATTTACATCTGATGGGTAAATGCAAAATGTTATTATTTATGACCACTAGGACAGTAGTATCTGTAGCAAACCATGATGACATCAAAATGAAAACACTCGTGTGATGAAGCAATCACACAAATACCGTTTGTGCATTAGGACATCAGTTGAAAGTAGATTGCAGCATTTGCACAATGTTATCATCAAGGATAGTTTTGTCATTTGACCACTCTTTCCCTTAGTGGATGCTCTTCAACCAGGAATTCCTTTCTAGTTATGCCAAACTTCATCCTCCATCCCATCCCGCACATTTCCATTTTTGCAATCCAATCCTGAGTGCAAGGTGGAAAAAATAGTCACCCAGCATTAACTATGAGTTTTTAAACCAGGTCTATCATGCACAAATAAAAGTTTAATATTTTATTCTGCACAGAATCTGATTAAAGGATGTTTATCAAAATCAAGAATTCAAGGCTTCTGGTTTCCCCTTAAACAACTTGTACATTGTATCTAAATACTGACTTTTGCTAGCAGAATGCTACAAATAAACAAGATGCATAGAAAATTTAATGCAAGAACACACCAAAGAGGCAATAAGTCTAATAGTGTTAAATCCACTTCAATATTAGGTTTTAGTTATAAGGGTGACATGTTATGAACTATCATTTATCATATTACCCCACTAAAATGTAACATTCATTATGAATAAGGATAGATTTATTTCCCATTGCAGATTTCTAGTAAAATTCATCTAGCACCATGAAGTTATTTTTCTGAATTATTACATTATATTTAATCAGGAGCTATGAGCCATTTTTTATCAAATGTTGTGGGATAAACAGATATTCAATCAGAGGCAAGGTCTTGCTTACTTGCTGGGCTAGGTGAAAGGTCTTGTTTTTACTTTGTTTCTGAGGACTCCAGAACCCATTCACATATTGCCAAAAGAGGGCACACATCTGCATAAAACATACACATGGTAACTTACAAGCATAGATGTAATCTATGAAATCATTACAGGTGATCCTTGGTTAACGACCACTCATTCAGTGACTGTTCAAACTTGCGACAGCGTTGAACAAGTGGTACTTATGACCAGTCCTTGGAGTTCCAGCTCTCACAGCATCCCCACAGTCACATGATCGTGATCCAAGTGCTTGCATCTGGTTTGTGATTACAATAACACAGCATCCCATGGTCGCCATTTGCGACCTTCTTTGCCAGCTTCTGACAAGCAAAATTAATGTGAAAGCTGGCAGGAGGTCACAAATGGCATGATTCGCTTAACAATGGCAACCGGGAGTGCCATAATTGCTATCGCTAAGTGGTGCAGTCACGTGACATCACGCTTTATGACCACATTGTGTAGCGATGGCAATTCCGGTCCCAATTGCCATAGTTAACTCAAGACTACCTGTATCTGCAGTTTTACATACATACAATATTTCTCATTGTGGTAGGGAAGCCTGTGATCAAGTAACCTATATGCTAGTCTCTTCTTTTATGGACCAGAAACTTTTCCAAATATAAAATGTCTTCAGGCAGAAGACAACCCAATAAATAATCAGAGTATGACCATTTTAAATCCAATACTGTAAGTGTTAAAATAAAATACATACATATAGGCTGAGTTCAAACACTGTGGAAATCAACATGTGGTTTGCCTGTGATTTAGTAACCAAGCCACTGTGGTTTTCAAACTACAGTTTATGGCTTATTATTAACCAAACCAATTGTGATTTACTAAACAAACTAAGGTTTTAAGTAAACCGCAGCTTAGGATGGTGTCATAATGCTATACCCAACCATGTCACTCCACTGGCAGTCAGAGCTCCTACTTACATAAGGCAGCCCCAGCCAATTTTCAAGAGCCGTCCTTTTTGCCCCCAAGGAGCCTCGTTAATAATTGGAAAACCCCAGGCGTGCTCCGGAGACAGGCAGCAGAAGGGGAAGATAGAATGGAAAGAGCCAGTGTGGACATGTCACTTGATGGAACCCACGTAGGCATAGATAGCATCCAGTCCCTAATTAGCAGGGAAGAGATTTCTCATATTCTGGATAATATGTATATTATCTTTCGGTTCGAAAGGTCACAAGTGAAAGATTGCCCAACACTGCGGAATTCCTTTCTTTGTTTCATAGTACAGTATTAGGGTAGGAGTTTCTGCCAGTCACGTTCCTCTTTGAACTATTCTGAATACTCAAGAATTCACCAAATGAATAATATATTTTCTGCGTCATCCTGCAACACAGAATCACTGCAACTGAAAAGATTTGACAAGGTAATCTACACTTTTTTCCAGCAACAAACCTGAGATACAATTTCTCCATGAGATCAGTACAACACTATAATCAAGCCTTTCTGCATTATCAGCATGAATGGATCTATTACAATGGTTCTGCGAGAAGTTCACAAAAGAACATTAATGTTCCTTGAGGGCTGGAAGCTTCTCTCCCCAGCCTTTGGAAAGTAATTCTTATTAGCTAATAGGAAAGATTAACTAACAATTTGCAGCAAGTCTGACTTTGGGCAGGAAGAATCCAGGTGGACACAGCTAACTAAGTCACCCCTGAAATGCAGCTGCTCTCACTGCAACAGGGTTGGACATGGGTCATTCTTCAATAGAAGACCATCCCAGCTAACCTGAGATGCTGAAAAAACACCCTGGAAAAAGGCAATGTCAAACCAGTACTGTTGCCAAGGAAACTGCATGACAAGTCTGTGAAGTCACCAGAAGTACAGCTTGAAGTGAAGGAGACATTACTGCCTGTTTTAGGCACTAGTCTGCTCCAAATTGCGTTGTACAGGTAGTCCTCAACTTACAACCACAATTGGGACTGGAATTTCTATTGCTAAGCAATGCGGTCATCAAGTGCAATGTCACATGACTGTCCCAATTGCCATCATGACCCCAAGACATGTGGGTCCTTAAGTGGGAAGAGGTGTGAGTCCCAGGTAAGGAGCACAGGGATGCTGCGGGGAGATGGGGGAGGCTTGGGAGAGCCAGTGTAGACCACACACAAATTGGGGGAGGGGAGTGCTGCAGTGCAGCATGAACTCAGGAAGGTCGGGGAAAGAATATGCTATGGTTCAGGGGCTTCCTGGTACACCGTGGCTCTGGGGCTGCAAAAAGCCCCAGAACCATGGCATGCCAAGAAGCCCCTTTGCAGTGAACTGCTGGGCTAGGCTGGGGCTGGGCTTCGTGCTGCGGCTCAGGGGCTTTTTGGTCAGAGTCTTTTTAGGAACCTGGTGTGCTGCGGCTCTGGGGCTGCAAAAAGCCCCTGAGCCCCAGCACAAAGTCCAGTCCCAGCCTGGCCCAGCACCGCACCGCAAAGGGGCTTCCAGGCACACCACGGCTCTGGGAATGCAAAAAGCTGCTGAGCCGTGGTGCAAAGCTCAACCCCAGCCTGGCCCAGCAGTGTAGCGCAAAGGGGCCTCCCAATGCACCGTGGCTCTGGGGTTGCAGAAAGCCTGAGCTGCAGTGCAGCGCAAAGCCCTTTGTAGTCGCCCCTGGAGCACAGCGCAAAACCACCACATCACAGGAAGCCCAGATACCCCAGTCCAGTCCCAACAGCAGTCACCCTCACCACCCTGCACTCTGCCACTCCAGCTGACCTTTGCCATCTTCTTGCTTCTGCTGCTGATGAAGCGTGCCCGCCCTGCCCTTCGCGAGGCAGCTGCTGACGACATGAAGCCATCTTCCCCAGGTCTCATGAGGAAACCACTGTGTGTGACCTTGGGAAGAAAGCCTGCGTGGCCAGCAGCTACCTCGTGAAGGGCCAGGCCTGGCATACTTGGTCAGCAGCGGGAGCAAGAAGACAGCGAAGGTCAACTAGGGCAACAGAATGCAGGGGGCCAAAAGGGCATAGATGGGGGGAGATAGGTGGGGGGAGCTGAAGTGTCCCTGAGGTCCTAAGTGCGGGTGGGCTACCAAGCACCCAAATTTTGGTCACATGACTGTGGGGGTGCTGCAACAGCCGTAACTTCAGGCACCAGTCATAAGTCCCTGTGTTCAAATGGTTACTAAACGAATGGTCATTGAGGACTACCTGTATATACATATATATATAAATTAACAGAAATTAGAACCTCATTCTCTTATTCTCTCTCATGCAAATGAAATGAAATTTTGTAATTCTGCTTTAACCCATGATGCCCTGGTTAACACAGCAACCCTCAAAACAAAAAGCCACATCACCAGCTCACCTAACTTCCTGGCCCAAATGTCTGGGGGAATAGCCAGATGTTCAGAGCCTTAGAAAAAGCTACCAAGATCAAGGGGGAGGGATGGGGTTCCACAGGTCTGCCACCATAAGGCACAACTCTGGGGTCCAAAAAGATGGCACGGTTTGATTGAAAGGACCCAGAGTATGCCCTACCTGCTAGGCTGGGGGGTGTTGGGGGTACCCACACATTGTGTCCCCCCCAACACCTCAGCTCAAGGATTCTCAGAATTTCACTTAATTTCCTAACAGAACTTGCTGAAATATGCTAGCCAATTCAGCTTTTCAGAAGTTTACAGAACTACAGAATCCAAAGATGAGTGTCTTTTTTTGGGGGGGGGGAGGGAAGAACCCAGGAAGAATGTAGCAAAAACAACTAGGCAATGAGGCCTAAATGTCAGAGACACACACAAAAAATCCATCTCTAGTTTAATTTGCAAACCACAATTCGCTTTAGCTTTTACACAATTAAACTGCTTACCATAAAACCTCAGTGACATTGTTTCAATACTGAACTGTAAATCAATTGGGCTGGAGATGCAGGAAGGCTTCTATTGTAAAACATTTTACAAGGTATTGGGTACAATGAAGAGGCACTAAAATACTGCCAAACTGATCCAGCCTCCTAATTTATCTCTTGCAAAACAATTTGGCTCTCAGTCCAGTTGCTTATTTATCCCTGCCTAATATTCTATATGTTTATGAACTCACTCTATCAGTAGAGGAGGAGGAGGAGGAGGAGGAGGAGGAGGCAGCGGCGGCACAGCAGCTATATACTTAATAAAAGATTAATACTCTTGGCTTGATGGTATTTTTCCAATGGTGAAACACACTATTTCATTATTGTCACATATTTTTATGTGAATGTTAACCATACATATGCATTTATATTTATGTTTAATGATGGAACCATCAGACAAATTTACCATGAAAGATGCCTCAACATTTCTACAGACCTCAAAAAGTTATCCCAGAAAATAGTTCCCAACAAACACAACATATGTATACCAGACTCAAGGGAACAGAGAACCAAAGATCCTCATCTCTGTTGCAAATAAGATCTCACCTAGGATAGCACAAAACAACCCCCTCTTTCCATTCAGAAACATGTAAGTTGGATACAGGGTACCCCCTTCTCCAATTTTCCCCACAACCACCCTGTGAATTGGGTGGAGAGGGGGACTTTCCAAAGGCCACCTAGTCAGCTTTGAAACTGGGTCTCTCCAGTATCAGTCCAGCACCCGAACTCCTCTGCATGTTGTGTATCTACTACAGCTGCCAAGTACATATGTATATATATATGCATCCTGCTATCACAAAAGGTATACAAAGCTGCCTGCAACAATTGGCAGGCTTCATCTTTTCTGCTTCAAAGCACGAACATGTTCAGATAATGGTTGGCCACAGTTCATGCCCCCTCTACTTACCCATTCTTTCCTTGAGAAACACCAGGGATATAAATCTAAAAAAATTGGCTTAGCAATTTTTGTAGCAGGGTCTCATGAAATGTAGCAACCTTCACCATGTGAGCTGCTAGAATCCACTCTACTCTCCTGTACATGGTGCACATGGTGTCAGTTAAAAGCAGGTGTGCCTGTGTACAGGACCAATGCCTGCACTGTAGAAGTGCCTAGCTGGAACACGGCTTCTGCCTTGACTGCAAAGCCAGAGCTAAAATATCACACAGAGTATGCTATGTGAAAAATGCTTTTTTTTTCATACCCATTTAAAAGCAATCTGTTTAAGAAAAAAACCCAAATCCATTCTAGGGTATTATTTTTATTCATCCAATTCAAAGGGCACAAACCAGTGGGCACACTTGTGAGTTTTCCATAACTTTTTGTCAAAACAAAAATGGAGTGGGAGAAAAATACTGACTAATGCTGAAGCTTGGACTATGCATATATTCACTTTCTTCAGATGAAATGGGGAAGGAGGTTGCAAATGTTCAGATTAGGCTCTACCAGATGTTCTGATGATTTCAAATTCTCCCCAGCGTTGCTGAGATGAACAAACTATAATTTATCTCCTATTTTGGAAATACAAAATTCAATTTTCACTTCTTTCATAGGCAATGCACTATCCATGGTGTTTAGACAATGGAAACTGAGAGAAATTTGACAGTTTTTAGAGTAACAAAATTGGAGATAATTTTTCTGGTATTTAAAAAAATTAATAAAAACTAAATTGGATTGTTTCATTAGGGGGATAGGATACATTTTTCAAAGAATAAAATTCTAATTTCAGGAGGTAAGACTTCTCTTGTGAGATTTAATAAACTAAAACCTGGGCCACAAAGGGAAACAAATTTAGTTAAGCTGTATCAGATCCTAAAAAAATCAGTCCAGCTAATTAGACTGAGTGAGAAAGCTGGATAATCAACTTCTTTTTCATCTGTAGCACCTCACCCTGCAGAAATGATCACAAGTAATATGCCCCTCCAAACTAAGATGCACACATGAGCGAAAGCCAAATTTACAAGCTTAATACTTGTCAAACCGCTACCTCATAATAAACATTGCGTCACACGGCCTAAGGTCTTAGTATTAAAAACACACTCCAATCAGACAGGCCTTCATAATGTGAGCTGGAGTAGCTCTCTGTAGCCTGTCAAGATTTCACAGCATCCCCTTCTAAAAATGTACTCCGAGCCACAACATTTAAAAACAAGTAAATGAACAAAACAAACCGATTTCTTCCCTTATTCTCCTCTCCCCAACACTCCAGTTTAACTATGTAGATTCTTCAGCAGCAGGTGACCACCGCGCTACATTAACTTTCTGCACTGACAAGCCAATGGGGCTACTTTCCATAGCACTCGCTATTGCACACAGGACGGATATTATTTTAGCAGGGAACGTGTTCCTTGGAAATGCACAGAGTTGCACAATGGCTCTGCGGAAAAATAAACAGCTAGTAAATGTGCTAATCAAAATTGCTTCCCCTTGCCACCAAAGTGCACGCCGCCTTGCTGGTAAATATGTCACAAAGACCCAAAGCTTAGTAAAATAACAATACCAAGAAATAAAAATCAATGGAATCAACCATTATATTTACAATTTCTCCACATTCCTATGATTCTTATGTCCCTGAAATCCTTGTGTGTAAATATGCACAGACGGCATCCCTGGAGCAGAATCGGAGATGTGGCACCATGCAACTGAGTCTTCTCATGTGTGCTGTATCTCACATGAGATGCTTGCAGATAAATAGATGATGCTGGAGAAACTCACAGAAAGGACTGTGAAATCTGACTCTGGACTAGCTCTTCCCTTAGATGGCCAGATGTGGTCTTCACTCCTGGGCTGGATTGTATCATCAAATGTACATCTTAAACTTATATCTTAATCATCACATATTAATTAATTAATTATATGTTAATGCTTGTTAATTAATTATTAAATGTTATTTTAACCCCCAGTGAGTAACTCTCCGTTCCTGTTCCCCTAACCCCTCAGCTGGGTTAATTGTAGCTTGAAAGTAATTTCTGAAAGTTCACAGAACAGATTTAAAAACCAGGACAATCTAATATTTCATTCAGCATGAAAGTTTATGGCCCTCAAGGTCAAGAGAAGTGTTTTAAAATACAGTAGCAAAATAAGCTTGGAAATGAGACAGCAAGTAAAATTAAATTTAAAAGTCACATGTTCAAATATTTCATTACGTCTTGAGAGTGTTAAGGGCTGTCTTTTTACAACCATCAAATTAACCATTCCAAAATAGAAATAATTAAAGAAGCTGTACGATATGCCCATCGAGTGTGTTTGTGTCCACCGTAACAGAAATTGGGATTAACAGGACCATTAATTTTATTTTTCTCTCAAATGAAACAAAACAAATAGCATCCTAGCTAGCCATGTCCTCTTGGGACCTGTTTGTAAAATGCCATTTGATGAAATAATCTACCAAACCCTCGTGAGATTCCAATTTACCACAGCTATCCTTAATTTTATTTTCAAGTTACCATTGGTAGTATCTATCTATCTATCTATCTATCTATCTATCTATCTATCTATCTATCTATCTACCTATCTACCTACCTACCTACCTACATCCCTGTTAAGGGTTGACCTTCTGTCTATCAAAAGTCTCAAGTAGCAATGTCTACATTCTACCTGGGTTAAAGACAATAACACATGCTACTTGTTTTGTTCAACAGTATTAAGCCAGAATTCCAAAAAAAACATGGCTTACTGTAGAAATGCATTATTTCCAGAAATTTTGAAACAACAAAAAAAAGGTGTATTATTTTCTTAGAAGACAAGGGAAAAGCTTAGCTATATGCAATATTATTTTAGTATATTTTACAATTCTCAATAAACAAATGCTACTGCCAAAGTCTAGTTTGTCCTAATGCTTTGAATCCTGTTCAAAAACTAGAAAAGATCAATCTAACCTCTAAATTAAAAGACCTCTAGAAGAAACAAGCACGTGTGCAAAGGAGAGCTTCTCTCATGAAAGTAACTGCTTTCTTGCCCTTGCATTTCAGAAATGTATTATCTAGCTTGCCTTTTCTACCTGGGTAGAATCAGCAGCAGCCAGTCACAAACTATATGGAATAATGTAATGATGTCATAAAGTCAATGCATTTACTTCATTAACACTTCTTAGAAATTGTGTTAGAGCTGTAAAAACTGGTTAGGAATGTATGAGCCTCATTCATTCATTCATTCATTCATTCATTCATTCATTCATTCATTCATTGTATTTATATAGCTGCCCATCCCACATAAAAGTGACTGTGGGCAGATAATTTAGAGAAAAACAGGAAGTATTTCATGGTTCTCCTCCCCCAGCTTTTTTTTTTTTTTAAACAAAGGAATACCTTTGGTAGGAAAAGATGAAAAAGTGTAATATTTTGCAAACTGCCACCCTTTTTCCAGAGTTCTATGAAATTACAATAGGTTTAGTGACTATGAAATTACAATAGGTTTAGTGAGCATATCATCTCTGATTTGCCAACTAGAATCCAAGGTATCTGGGATGGTGCATTTTATTTATTAATTATTTTATTTCACTGGGCAAACCAAGTAAGTTTGATTTTCACTTATTTTCTGTATTGGATGGATGGATGTCAGGCCTCTTAACAGCCAAGCAGGAAGCCCAGATGATCTCTCTCCAACTATATTCTTTGCAATTAACTCTAAACATGTACTGAAACTTATAGCTTATAGTCAACCTATATTTCTTGATAAATAGAGCTTGCATTTAATACACAGCTGTTGCTAGAATTATTTTGTAATGGCTTCATTAGCTTTCTGTTTACTTATCAGAGATTTGTGTTCTTAAATGCCTGCTTGGTCCTGCTTCCAATTTTTATGTTGTTGAGAGTGGCATGACACACTAAGGAGTTCTGCTTTCATATAATACTATGCTGCTTCTTCTTGGTAAATGCCTGGTTATAGAAATAATTCCTATTGGTAACAGGATCCAATCAGAAATGAGTGGGTAACACTCAATGCTCATTAAGCATAAGACTCTCAAAACCTAGCTTATGGTTTTGTGACTCGAGCACAGTACAGCATCATCCCAGAGCCCTTTTGGTTCCCACATTCTCCACTGCTGCTATTAAATGCACTCCTGCAATTTCTAAGATGGAAGCATTAGGAATTTTGGCAGCTTCTGACCATGAAATGCTCAACACAGCAGAGAAGCAGCATCAAAGAATATATGCCAATGAACTACTTATTGCTTTAAACATGTAGTAACCAGAAATGTAACACATACAGTTGATATGACAATTAACCTGTAATCAATCCTGGGGGTGGCTGGTGCCCTGATGACCCTCCCAGAGCTGTTCGCCAATTTTATCATTCCCTGAAATTTATATATTATTTAAGATTGTTTTTATATTGTACTTTAATTAATGTTATCTCTTCTGTAAACCACTCAGAGTAACCACCCATCTTTTCAACACGATGGGTGGTGACAAATTTGATATATAAATAAAAATTTTTTAAAAACCCTGCAACTTGAAACTCTAAGAAATGTAGACTGAATCCTCACGCCTTGTATACGTATGTCCACCATGAGGTTGATTCTGCATATATACAGCATGCTTGTTCCCCCTATTGTGGCTTTTTACTTTACTTTTAGATTTGTACAATATTGCATTGGGTTGTTTTTTAATTTTCCCAAGTCACCCAGAGCTGGTGATGTTGGGCAGCCCTAGAAAACTAAATAATAAATAAATTTGAAAAGCATTACAAATGCAGTAACTAAAAATCACTACTTTCCAATGGTCTTAATATTTAAAAGACTAACAGTTTTGTTATACCATAAGATTTCATAAATTCTGAATCCACTTCCTCAGACAGAATTATCTTGATATAATAGGTAGATGGGTGAGAACAATCAACAGTGTTAATTACTTTCTATGTTCACAAAAGAGTTGTGACACAGATATTCTTGCACGGGTAAGCTGATTAACACATCCAGTATGACAAGAACCTTTGTTTCTGTTCAACCCACAATAAACTGTTGAATAGCTCAGCTGCTCCATTCTGCAATTTTTTAAAATTCTTCTCACGAATAGCCAATATGAGGTCAGTGATACAACTAAAGTCTTCCCTCATCACTTCAGTACCTCCACTGGTTTTGGAGTAAATACTTACAATGAATTACTCCTAGCAAAGTAGCAATATACAATCAGGATTTCAATGTTTTCATTCACTGGGCTTTTAAAGGCCTTCAATATATCAAGATTAAATTATATAGTTGCTCCAGAAAATGAGCCCTCTAGTTCATGAAATGTCTTCAAAGTGGCAACTGGCTCACCGCCAAGAACTTTTCATACATGCACACAGATGGGGCACTCTAAAAGCAGCCCCCAGGCAGGCAAGTCAAGAAAATAAGAACCACCGTATTCATTACACTGAATTAGCATGGAATCCCAGCTCTAATTCAAATAACTTCAGCAGAGCACTTTTCAGCTTTGTACTTCTGCACAAAAAAGTGTCTATCAATTTGGCTACACCAACTTACATGTTTACACACTCATCATGATGCACTTATGGAGCTGTTATGCATAAAGGCATTTTAGGGCAGATAATTCTGCCCATCATGGGCACATGAACAGATTCTACATGTCTAAAGCGGGAAGAAGTGTCATACAAGGCCAGCTACTATGGCTGCAGACAGGAAGGATGAACACATAGAACTGCAGATGTGAACCTGGTCTTAGATGGAGGGCTGCACAGTCAGAACTCCAAGAGAACATATGTAATGATAACGTTTCCTTCCTCTTCTCTAGCCATCAGTGAAGGCTGCCAGCTGCCCCTCACTCCTCACAAAGACAGGTTTTCATCCTCAAATCTGGACTGTTTTCTCTCCCACCTGTATATAGAGCCAAATTGATTTCAAAGTTGTAAGTTATTCAGGAGATGAGCTGTTCAGCTGGGCCTTGGAGGATTTGCTCTCATAATGGCTTTGATGCAAATTCTGTCCTTCAAATCTCTCTTGAATCAATTATTACAAGATTAATTTAAACATGTCCACCTGGGGTGCCTTTGTAACATGAGCCCCATATTAAAAGGGGGGAAAAATCAAAAATTGAGGAAATAACTTGAGCAATTTCCACTTTTGTGGAAATGTGAGATTTTAGTATAATATTGCAAGGAAAAAGTTACCCCAAGAAACCAAACAGAGAAGACCATAACTCTGATCAGGTGAACTTTCAATTGCTCTTTGAAAATTAGCATGAGAGAATAAATTGTTAATAAGTCAGCAATAAGACCAAACAATGTAAGTGTTCCAGACCAAACCAAATCCCCTATAATCTTAATGGCCATCTGAGTTCAAATGAGTCTGAGGGTCAGAAGAAAACATGCAACATATTTCAAAGCTATGAAGCACATGGAGTCAGACATAATAGTGGGTTAGCCATATCTGAGCATGATATAAAATACAAGAAAGAGCTGTAAAGTTAAAGAACAATTTTCTTTACTCCTTACAACAGGAGGGAATAATTACTCTTTGATCCTTCAGAAAAACAGATTTAAAAGATTTTCAGTAGAGCCAGGAAAGTGTTTTTAATATTATATTAATTATTATTTTATACATCAACTATTCTATCAAAGGCACATTGGTATTAATACATATAAACTTAAAATTAATGATTAAAATTGTAATTAAAAAGAAAAGAACACAGGGGAAAAGTGGGGAATGGGAAAAAAGGCCTGGAAAATTATGTTACAAACAGAACAACTCCAAAAATGTTGATCCTTTGCTTGAAATTCTTCCTTAATCATTTGTCAAGAATAAAATAATTCAAACATTGACAAAAACACACATAATGTTCCACTGCTGTAATTCAGGTATAGGTTTCCCTTTCTAATATTATATAGTAATTCTTCTAGCAGGCTTCCATTCTTGAAAAGTCCACATTGCTTGATTATCTTGAGAGATTCCAAATATTGGGGCTATAACTAAAAAAAACACATGCCAGGGGTTCAAAGTCATATGAAGAATCCAGTTGACTTCAGCCAAAAATACAGCAATAAGAGGACAAGTCTGAACCATACAGGCTAATGATACAACTCCTGAATTGCATCGCCAATTCTGGAATCACAGTTAACCCTATTGAACAGTCTCAAAACTATCCAATACACACAATGTTTGTGTGTGTGTGTGCATGAACCTCATTTTAAAATCACAGGAAACCATTTTTTTGTTATTCAAAGCAAGCTTCCACTAATTTACCAGAGTAGAGGGTCTCACCTCATTATTCTAGAGTTTGCCAAATTAACTAATGTCAGTTTCATCAACTGTCTTCAGCTCCTGGTAAAAACAAATCACAGGCTTAGGAGCCACCAATACTTCACCCCAAACCTCTGACCAATGTGGAACTTCAAAAGCAGCGAACAGTCCAAGCAACAAATGCTTCCATTAAATAAACTGCTAAGAAGCTCTCTGAGATAAACTAAGCTTTTTAAAAAAATCACCACAACTTTTACAAATAGCTTCCTCAGAGAGCCACCAGGACAAGAGTAATACTGCTGTTAGGTTTCAACTGGCAGGCAGCGGGACTGGAACCACTTAGGCAAGCTCACAAGAATTCAAAAACTCTTGATCAGTAGTTTTTATTAAGGAAAGTTTAGGATTCCATCATGAAAGAATTCCATGAATGGTTGTGCTTCAAATGGCACTTGAACCTTTTTGGCCTTCTCCTCTTACCTGCCCTGCGTAAAGATTGCCTGGGCCCCTCCTTTTTTTGGAGGGAGTCCCAGTTTTCCACCTGTCCCTTGTTTTGGCGGTGGTCAGATCTGCTATTGCCTGGTTTTCTTGCTGATGGTGGAAGAATTAACTCTCACAATTGCTCCAAGAAGACATCCGCTTCCCATGGAGCGCAAATTGGCTACGGCCACTCTAGCCACTGTAGGCTTTTAACTGAAATGCAACGCTTCATTTAAGCATCAGAATTTAATGAACAGTAAAATAAATATTAACCAACAAACATTCATATTATAGATGATAACATCTTAGACTTTACACACACTCTCTGTAACAGCAGAGAAATCCAAATAATCTCTTTTGCAGGTGAAATTCTATATAGGGAGGGTATGGAGAAAAAGGTTGCATGTCTCATGACTAGGGCTGTTTATCTCAGCGACCTGATTGTAAGGGTCCATGATTTCAATTTTCTTTTCTTAAAACTAGGGACATTGCTAGACCCCAAACAACATAATCAGATTCCTTTTCATTGTTTTCTTTCACTTTTTCCAAAAATGGAAAATTCAACTCTTACCCTCTAAAAGATCTGATGACTAGCCCATTTTGGCCAGCAACTCAAATTAACTGGTAGACTATGCCAGGGATAGCTAACATATTTTTTTCCTTCTTTATTTTTCTTTACTATTCCAGTAAACAGTTGTCCAAGAAACACCCTCTTACCTGGCTTTCATTACTGATGGGAATTTTGTTACTATTATACAGCTATTTAACTTGATTTTATACTGCTTTATATGTATTGTTCTCTTCTTTGGACATAAGCTGCCTCAGGGGTCTCTTTCTTAAGGCAAAAACATGGAGAATGTGTTTTGAAATAGATAAAATTAAAAAACTGAGCACAAGCAGCTTGAAAAGGCTATGTTGCAGAAAACATAGCTGAGTTTAAGAGAACATCAGACAGTAAACGAACATGGCTGTCACACAGCAATGAATCTATCTGTTATCTTAGTCCAAATTTGTGGCAAAAGGGTATAAAAGTTTGTCTGGGCAGGCAAGTCATTTCAGTAGATCAACATGTAGAAATCTGCCAAGAAATACACTAAGAGGAGGCATTTAAACACAGTTACCAAGTTTCAGTCAAGAAAGTTTATGAAGTTTTCAAGTGTTAACCTCTCTTTAAGAAAAAAGTCTCTAAACACAAAGGATTTGTTAAAACCAAGTCTCTATTTGCATTCAGTTCAAAAGGTTTGTTATTTCAGGTTTTTAAAAATGCATTGGAGTATTTCTTTAGCAAAGAATACAAAGCTAAAATCTAGCAAGTGCTAAAGCAAATAGATTAAAACTGGGGTTTCTTTGTTTTCTTCCAGGACATGGATTACTGATCCTCCCTATCTATGTTTGCAAGAAAAGGCACATATCAGTTTTTAGTCAGATTGAAGTGCTGCTTATGGCTAACAGCTTGCTTCAGAAAATGCCAAATATTTGGTGAAAGCCAACCTAATTCTTTTTAAGGTATGAAATGTCATTGAGCAATTATTCATCACCTCAGCAGATCAAGCATCTTCACACTCTTCACTACATCATATGTTGGTGCATAACTGATACGCAGGTTCTATGGTTTCCTACATCTTATTATTAGTGGTTTTCACACCAATTCAGTTATTCTTGCTCAACAATGCTAAGGATACTCATAAACTATCATGGAAAACCAATCCACTAAGTTCACTCTAATTTTTGCTTCCACATGCTTCACTCCACAACTCGGTAGGAAAAAAAAAAATGATTAAAGCAAGGTCAGAGTGAAGTAACCAAGTCTAACATCATTTAAAAACTGTCAGGCGATCATACAAAGACTGCTCCACCAACAGATCACAGCAGTAGCTGATCAGCGAGGGGAGAGGAAATGGGTCCTATACTGAAACTTACCCATTAAAGAACCTGAGAAAACCAAGAGGGGAGGCGATACTTGTCTTCACAAAGCCGCAATTCCCTCCACTTTTAATGGATACAACATTGTCGCTAGATACAATGTTTCTGTTGTTGCATGATTAATTGAAAGCCATACACAATGACATATTACTGGCAGAATAAAGCTGTCACCGGCGAATCATTACTCACAGCAATCCCTGCCAGTCTCTGCTATCTGAATTGGTGTAAGCGCCATTGCAGACAAGCTCTCAAGCACAAAATACATTACGTATCTTTATATAAATAACAGTGACTAACAGCAGCCACCTAGAGTAATCTCTGTGGGACAGAGAAAGAGCCAGCAGGAAGATAGGGAGAGGTAGAAGCTGTCCCAGATATTAGAAAATTGGTGCATGCTACTCTTAATCAAAGCAGCCATTTTTATTTCCCACATTTGACCCATGACGTATATTATATAAATAAGTGGGCACTAGGGAGCATCTCCAACAAGGATGATTCTTCTTAAAAGGGCCTTTGTTCCCAATCTCAAAAATGGAATACAGATCAATACTAATTATCCTTCAAGTCAGCAGTTCCATCAGCAACTGGTCAAGCATACTTTCAAAAGACCCTTAGATCAAAGATTCCTCTTTGTTTTGCTCTCACCAGCAGCCTTGGAAAGACAAAGTCACCAATTCCCCCAACTCCTCCACACAATTTGCATCATTTCAAAACAGACAGACCTATAACCCTGGCTAGTCTTTAAAACAAGGCTTGCATTGTTGCAGAAGATGATAGATATTAGGACACATGATTTCCAGGAAGCAATGCATAACAAATAAGAATGTTGTGCAACCAACTTGCCTATT
Organism: Python bivittatus; assembly: GCF_059951505.1. Taxonomy (NCBI): domain Eukaryota; kingdom Metazoa; phylum Chordata; class Lepidosauria; order Squamata; family Pythonidae; genus Python; species Python bivittatus. Next base: position 82,896,626 of record NW_028277075.1, read on the forward strand.
TTTGGACGGGGTTCTCTGGGTTCCCTTTGATAGCCAGGGGAGGGGAAAAGGGTATCCATACTTAGGTTTGAAACAATGCACATAGAACAATAGAGAAAACATTTTCATGTCCCAAACAAGCTTTTTTAGTGATTTGTTACCGATTATACTAAGGAAGTTGTTATGGCCAACATTTTGAGGAAAAAAGGAATCCCCCATATCAAAGCCAGTATGGTGCAGTGGTTAAGGTTAACGTGTTGTACTAGGATTGGGGAGAGTTGAGTTCAAGTTCACCAACAACCAAAGAAACTCCAATAATACTCTCAACCCAGTTTACTAAGTGTTACTGCTGTGGAAAGAAAAGAAACAGGAGGAAGGATTGTAATGTATGAAGCTGTATGTTCCTGGAAGAAAGGCAGGCTATAAATCAAATAAATTGATAAATGTAAATAAACTGAATAGATTTGATAACATTACTTGATATTTTGCCTACAGATCCCATCCCAGATAGGTTCAGCATCAACAGACCAATCTGCTTTCAGTGTGGTGAAGTCTATATTGTAGAACCAACTGATACTGCAGGTAAGTCTTTCTAGTTTAGGAAAGGATTCTAAATATATACATTTTTACTCAGGGTGATAAAAGTTTAAAAGTTCTTATAATCTTTGAGAAATCTTGCACCCTTGAAAATGTTCCACTTTGCAATTTATACTTTGCATGTAGCTGATTGTGAAGGGTAGAAGCGGTAGGAAGACAGAGCTAGAGAAGAGGAATTTTACCTGGATTGAAGATGGTTCTATGATCCTCAGCCTCTTGTAAATCTACCAATTACAGAAAGGAACCAGAGGAAGCTGGTTAAAACAAACACAATATGGCTAGATTATCCAATGGCCTATAGGCATCCCCCCCCCCGACACTTCCATTTCTACCTCGTCCATCCAGAACCTCGGAAGCGAGAGAATCTGTGTCCATAGGTTCTTTTAAATAGTCACTTAATAACTGTTAATTTTTTTTCAGCCAGCCATTGATTCTAACGGCATATGCATTCATAGACAAATAATACCTCAGACCGCCTTCATTAATTGACCATGCATAATTTCTCTGAATGCTTTCCCCAAAAAGAATACAGCCCCCTTCCACACTGATTGACTAGTAAAGATAAAGCACTTTCTGTGCGAGACTATTTAGGCGGATGCAAGGCTTTCCCTTCACGTTAAGTTAAAAAGTATGCATTGTCCAGAGTTTGCCACCTCCACCAAAGCAGCAAAAGCTACAAAGCTTGCACGTTTGCAAACTGCTGCCTGAATAGCCAATCATACAATGAAGATGTAAGATGGCCTCCCTGGGTGATGGGAAGGGGAAGAACCCTGCAAGGTTCCCAAAACATCTAACAATCTTTAAAACAAACAGTAGGAAATCCTAAATTTAGATGATCAAGGAGAAATTTTCATACACAGATTTCCCACAAATCTTTTCCATTCATGTGGAAACCTAGGATGCAGTGATTTAAATGTCAATGGATAAGAATAGGAAGAAGATTCACTTAGTGAAAAGGAATATGTCTAGTTTGAACAAATTAATAGAGAATAAACAATGCCAATTTTAGTGAAACAGCTGAGTAGAGGTAATGCCACTTGGCCAACCTTGTCTGGGCTCAGAAACTAAGCAAAACTATGCTGTTGCCAAGAAAATTATATTAATATATCCATGTAGTCACCAGAAGTCAACCCAGTTCAAGGGCATCTTTGCCTTTAAACAAGGCTATGATACCAAACACCTTTCAGGGAGTAAGAAAATCATCTGGGCTTTTGGGGGACTAATATGCATAGGATGAAACCTTTCCTCCCCCCCCCCCCAATATATACACAATTTTTAAAGTCATTTTTTTAAATGGAAGGAAATGCACAGAAGACCTATTTCCCAATTATACCAATAGTAGGAGGTTACCAACCATCCTAACCCTAACTCTTCTTTTCTCTTGTTGCTGCCTTTGTTATAAAGTTACTACAGTTCAAACCACACAGGGCTATAAGATTCACGTGCAAGGCTTTTGAAACATACACGGTGTTTGATCCTGGAAGCAAATCCTCTGCCGATAGAACACTGGAACACGCCCTAAAGTTCACAAATAACCAGACCATGTAAACACCACTGAATGAAACTGCCCTTTCATCTTAGTGCCACATCATGCTATGTTTCTTCTGAATGTCCGAAGATGTTTCTCCTGAAACAAAGAAAATTTTAAGGGCATATGCATTTCCTTATAAGAACCACCGCTGAACAATATGCATAAATCCCAAACATTATTTTTTTAGAAATCCTGCTCATACCAACCACTTATCCAGTATAATTAACTTCCCATATATGTGATATAGTTTAACCTTTTGGTCGTGAACATATAACATATCAATTGTGAAAGAGGACAGCTTAAGGATATCATTTTATTTATTTATTTATTTCTTCTGCAAGGTAAGTCAGCTCGGGAAACAGATACAAAAGAAATGCTAGAACTCTCCCTTGTTGATATAGGATGCATCAACAGAATCTTAAAAGACCAATCATTTCCCCTTCTTTCCCTCTTATACCAAAAAAAGTCAAGGCTGGGCAACTTTAAGTTTCTTTCTCAAACAGTCTTGTTTTTCAGACTGAGCTCATGTTTTGATACTAATCTCTGTGTATCTTCTCCAAGGTCATCTCTGTATTCCTCTACATCTTCAAAAACATGTTAGGTAATCACGTCTCTCTGAAGGAAACGTGTTTTGCCTTTTCCACATAAATAAATAAATATGAATGAATGAATGAATGAATGAATGAATGAATGAATGAATGAATGGATTGGAAAAGGCAAAACACATAATTACATAAATGCACATGCATTTCTTTAAAAAGTACTGTAGTGCCTAAAGAGGCTCAGGAACTGCACGCGCACCACTGGCTGGAAACTTTGCTGGGTTTGTAACCATACCCTGATTTTACCAATCGTGACCATTTTCCCTACACGTGCAAAATACTTGTGTAAATTCAGCAGCGGTTCATGCAAAGGCACATCTTGCCCGCTGACCTTGTGTGTTTCCATCTCCTTGATCTTCTATTCATGCAGAATAGTGCCCATTTATTTTTCTACGTATGTATCTGAGTCCCTCTGCGGTTTCTCAGCCTGCTTTGCCAAATGCTGTGATTGCCCCAGCCCTTGCTCCACGTTGCACTAGGAGGTGTCACAGGCTGTACCATGCCTCTAAAAAAATAGCCTGCCCATGGCTGCCTGGAAAGCCAGGGATATATGGGCCAAATAGACATAGGTAGCAAAGTGATTGCCTCGAGGAAGTACATAAAGCATCACGGAGGAGTTCACAATTCCCCCAGCAATGCTGCCTGCCTGTCTCGAAAACTAAACCTTCTCCTTATTGGATCTAGAGGGCAAGAGGAGGAGGACAGACTGTCATTTTCAGGTTTATCCGCTAATTGGCCATTACTCAGATAAAAATATCATTCCAGATACAATAACAGGGGGGAAGGGGGTGGGGGTGGAAATCCCCAGCCTCCATTTTAATAGCAGCTTCGAAGAATGAATCCAATCAGCACTTCTGAAACTCAAATTCCCAATCAGAGTCCTAGCAACGGGTGTGATTAATATTGATTACATTTCTACTGAAACAAATCCCAAACAATAAACCACTTGCCCTTGAACTAATCCCTTGAGAAAAGTTCCTCACTAGTCCTCTACAGATCCAAAACCGATTCAGGAAGGACTACTTATAATAAGCCAAGTTCAGAGAACTCTTCACTGAACACTCTATTTTTCAGTCTTTCCTTCTTACGTGTCCAAAATTTCTATAGATTTCTAGAGACCATGAACTATTCTCCAGTCTGATTTTTTCCTTTCCTTGGTCTTGAAAGGCCAGCAATTTTCAGTCTCTTTTTATCTCCTCTAATTCCCTTTGGGTGCTCCAAGGAGTAGGAAAGTATTTTGAAAAGAGGGGTGGAGGGCAGGGAGAGATGGAGGGCAAAGGCTGAGGCTCAAAAAGTCTTCTCACCCACCAAACCAGCAAAGCAAACAAGAAGCCATCTTTCCATCAGCAACCACCTAAACGCACGTTCCTCACACAGCTCTTACTGAAACTGTCCATTTCTGATGCTTTTTAGAGTGGGTTGGGCTACACTGGCCTTCATGGAATCTGTTGGGATCAAACAGGCCTGAGATTGCGAGGTGGGAGGGAGTTACTTGCCCACTGCTTACTGAATTAAAACCTCTTTCCTTCCAAGAGATCCTGGCTTGATAGATTGGAAGCTGGAAGATCAGAGACAATTTTTAGCTATAGTACCCACATATACCTCCCATACTCTCTTAATAAAATGGCATTCTTCTCAAAAATCCTTTTGGGCACAGCATCACACTCCTAGCAGCCTCCTAAAGAGATTAATGGATGCACCCAGTGTCATTCCAGCAACTCCACTGCCACATATCTGTGATAGCAAAGGCATGGCAGACAGAGGAAAAGCACCATGGGAGGCTACTTCAGGGGCCCAGTGGTACATATACATATCAAGGGAGCCCAGAAAGTCAAGTCTGAAGATATAGACCACTCATAAATGCCTCTGTCTTATCAATGTGTGTCAGAGAAGAAAAAGATCATGAGAATGCCAAATTAGATGCATTCTTGAACCGATCCCTTTTTTTTTTTTTGACTCCTCAAGGCTATCTGCCTCTTATTTTGGATGTAGTATCATCTTTATCTAATTAAGTGGCAGCACCTAGCTGACTCAGGCTGATCTTTAAAACTAAGCAGGGCTGGAATTTGTTAGTATTTGGATGGGATACCACAAGGAAATTTCAGATGTGTAGACTAGAGTGCAAAGTAAAACAAAAAAAACAAAAAACCACACATACATTAAGAGAAGACAAGAACAAACCAGTTCTGTATTGCTCCCAAAAAAACTACAGGACATGTCCAGGCAGCCACCAGGAATTGAGTCTGACTTGAAGGGACCAAAATGTTTGTGTGTGTGTCCATCACTGACCCTGCTGAACTAGTTTAATTTTTCTTTCAGCTGTTAACTGCACATTCCAGACTGCCTGTTCTTAAGCTATTAATCCTGACCTGGCCCTCAGAATTAATATATGTGGCTTTGTGGTTATTCACAAAGGACAGCAACATGGTCCACCATCTGCCTTCTTCGTGTTAATTTAAATTGTTAAATAAAAATACCCATCATCTACTGAGAAAAAAATGAAAAAAAAAGAATACTTTTGGTAGGGCTCTGAAAATGAGTTCAGCATTATCTCTAATTAACTGCAGACCTGCTTGTTGGTTTCCAATAAGGTCACTCTTAGACAAAAATGTTCTCAAGAGACAGTGCATAAATATCCTATGCTAAAGCCCAAAATAACATTAACTTTGAACTTCCCACATTATGTACTGAAAATATTTATAGGCACGCACAATTCAGAGGTTCCTTTTAGTGAAATCAAAATTAAAAAATAAAATTGTGGAACTCATGACTTTGTTTCTATTTTCTGGCATCAATGCAGTGCAAATGAAGGTCCATATTCAGCAACGTTTCTTCTTTTTTCTTCAATACTGTACGGTAATTAAGTTTAGTTACCACAATTGGGACTGACAACTTGGTCATTAAGCAAAGCGGTCACTAAGTGAAACAGTGACTGTGCTTATTATCTTACTTCAGCTTTCGTTTGCTTTTTAGACCTGTGAAGGTCGTAAATGTGAGGATTGGTCATAAAGTTACTTTTTCATCACTGTCATAACTGCGAATGGTTGCTAAATGAGGCAGTTGCTAAATGAGGATTACCTATATAGCAATACCAAGGAAGCAAACAGCTTTCTTCCAAACTCAGTAAAAACACTGCCCAGGCTAACTCAATGCTAATTTACATTTTATGTTGTATGGAGAGGTCAGCTCCAGTTATTTTTGCCTTTGTCTCTTCTGCTCAGCACCTGAGTAGCAATGAAATCAGGGTTCAACCTACAGCATATCACTCTTGAAGAGTTTGGGCTGCAATGAACTGCATTATTTGTTTTATTCTTTTACTGTTGATGCAATTAATGAACTAAGCAACCGAGTCCCTCAATCCATTAAAAGGTCATCCTTTGTTTCCTTGCCTAGATGAGCACCAAGGTGTGGACCCAGCCAAGACTCTCTGCTCCTCAGGAGGAGCATTATCGAAGAGCAGCCCAAGTTCCTGTTGACTTTATGCAAGAGAAAAATGGAGTCTACATCTAAATGAAATTGTCCTACTTAGCAGTGCCTCTCATCCATTCACTAGACAAGAGTGTTATTCCAGAAGTCCGACCTACTTCATCCAATCATACCATCTCAGTATTACTCAGCAGCAAGCATTTTGTCATTTCCATCTGGCCAGGGTCTAACTTAAAGGGATTTTGTTTTATTGGCTAATTTGATCTGAAATGTCTTCAGAAATCAAAAGCATGAATAACAATAAGGATTCAATAGTTGCAATTGCTCAATTACCTACAATACTTCTGCCAAACTTTATTGTTTCTGAACAAATTGATATTACCGTAACACATGTGTATATATATATGTGCATTCTGTTTATGCACACTTTGCATTTTACACCTTCTCTGGTACAAGGTGACAATTCATCCCTGCACGCTACCAGTCCATGAATTTTAGCATTCAATGAAATGCTACATCTTGGAAAGCATTTAAACATTAAATAGATTAGCATTTAAACCAAACCAACCTGCCTTTCATCTTCAGTTTCATGATTTGGGCATCACTCAATGATAACTTCTAATAAACAGATTTATTTTAATAATAAGGAGCTAGATTTATAACCCATCCAAATATGTATCGGGTCCAGGTATGAATTTTCCCACATGTGAAAAATTAGGTGTGTGGCATAAACTGGAACTATATAGTGATTCAAAGGGTAAATCACACTGGTAAGCAGGTCATACCTGTTGGCATCCTCTGAAACCAAATCAGGATTACTTAGCTGATATGACACAAACACCCCCACGTGCTCCAAATTATCTCCTTTTTGAATCTGGATCATTGCACATTTCTAGTATGAATACAGCAATTTTCTTCTTAATCCAATGGCGAGCGGTTTTGTTGAGGACAGTTGAAAGTTAGTGGCAAAATGCATGTGGTATGTGAGAAATCCTTCAATCAAGCCTCACTGGGGTATAAGCTTATAGGAGAAGATTGCCTAGAGAACTTCCATTAAGTGCTTTGAATGCTTGCTGGACAATGCAAAGTATCAGGGTATACTAAACACAGGGTATTTAACCAATTAGTTAAAATCAACAACAATTAGCATTTTCTAAAAGCATCTGCATGCTCAAATTTGTCTCAAGTTTTTCTCTTGAGCATAAACATGAGAAAATCTCAGCTCTACCTGATTTTTAACTCATCTATTTGCATTAATGTTAAAGACCAGCATTTTAAAGGAAATCAAACGTTCATTAGCTCATCTCCCTTGGAGAAATCTACCTCGCATTAGCCCTTCCAGGATCCATTCAAGGTGAATGGTGGGAGCGAAGAGAGAACAAGGCTGAGTAACTTTTCCAACCACACACAAGCGTGGCCTCACATTCAATCCTTGCTGAACACTGAAGTCATTTCTCAGGCCTCCTACAAATCTTGGCACAGTCAACAATTCCCGGTCAAAGGGATGATCAAAACAATGCAAAAGACGGAGAGCTGCAATTCAGGAATTGTTTATATCGATCTTCTCTGCCATCTAAACCTGGAATTATTCCACCAAAATCACTGGAAGAATTCCCAATTTGCACGGATGAAATGAAGATAATAATCCATTTTATGGCCTCATTTTGAACAACAGCCAAGTGACTAATGCTCTTCTTTCATGAGTGCTAAGGACACCTCAAATATTAAGAAAGGAGTAGGTTGGAAAAGACAGCCTTTAGTGTCTCTCACAGAAAAGAATTTGCAAAGCTTGTCACTCGTTTTGTTCTTTAAAATTTCAGGTCATTCATGTAAGTCTCATTCTCTCCACCTCAGCTTGGCTTCCTGCCTGGGAGAACAAAGGAAAAGGAAATGAACATCAAAAAAGGGAGAAAGCAAGCAAGCAGGAGAAAGACAGGCAGACAGTGTGTGTGTGACCAAATATATATCATCTTCCATTTTCTGAATCAGTCAGAATGCAGACAGAGAGAAGTCATGGGGGATTTTCTAGGTTTAATAGATTTTCTCTTCCCAGGGAGTATTGTGTAACTGGGTACCCCAAACACAGCAAAGCAGCACAGTGGTTTATATTCTCTCCAGGCCCAGAAATGCATTCCTCATGCCCCCCTTTCCATGCATTATTCACATCTTGTGATAATCATTCTGCAAAGTTGGTTCAATTCCTTTAAACGCAACAGCAAGGATGAGATGCAGAGAGTTGTGCTTTAGTTTGATTGGATTTTACACAAACCGGATGCAGATTTCTTTGCTTTCTATATTGATATACTGATTCTATTCTTGCTTTGGCAACAACTGAATGTTGGCAGATATCACCTGTTAGAGTCTGTAATGTGGCTTGCCTCATTTTTCTTTTCACTCAGGCCAACGGTAGTATGTCAGTCATCTCTCACAAATGCAACACACCGGTGGGAATTCCAACACATCTAAAAAAAGTGGTGTACATTTCTTGAGGGTAGATGGTCACACTCCAAAAACTGGGCACAGCCAAGACAAAACATAATCTAAAACAGTGAATGTGAAAACGTCTCATGTATTTAATAATTTCTATCATATCAAAATTTCCAATTCAGTGGCATCTTTTGCAGGAGCTATGGAGACCACATTCAAGGTTTGGGGAAGCATGCAAAGCACTGGGACCAGTGGGGTGGGGTCAGCAAAGTCAAGATGGCAGTTGCAATGATGTGATCTAACCGAACTCCTTTTGTGTATGTGTCAATATTGCATGCACATACAAAAGGATAGAGTTTCAATGATGCTACAACTGCCATTTTGGCTTTAATGACACTCCCATTCACCTATGGATACCACTTACTGGGACCTCAGGTTGTTCACAAGCTGAATTTGGATCGCACATCTTGATTCTTCCAATTTTGATTTAAAAAAATAGAAATGCTTTCTTATCTGCTATGTCATAGATCCCACTCAAGTTAATAAAATACTTTCTATCCAGTTTACCATGATGTCCAAACCAGCAAGCTATAGTTGAAAGCTTGGCTGAAACCATAGTCTGCCATCCTGATTAGCATTCTTCAAGCTACAGTTTAGTCATTGCAGCAAATTAGACTTTGAAGCCCAGAAAAGATTCCATTAAGCCATCTGAAAGATTCTCTTTTTAGCAATGATAATTTTTCACAAACAATGTTACCATTGTTACTGGAGCATCTTCTTCCAGCAAACTTTGAGGTATTAATTTAATATTAATTTTACAATATACATATACATATATATAACATAGTGAGCGTGTGTGTGTGTATGTATATATATGTATGTGTATGGCTGTATGGGTGTGTGTATACACACACACACACACACACAAACATACAGTACAGTTTGCAGGTTAATTTGGCTATTGTAAGAGTTCACATATCATTGTTATCTCAGGCACAGGATTCATTGGAAATTCTGGACTTTGGAAGATTGCAACAAAACGTTTGCCTATAGTTTGCAGAGATACGCTCCCTTAACATATGAGACAGTCATAATCAAGGAGAATAACATCATCATGAAGAATATTACAGAGCTGTGAACAGCTCTGAGAAGCTCTCAAGGGACTAGTTACTTGATCCAGTGAAATAACTATGTTAGCCTCTTGCAGCAATACCAGTGATTCCCAGGCATACCAATCTTCAGATTTCTTTATTGCTTTATGGGCCTGACAGCTTGTGGGACCTTAGAAACTAGTCAATTTATTATAAATTATATCCCTTCCAACTGATGAAGTATGCTATCAGCAGTACAATATTATACCATAATAGATTTATTAATATTAAAGGTGCCACAAAAATCTCTATTTTAGCAGCCATCAAAAATATGAAAAATGAAGTTCAGAATGTAATATTTAAATCTATGGATTAGCTATATCCTATATGTTTTTGGCCACCCATTTGACACCATATTGAACTGATGTCAAATTACTTTCTAGAACTGTCTACAATTAGCAGTTACAATTGGATATAAAGTTGGCAGACTCACAAATGATAAAATATTTTCATAATACAAACTGAGACTCCTTTAATATTTCACATCTAGGTTCAAAAAATAGGGAGAAGAATGAGATAACTGATTTTTATACTAAGCTGAAAAAGTACTGTCACTATCTGTCTATTTCAGAAAAACATCAAAATGATCAGTCTATCTCCCCCAAACCCAAAAACTCTATTTTGTGCAATTTAATCCTGATGGTAAAATGACAGAAAGAAGAGTTTTAGTGCCTTATAGCATTATATTACGTTATTCTGGTCAGTATCAATGCATCTGTATAGAAATTCAAACAGTAGTGATGATGATGATGATATAATAGCAGAGGCTCCAGTGCTTGTATGATGAGCACTTTCCATATTTTTTCCAATTAAATATTTTTGAATAATTTTAAATCCATACAGAGCCAGTTTGGTGTAGCACTTAAGGCACTAGACTAGAAACCAGGAGACTGAATTCTAGTCCCACCTTAGGCACAAAGCTAGCTGGGTGACCTTGGGCCAGTCTGATCCTAGGAAGGAAGCAAGGGGAAACCAATTCCAAAAAACCTTGCCAAGAAAATTGCAGGGACTTGTCCAGACAGTTGCCAGGAGTCAACAATGACTCAAAGGTGCGCACGCACACACAAACAAATCGATTCAAGGATTCCGATTACTCTGACTCTGTGTATTAAAAGATAATAAAAATTTGTATTGTCGAAGGCTTTCACGGCCGGCATACGATGGCTGGTGTGGGTCTTCTGGGCTGTGTGGCCGTGTTCTTGAAGTTCTGTTTCCTAACGTTTCGCCAGCACCTGTGACTGGCATCTTCAGAGTGCAGGAGCACAGACAGGAGCACAGACAGGAGCTGGGCACAGAGAGAAACAGAACTTCAAGAACATGGCCACATAGCCCAGAAGACCCACACCAGACATAATAAAAATTGTTAGTAACAAAAATACAGAGACCTAATACAAGGTGGCATCCAGAGTTCAACTGTGGCACCCCTTGCTCACTGAAGCTAAAATGTTCCCTTCAGCACCAGCGCTATAGAAGTTCAGCTTCACTGCTAGTCCCCAGGCTGGCATCCTATCACGTTTCATCTTCTTGGGTACCCCAACAGCTGCATGTTTAGCTACCGTTCTACGGAATGGGAGGGGAGGCATCCAATAGTAAGCCACCAAAAACGTGGCTGTTCATGGCAATCCTGATTTCCCATAATTGGTGCTCTTTACCCCAAAGCTACCAGGATGCAGCTGGCTCTTGTGAACTGTGGTAGTACCTAATCTTCCTTCTTCAGATGGTTATTTATCTCAGGCAATATGTGCCCCCCTCACACACTGGATGCCGGGGGAGGCTTTGTTTGCCTTTCTGTGCTACTTTGTGTTTGAACTGATAATGTTTCCTTGTCAGCTGGGAAAGCACAGGGACTTTGACTACCCTGTGCCAACATTGTTTGTGATTACTGCAAAAGCCAAATGATTGTGCGTTGCATGCTGCGTACAACATATATTAATATATTTGTTTAATGTAGCTCAGTTTTACACCTTCTGATTTCACATATAAAGCAACTTGCTACAGCTGCTCACTACTCATATCAATTGCTCCCATGAGGGACAAAAATGCTAATCCCAAACAGGTACAATAAATGATATGTGCTATCTGCTAAAACAGAGTATCTTGAATTTAACTCTCTTCTTTCCCTTCCCTGTCCTCCTCTCTCTCTCTCTCTCTCTCTCTCACACACACACACACACACACACAAATAAAAGTCAGTTGTGGCCTTTTCCAGTACATCTCTGCCTAGATAATCCATCATATTTCAGCCCTGTGCAGGAAGAAGATAGGCATTTATTAGACCCAGTGAATCCTTGCATGTTAACAATGATTGCACACAAAGAAGAAAGAAAAATGCACTCTTACTTAGGCAAAGTAATTGCAGATTTCATTACAAAGCTTGTGACTTGCATTTCACTTGAGGTACAGTGAGTATTTCAGCTGTTCAGTTTTGAAATTCATTCTCTTTACAAAACTTGCCTTACAGACATGTGAATTCATCTACCTAACTCCTACACTTACCTACAACTTGCCTTGCCTTAACTATTCACTCATTTCTGGACTTCTAGGGAAGAAATTGCGAACTGAAGACGACCGCAGTGGAATGAAGAGCTGGAGTGAAAAGCCGACTCTTCCCAATTTTGAAACTAATTATAAGAATTCCTCCCTGTGGGAAAATACTGATTTTTGAATACTTAAAAAAAAATGATAAGATGGGATTTTGAAGGTTGGACACTAGAGGGAACCAGAAGGAATTAAGATTACAATTAAAGGAGAACAGCATTTAAATTTACTAATACAGAATAGAGCAAAATACTTCAATATTGGATGTATTGAAGGATATTTGTGAACAATGGACCCAGAAGTTAATTTTAAAAATATCTGACATTATAGACAGACTGTGTTTGGAAGATGATAAGGAAAAGGAACAAGCTTTACTGGATAAGACTGAGTCTGATTTGAATGTGGATCTAAAAATGATGGGCTATGGAAATAATCTGGGAGGAGATGCTGCACTGTACATACAAATGAAACCAACTGATGTTTTACCAAACCAAAAGAGTGATCTGGATAACTTTCTTATACTGGATTTACAAAAGAGACTTGTTAAAGTTGTGAAGAATTTTGTGAGAAGGGACAAAGAAAAAATGAGAAGAAATCAAGTTCCAGGACTATATTTGAGGGGATTAAGGATTAAGATAGTTAAAAGTAATGGGAAGGAATATAAGAAGATCAAGATTGTTAAAAATAAAAGGAAGGAATGGTTTATCTGATCATGGCTAAAATAGATATATTGTTATCGCTGTTAACTCTTAATAGACTTTTGCTGACCAAGACTGAATGACGAGGTTTTAAAGATTTATTTATAGATAAGAGATGAGATATGGGAATAAGAGATCATTTGATGTATTTTAAGAGAAGGTGATAAGTTACTAAAATTGTTTATACTTGTTGTTACAAAGGAAGAAGTAGTAATTTACTTATATATCTTTTATCTTTCTCTCTTTTCTGCACTATTTTTTCTTTTTATTCTTTTAGTTAGTATTAGTTCTTATCTTTTTAATTGTAATGCTTAATAAAATTACTATAACAAATTATTCACTCATTCCATCCCCATTCCCAGGCCCATGTCTACTTTCCTTCACTTATGTAAGTTTAAATTCCTAGAAAAGCATCTTGTCTCAGAGCAAACTCAGAAGCCCCTGAAGAAGGTCCCACTACAAGTCCCAGTAAAGCACCCTGTGGTGATACTCATGCTGACACACACCATTAATGATGCAGGAGAGATTAATAATTTCTTATTAATTGATAGCTTGAAATTCCCTAGAACAATATGACACTAAAGCAGGTAGGTATCTACGAAGGCCCACTTGGGTTATGGATATAATGGCCGCATCATCTGCATACAAGAGGACTAAAATAAGATGGTGGCAAGTATTGGGAATGAAATTCTGGTTTAGAAAGAGCCACAAAGATGTCATTTATATAGAATTTGAACAATAAGAGGCAAGGATATTGCCCTGTTTGATCTGGGAACATAAATAAATAAAACAAAATGAAATGATAATCTCTTTTTTTGGGCACTGTCCTATTACCGTAGAAATAGAAAAACTGTGATCAAACTCCCAGAAGGCCCTAATGCATGACTCTGTGGGCTATATTTAGTTTTGAGCCAAAGTCTTCAAACAAATCTGAAGTGTCATTACCGGAAGACCATTGTACATGAAATCCCTAAGGATCTTACAATTTATATCCTGCCAAGTCTGAGCAGTGGTGAGGCAGTCAGATTGACATACGGCTCAAACTCTGATACTCATCAGTAATTACGACTGACACTAGCCAATAGGTGTTCATGATATCTGTATATGCACATTCCAAACAGAACTCCAAACTAGTGAATATCCAGCTAAGGAAAGGATTGAGTTTTGCAGGAACTATATGTTGTAGGCTGAAGCATCTAAGACATCCACAAGAAGCAACAACTACAGCTTTGTTGCACAGTAAAATATCTGCTTAGAAAAGCTCTAAATTGCTCTTTGCAACAGCAGCCAAAACTCATCAAGCAATGTTTATTGGCATTACATATATTTGGAGCAATTTTACATTGCAATAACCATTAGGCTGGTACCTATTATTCATACAGTCAAGTTAAAATTAAGTGCCATCCCTAAAAAAAACTTCTGTCATGTCAAATGAAAAGAACTTCTTTTCTTCCTTCATTTTATCCTTTTCCTCCTCCATATATTCAAAACAAACTGTTAAGAGAGCAATTTTACAGATCCTACAACCTAAAGCATTGAACAGCTGTTTGGCACCTATGATCATCAAACTCCAACCCAAACAGTCTGTTCCTCACTTGTGTAGAAGAAATCAGAAGCGTTAACACCAACTCAGTAAAGATCCATCTATAAGTCTCTGGCTGCTAATTACAAGGACCATTATAATTAGTAACAGTGGACGTAGCCAAGTCTCCTTGCAACAACTTTGGAGAATGTTCACCCTCAGCCTTATAAACCAAGAGCCATCTGTCTAGCTGGAGAGCAGAACTAAAACACCTACTTGCCAAATACATCTATTAAGTGTGTTATTTGCCACTAGCTCAGCTGTAAAATATGTCACAGTGGTTTCAAATAGGAGCCTATTATGATTTTTAAAAGGAAAATGGTTTTACCTCATTAATCTTATGGGAAAAAACATCTCTGAACCTTAGAAAAACTTGCATTCCCAGCTCACTCCCCATTGATAATTATACAATGATCCGATTGTGATATATTCATTTATACTGAATTCATAATTTTGACCAGTATTAGACATTAAATTCATTAGTTCTTTCCAAGCTTCTTATGAAAACATCCACTTACTGTTCACTACCACAAAGGTAGTCTTAACATGCCAAATACCTCACATTCCATTTTTGGCATCTCTAAGGTTGGCTAAAGCTTCTCTCCTAAAATCTGCAGCCCTGCTGTTGGACCATATAGACAATTCTGGACTTTACAGACCAACTAAGATTAATGTAAGGCAGCTTTCAATGTTTCTGCGCTTGAGAAGTTGAGTTCAGAAGTGAAAGAAAAGCATCAAATATAGCTTAAGCAAGCATAAAGGCAAACATTCTTTTCAATACCATTATCTCTATCTATTTACAATCTTACATCTCACAGAAGCCAATATCCAAAGAGATGTAGGCAGCTGAAGGACAATATATGAATCCAAGCATCTCATACAGTCTCAGCCAATGTATTGCTGCCATATTCAAGATTCATTAAACAGACTATTGCTGAATCCCAACACAGAGGAAGTACTATTGGTCCAGGAACCTTCCGATACTACAGATGCTCCATCTACAGTTTCTGGTGGGGTAGCACTTCCTTTGAAAGAGCTGGGATACTCTTGGATTCATGGCTTCTGCCACAACAGAAGCTTCAGCAGGTCCCCCATTTGTGCTTTTTCTTGGATCTGGACCTGAAGGACTCATGCCCTTGTTAACTCTCAGCTAGACTGTTGCATTTTGCTTTATGTGGGGCTCCCTTTGAAGATGATATGGCAGCTTGTCAGCCTTGTGAGGTAGACCAGACAGGAAACACGGCCAAATGAGATTGTAAGATTACATTAACAGAATCTTGAAAGTCTGAAAGTATATCTCTTCCCCCATCCCCTTTTCAGCCGAAGAAACTAGGGAGGGTCTCTTCTGAGCCACTTGCCCTGCCCACATTCCTGCTGTGGGCTAAGTTGCCTGTTATCTGACCATTCCCTTGGCTGCGTCTCTTTGCCCTATCTCCCAAGGTCATTCCCACATAACTTTACACAGCTTCAGCTGACCCAGAATGCTTGCAAGATCAGTACTAAGACAGTTGAGCAGAGTAACACCTGTTCTATGAGAGCTGCATTGGTTGCTAGTAGGCACCCAGGGCCAATTCAAGGTGCTGGTGATTACCTATAGCATAAAGCCATTTATGGCTTGGGCCCTTGTTATGTTCAGGATCATCTTCTACACATACAACCTGCCTGCTCTACACCATTTAGCACGCAGAGGATGCTTAGAGAATTATATTCTCAGCCGCAGCCCCTCTTTGAAGAGCCTGTCCCTTGAGGTCACCTGTGTTTCCACCCTGATTTCTTTTGCAAAAAGGATGAAGATCTTCCTAGTGGTAGCAGTAGTTTGTATTAATATTTAATAGTTGTAATGGCTTATGGTTTTTTATAAAGATGTTATAGAAGCTTGTAGTTTCATGTATTGTAAGCCAATTAGAGTTGTTAGAACAGGCAACATACAAATAGTGGCAGGATAGTCATCTATGAGGGACAGTGTAGTGAATCTTGCAATATGCAGGGGTTGGGACTTGATGACCTCTTAGGTCCCTTCCAACTCTACGATTCTATGGTTGCAAATAAATAAATATAGATCAGATCTTGGTCAGCTCCTTTGTCTCTATTATTTTTATTCATAAAACAAATTATATGGCTACCCATCTAAGCAGTGGAACTTTGGGTGGCAAGCAAAGATAAAAACATTATACATAATCCCAATCAATTGTTAAAAACCCAGTCAAGGTCCCTATAAAAAAAATCTTATTGCCAACAGGTCACCCAAACACATGCCAGAGCTCCCTTAGCATCCTGGCCCTAGTGGAAGGACAATCCTATGTATGGGGCAATTGCAATAGTGCAATCGAGAGGTGACTAGAGTGTGAATGATTATGGGCAGTGTGAGACTAGGCTGAAGCTGCCATAACCAAAAGATGAAGCAGGCACATAAGCAGAGAGGACAAAAGGCCAGGACTCTTGTCTATGAGATCCCTTCAGGGAGGTAGATAAGAAGGAAGCAAGTCCTTGAGGAAACAAAGGACCTGAACCAGACAAAAGAAGTTGGGCCTGAGCACATGGAAACCCCAACTCCAATCCCATCAACAGCTGCCAGAGTTTTGGGGATAAAAGGGGTCCCAAAGCCCACCGAGTCTGAACTGAGTCATCTGAGTCATATTTGGATCCAGACTTGGCTGCTTCGGTCCCTCTAGCTAGCCTAGTTGGGAAGGACATGGGTAAGTGTGGATGAGCGCGCGTGTGTATGTATGAGGAAGAGCAAATGTACCTTGCAACCAGTAAAGTTTTGCTGTTACTTTAAATTCACTGGGTCTCCGTGTATTACAAAGAACCTCTTGTGCCTCAGAGTTCGGTTGGAAGTGATTTGTGTGTACCCCTAATTATTTCCCGGCTGTTGACCAGGGCTGTGTGTCTTGTCTGCTCTAGCAGCACCTATTTGGAAAACCCAGGTAGAAAGCAAGGGGGGGCTGACAAGATCTGTGTGCCTCAACAGGCTGTGAGTGTGTGAGTGAGTGACCATAAGCCAAACCTGGGAGCAGCGTGTGTAACAGCAGTGCCTTCCAATCTAGGAAGGGGTGCAACTGGTGCATAAAACATGTTGTGCACTGATGAAAAGGCCCTCCTGGCCATGGTTTCTACCTGCTCCTTGAGCAGGAGCTTCAAGTCCAGGAGGACCCCCAGACAGTGTACCAAATCTGCCTAGGAGAGCGTTATCCAGAGTTAACAATGGTAGATCACCAGATACAGGGGGCTGTAAAGTCCACAGTCAGTTGGTCTTGTCAGGATTGAGCTGAAGCCTGTTCTTCCCCATCCAGCTCTGTACAGCCTCCCAGCACTAGGAAAGCACCTTGACAGCAATACTTGGACAGCCCAAGGCGAAGATGTATAACTGAGTTTCCTTAGCATACTGCTAATACATAACCCTGTGCCAATGGACAACCTTGGTCCAAATCCCTGTGGTGGCTTCTGAAATGCACTGCAGCAAAAGGCTGATGTAATCAGTTTGGACATGGCACATGACCCAAGTTAGCATGTAGACTAGCTGAACACACTGAGGATGAATCTCCACCATGCCCTCATTCAATACAAAAAAGTCAAAGGAAATATGAAGCTAGCCTTTTTCTAGCAAAGTCAGAAAACTGAATTCCATAAACATCCCCAGGCAGCAATCCACCTTTTTCTTACTAGCATCTTAAGCCATTTCTTAGAATTGTTTGGAGAAAATACATTTTCATGTGACTGTAACCAACCTCTAGAGTAATGTGCTTCATACTCTGCTGATCGCTACACAGCTTTGTTACTGTCAGTAATGGTTTTACTCTGAATGCTGTTTTCTAGGAAAGCATAGGGAAAAAAATAGCCTTTTTGAATAAGCATCTCCCTGTGATTATTTGAATGCACTTATGAGAAGACATGCAGCATTAAAACTGGAAGTGCTTTAAAAAAAAGCTTTTTTTCTGTAAATAAGCAAGCATATTTTACACCAACTGTTATTAATCCCACCTTTCCTGTCAAATAATCTCATTAGAAATGCATCAGCACAATGTCACTGCTGTGTCCCTCTGGAGATCTATGTAATTGAAACTTCAAAGTTGGTTTAAATTTTTTATTTTATTCTGCTAAAATGTTCAGTTTTGAACAAGCATTAAAAGCTATCACAGCACTGTATAGTGCCACTAATACAGAATCTTGAAAATGTAGGTTTACATTCTCTAGTTCTTCTTCTTGTTGTTTTTTTAAAAAAAACTGTTTCCAGCCTTTACAGTTTCTGGGTAAAAATGAAAACACCAGTGCTAAAGTGAAAAACATTTTTTTCTATGTGTTAAAATTATTTCCAGTTAATTTAAGTATAAATTAGTTTAACTTAACAATTTAAGAATATCTTGATGTAATATTGTATGACTGGCTTCTTAGATGTTGCAACATATACCCTGGAACCTATATTTTAACTGCAACTCTATGTACGCTTCTGTAAGATTACAACCACTTGAAACATGGAGATTCTTAGACTTCCTCGACTGGATATCATCTGCATGTCAACAACACAAAAAAACAAGTGAATATTACAAAAAGACAGCATATTAGATGACTGAACTCCTACTTATACTGAAACTGATTGCAAGGGTCTTCCTTAAAAGAAAACAAATTGTACATATGAACCATTAAGACACCTCCTTCCTCTCTTACAAGATGTCTATAAAATACCTTCTAGAGAGATTTGCCATCAGCTTTTTGTATTTAAGCATTTTTGTTTTTGCATAGGCAATTATTATTCTAAGGCAATGGAGACAACTTGTAACAACCGATGTTGCCTTCATTCCTCCCCAATCTCACTCCTGCCCTACCAATATTTTTTGGCTCTCAGTAAGCCTTCTTTCCATGTCGACATTTGGAAGCAGGAGGAAGAACCATACGATAAACCCTAAAACAAGGTTAATACAGTTTGAGAAAGACAAGACAAGCCTCAACCCCCTAAGTTAAACAGAAAAAAATGAAAAGAAAATCCCATAAAATGTCCATGATGAGGCCTTCAAAACATCACCTATGCCCACTGAACCTCACGGACATTCAAAAGCATTAAGTGCAGTCTCCAACCACCAAGAGCTGTTCTAAAGGATAAATATCCCTAGGCTGAACAACAGCTCTCTTTCATCAATGGACAAGGAATATACTTACAGAGATAGTCTTAGAGACACTTCTTGTCTGTTCAGGAACTAAATGCAGGTGAACAGAATGATCTATGAGTTTAGTTAAGCATGGGGAAGAGTCACAGGCTTGCAACAGAGGAGAAACAGGCACTTTCAGTGCTGAAGGCCCATGTGGTACACCCCTCAGTAACTCCAGCTAAGGGTAACAAAACTAAACAGCTAACAAGGGAAAGTTTAGATAGGAACTTTCAGTCCTAATAGGTCATTCTTGACTAGATAAATATATAGTCTGATCTGGAATAGTAGCAGCTTTATTGAGGAAACCAACAGGACCTAAGTACTGTATTCAGTTAGGATTACAAGTCTAGTTTCATCAGCAAGTAAGATAGGTCCATTGGGGGAAGGATGTTTTCATAGCTTCCTTTTCCTCCCAAATGTTCCTTATATAATCACAGAGGGGGACAAATATTAAACCTGGGAAAAACCTAGAGATGAGCCAGTTCCATGAACCTATGCAAAACATCCTTGTTCACATAATTCATCCTAACTTCCCATTTGGTTTCTGGTTCTGGCCTACAATAGACAAATGAGATGCCCAAAAAGTTAGTTCTTCATTGAAAGAGCTTCTTATTTTACATTTCCAAATGTTTTTATTAACTTTGGTTGACTGGTTTAATAGAGTCAAGGGAGATGTCATATCTTCAACTGGAAAAGATGAACAGCTAAGTGATAATTTAACATCTGGTGCCTTCCTAACTATATCCTGGCTTCACTTTTTAGCTTATCTTGAACTAGTGTGGCTTCCTCCCTTTTTAATGCTCTATCTTCTCTCCATCACTGCCATTTAGCCAAGTAAGAAGAAGGCTAAGTATAATTATGGTCTATGGACTACAGAGGGAAGAAGCTTTTATCCGTAACATTAGCAACCTAGCAGGAACACTGTAATGGGAAGAAGGACTAACCTTGAGGAATAAGAGGAAGAGCCACTACCAAGACAATGGTCAGATAAAAGAAATCTGAGCCTGGGGCAGAACTGTAATCTGACTCAGCATCTCAGACAAGATCCCCCTCCCCCAGTTCTCACAAAGATAAGGGAGGGAGGGGGAAGTGCATTCAGACTTTCAAGATTCTGTTACTGTAGCCTTATCATAAAAGTCATACTATATTAGCATTCATGACTTTGGTTTCCTAATCTGGTCTGCCTTGGAAGGCTGACAGTCAGCAGAAAAAATGAGCAAGAGGCCAGGATTCCATGTAAACTCCTCCCCTCTCAAGCCAGAGTGGAAAGAGCCCTTCTCAGCAAGATCATTTGCACTTCACCTTCCATCACTTTTCAGCAATGTTTTTCTCCCTTTCTTCCTTCTTTTTCTTGGAAATATTCACAACAGTGTTCTTTTTTATATATCAACATTGGAAGGATACAGACTTAGCAATGATTTAAAGATGTAATTCATTTATTTTTGGTGGCTTTTTAGAAGCCCTGTTACTTGGCAGAAGTAAAGTTGGTGGGCTGGTAGCTAATTATTTTCAACTATACATCAATATTCCTTGGTACTACTACTGGACACACCATTTAGTCTGATAAGATTATAGATAACATGTGTGACACAAAGTTAAAAAAACTGAGTGATATCAAAGCTGAGCAGGGGTGAAGATTTAAGACGCAACAAAAATATGCCACTCCCAAACTATCTGCATTTCAAAGGGAACCTCTACTAATATTAGTCATAAATTTCCTTAATATGCAAACACTAGTGTTAAAAAAAATTGTAGCACTTGCAGACAGGGCAAAAAGCAATAATATTTTATTTTAAATTCTGAAACTGGGAGAAGCTCAGCACAAACTTTTCTTCCTTTACCTTGCTATACCCTCCTCCTCTTACAGCATTTCGATACAGCCTTTTATACATTTCTTATAACTAGATAAACCTCAAAATCGATAGGACAATATAAACAAAGGAAATAATAGAAATAATGACAGAGGGAACATCATGATGAACATTGGTCAGGAGATTGTGCAATTAACAACGATTAAGAAAAGTGCTAGACTAATCACTCTATAAACTAACCTTGGTCCCATCATGATAAAACAAAAACCCTACTTTTTCCAAGGAGAACGTTTATATATTTACAGGTGTTTGATCATTATATTTATTTATGGTAAGTTTTAAAAGCTTCCTTAAAATTTCAATGACTTATTCAATGTCCAACCTAGCCTACTTTTGACTTTCACCCTTGATACCCATTAAAAACCAATGTTTTTGGTTTGTGCAAACCCTAACAAAGAAAGGGTCCTGGTTGCTCAGAGGCTTTACTTACATTTAGGCAATGCAAGCAGAAACCTACGGCAGATCTTGTGGTAGGCTGAGCTGCCAATACCATATTATCTTTTCTTTTCTTTTTTTTTCCTGCTCAGATGTATGATTTCAACTTGTTACATTTGGTAAGATCTTGGCTGTCCTGGAAAACCTGTGAAGTGATACTGAAGAACAGAAAAGATGTCAACAGAAAAGGACCAACAGAATCACCTGGAAATTTGTGACAGCAGCAACAGACTGAACCCAGCAGTGGCAAAAGAGGTCCAGAGACAGCTGAATGTAGCAGCATGAGTGATTAACAGATGGCAACAGGGATTGACTAGCAACCATTGAGGCTCTAGCTCCTGATGCAAATGGGCAATGTAGAAGAGGCAGTCCTGGTCCCTGGGCAGAAGAACGGTAGAAGGTGTCCCAGGTGCTGGCTTTTCAGAAGGAGATCAAGATAGCTAATGCAGGAGGAAATCTGAGAATGGATAATACTTAGTAAAGTAAGTTACTGGTTTGTCCTACCTTTGAACTAAAAAAAAAAAAAGCCTTTGAACTAGGAAAAATAGTTCCTAGAGAAAGGACTGGTAGTGTGGGAACAGGAAAGGGTAAGACTTAATTTATCAGGGAAAGCTCAAGAAAGTAAAACCATTTATTGCTGACTGGAAACCCCTTATAGACTTTCTGCATGAAACAGGGAAAAAAACCAAACAAACTTATGATTTACGGTTTTGATAATTAGAAAGAATAGATTATAGAAAAAAGAGAGTTATGTTGTAACCACAGAGCAAAAGGTAAATTTATAGTTGTACTTATAACTGCTGTAAAGAAGATTGGAAGCTACTTCTTTGTATCTTTTCTCTTTCCTTGCTTTTGCACTTTTAGCTTTCTTTGATTTCTTTTTTCTTTTTCTTACTCTATATTAATTTCTATTAGTTTTTAATCTTTCTTAAAAATTTTTTAATAAACTTATGTGTATAAAAAAAAAAAGTCAAGCCTGAAATCAAATAATGGAGGAAGAGATAAGTACTGGAATAAATTATAGAAATAAACTGAAGGAAGATTTCTATAATTTCTATAATCTTATTTCTATTACTATAGAAATAAGAAATAAGAATAAAGAAATAACTGAATGAATGAATGAATGAATGAATAATTTTATTATGGGTCATAGACCCACTGAGCATGCCAAAATAAAAACAAATACAGTAAAATGAGATAAGAACAATATAGCACTGATATTACTGTAGGGATAGGAATGAGAAATAAGAATATGATATAAAGTATAAAATAAGTAAAAATGTAAGGAATTTAGGAAATAAGTAATCACTTGCAATAGAAACACACAGCACCATATCACTAGAGATTCTTTTTTCACCATTTTCTGATAGAATTTATTCACTGCATAGTAGGTGTTGCAAAAATAAATCATTTTCTTAAGTAAAAGTGACACAGAAGTCCTGTCTACATCTGTGCCTTCTCTGAACCCTTGACAGATTTGGCTGGTAAACATAAAGTAGCTGTGACATATCACCAAGTCCAGAATGATCTACATTTCAAATGATGATTCAACTTGTGGATTCAATTATTTTAAAATCAAAGGGAAAATTCTGGGAAGGTACAAGTTTTCCGTGG
Source organism: Python bivittatus (assembly GCF_059951505.1). NCBI lineage: Eukaryota > Metazoa > Chordata > Lepidosauria > Squamata > Pythonidae > Python > Python bivittatus. Next base: position 82,920,221 of record NW_028277075.1, read on the forward strand.
ATAATTTATTATGTGTTGCAATCATTTTAACAATAAAGGGATTTTTAACTGATTTCTATACTTGCAACTGTAGTGCTACAACTTGCTGTAAAGTGTTGCTTGATTTTGATTGAACTTGACAAATTGATAAACAGCAGCATTTTAAGTACCAGCATCTCAAATCAGTAACTGAAGATACTCATACCAAATTCATATAACCTGTATGTTTAATGCCATTATCACCAATTGCTCAGAAACTAAATATTCTGGTTATGCTACAATCAAACATTACAAAAAAAAAAAGTCCTACTGGTTTTAATGAATTTTAAGTATGCAATTAACCCTCTACCATTTAGAGAAACAGAACTTAAAATGCGCTTATTTTTGGTCAGTTCAGTAAGAATACAGGAGCACCTTTTAAATAACTGTGATAACATCTGAAAGCTGAACACATGGTATAGGTCCTTCCCAACTAACTGCCTCCTAGTCAGAAAAAGCTTAGGAACCATGCAGTTGACCCAAATACATGGATCTGGATCATTGTGCCCAGAGACAATCATGGTGGAATGAAAAAGAAGCCATGAGGGAAACTACTTCTATATTAGCCTACTTACATAGGAAGGAATCACCTGCATCTTTCATGATCTACAGTACATCACTTACACAAATATGCTGTACCATACAGCACACACCCGCAGACACAAAATAGGAGACAATGAATAACAGAATATGTACACTGGCTTCAAGACAAGTGATGCAACCACAATCCCCTTGTCCCACACTAAATTTCCTAGGATGCAGTAGATCAGGTATTCAGCTCCCTGAACACCTCTCCTTCATGCATATAGGAGATCCAGTCTGAATTCTCAGTATTTTTCATTAGCCAGACAAACAGGACTGTACATACTGGCCTGAATGAAAATGGTTTAATAAGATTATTCTGTGCTATATTAAGCTTTTGCCCTTGGAGTACCACAAGTCTGAATAATTGGCATAGTGATAAAGGCTGCAGAGATTTCACGCAGTTGGTAAGGGGTTTTTTTGCAACAATTTTCAATAGAATATTTTGCAATAGTAGAAGTTCAATGTATTTGAAATGTCCTGGTAAGCTAATTAATATTACTTTTCTATAATCAAATTCACAGAGCCAGCATGGCAATTAAGGGAGACCCAGGTTCTTATCCACTTTCAGCCACAGAAGCTATTTGATGGCCTTGGGCTAGTCCCTCATTCTTACCCTATCAGAGAGGGCTGTTGTGGGGGGAAAAGGAGGGGGAAGCACTTGAGCTCCAGAATGAAAGGCAAGTTATACATCTAATAAATAAAAATCATGATTTTTTAAAAGAAATTTTCTTTTCACAATTTACAGACAGAATAAGAATAAAGCTATGTCTCCGATTTTTATCAAGCCCCACAAATTCAGAAAAATCCAGTTGCGAAAGTTTAACAAGTCATTTCTAGGAACTGTTCTGTGTAAGACCCAAGTCCTAATTAGATGGTACCAAGTTCAAATCCTGGAAGAGCAAGGAATGCAAGTTCTGCTCTTTCTGTGGTAATGTGGGCTGTTCACTAAACCAATTACATTATTTGGTGTGAGCAAGACCTCTGTAATTAGGATTCTTGATTATGCACAGAAATCTAGCTCTATTCAAAATTACAAAGCCACAGTTTCTTTTCAGACCATCCTTGTCAAACAGGGTTTGGGAAGAATCAAGTATACCTTTCTGCCTTCCTTGCATGTTTAATATTTCATACAGTAGTTCCAAAGAGGGCTCCAATCTGGACATTAAAATCCAGGACTGAATCATATATTTATGCCATTCTTGCTTTCCCTTTCAACTGCCCAACCTGATTTGTTAAATTGCCGTTTTCTGGCACGCGGTCTGCTCTCCCGGTTTACTCCAAGTCCTTAAGCTAGTTTGAATGTTACAGGAAACTGATTTCAAAAAGAATACCAGTCATGTGAAGTGAACAGGCCAAAGGAGGAGAAGGGCAGGCATATATCATTTGTAGTTTAGTGAACAATGATTAATTAGAGAGGAATGCATTCATATGAACCATACCTCAGTTCTTTGGGAGACATTAAAAAAACATTGTTTTTAGAAGTGTATTCTAATAATCATTTGTCCACAACACTGTAGGAATCTACAGGGAGGGAACAAGTGACAAAATGCCCACTGCAATACAAACGGCGCTCCTAATGTACCTGCGTGTGACATTGTAATGTAAGTACAGAAGGGAGAGGCATGTGTTGTGACACTACAATGCATATTTCATCATTTTACCACCACCGTGGTTAGGAACTGAAGCCTCTGCATACTACCTCTGTCACTCTACACTTCTATAAAGCTAAAGCTACAGCTAACCACAATGTAAAACAGCAGGATCCTAGAATTCTAGAATGGATAATACCACAATCCTTGTAATAATGCTAAATGCATCATTTTCAGACACTGACCGACCCATTACCACAATTAATCAAAAAGCCATTATTCTTCGTCACCTGATTTAGTTCTAGACACTCCCAAAAGATCTGATTGACATCTTCCATCTACTCTAAGCTTCCACTGTGCCTTTTCCAAGTGTCTACCTAATTCTATTTATGCAAAGCACAATACATGAAACATCTTTTTGCAGTATGAATCCACTTCTAAATTCTTTAATGTGAGATAGACTGACATACAAAGGTTGAATGAGAAGTAATGCCTTTGCCTCCATAACTTTAGTTTAAATAAGGATACTTTAATAAACAAAACAGGAAAATAATCCTTGAAATGAGCTCTTGCTTTAACTGCATTTACTTCTCCACATAGTGACCACCATTCCCTACACACTTCTGCCAACAATGGACAAGCTTCTTAAAGTTAACCACATTTTGTCTCGTCAACCAGTTCCTGACAGTCCTTTCCAACTCTTCATATGAGACAGGCAGATCACCACAAGATATCCCTTCAATTTTGGGACATGGTGCCAAGTCTGGACTATTTGGTGGATGGGGGTGAGATCCAGCTTTACAAGTGCCTCTTGGATGACTTGTAAAGTATGAGGCCTAGCACTGTCATGTTGCAGCAAAATTTCCTTCTTGTGCTTCTGAACTCTACTTAACTGAGTTTCAATTATTTTTGCATGCGTAGTGCAAGGTTCAAGGGAATCCAATGAATAACACCATCTATGTCCCAAAAAACCTGTAACTATGAGTTTTCCTGCCAAAGCCTGGGTTTTGATTTTTTTTTTCTTTTTTGCAGATGAAGCTTTAGATGCTATTCCATGGACTGCTGCTTCATTTCTGGGATATGCCAATGAGCAATGTTTCATTGGCTATCAAGATGCTGTGAAGAAATTCCTCACCTTCATTCTCATAGCGTGACAATAGCTGCTGACAAATTTCAGCTCCTGAAGCTTTCATCTCTGCTGTCAGCATGTGAAGAATCCATCTTGCACAAACCTTCCAATATTGACGAACATCAATATGACCCACGCATTCCTGTGAAATGCCAAGCTTGACAGCAATTTCCCTGTGAGTGATCAGCCAATTGTCCTTAATCAGTTCATCAACCTTTTTCATGTGAAACTCACTGGTTGCTGTCACAGGTCATCCACCTTGTTCTTGATCATACAAATCAGCTCTTCCTGCTTCTCCATCTTTAACATTTTTGCCCAGCAACACACAGTAGTCACAGCAACACAGTGATTGCCATAAACAACTTGCGTTCAGTGGTGACTTTCAATTGGGGGACTTCTTTAGCAGTCAAAAATTCAATCATGGCACATGGCTTACAGTGGACTGATAAGTACTTATTGCAGATTTCCATTTCCAGAACAATGGCAACTTTCCATCAAGTGAAGTGAAAGAACAATTGCTAAAGAACACGTCAGAACTTCTAGTGTGTGAGTATTGCCATCTGTTGGTGACATATAACACTGGAGGCAGTACTTTCACTCAACCCCTATAGCTATATAGATACCAATATCATATGAATTACCAGAAGTATAAGAAATTATAATCTTATTGCACATTAACCACAACTCAACAAGTTACCTCAGAGGACTGAAGAATTAACCTATTAGATTAAACCTTTAGGTCAGGGCTGCTTTTGCTCTCTGTGTGGTACACTGGGCAAACACTCCAGAAAATACCCACACACACACAAAATAGCTCCAGGCCAAAGAAAAAAAGTGAACTTAATTAAAAGGAATTCAATTAAATAGATTAATGTAATCACTCCATGCATTATTTTAATTTAGCTTTCTTACGTTAGCTTGATACAACCAAGTTTACCACTGAATTATGAACTCCAGTCTTGCCCTTTTGGTAACCAGGAAATCTGTCTCTAATTGGAACGCCTGAGCCTAGCAAATATTATGTCAGCTACAGGACCAACTGAACAATTAATAGATGAACTAAAATGATATTTGTCTTGGATTTCAAATCATTGGTCAACATTTATCAGGTAATTTGATTTCTCTGGACCAGTTTCAAAAAGGTGTTTTCTTCCAAAGAAAATGGATAGCTGTACCACATCAATAGAAAGGAGGTGACAAGAACTCAAATCCTTTAAATTGGAAAATAGATTACCATTGTTGTTCAGATTACAGAGAATACTTGCAAAGAGTTACAACCATAAGAAACAATGCTGTACTTCGTAATAAAAAGTTAATCCCCCCCCAGTAAAATATGTATTTCCTAGGTCCCACTTTTCCTAAATGTTTTTATTTATTTGAGGTGAAGGAAAACATACCCCATGCCCACTTTCTCTTTCCTTGCCAGAAGCACAGGGACAGATCATAGCAATGGAAAATCATCCACAATGCTTCCTTGTTAAGCCACATTTAAGCCACTGCCCCTAAGGATGTGAAGTCCTTTGCAAATAAATATAGATTATCATCCTGAAAATAGTATGTCAGTTAATTTATCACCTTGCTTCAAGCACCAAGAAAGCTGTAAGTGAAAGGTTGCCAGTCTGTTTTTCAGATAAAACATAATATGTTGTTTATTATATTTAAAGTTCCACGTCCTGCCTATAGACAGAATTCTACAAATCTACTTTAGTTAAGGAGGACTTCTATATATCTCTCCCATCTGAGTGCAGCTGGCAAGAATGCATAAAAAGTTTCTGTCTTGGGACATACAAGCTGCAGCTTAATTTGGCCAGAAACTGGTATTCTGGTGCCAGCTAAAACATTTTTCATTCCAGCGGTCAGAATTTGGATGTATTTTGCCTGACTTTCCTATTGTTTTTGCTTGCAATTCCCATATTCAGATTTGTTTGTTTTTTAATGGGATTATATTTGAGGTTGTTGTCATTATCTGATTTGGCATTTTGCAAAAATTGGAAAAGCATCCAGCATTTTAGTTACTGAGGAAGTAAACTGTCTTGAAGTCCAACCAAAGGCAGGCCCAACTCTTCAGAGACCTTTACTAGGGAAATATTTATTGGAGAGAGGAAAGATTTGTTTTTATTACTAAGAGGTGGATAGACCTGAATTACTCAAGAAATTGGAAGGGTAGTCTTTGCTGTTGATGGAAGAAAAAAACCTAACTTAGGAGCATTTTGGCATTTCTCATTTTAAAATATTTGTACTGTACCTCTCTTTTCCAGTCTAATCTGGTTTCAGACAGTCAAGAAGGTTGTAAGTTATCATTCTGCTTCTCTCAGTCACTAGAAAGATGTACCTATGAAGTTTGTACACACAATATAGCAGCAACTGGATTTTACTCTTGTCTGTCCAGCACCTATTGTCTTTGAACATGGACATCCCGTTTATCTACAGCAGATAATAGCCACCAACAGCTATATAATCCGTGGATTATTTTCAAACCAAATGATATATAAAGTATGGGTACTGCTGCCATTTTCCTTAAAATCCTATGTCCATTTACCAGCACACTTTCAGTGTTGATGCATCCCTATCTTTTGTTTAAACATCTCCAGAGTTCACTACCTCCCAAGGAATTCTGTTAATTGCATGAATTCCTCACAATTAGCCCCAGTGTCTTTCTTCCTCCTGGGGAGATGTCAAATCTGATGCAAGATCATTCAAAATATTTTTCCAGCTACTTTATCTTCAGGACTTCCTTTTAGAAACCTGTACAAGTTATGGAGATGGAGGAAATACATCAAATAGTCCCTTTAATTATTGATAAAAATTCTAGGAAGGAAAAGTTAGAGATGCAAGAAACTAATTTAGATGCACCCTTTTCTAGAAGTTAAGCAGAGAGAGATCTTCAGCTTAGGTCCTGAATCATAAAGTACATCTTTTGTTATGTCTTTTCAATCATATAATGACTATTCCTTAATTTTCCATTTTACAGCCGCTGCAGAGTGGCTATTTCAAATTACTTCACACAGCCAATAAAACAAAGACTTGATACGTTACACTAATCTTGGTCCAGATCACATGCTGAGCCACATGGAGAAAACTGTTTGTTGTTCAACAGTCACATTGAACCGTATAATGAGTACTCCAGAGCAGTGGGGATGTAATGTGTAAATTGTTAGCCAATTACACATGCATGTAATACAAAAGAAGAGGAAATAAATTCCATTCAGCTGCAACACATTAAGCTGCAACAACTAAATATTCTAATTACTGAAGCCACTACTTGAATTTTGCGTGACCGTCCTCCATCCTTCTGAAATGTCTATCCCTTGAATCTGCACCCCTGTTTCCTCCTAGACTTAAGAAAGGAGGTCTTGTATATTGGAATGTTTCAGTCTATCTTTAGTTGATGTTGAGCGCTGCTCTGCTTCAAGGGTTTGGCAAACTGTCCTTGTCAAATCGTCAAAAGATTCATGTCCAACAATTTCAGTAGTTCTTGTGAAATCCCCCCTCCCCAACCTTGCATCATTTCAACTGAAGAGGCTAGTGCACAGTGCTACCCAATAATGGAAATGGTTGCCAACCTCTAGTCTGCATTTACATGTAACAGTTTTGGCATTTTTTGTTATTTTTGATAGATAATGAAATGGTACTTTATTGCTGGTGTCACACAGAAACCAACTCTTACCATGCTTTTATTTTGGTAACAAACATTGAGAAGATGTTTAGATTTAAAGTTAATACTCCTTAAATAACATATAGTTTTAAAACTTCAAATTAAATAACTCCCAGGTAAATTACCAGGACTGAACATTGCCTTACATTTCCATGTAAATGTTCTTTGTTCACCAATACTCAGCTCCAGATAGTCCACAAATGCCTGGTTCCTATGTCTACTGAAAAGCTTGTATAAGAATCTGATCTGAGGTTCAGGAGACCATTAAGTAAGCAACTAATTGAAAGCTTTTCTGTTATCAGCCAAGAGCCCTGCCTTCTCACTGGACCCTAGGAAGACTGTTGGGGGGGGGGCAGCCTTAATGTACACAGGAATATACTGATTCTTAATTGAAAACTTTTCAGTTGCTGGAATTCTAGTAGCCCCATCCCATTCATCTCCACAAATCTTCTTTATGGAGAATCTTGTTTGGGAAAGAATCACTTTTGGCTCCAGGTAACTGCCAAAGAATCTGACAGTTCGTTGCTGGCTTCACATCCCTCATGCTAACAGATAAGATGGGGAAGAAGCCACAATGATGTCATGTACATTAGGATATAATTACCCAAATCATATAGGTTAAATGGATCAGAAAATATACATGTCTTATCATTTGCACAAGAATGTCCTAACACATGTGATATTACTTGCCTCCCTTTACCCCTGCCTCCCATTATACAGCAGTGATGTTACTTCAACTTCAGCTTCTGCCATTGTCTTGCTTCTCACTAACCTTGGACTCCTCCTCTTCCTTTTCCATTATAAAATAAAAAGAGATCAATACTTGAGAAAAAATCATTACATACTCTTCCTCACAACCCAGAGGAATTTGTACCAGGCGAGATAATTTCTACATATGCTCTATCTTGCTTCTACCAGTCTTGAACCATTTCATTTTATTATTTTCATTTTAAATTTTTCTACACTGCCCTTCATAAGATAGAGCTTTTATGTCTAGCCTTGTTCCACCATGGCTTTGGTCCAAACCATATATTTTTTTTTCTTCTTTTTTTCTGAGTAGGAGAAAGAGGTGGAAAGATACATCCTGCAACTTCTGGTCTAGATTTCAGACTGAATTCCAACATTTTGATTCTAGGGTTCTGGCACAAAGTTCACTCTTGGAATATAATACTCAGTTGAAGGCCAACCGGACTTCTGATTCCACAGCCTGGGAGCACTGTCCTCCAGGACAGCTTTCTCCTAGGGTGACCCTAAGAGGCTATTAATATGTCCAGTCCAGATGGAGCTAGCAGTAGAACCCTATCCTTCCTCCAAAGAAATCTTATGTAGTTCTGGCATGGTTGGTTCTACACATGCACGCACAGCATGGTCCTGCTTTCAAATTATACATGTTGGACAAGATGGGTAGCATTCCTCTGTTTTTGTTGGCAACAACAGTATTAAGCTAGCAGGAGAAAGAGATATCAGCATTGTGATGTCATGTGATCAGCAAGACACCAATATGGAAGGAAGTAGTCTGCAGTTCTGAATGTAACTGAATATGCAGATGTACTGCTTCTTCTATTTACTTGTGCTATGGTCATTTTTTGATGTTCCGCATTAATTGTTGTCCTCTTATCATTCTTTTCTTCCCATTTGAAAAATATGGGATCTACTATAAAGCCCAGATAACAGAGTTTTCCTTCCCTTATTGTATAATAGTGGTTTTAAATATATATCTTTTTTCTATTCTCCTTTTTCCCCGTTTTCTCAGTTAGCAAACATTAAACTGACATTTTATAAATATAGCACCATTCCTTTGTATCTTCTCATTCAATTAATTATGCATTCTACATTTCTTACTTTTAAAGTAAATTTAGATTGAATAAAGAAAGTATGACATAAATTAGATTTTTTGAAAATATTTTACCTCAGAGAAGCTGAAAGAATTTCAGAGATAATATATGACAAATACTGACAATCTTAAATTAGCCACATATCACTGAATGACATTATTAAGCAAAACCATAAAAGCTTTACAAATGAAATGTAACTGAAATGTTGTTATATATTAAATTAATCAAATCACAGTGTTAAAGGATAAGTCTTCTCCATTCTTTTGGCATCTGCTCAGATATGAAATGATAATTCCAAACCATGCACAAATGCAGGTCAATAGTAGAAGATCTGAATTTGTGGGATTGTACACATGCAAGCTTTCCAAATGATCTATCATTAAGGAGATTCTTGCTCAATAAGCCAGGCCTCCTAAAGACAGGATTTCAATTAAATGTTCCTGCTGGAATCCCTTTATTCAGACACATGTGCTCTACTAGACAGCAACAAGATCTCTGGATAGTATTTCTATTTAATAATGGAAACCTTAGAGATTCACTTGCACAGAATGGGTTGAAGTGATTTTTTTTTCTTCAAAAAAAAGTTAAAGTAATAATGTACTTGTCCAATCTTTACACCTATGAGTTAGCGCTCCTCACGCCTCATCCCCCCAGATACACCACATACTCTGACATACTCTGCCTACCTTTTAAAAAGCCATTAAGATCTACAGATAGTTTTTCTCCCACGCATTTGACTCCAGTTGAGTGGAGGCCCCATTTGGTTATCTAATTATCCCATCCGGTCACCACTTTATACATTACATTTTATATATTAGGTTGTGCTTTTTAATGTTATATGGTTATCTTTCTTGGTTATTGTTTGTTTCTTTTGTATGCCACCCAGAGTCACATTGTTTGAGTTGGGCGGCCCTATAAATTCTTAAAAACACACACACATTTTCTATACTAAAAAAATGGACATTCTTGAGTCTCCTGCTCTTAGCCATTGTCACAGAAATCCACATGCCTCATACATTTTGTCAGGATATTTCAATTACTAGTAGTAGAATAAGACTATACTGGATTAAGACACCTCTTATACTTCCAATTAATTGCTTTCTTTCAGGCAGTAATGAAGAAATGTTCTAAACATTTCACCTGTTTCCAGTCAGTGTTTTAAATTCTGAAATGACACATCCCTGGACTCCAGCTGGGCCTGCGAATCCTCACCATCCCAGCCTAGAACTCTTCTTCCTCTAATCCCATATGTGTGGGTGTGATTACTCAAAGGCTTTGTTCACACTTTACAGTAAGCCAGAATTTCCAGGAACAGGCAGTATACAATCACTCCTGCTGGCTCTTCCTGCCAGCATGCTCAGCTAAAAAAAAAGTGGACGATTCTGCCTGTGGTTTGTTTTCTCTGATGCCCAAATCAATGTCTCTGGTTTGCTCCTCTTGGGAAAAAAAACTTATGTCAGAATCAGAAACACAGAGTGCCTTTTAGCTCTGATTTGCTCCCAAGAATAACAAAGATTTGTGTCTTTGATTTTGGCAACCCAAGGATCAACCCATGGATGAAACTATTCACCTTTTCTTAGTCATGCTTGCTGTTCTCAAGAACTTGGGAACAGCTGGAGAAGCATGTGCTAGCATGTTGTTTGTTCCCCAATAAGTAGAATTCTGATGAATTCTAGCTTACTCTGATGAACCAATGTAGCCAGTAGTAGTCCTGTTGAGAAGTCTATTAGTTCTGGGAACAGAAATTATTTTCACAATTTATATCTTGCTTTTTTCCAGCAAAAAAAGTCAAAGTGTCTTATGAAATATGTAAGCAATAATCTAGTGTATTTGCAACACCCTAGAAGCACCAAACAAGACAATAACACTAGGAATGCTAAAAATAAATAAATAAAATAATTCCATAGCCAGAATGCAACCTTAAGAAAGCTAATAGCTATTCTCAAAAGAAACCTAGCAGGAAATGCAGGAGGGTTGCACAATTTTATTTTAAAGAAGAAGAATATTCACATAGAAGGCAACAGCCTTCAGATAATCAGATACTAAGCTGCTTAGAGCTTTCAAAGTAATTGAATTGCACCTAGAACAAGCAGGATACCATGACCAGTACCTTTAATATGAAATAAAGAGACTACCCTAGCTGCAAGTTCTGAAAGGTATTGAGAGAACCAGCAGTGTTGCACTTTTCCCATCCAAATTATTGCAAAATTAATTTGGTAAACTGATTAAGGCCATTCTACCTCAAAGGCTGGTTAAAACAAACAGAATTGAATCCTGATCACAAATTACTTCCTGGAACCCTTACATATAACATTTCTACACACTCAAGCACCTCACCCAAACATGGGAATGTTAGACACTCATCCACAATTATTCAGCTCTTTAAGAGAGGATGAATTGTTATGTCAGGCAGAACAGAACAAAACTCAGATAAAAATAAAAAGTATCCTTTTCCCTAAACCAGCCAACTCAACTTTGGTTACCTTTGCAAGCCCAGAGGGCATGGTTCAAATTCACCTGTGGAACGACCTCTCTGATCCAAGAATCTGGTCCTCATTCTCAAGTTACACAGTCTCTAATGTTTGGACAAGGACTTGCTGATCGTAGATTTTTTTCTTAGTATTCCATACACCGCTCTGCAGAACACTGATATCTCCCAGCCCTTGGGGAACTTAATAAGAATGATAATTAGCTTTGAAGAAGTCTACTGATCAACCCTGTGAAAATACAACGGTGATTTCTTCACTGCCATGATAATCTTCCAATGTAATCCTAAAAATGGACTTCAACCTATGTTCAATCAAATTTGTTATCTCCAATGTTACATACAAAGTCACTCATCTTTTTTCAGTCCCTGCAGATATTCAGAAAACCAAAGCAATGCATTAATTCTATCAGTGATTCTATTAATTTGAGTCTCATCACACAAGGCAAACATTATAATCTCATATTTTAATCTGAAATGGATTCTATCCTCCATGTGCCGACCAAGTGGACTCCTTCCCCTATCTTCCAGTTCCCCCCCCCACTTCCTGGACTGGTGCTCCAATTAACATCAACCACAGCAAACAAGAGGAAAGGATGGAAAGAGGGCCATTTTCCTATCCAGTAGCATTACACAGATTATTAGGAAGCCATTAGTCAGTACTGGCATCATTCCCCACATTCTCAGATACTGCAATACTTCTTAATAGACTGATTTTTTTTTTACCTGCATGCAATGTATGTCTGTGTGCCCTTTAAAAACACTACTCCTTTCCTGCAGTTCAAAGCTTTCACCCAATTTCTCTCAGTAGACTTCACAGAATCCCAGACTAGCCATACTAGAAAGTGTTATACTTTTACTGACCACACCAATCACAGGAAAATACAGTCTATCTAACACTGTAAGAGAACATGCTATTTCAAAAAGTATGCAATGATCCAGCAAACATACAGTGGGGCAAAAAAGTATTTAGTCAGCCACCAATTGTGCAAGTTCTCCCACTTAAAAAGATGAGAGAGGCCTGTAATTTTCAGCATAGGTATACCTCAACTATGAGAGACAAAATGGGGGAAAAAATCCAGAAAATCACATTGTCTGATTTTTAAAGAATTTATTTGCAAATCACGGTGGAAAATAAGTATTTGGTCACCTACAAACAAGCAAGATGTCTGGCTCTCACAGACCTGTAACTACTTCTTTAAGAGGCTCCTCTGTCCTCCACTCGTTACCTGTAGTAATGGCACCTGTTTGACCTTGTTATCAGTATAAAAGACACCTGTCCACAACCTCAAACAGTCACACTCCAAACTCCACTATGGCCAAGACCAAAGAGTTGTTGAAGGACACCAGAAACAAAATTGTAGACCTGCACCAGGCTGGGAAGAATGAATCTGCAATAGGCAAGCAGCTTGGTGTGAAGAAATCAACTGTAGGAGCAATAATTAGAAAATGGAAGACATACAAGACCACTGATAATCTCCCTCGATCTGGGGCTCCACGCAAGATCTCACCCTGTGGGGTCAAAATGATCACAAGAACAGTGAGCAAAAATCCCAGAACCACATGGGGGGACCTAGTGAATGACCTGCAGAGAGCTGGGACCAAAGTAACAAAGGCTACCATCAGTAACACACTACGCCGCCAGGGACTCAAATCCTGCAGTGCCAGACGTGTCCCCCTGCTTAAGCCAGTACATGTCCGGGCCCATCTGAAGTTTGCTAGAGAGCATCTGGATGATCCAGAAGAGGATTGGGAGAATGTCATATGGTCAGATGAAACCAAAGTAGAACGTTTTGGTCTAAACTCAACTCGTTGTGTTTGGAGGAGAGAGAATGCTGAGTTGCATCCTAAGAACACCATACCTACTGTGAAGCATGGGGGTGGAAACATCATGCTTTGGGGCTGTTTTTCTGCAAAGGGACCAGGACGACTGATCCGTGTAAAGGAAAGAATGAATGGGGCCATGTATCGTGAGATTTGGAGTGAACACCTCCTTCCATCAGCAAGGGCATTGAAGATGAAACGTGGCTGGGTCTTTCAGCATGACAATGATCCCAAACACACTGCCTGGGCAACGAAGGAGTGGCTTCGTAAGAAGCATTTCAAGGTCCTGGAGTGGCCTAGCCAGTCTCCAGATCTCAACCCCATGGAAAACCTTTGGAGGGAGTTGAAAGTCCGTGTTGCCCAGCGACAGCCCCAAAACATCACTGCTCTAGAGGAGATCTGCATGGAGGAATGGGCCAAAATACCAGCAACAGTGTGTGAAAACCTTGTGAAGACTTACAGAAAACGTTTGACCTCTGTCATTGCCAACAAAGGATATATAACAAACTATTGAGATGAACTTTTGATATTGACCAAATACTTATTTTCCACCATGATTTGCAAATAAATTCTTTAAAAATCAGACAATGTGATTTTCTGGATTTTCCCCCCCATTTTGTCTCTCATAGTTGAGGTATACCTATGATGAAAATTACAGGCCTCTCTCATCTTTTTAAATGGGAGAACCTGCACAATTGGTGGCTGACTAAATACTTTTTTGCCCCACTATATATCTTAAAATTTTGAATGAAAAGGAGCACCTTATAGTCGATCAGCAAATTTAGCTTCCAAGAAATGTCTCAAGCTCTGGAACCCAAACTGTTTGTTCTTTAAACTTTTAAAAACAAAAGCCTCCAGGATAGTAACATCTTGATTTAACAGCACACACCACTGATAGCACTCTTTAAGTCATCTTTGATCAACCCTTCAGTCTTTCACTCCACTGTTCTTGTAAATTCAACTTTTATCAAAATAATTGTAATGATTTCTCTAACCCCTCTGTAGAATGATGACACTATTTTCTATTTCACTATTTCACACTTTCCATAAAATGACTATAAAATTAGGTAACTCATCAACTCTGCCACACCTGGAAAGGCCTAACTTTAAAAACATTAAAAATCATTAACACAGGATCTCTGTCTTGCTTTACTTCTTGTCCATTCAATCCAGTATCTGACTGTAACTTCTTCCATGATCAGATCTCCAAACTTTGCCATAGTTTATTTGACCTTCAATTTCTTTAAAACTATGCTATCTGCCTCTGGCAATTTGGAACTCATTACTGTATTAGAATCAGCAGTTATCAGCACTAGGAATGTGCCAAGAAAAGCATATGAAGAGAATGGGTAGGTTTAGACATCATACTAAGCTTTTATGTGGCTAAGTTCTGCTGTTTTTGGCTAAGCATATTGTGTGAACCCAGATAATTGTGGCTTGTCTAACAAATCATAGATTAAACAACCTACAGTTTAGTGCAATGTGTGATTCTTATCAATGTCTATATCACAGACAGTTTTTAGGAGCTGGTTTATAATATATATTATAGCAGAACAAGATGATTAGTGGGATGGAAAGCAAGCAGACAAAGTAAGCTACAGAAGTAAAGAAGCAACTAGTATCTTTAAAATGTCATATAAATAGATAGTCAGAAAAGCTTGGGAGACATGAGATGAGTGACAGATGAAGAAATCCACACATCCAGCTTTGTACCCTGAAAATATCACCAATCTGCATCTGGAAACAAAAAGAATGCCACAAAATACAAAGCACTGTGACTGTATGCTTTGTATTCTTCTCGATATCCATAAAACCCAGTAGTGAGTTTCCTAACCAAATCACTAGAAACCAATCTTGCTCTAAGAATCTTATCCCAGAAAAAAAGAATTAATTAAACGTACCCAAAAATAGAAGTCTAGGAAGGAAGTTATTTCAGTTTTCATTCCAGCTTTTCTACAGTTACACAATAGTAATTACAGATAAGATTAAAGAAAAGCAGTTATATGAGGAAGTAATGAGCTCATCAATTACTAGAGATCTGGAGAAACCCAGTCCATATTTTATTAATGTTTTAAGGGAGTTGAATGGCTCTGGTGATTGGCACAGAGTTCTTCGAAGTCATTTGTCCAAATAGTCTGAAAAATCACTTCTGTGAAGATGGAAATTTTGCTACAGACGTAAAATAAAAAATAAGAAACTTCAGTATAATTCTGAAATCTGAATTACAGCATTTAGAAACATATTTTCTGACAAGAGGAGGTAGAAGCAGCAGTCAGTGAAGAAATGGCTGATTATGGAGCCGGACAGAAAAATGGGGACACAGCAAGATCATGTCCTCATTTCCTCCTTTGGGGAAAAATAATGGGACCCACGTTTCCAATTTGGACCTGGTAATATTGGATAATGTAAGTATATATTGTACCTTTGGGGCATCTTGAATTAATTTCTAGTTTTGAGGGTATACTGAATAGCAAGCCCCTTAGGCTTTCAACCCCTCTTTTGTTCAAAGCATTTTTTTCAATATGTAACAAAAGTAGAAAATTTTGCAGGAACACCAGAAAACATCTTGATCAGCTCAGGACACCAGAAAACATCTTGATCAGCTCAGGAAATGATCACATATGGCTTAAGACTTTGAAGCTAATGTGTTTTGCGTACAGTTTCAGTGGTTTCATAGCAAGGCTTACAAATGCCCATATCCCGGAAAAGCAACATGAATAACTTGTACTGAAAATCAAACATACCACTGTAGGAGTATCTGACATCAAAATCTGCCTTCAGTGGGCTCCAAGGATGATACTGAAAAATGAAATCTGCCTCTCTGTTTTATACAACACTGACTCAGGAGCTCTGGAGAACATCTGAGAACATCTGAGCAAACTCAGACATTTACAGCAACCCCATGATGCCACTATGTCAAAGAAAGGAAGTAGAGCTAGCCTGCTTGATAAGGGATCAAAAACGATGAAACGCATTGTTTTCAGTCCACTCCTAATGATAAAGTCATCAACCACAGATTAATAAAAAGGAGCAGAAAAGCATCTTTACCACACTCACATTTTAAATCAGAAAGATGGCAGGGACATTTTCCCCACTACCCTGCCTTTAGCATCACGCTGTCACAGCCATGTTCTTGTTGTGGCCAAGTACAATTAAGGCCTCTAATGAGGAAACTAAACTTACATCTAGTCCCTACAGGTCAATGAGAATTGACAAAAGTGATTAGAACAGCAAGTTACTGAAATTCAGAGTTAACTTGACCTTTGTCTTGTTAGTCTTTAAATGGATTTCCCCTACAGGCTTCACCATAAACTTTAACATAAAGGAGTTCTCTAAGAAAGTGGCTTTCCCTGTGGTTTGTAATGGCCATTTTTGTAAACCTTGGCCTTTGTGTAATCACTGTTACCCTGTTAAATCCCAGCAAGTAGCAGCACCTGGATAATCTTGTCTGGACTGAGAAGCTAAGCAGAGTCAGGTCTGATTAATACTTGGATGGAGACCCACGAGGGAATACCAGGGTTAGAGACTAGACTGGCAAGCAAATAACAATAATTCATTCCAAAAGAAGGTAACAGCAAACCACTTCTATTCTGCTGCTTAGAAATTACATGGGTATGTTCACAAAGTCACCAGGAGATGAAACCAACTTGAAGGAGACAGTTGTCTTTATTTGTTAGATTTATATCCTACTTTTCTCCAGGAGTCCAAGGCAGCATACCTAGCACTGCTCCCCTAATGCTTCCATGAATTAGGGGCCTTTCTTTCGTTCTTTCTTTCACACGTTATCACCCTACTCAGTTTTATCTAAATCTTCCAGAGGAACTCACAGGTTTCTTTATGTACTTATTTAATTGATACATATCAGAAACAAGACAGTGATGGGGCCTACACATTACACTAAGCCTGAGTCTGTTTAACTAGTGTAATAAATATGCCATAATTGGCTGAATTTACACAATATGCTATGTCATAAACTCTCATTAATGGTTCAGTTCATGTAGCATGCTAAGTTAACCCCAAACACAGCACATTATGGTTTAGCATATTGTGTGTGAATCAGACCAGAACCTGCCTGCAGGCTCATGATATTCCTTGTAAGCTTTATTAGTGCTCAGACTGGTTCAAACAAGCCCCAGATGTAAAGACACACTCTGTGAGAATACACATATGATTTACAGAGGCTTTGGCACTGTATCTATAGCTGCTTTCCAGATATCCAAAGGTGAATATTATCAAGCCATTGTCAGCAATCCCATTAATTTTTAATATCTATGTTAATTGTTCAGTACTAGCAATAACAGAATCTCCAGTTGAAAAGATCTTAGATATTTTTGAATTACAACATCCTTGAGAATATCTGTTTGACCAGGTATGATAACAAGCTATAAGAACTAAGCATCTGTTATCATGGACTGTCTCTTTTCCCCTTATGTTCAATTCTCTTACTAAAGTCAAGCTCCTTGAAGTAGAGGCTGTAATTTTTGCTGATATTATTCTGCATAACATGATGAGCATTAGAGTGGAATAACAATAATTAAAGTGAATACCTGTCATGCCAACTACAGGATGCAGGGAGTAGCAAAAGTTTCCTACAAAATAAATGGGATTTCTGAGGAGAAAGAGGAAGGCAACTGTTAAACTCACCAAGAATTTATCCAGATAAACTAAGAGAGGCAGAAGTTTCAGAATTACTATAAAGCACAGTACTATTCTAACCATTTTATCTCCCTCAATAAAATAAATTCTCTTCCAAGAGGGGGCTATATCATTAATAATCTATGTCATATAACCCACACTTGCTGAGATCTCCAGGCAAAATTTTATTCCATCAATACACTGGGCTGCTTTTTCACATAGACCAGCTATCAAGATAGGATAAAAATATATAAAGAATGGGGAGAGAGGGTTATATATGTCAGATTCAGTCAAAATTTCCTCCATTTTCTACAATATACTTATATATTATTACTCAATTATTAAACACCTCTACTTTATTAACAACTCCAAAGCCTACTTTAATAATCAGGAAATAGAGATCTGTATGGCTCCCATTTCAATGACATTTCAAAAATCCTTCAAGACCTGTAAGCCAGCCAGTACCCCCGGGGGCCTTTGAATTTACATAAATAAATAAAATTTACACTGAATCACAAATTCTTCTTTTATTACTATTTATCCTTGTTAAAAAAAGTCATCTCAGGGCTTTATATTATTATTTAAATTATCTTTTTCATACTGTTTTTGAAGCCAGTGTGATGCAAGTACCATTTCTCATCCTGACCAGCAAGCATAGAGTAATCCCCAAACAATCTTTAGTCCTTTTAGTGCAACAACAAAGTAAACTTCATAAAAGACACAATACTGGGTCTCCTAGAGTTTATTTCATTTAAAATAGCAAATATATGTCAATTCAGTGAATAAACAAGAGGCCAAACAAATATTAAATTCTTTCTTCTTAGCAGGAAAGAAACACTGTAAGAAGGGCACTCAGTCTAAAAAATTACTTTCATAATAGGGAATCTTTAAATAAATAAAACAGAATTGATCAGACAAGTTAAACAAAAATTGCAAATGAACATCCTTAGGGAAAGGAAGAAAATCCATTCAAGATATAGAAAGAGAAAAATAAAAAAATGAATAAAAAGGAAAACTGACCTCATCCTAATTTATAATTTGTTTACTGAGTTATGAGATATTGATATATCCTGGGCTTTTTGCCCATATAATATTCATGAGTAAAACGATGTGTGGTGAGTGTAATGTGGTGGGGTTTTTTTCTATTCTGTAAATATTATTAAACACATAGTAACATGGTAGACATTGGCTGCTTATTAATTCCAAACATGATACAAAGGCAGAAAACATACATTAATTTCTAATAAATCTTGAACTAAATTTTAACAACACTACAGTTCACTGGATCAAAATGAGAGCTCTCTATATTTTAAGCATTACAAACATCCAAGATTTAATGTCCAAATCTACTAATGTTGAGTTTCAGTGGCATCAATAATTACAAATGAAGTCAGCACACTGTGCTCATAAAACTCAGTCTGAGCTGGAGCAGATTTCCCTTCACCTTCATGATTCTGGGGGATTATCCCTCAGTGTTATTTCAGTGAGTGTTATTTCAATGTTATTTCAGTGAACTGGGAGACTGTGTTTCATGATGCCCCTTGATCCAGCCAATCATAACTCTGTCAACTTGAGAGAACTTGGATTGTCAAGAAAGCTACCTGTGACAAAAACATTGTTTTCAAAAGGAATCTATGTCCTGTTTTAAGTAATTCTCCCCAAAATGAGAGAGGAAATAATCAGAAAGAATAAACAGTACAAACTGATGGGATCATCACCCCAGCCTCAGTTTCTAGCCAAGATGGAAGGTCTTACCCAGTGTTAAGGAAGGCAAGACTTGGCCTGTCTCCTTTCCTTCTAGGTACATTTGTCATATCATACTAGTAAATACACATTTTGCATTCCTGTGACATTTCAGTGAATCTCCAACACAGAATATGGCTAACCTTAAAATAAACTCAGCTATATTTAAACAATATGACTTCATAGATAAAGTGTAATGAATTAAGAATTCATATATATCAAAGCACACATTTCTACCTAAAGGCCAGAACTGCTTATATCCAGAAACTTGAGTGTTTAAAAATAAACTGACATGCATTGGAAGTCACCAATTCTCAGGATTTCATGAATAATATGAAATGCATTATTACTGCCCTTGTGCTAGGGGGAACAAAACAAAACAAAACAAAACAAAACAAGAAACAGCTACAGGGCAAACTGCCTTCATAGGAAAGCAAATGCTGTGCTCAGAGAAATTAATGCCTTATGCAAGAGACAACAGGGTTGTGAATGCACTGCTTTCTACATTTGGCAACATTTCCACAGGTTGGAAATAGAACAGACTGATCATCGTGTGCCCCAATTAATGCTTAAGTGGCTCCTAAGAACTGCATTCAATTTTAACATTATTATTAATCAGGTCAAAAATTCAGAGTTGTAGCTCTATGGCTAAAATGTTCACATAAGCATCAAGATAATTCTGAGAAATGTACAATTATGGCATGATTTCTGGTTACTCAATGTTTCAAGAAAGAGATTAACTTCAATATCTTTGAGGACACTGAAACATCTTCCCCTAACTGAGCTATTTCTTATTATTCTTTCTTTTGTAAATCCTAAATCATCTCCTTATTGGCCCACAGTGGCCCCAAGCATAAACCTGCCTCTTCCACTAATGACTCACACTGCAAAATAGAAAATGTACTAGCCATTAATGTGGGATATCTCTATTTAGCTCCTGACCAACAGTAATGCTCTTTTCTTGAAAACTATAGGCGAATTTCCATTCATATAAACATGGCACATCTGAAGCATAGACAGACAGACAGGCAGACTGATGCATTTCTGCATGCTGCACAGATATACAAGCCAGCTGTACTTAACAGCCTTAAAAATTTTATCTCTCCTCAAACATAATCAAATATACTTCTCAAGCTGTAGCTAGAAAAGAATCTGTTGTCACATGCTAGTAATTGCAATTCACTGGCTGAAGGATTTAGCAACCAGTACATCAAATTGCTTTCTCCTTAAAATGTATAGTAAACCATCTTTTAAACACAGCAAAGAATACTGTCATATGCTGAGCAGGTTCACTGTAAGAAATATCCTAAAGATACCCAATGATATTTAAATACCTAAATGTAAGTGAAAACATGGATCAGCAGTGCAATACCAACACCATGGTATTCAAGCAGACCCTCATAGCAAGACCTCAAATTAAAATGCAACTTTTTTAAATGAACAAAATCTCATGTAATGCCGAGAACATCAAGGGCTCATGAATTTTAGGATGTTTATTAAAATATATATGTTAAGAGATGCTACCCATCTTTGTCTAGAATTCTGTTATCTTTGGGAGTTGTTTGATGGAAGTAGAAAGCGCCAGAGTCACAGAATATGGCTTGGCATCTAACTGAACCTTAAACATCTGAATAAGATGTTTAAATGTTTAGAATTATCTGTTTCGTTTCTAATCTACTCAGTAACCGAAGCTCTCTGGGCTGATCACAAACGTAGTTTAAACATTCAAAACAGTAAAACGGTACAGCAATAAAAATAAAATACTGTACATTAATAAGTAGCACATAAAGCTACTGACAATATTGGCCTAAGTAGATTATATATTAGAATACTGACTTTGTTTGAATGTGTAGTAATTTCCAAGAGAAAAAGAATGTACATATTCAGAGAGATATAATCTTTAGAATGTATTTACAAAGAATGGGGTAGAATGGGATGGATACAGAAAGAAGGCAAACAAAGTTACTCTTTATCCATTTGGGAAGTGATTAACTATTCTAAAACAGAAAAGAGGAAACTCTTCCACTTTTCAACATTATGGTTCTGGCCAGACCCAGTTTACTAGGCTTCCCCCCTACACACACTGTTATTTTTGATATACAAAATAGACTAAGGGACATTGACCCCATCAGTTTCCTGGAAGGGGGAAAGAAGCATCGCAGTTTATTCAACATTTACCAAGCAAGTGCTAGCAATGAGATAATACCTCCAAAAAAGTTGTGTTACTAGATGGGCTGAGAGAAGGGAGCTGGTCAACCACCAAGATGTTCTCAGTGCTGAATATACACATTCTGCAATATATCACCTTTTCTGTTTGCTTCTTAGGTGCCAAGACAAAACAGAAACATTACAAGAATAGTAGCACGTTTCTCCCCTGTAGTTCTGGCTCCAAATTTGGCTACTACTGGAAAAAAAAAAAGCGGGGAGCGAGAAGGAAATGACTGCAAAAGAAACCGCAGCTTCAACTTTTTATATTCACAAAAAATGAAACAGAGGTGGAGGCCGCTTAAAAAAAATAAAACAAGAGTTGATAAGTCAGCATTCCAAGTATGCTTTAAAATGCTCAGATACACATTGCACAGTGTCATCTTAAAGTGCAACTACATTAAATTATTTTTAAAAAGCTTCATTCACTAATGAACTATGAAGTACATTTTTCCAAATCTCAAATATTCCTCTCGTAAGGAATGTAGCTTGCAATCATAGCGATGCCCATGAAGCCAATCTGGCTTGAGGAGAGAGAGGGAAAAAAAGAATTTAGTATTGTTTTTACTGCTTAGCTTTTAGTAATTTTTTCTCCTATTATAAGATCATATGCATTTATTTTAGATAATGAAAAATAGTGGTGATGTCAATATAAATATCACTGTTTAGAGTTTTGCAGTGATTTACAAATATTTTGCAAAATGATACAAAGATTTTAGTTTTATATATTCATTTAATTATTTAATCAATGAAATAATGAATTCTAAATTTTATGACAATTGTAAATCCTTTGTTTATTTACTGATATTTCATCTTCTGGCCACTATGTTTTTTCTCCCTTTTTCTTTTATGTAATCATTTATTTTACTCTTTAAATAAAGAGTAACATAAATTATTTTAAAATAAAGAAAAAAGATCTGGCAAAATGTGCTAATGATAAAAATACCTTTGACTCTTACTGAAAATGGCCAAGGGCTACTTCCTTTTACCATGTACATTCTACTGTAATAGCTGCAAGTGGTTCAGAAGATCTATTTGAGTACTGGGCTGGGAAGACTTTCTGAAAATATACCTGTGGTTAACCTCTGTTACAGAAATAACACAGAGCAACTTCTTGGGGAATGCCAAGATGTACATTCAATATACAGACACTTGCAGATGGAACCCTAAAGGCAATTTGGCATACGGGACATGTTCTTTTAACTCTTAAACATTCAACACTTGTCTTGTTACATCAAACTAGGACCAACAAGTCCAGCTGTCTGCCTCTTTCAGCAACAGGCAATATGCTTCAGGAACATTAAAGTGATAGCACCCTCCTCTGAGTTCCCAAACAGCTAGTATTTCAAGATATACTAGCGTCTGTGCACAAAGGGTTTCATTTAGCTGGTCTGGTTAACCTATAAACCTGTCCTCTGTACAACGATCCAATTTTATAACACCATCACAATATTATAAACACTCGTGGCCATCTGACACATTTTTCTTGGGAAAATTTCATCAAACTTTTTACCTCCAGAAAACCTCTTTATCTCATCTTCAATGCCAAGAAAAAGAGAGAAAGAGACGAATGGCTGCCTTTCATGGAACCACCAAGATTTCCTACTGTGCAGTAATATGATTACATGCTGTAAAAATTAATTGTCTCTACGGAGGCACAAATTCACACAGTGGTTTTCCCCTGAGCATTCTTTTCTTTTTCCTTGAAGAAAGAAACTAATCCTATTTTCAGTTTCAGGATTCCTGCACAATCAGTCAACGAAAAGGCCGATTTGTATTATCTGAAGGAATGCAACGCCGTGTATCTTTTCATTTGCATTACTGAATGAAATTTTCCTAGATCCCAGAGAATTTGATGACTTTAAATAATCTCCAGTAATGCTTGACAGAATGTCATATATCTCCATATATTCTGAAACAAAGAACAGTTCATTTCCCTTTTAATGAATAGAGACTTGTTTATAGATTTTAGTCACAGATGTGCTGTTAGTTTTACTCTAATGGCTGACCTTGTCATTTCTATTGTTTTTATTGTTGCCTGTTTTTCTCATTCTGTGATTTTTGTTAATTGTCTTGAAACAGGAAACATATCTCCTAATCATACAAATAAATACAATCTCCATACAGTACACAAAGAATTTTAAGACAGACAGCTTAATTGGGCAAAGAGCACACTTGCAACTTACTCATCTACAAACATTTTTCTAATTAGTTTTAAGAGGAAGATACATTTAAAAGATATGCTAGTTATTTTCTTAAAGTTTGTTTCCTTGCAGATATTATACAACTCTAATTCCCTCAACTACAACATAAATTAACACCACTAGTTGAAGATACTACAATATGTTTTATGTTATTTTATTGTTGTGAACTGCCCAGAGTTAGTCAAAGTTGGGCAGCATCCAAACTGAATAAAATAAAATAAAATAAAATAAACATATTTATAAGGGAAATGCTATTTTAGCACTACTGGAAAAGTAGCAACATGAAAGAATAACTACAGATGTCAATCAAAAACAAGCAATGCATTTTCCTCCTTCAAATAAAGTGCCCAATTTTTTGCTTGCCAAGCAGATATCATTCCACTCCAAAATGGAAGGGGATGAGGAGGAAAATAGCATGCACCACACAGTGGTGCTCCAGTACTTTCAGCTTTGAGTAGCTCTTTGAGAGTCTGTATAGGGCAATGTTTCTCAACCTTGGCACTTGAAGATGTGTGGACCTCAACCTCCAGAATTCCCCAGCCAGCAAGGCTGGCTGGGGAATTTTGGGAGTTGAAGTCCACACATCTTCAAGTTGCCAAGGTTGAGAAACATTGGCATAGGATACTGATTCCAACCCCCATTTTTCTGCCACATAAAATGATTTGCATCAATAGTTTTTACTGTATTGTCCATCTATTCTGCCAGGCATTTCCTTAATAAAGACCAGCTTTCCTGTCGTCTATTCTTATGCCTAAGCACTAAACTTAAGCCTATGGAATAAGTCATCAGCGTTGCTATCCAAAGAACCTTATGCATACATACGCACCCATCATGCTATTCCTTGTCAGGAAAAGCAGTGTTATGGAAACCACTGAAAAAGAGCAAGAAACAGTAGAGGAAAGAAGTTAAGGAACAAGATACGGAGAAGAGAAGAAACCACAGCTAAGTTTAGTTGGCGTTGACATTATTCACTCCATATCCTTATACTGCTCTCTTTTGCAAACAATCCTTCTTTATAACCACATCTGCATACTGATTATTACCTTTATTTCTTTAAACTTCTCAACTCTCTGTCTCTGATAATCAGATATTCTATGTCATTTTGTCCATCTTGCTCTATTCATTCTTCCTTCCTTGGTTTGTTGTGTGTGTCAATCCTCATTGATTCTATATGGCCAAACTACCTCACCTTACTTCTCTTGTATTGCTATTTCACTTCTGTTTTCAATCCACATTCATTCATTGGACATTCATTCTTGATCCTACCTATTTTTTTTAAAAAAACTAGGCATACTTCTTAAGTACGTCATTCCCACTGCATTCAACTTTTATGTTTCTCCTGAGGTACAGGGTGTTACTTCCATGTTATGAAGAGGGCAGAAGTATTCACAGTCATTTTAACTTATGTGCACAAATATTCTTTCCTTGCATCAGATCACATACTATCCACTACACTTCTACCAACATTTCCATGACTTAAAATTTCTTCATCCATTTCTCAATCTTTAGTAGACGTTCTACCAAGATATGGAAATTCATCTACGTAATCCAGTTTTCACCTTGCGATCATTCACCCCATTTTTCTTCTCAAACCCAACTACCTTGGCCTTAGATATAGCCATTTTCAGATCCCTATTCCTCACTGCATCATACAAACCACTACAAATCATTTGGGTTCTCAGTTTAAGCATAGCACTGTCTTCATGCAAATAAAAGTACATGCACATTCACAACTCTAACCAACAAACCTCTAATGTCATCACAAGCATTCCTTAAACATTTATCCAAACGTATACAGTGGTACCTCGGGTTACGAACACCTCTGTTAATGAACTTTTCGGGTTACGACCAGCTCCGGCCGCAAAAATTTACCTCAATTTGCGAACTCTGCCTCGGGTTACGAGCAGGATACGCGGCCATTTTCTCTCCCGTGACACGGTCCGCGGCCATTTTCCCGCCCCTGACATGTGGTCTGCGGCCATTTTTCCGCCCCTGACACGTGGTCCGCGGCCATTTTTCCGCCCCTGACACGTGGTCCGCGGCCATTTTTCCGCCCGACACGTGGTCCGCGGCCATTTTCCGCCCCTGACACATGGTCGTAGGGAGGGGGACTCTCCCTCCACGCAATAGCCGCCTCCCTATCCTCCACGCCAGAATGGATTAACGGTAATTACATTGAACCTTATGGGGAAATTTCCTTCGGGTTGCGACCAATTCGGGGTGCAACCAGAGTCACAGAACGAATTAAATTCGTAACCCAAGGTTCCACTGTACTATGTTTGGATAAATGTTATTATCCAAACATATATCCAAACAACCCAAGAGCACCCTTGTTTTACTCCCTGCTTAATACTGAACCAGTCCCTAAGCATTCCATTTATTCTCACACATGCTTTACTTCCATCAGATAGCCTAATCACACAGAGCAACCAACCATAAATTCAATATTCATGGAAAACATTCCATAATTCAAGCCTATTTGCTTGAATTATGGAATGTTTATTATGTATTTATTTTATTGAATTTGGATGCCACCCAACTCCAACTGACTCTTATCATACACTTTCCCTAAATCAACAACCATACAATAAACTTTGTTCTCACATCCATACATTTCTATCTGACTTGCTAAAGAGCATATCCCCTGCTTGATAGAAACCTGAATTGCACTTTTCAAATTTTGCTATCTTGCGCTCTTTTGATCAGACTTCTGCCAAATACTTTTCCACACATAGCTAACCAAGAAACTCCCCTATAGTCTTTACATTCACTCTTGTTACTGTATGCTTTGGTATAGGGGAATAATGACAACATTGTTTCAATCACCAGACGCAGACACAACCTTCACGTAAATGTTAAACAAGCTGCATACAGTAGCCCCTCCATAAGCAAGCCTCATCCATATTTGAACTTTTCACAGTTACACCATCTATACCTGCAGCCTTACAATTTTTCAACATTCTCCCAGCATATATTACTACCTTTTCATCCTTTTCTCCCCTTGAACATTAACATCTATAGGATTTGTTTTATTTTTTGCAACAGTCGTTCTCTCATATGCAGTTTTTCTCATGTACAGACTTCATCATTCTACGAAACCCCTTTTTGATAACTCCCCATTAGAATAGCTCCACACACTTCTATGGCCCTCTATAACAAAATTGTTTTCACTCTCTTTCAAGCAGCTTCTATGTCCTCCCTCCTTTCATCCACTTTTCTTTCATCTGACTGGGTATTATTTTCTAACATTTTTTCCTACATGACTTATCATTTCCCTTCCTGCAATTATTCTACTTTCACTCTACTTTCTTTCCTTTTCTTGTGACCATTTTTTCACAAGAGCCACGCTTGACACTATCAAATAATAGTCTGTCCTTCACTTAGAACTTCTCATTATCCTTATAGCCCTTATTAATTCTCTATTTCATCATAAAACATCAAATCAATCATGCTTTTTAATTCATTCTTTTGCCATCTCTATGCATGAACAGACTTGGGATTATATTACATATTTGAATCAGACTTTTTCTTAGCAGATGCTCACCAAAAGGTCACCATTCTCATTCATTCTTGGGTCTGTGAATGACCTAATCACTTTTTCTGTACTCTCTTGTCTAATTCCCACTATCTATTCGTGTCAACTAATTGAATAGTTTTTCCCCTGTATCACAAACATTCTTTTCCAAACTCATTTCTGATTCTTCCATTATCACAATTTAATGGAGCAAAACACACTACTAACATCCACCTATGGATTCCTACCTTCATCCTCACACCCTCAACAATCTAGCTAATCCATACTTTCTGACATACATTTAGCCCTTTTATTTCATAATTAAACATTTGTATTCTTTGCATGTATTCATTAACACTACTACTCCTCTTACATTCCATATCACAATTTTCCATATACCAATTTTTGTTTTATTTTTCTACTGTTTGACTAAAGTTCCCGATCTAGAAATAAATCCTTTGTTAGGATAGCAGGGTAATATATAAAATAGTAATCTCTGTTAAAAGAACAGAGAAGAAACTGATAAAGCTAGACATAAAGCTAGAGATCACAGCAGACTGGAGCACTAGCTGACCTTGGCCATTGTCATAAAAGCTGAGCAGGATTGGACTTGGTCAACACTGGAATAAGACAGCATCAGGAAATCCCATGACAGGGCAGTTAATAAGGAAGAAGGCAGTGGGAAAATGTTTCCATACGTGGAGTGGGAGATCTGCCCCATCCCCTAGTTTTACGAACAGATAAATTTAACACTGATATTTCATACTGTAATAGAGAGCAACTAATGTGGGGAAAACTTCCCCTTTTAGTGTCCCTCCCTGGCATTTACTGTTTAGAATTAACACTTCTAAACAGTAAACGCTTAAGAAATTTATAGCTGGTTTGATGTAGTGGTTAAGGCACCAGGCTAGAAACTGGGAGACAGTGAGTTCTAGTCCCACCTTAGGCACAAAGCCAGCTGGGTGACCTTGGGCCAGTCACTCCCTCTCAGCCCTAGGAAGGAGGGAAAGGCAAACCACTTCTGAAAAACCTTGCCAAGAAAACTGCAGGGACTAGTCCAGGCAGTCTCCAAGAATCGGACACGACTGAATGGATAATAAAAAAAGGTGGGAAAACTGCTTCGCCTAACCTTTAGTGCCCCTCCCCACCATTTACTGTAGCTGCAGGATGGGCTGCATTTCATTTTTTTTAAGTTGTTTTTTTTAAAAAAGAAAAAGGTTAACAGTTAAAACATTAAACAGTTGATATTAGAAGTTAGCAGCTGAAAAATTAACTAGCTGGTTTCTGAAACTGCCTGATCAACACATGTGGTTATGGAAACACATTTTCTCTATACTGTCAGCCCTTTGAGGTAATCCAGACAAGAAATCAAAACCACAAGTACTAGTACTACCTTTATTGTAAGGTTACAGTAACAGAATCTTGCAGGTTGGAAAGCTCTTCTCTCTCCCCTTGTTTTTACTTTCCAAGGAAATTGGGAGGGTCCCTTCTGAGATGCTTTCCACACCCCCATTCCTTCTGTGGGCTGAGATGTCTCTTATCTGACTGTTGTCCTGGCTGCAGCTCTTCCTCCTCCTGTCTCTCAAGGATATTCCCACAGATCATCACAATATTTAAACACTTAAGAAATGTTTTCCATGTAACTACATAATATATTTTACTTCCTGCTTCAAAAATGTAAAGTGCCCTTAAACAAATATAAAGCAAAATGTAAGAAATTTTTAAAAACACACACTTTTGTTAGGGGATCATTCAAATCCATGTTTTTAAATCTTCACCCATTAATAGTAAGCAAGTTTTTGTAGAGGCCTAAACTGTGGGGCTCTGAGCAGTTACATCCCCCCACAAAACCCTTCCATACTGTGTTGACCCTTCCCTCATCAGGATGATGGTGAAGGGCACCAGAAGAGCCAGCATTTTGCTGCAAACAATTTGCATTATTCTTTCTGTATCATGTCAAAAGGGTCTGTCAAGTTAATAAAACTTTGACAACCATTTGCTATTATGAATTACTTTCAGTTTCTAGAATGTAGGCAAGGTATCTAGAAAGGTGAGATCTGCCACCTATTTACTCAATTCTGTTCATCCTGCCTGATCAAAGCAGCCAGGAGAAGATTGGTCAAGCTGTGTAGTCCAGGGAAGTGATTAATATCTTTTTGCAAGAAAAAATATGTATCTTCCTGCTTAAAGGAGACAGTTACCAGATGTTCATTAAAGAAATTTTCCCTTCACCAGAATGAAGTAGGTGAGTATACTCATTTTCAGATATATCTTTTTTGGCTAAGATTATGACCCTACAATTCCAAAAACATTTGGAGCATCCTGATTTTTTCAGACCACTTTCAAACTGGCTTCCAGAAAAAAGATAGGCCTAAGCCCGCTGTGGTAGACTTGATGGATGACTTACACTGGAACCTGGATGGAGGTACTATGGCCTTATTAATTCTCATTAACCTTGTGGCAAATTACAATATTATCAGCAATGGCATCCTCCTGAATCTCTTGGCAGGTTTAGGTTTTGGGTGACTGATTTCCACACTTTCAGAGATCATGCCCAGAAGGTGGTGCTGGGGAACATCTCTGACACCAGACATCAGTCTATGATGCTCCCTGGAGCTGCGTCATGCACGTATGCCCATTCATTAATGGGCTGGGTGAGAAAGTGAAATTAAATTAAGCTAATATGGAAGTGCTGTTTAGCTAGTAGGAAGCCATACAGAATTGGGATTGAGACAGTTCTGCATGGCTTTATGCTTCTCCATAAAACAAAATTTCTTATTTTGAGAACTCTCCTAACTGCTTCTAGATCTTCATGGGTGATTGATTCATTATGTGCCATCAAGTCATTTTCAACTCCTAGCGACCACATAGATTTTCTCCATGATGACCTATCCCTAACCTATTCTTTCAAGTCTTCTAATGGTACACTCATCACACTGTAACTGAGGCCATCCACCTCGCTGCTGGTCCTTCCCCCTTTCCCAGCATTAGAGCCTTTTCCAGAGAGCTGGGTCTTTGCATAATGTGCCTGAAGTAGGATAACTTGAGCCTGGTCATTTGTGCCTTAAGTGAGAACTTTGGGTTGATTTGTTCAATGATCCACCAGTTTGTTTTCTTGGTTGTCCACGGTATTCTCAGGAGTCTTCAACACCAACATTCAAAGGTGTCAATACTCTTCTTATCTTGCTTCTTTAAAGTCAAACTTTCACTTCTATAGAGTGTCACAGGGAATATCCTGGCTTGCATGATTTTGATCTTTGTAGGTATAGACACAACACAGCATTTGAATATCTTTTCCAAGGCCTTTATGGATGCTCTACCAAGTGCTAGTCTGCAGCATATTTCTGGACTTCTTGTTGATGGTTGATCCTAAAAGGCAGAAGCTATCCACCACTTCAATATCTTCGTTGTCAATTCTAAGGCTGGTTGTTCTACCTGTTGTCATTGGTTTGGTTTTCTTGATATTTACTTTTAGTCCCATTTTTTCACTGTGCTCTTTGACTTTCAGTACTAGGGCTTGCAGGTCCTTTGCATTTTCAGCTATAGTGTCATCAGCATAGTGCAGGTTATTAATGTTTCTTCCTCCAATTTTCAGGGGTAGCTGAGATGAAAAACGTATCTCTACTGTTAAGGTTAATGTGTTGGCTACAACTGAGAGCCTATGTGATGTAGTGATGAAGGGGCTGGGCTAAGAATAGGGAGACCCTGGTTCCAGTCTACCCTGAGCCATGAAAGCTCAATGGGTAACTCTGGACCAATCACTCCCTCAGCCCAGTCTATGTCACAGGGTTATTGTGGGGGAAAATAAGAGGAGAGAGCACTATGTATACTGCCCTGAGCTCCTGAATGAAAGGCAGGATGTAAATCTAATAAACAAACAAATAAACTGTTCCTGATCTTCTCAAACTAGCAACCATCATCCATATCTGTTTGCATCACAGTTAAACTACTCTAAACATGCTCTACGTGGAGCTATCCTTGAAGCGTGTTCAGAAACATCAACTGTGACAACAAGCAACACCTAAACTATTAGCGCACTGTGCCTGGGCTGAAAGATTTGAACTGTTTGCCAATCATTTTCTCAGCACAACTTTAAACATTAGTTTCAACATTTAGAGCTCTAAACCATTTAGGACCTGATTTTTTGAGGGATCATCCCTCTCACTAAGAATGCTAAGGAGGGAAGCCCTTTTAAAGATGTCATGCACTGGTTTGATTTCCATGCCTCCTATGTCAGTCACAAACTATGGAAGTCTCTTCCTCAGAAAATATCATTTACAACTACAGTAAATTTTAGAGATTCATTATATCTACTACTATCCAAAATAGTACTTGATTAAAAGCCTGTTGCTAATGTTCCCACTTTTCAGATGAGATGCCACCATTAAGCGACAGTAATTTTTTTTTAAATCATTTATGTATGCTAGAATTTGAAGTCAAGAATTTCCCAGTGGCCAAGACCAGTATTCTCGGCAACTCATTCAGTCATTCTTAGTATTATTAAGCTACAATGCTGGGGATCAGCTTTCTAAGCATAGACAAGGTGACAAATCTTCTCAGTTATGCATCACAAACAAGGCTTCCAGGGATAACATGAATTGGAACACTTGAGTACTGCATAATGTTTTTTCTTTCTTAAATTAAATTAAATAAAGGGTACTATCCTATGGTCCTTGGCACAGCATCACAAGGTCTTGTACTATTTTTCATACCTTCCCTTCCAAGGGCAAAAAGAGAGGTTCACAACAAAGAGCAAGAACTGTGTCAGCCCTGGAACTGGTGTAATTTATTTCCCTGACACTGGGAGCAATGAGGTGGAAAGTTATTTCACAGCTGTAAAAGGCCAAAGAGAAAAGGGGGGAAAGCCAAGTGAGTCAACATGGCATAAAAAGCCATTCCTTTGGGGGAGTTTCCCTCTCTCTTGTTCCCCCTCCCCCCAAAGGATTACACTGGCCAAGGCAAACAACAGGTTCAGTAATGGCAATAGGTAATATACAAATCTCATTACATTACTGAAATTAAATGTTGCCACTGCTATCTTCATTTTGTTAAATGTTCTGGCAAAATCCTAATTACCTTTTATACAAAATGCTGTTAAATAAATACTAAAAATGGTCTATTTAGAAGTTCTGTTTCATCTTGTGCATGACTTTGTAGAAAGTGCTTGGAACTAACCTCTAAATTGAGCTAACCTGGAAAAATTTATTTGGTCTGTGTGTGTGTGTGTGCGCGTGCGTGTAAACACATCTCCATTCTGAATGCTAAGCTTAGATGGGCTTCTTTGTTGCCAAACAGTGACCATCAATGAAGACA
Organism: Python bivittatus; assembly: GCF_059951505.1. Taxonomy (NCBI): domain Eukaryota; kingdom Metazoa; phylum Chordata; class Lepidosauria; order Squamata; family Pythonidae; genus Python; species Python bivittatus. The sequence continues at coordinate 82,952,955 of NW_028277075.1, forward strand.
CTTTCAATCTAAAAGTGTGCATAAGCAAACAATGCTGCTTAGTACCCAGGAATTGAAAAATGGACTAGAAATACTTCACAAATTGGAATCCATTCCCTGGGGGATCTGATGAAGTTTGCAGTTCTGGAAATCTCTATATCAAGTTAGGTCATCTTTCTAAATGTTACTTGGTAGTCTAAGCAAAAATGCAACATATCCCTCCTCTTGTGGAATTTTATGTCAACACCACTTAGCTTATAACAAAAAGCAAGCTGACAAGAGTTATTGGAGTTTAACTAATAAATCATTTTAATTAAAAAAAGTAGTTTGCTAAATGGCAAACAAAACATCCATGCATAAAAAACACAACAGTCTAACTGATGTAGACCACCTTTGCTGTTGCAGAAGCTACAAAGAAACCAGGCCCTCACAATAGCTTTAAATTTCCACCAGCCTAGCATCTTCTCAAAATTCGGTAACAAGAATGTATGTCATCTTCTCAACGCTTAATAGAGAAGGACAAATCAGAATAGACAAATCAGTCTTCTTCTGGTCTTTTTCAGTTTCATACATATTCACTCACAAGTCAATGACATCCAATTTGCATAGCAATCTGTAATTTTAAAAAAGATTGCAAAGACATTCAATTCTTTTTCATATGGAATTTGCCCTATAGAGTATTATAAACAGCTTCACTTGCTATATGCCATTTTATACACAATCATTCCTAATTTACACACAGGTTAATTATCTTTTACAAATATCATCATGAATATACAATAATTTTTTCCAGTTAACATGGGGGTGTTATCCAATAGGACTTCTATAATACAACTCCTATAATGTAGAGCAGCTTGTATTTTATTTTATTTTATTTTTTTTTGATTCATCAACAAATATCCTTCCAGAATGACATTTGATTATGAGGAATAATTTATATTTTTAGGGTATGCAGTTTTTTGAGAACTGTGTTACACAATCCAAAAAAATATAACTCTATTTGGATCAACATATTAGCTGAAGAAGTATGAATTAGGTATGTTCTAATGCCCTGCATATACTATTCTCCTTCATACCTATCATTTATCTACAAATTTAGAACACATTTTCCAGGAATTCAGGACTTGCAACAGATATGAGACCTGAGTCCCTATAGATATGTGATTATAACTGTGGGAAAGATAAGCCACAGAGGAAGTGTAACTAGGGAGATAAATTCAAGGAATCCAAAATTCCCAAGTTATTTCAACCAAAAGACTAAGACAGCATTATGAAAGGACAAAAAAGTACTTAAGACTTAGAAAAAATGTGGATTTTCAAAGGTGAGTTATTTTCTTCACTGATACAGGCCATACATTAAGTAAGAGTCTCTAAAACTTCCATGGTTCTGAGAACAACTTAATCCCAGTTCTTTTTACATGGTATCAGACAGAGTCAACTATAAACTCCCTGAACTGGAGCAGCTCCAGGACACATGTATTTCATCTCAATATAACAAAAATAGTCAGATCAGATAAGGAAAATTTATTTGCAAGACCACTTAAAACCTGGTCTTTCTTTTATAAAGAATCATCCATTAACAGCAAAGGGTGCTCACTTGATAAGCTTGGATACTGTTTGGCATCAATGTTCAAAGCTGCAGAAGATGATAGCATGAAAATAAATCAGGAACAGACATGGATGAGCTCTTGTTTACCATGAAAGAACTTCAAGTCAATATGTTTAAAAGTAATACTTTAAATCAGCACTTCCAGTGTTTGGAAATTCAGACTCTGTAATGCACATACTGCATTTTACTCAAACAATAAGCTCAACCCTGGATGACAAGCATTACATCTTGCCACTAAAAATTTTATTTGCCAATACAAAGTACCATCCATCTGCAATACAGCAAGGGTCCCCCTCCGAGAATCTCAAATGGTAATTGCTTTAATCATATAATCAGAATAATTGCTTTAATAATAAAATCAGAGATAGGCTATTCCAGAGCATTAGGATCATGGCTGAAAATGCTTCCTGGTCTCTGAACCCCTCACCTCACAAAAGTGGAGCACTACTAACACTTTCTTCCAGGAGAAATACCTTAGATACATCAATTCTTGCTGGAGGATTTGGTGCATATATTATAACTACCGGGGGGGGGGGGGAAGAGAACTCCTTGTAGAAAAACATAGTTAAAATCTTTAAGAAAATGAAAAAGAAGAATATTTATTGCATGCACTGCTTGCTATTCATCCTGTGATTGCAGAGTCATTACAATAAAAATATCAAAAATCAAAAATCATAAGAACATAAGCAATGCCTTCTGGATCAGACCCCTGGCCCATCTAGTTCAGCAGTCTGTTCTCACAGTGGCCAACCAACTGCACAAGGAAGACCACTAGCCTCCCAGGAGATGGCTTTCAGAGGTAGTCACATGACCATCAAGGCTAATAGCCATTGATCTCTATGACTTCCATGAAAATCAATAGCCATTACAGCAGACAGACGCACTGGCATCAGGGTGAGCCAATGGCCAATGTATTAAGCTGAATATTAAGCAGTTTATTACTTAATTGCATTATTTAAGGTGCCTGACACTTCTCTAAAAGCAGAGAAAGTATGACTAAAGAGACTTTTGATTGGGTAACTACCCCCGGCACTGCCCATTGGTGGCACCATGAGCAAGACCACTTCCAACTATGGGTTGGTCAATACAAACTGGGCGAAGTGTTCCAAATACTTAGAGCCCAAACTAGTTGTTTTCTTATAGGTCAACACCAATGTCTTGGAAGTAAAATACAGACAATATAGATCACTGAGATTAAATACAGTGTGACTCTGAGCATGTGCATCAGTGAATAGCTACATCATGGCTTTCTGTAACTAAGGCATTCTTTGGAGTCATAGAACATATTTACAATTACGTTGTGCACAGTATCAAAGATGGCATTTACTCTATGTATAAAGTATCAGTCCAACATGATTATGTGCAACAAAATCCAAGAGGTTCTCAAGCTCATTGATTTTTGCTTCAGAGATATCCACAAGGTGCTAAATGAGATAATTCATCTGGGAAAGAAAGATGAGATAACAGAAGCTATAGCTCTGAAATCTCAATTGCAAAAGTTCCAGTTTGCCTTTCTGACTAGGCTGCTCTCAAATATTTGGGAATCTATCTATTGTAGTCACTACAGACTGACTTAACCTATGCTGCAGAGTTTTTCCAGACCTCTTTAATAATTTGCAAGGTACCAGAAATCAGAACATCATTCATGATACTGCTGTTGCAAAGGCCTACTCTTGGGTTACATCTCAGGAATGTCAAGACTGAAGTGTGCTATGAGTGAAGAAATTTCATGATGACCTTTGTGACAATTGGCCAACATCAGAAGAGGCCCAATTCAGAATAACTGTGTTCTTCACAATGGTGGGCACAGTAATCATTGAGATAAAGCATAGATTTACAGAGCTAAATAAAGTAATTTAGACATGTTCTGCACTGTAGCTATCAACTCTGATGTCAACAACTGATGAGAAGTTGTATGTGGCTGGAAAACGTTTAGTCAAGAAATATGAGACTGATTTATCAGACACACTTCTTGAGAAACTGCTCTCATTCAGATGATTACTGAACTCTGATACTGCTAAATATCAGTAAGAAAGATGTCTTTATGATAGTAAAGCACACCCTGCCACCAAGTTTAACTGCATTCCTACTCCTCCCTGCCCCTTGCAAATATCTCTGAAAAAAGAAGCTGCAGGGAGGTTATTCTACAACTTACCCCCCCCCCAAAAAAAACCCACCTGCAAATCTGCAAACAACATTTCACAAGAGCATCTAAGTGGTCTCTTGGTGTTTTTAACTAAAAAGGAGAATGCAGAAAACTGGGTATTCCAAAAATAATCAGCATATTTCAGATTAAAAGGCAAAGCAAAACATTTGAGCAACCTTTTGCAACCCTGCTCCCAAGGCCCCACCTGGCCAAGTATGTTGATGGGTTCCAATCACCAGGCTGTCAGGATTGTACAGGGTATACAGGTAATCCTTGTTTAATGACCACTCATTCACCGACCATTTGAACTTACAACAATGCTGAACAAATGGTACTTATGACAGGTCCTCATAGTTGCAGCTGTTGCAGCATCCCTGCAGTCACGTGATCATGATCCAGACGCTCAGCATCCAGCTCTCAATTACAACGTCACAGCATCCCACAGTCACATGATCACCATTTGCAACCTTCATTGCCAGTTTCCAACAAGCAAAGTTAATGGGGAAGGTGGCAGGAGGTCACAAATGGTGAGAACGTGACATTGTGCTTAATGATGATGCAGGATTCACTTAACAACAGCAACCGGAAGTGCCGGAACTGCCATCGCTAAGTGACACGCTTTATGACTGTGTCGCTTAGCGACAAAAATTCCAGTCCCAATTGCCATCATTAAATGAGGACTACTAGCTTTGAGGCTGCTTCACATCTCCAGGCAACATGGATGCTCCTCTCAGCATACTACACAGCCCAGCAGGAAGAAGAGGGAGAGAGAAATTATATCAATGCCTCTTTGCCTACCTGCATAGAATGTAAGCTAATTCTATTGTTTTAATTTTTTTAAATTTTGGTTTAGCTTTTTGACTTAATGTGTTGTTCATTGTTACTATACTCCCTTTATGGTCTTGATCTCAGTCTGCCGGGTATGAAGGTCCTATCATATTTTCTTTACCAGGGGCCCATTCCATCCCAATTAATCCCTGCATGCAGGATCTATAGGACCATCATTGCTACTGGAATTCTCATATTTGAACAACAAAAAGCATTATGGAAGCTTAATGCAGTTAAACAAAACAGGCAAATATTCCTTCTACCATTCTTTTACTAATGCATATACACTAAACAAGCAGCAGGTACACTAACTGCATTGATTTCTTCTGTTTAAGTGCAACCATTTGAAGATAGTTGTCCACCTCCACCATTTTCAAGGTCATTATCAATGTTTACCATTTCATTCATCATATAGCAGTGTTTCAGCTGCATTACATATGTTGGAAAAACCTAGCCTATCACCCACAGTGGAAGGAAGGGGCACAGATAACTTTGTAATGAAAACAGATTACACAGTAAAAGGCAATTGCTAAAAAAAAATTTCCCAAGTATTTATTCCACAAATTCCTCTTTTTTCATGGTTGAAAATATGCACCTTATTGACATGGTTCAATTAGCTTAACCAGGGTACAGACCACTCAAAAGATGAACTATAGCAGCAAAATTGTTATACAAAGTGTGTAAGGAAGAAGTATGCAAATAATCTAGAGGAGAAAATTGATTTCTGATTGGTACAACAATATCCTCAATGACTCTATCATATATGATCATTCATCTGCCTTACTGAAGCAATGGATGCATAGGAAATGCACATCCTGCTAAATCCATATGGACAAGAAGCAGCAGTTAAAGCTACAGCAGATTGTCAACAGAACTGTAAGTACCTAGTATACAGTTTTGTCACAGATCATCTGCAAATGTATTCAATCTGAAAATAAATTTAGAATAAAGAAAGATTAGCAAGATTATTAGTCCAATTTTAAAGCTGGTGATGGTTGTTCTACCATATTGCGACAACAGTATCCTTCAAACAGCCACAACAATTAATTGAACTGGAGTTGGTTCAGTTGCTAATAATTTCACAGGAATAGATTTGGTACTAAATTATCATTTAATTTTTTGATGAAAATTAATCAGAAAAACATTGATCAGTAACTAGCATTTAAAAGATTGATCTTGAAGGCTATGTATAGAAATAAAAACTAGTAGCCACTGATACCTGCCTCCATCATGAATTAACCCTATCCTTTTTTGAAACAATCAAGGTATCACTAGAACTTGAAATAGCAAACTGCATAGTTTACCTATGCTCTGTAAAAATATTATGAATTAGTACATAAAGCAGAGACTTTATGACCCAAAGTCTCTGCTGTATGTACTAATTCATACTTCTTGTGCAGAGTTACATACAAGGATCTTTATTACCCAAAGATTGCACAGCCAACCATTTCATTTGGGAAATACTCTTTTCTACACTTTTTCCCTACTGCATTACCATGCTACTTTATGTGTGTTGCACAACGTAAATTGCTCCAATGCTGTTTTCAGGTTAGATTAATTTTTTTTATGCCTAGTACCTAACAAGATGGGTTGTGATGCAACTCTCAGAATTCTATCCAGCATGACCTGGCCTGGGTTAGACAAACTTGCACATTTCCTCCATGAAATAAGCCCATGTCTCATGCTACCAACAGCATAGGGATTATGTGATTCTTAAAAAGAAAGTTCATTTGTTACAGCAACTGTCAAGTAATTCATAATACTTTCCACCTCAGTAATTTGCTTTAATAAATCCTGCTAGGACTAGAACCTTCTGATACATGCAACAGCAAAGATCTGCTACGAGACATTATTAAGTTGGTTTGCAATTTATTTCTCTGGAAAGCACATTCTATGAACTAAAGTCATCAGCTTGCATAGATGTCATTTCACCAGGTAATGGAGAACCATAGGGCCCAGCTTCTGTTTATGTTTTATATGTAGCAGTAAAAATAATCTAAATTGGCTGTTTGACTGGCAGTATATAAGGGTCTTTTCTAAAAGAAAATGATGGCTCCTTTTAGAAAGATAAAACAGTGTATGATATACAAAGTTGACTATGAAAGTACATGGTATTCCAATAAACCTATTTATTTGATAAGCAGATGGAAACCGTCAGCCGTTTTATCTTTAAAAAACAACAACACCAGTATGAGTTCCTTCTGCTTGTTCCTGATTCCATGCTTTCCCACACTTTCTCTTCATATTAGCATCTAATCATTTAAGCCAAAGGCAACAAATTTGTTCCCATACCACGTCAGCTCAGCAGAACTCCTTCACTATCATGTTCACATACAGAATATGATGGATGGCAGCAAATTTAGCTCCACTGCATACTACAAATTTACTAGTCTCTCAATAGCCTGACTGCATTAGAGCAAAGAGGCCACTGCCATAGGACTTTCTTGTCTTCTAATCAGTTTGGGGCTCATGATTTATATCCACTTTTCTCCCCAGAGGGCATTCACACAGCACCCAGTTTTCACACAACATCTTTTTATTTTGCCATGGGACTGTAACTGCACTAATCTCCAGAGGTAAGTACATTTATCAATCTACTGAAGAGTCTGCCTCTCCCTATCGACTTCTTTATCCTTAAAAAGTTCACCTGCTTGGGGAGGAAAAAGACCACCAGAAAGTATACAGAGAAATAACATGTCATTGTCAGGGTTGAATTCAGGGTGACTTGTTTCTATGAAAGAAAGAAAAATCCTCAAATGCCTCTAACCTGGAGTAACTACAGAAATATTATTCAGGCCTCAGTATTACTTTATGCATTTTGAACATTTTTAGGATGCCTTTAAGGAGAAAGGTATCTTAAAATAAAAGCGAATTCAATAAATTTCCAAAGAAATAACATCAATAAAAGGGTACAATAAAAAAACGAACAGCCAATCTGGAAAATAATAAAAGTATCTTAAAACAGCTAAAAGAACATCAGTTATCCCATGTGTCATAAGTACATGTCAAAGCCAAAACAAACAATTGTATCTACAGGATCCTCCTAAAGGGCTCGAGAACCTCAAACTCTCATACCTTTGAAAGATTGAATAGTTCTCTCCTTTCCTCTCCTTAATTTCATTTTCCTCCAAGGTAGACAGTGGAGCCTACACTGGTAAACGCTCTCTGGTTCACCAACATCCACCACTGGAGGATCCTCACACGAAATGGCACATTTATTCTTTGGGAAAGTGCAACCATATCAAAAAATAGTTGTAAGTATATAGAAAAAGTAGTCAATTAATCGTGCTTATTCTGTTATCTTATTTTACCTAGTCCCTCTAAACTCTTTACAGACTGAAAAAAGCAACCATTACACCAAAATATGTCTTCTCACCTGCTTCTTCCTTATAAAATATTTAATTTATTTACCTAACACATTTGTAGCCTGTGTACTATCCAGAAGATCTCACAGCAACTCAATAATCACCTCTATTATTAGAATCAAAATACAGTTATCAATCCCAAAGGCGTGCTGACCTTGGCATTGCATAATAAGCTGAAGAGGTCAGTAGATGTTCTTTCACTGCTCAGAGGAGATCTTCCCCTGCCACAAGAAGCTTACTGATCTATAAGACAATATAACGCCTAGGCTTAAAACAAACAAACAGTGTAGCAACACTGGACAAAGTTCAGGGAAAAAGTGGAACCCTGGTAAGACACTAAGGGATCCTACTCCTTTCCTTCCACCTCTAATATCTTGGGATTCACATTCAAGGTTAAGCCAGAGAAGAAATCCATTCTTTCAGTCTTGAACTTTAGCTTTCCTCTACAAACACATGAACAGTAGGTCCTAAGGACAATATCAGAGAGGATATTTTTCACATTCAAAATTTCTATCTGGCTTATGACCACGGTTAGAACATATTCACCTCTGCTACCAAAACAGCAATAAGCCAAGAAAACTGGGATTTTGGGGGAGGGGGGGAGAGGGAGAGAAATGTAGTGATGGAGCATCAACATATCACTATATACCTAAAGGGGTTTCCCACCCCAAAATGTAATTGTTTTCTTCAAAAACTCTAACAATACAAGTCTTATAGGAGTTTGTAAGATTCATTAGGCCTCCCACTATCTCCCAGCCCAACCTATCACACAGGGTTGTTGTGGAGGAAAAGTGGAAGAGGGAATACTAGCATGCCTCCTCCTGCTCTTGGAGGAAAACCAGGATCTAAATCTAACAAATAAATAATAATTTTAAAAAATACACATTTCCCTCTAGACTTTGTGAAAGGAAACTGAATTTAGGTATTTTGTACTTCTGCTTGGTTTGCCACTACTTAAACAAAAGCATTTGGGGAACTGCTAATCCTTATATTAACATAATTCTTAACTGAACTCCCATGATTTAGACTGCTTTTCACCTCTGATCTTCCCAATCCCCCTTTTTTATTACAAGTGGATGAGATTATTATTTGTTTAGCTGGAAATAAGGGCTCCAACTTACAGCCTTTTATGTAGCTTAATGACTCAATTTCCGTTTCTTCCATCAATTCTCCTGTGTCAGCCAACTGTGTTCCAGAATATACCTGGCAGAGTGCTGATCTAACTTGGGCTAAAGCAGGTAGCTTCCTGTAAGAGACTAAATGTCAGATACAATTCCACAACATGGGTGAAAGCCATGATCCACTCTCAATCCCTTCAGATTCCTGAGGAATTATTTCTTGATTTGCAAATTTCAGCAAGCAGATTTGTTCAGAGCCTTTTGAAGAGAACCCAGAACATTGCTACAAGATGACATGTACGTTAAACATATTCCCAAGTTTACAAGACTCCCAACAGTTCAATGAAATCTGCATTACATGCTACAGATGATATGCTTGCTATTTTAGCTGAAAACTGGAGAAACCATTTGCAAATTTTTGAAAATAACTCTCTCCAACCTCTGAGATGGGAAAAGATCTTAAAAGCTAGCAGATAGTTTCTCTGGTTTTCAGACATGATGGTCAGCATATGCAACTGCACCGTCTGTTCAATACACTGGGGTATGTCTAGACTACAACTACAAAAGGTCATTTTCACACTATTTGCTCTCTCCAATTCATGCATGCAGATGAGGTCTACATTTTGGACCCTGTGGAGAAAGGAGAAGCTGGAGGTACAAGGAGTGACCCAGCACTTTTGAGATTCTTCCAGCAGCTGTTGGATATAACTGTTGGCTCAAGGCATATATAGTTTATATTCAACTGGTAGAGAGCCAGATAGCATGCATATGGAAAGTAAGTCAGATTTGGATTACTAACAACACTTGGGCTGAAATCTTGACTCTGTCAGGAATCTTACTACAGGTAGTCCTTGACTTAGGACCACAACAGGGAGAGGAAAATCAGTCATTAAGTGGTGTAGTCGTTAAGGGAGGCATCACGTGACCGCATCCAATTTTACAACATTTTTTGCCACAGTTGTTAAGCAAATCATGCAACCAAGGTTGTGTTGTATCAATACTCAACTGTGCTAATGTCCTGGATGGGGATGAATCAATTCAGATTAAATTCAAACAGAACAAAAAAGTGGTTGAATGATGTGGAGGATGAGGAAGGCCTTGTGGCTTCTCTTTTCTTCCCCCAAATTCAGTGATCTTTAATCGGATTGTCAGCAACAAAGAAAGAGATAAGTTCCGTTCCTTCTCAACAATTCTCAATGGGCAAAGTCTGATAAGGATGTGGGAACAGGAATGGGGGAATGACAGTGTGTGGAATGGAGGGGATGTGCCCAATCACCAGTAAGCAAACTATAGAGTCCTCAGGGCAAGAAAGATTGCTCAGTGGGGTTGTACTTTTCCTTAAAAAATCAGAGTTACAGTCTGGAGATATTAATTGCTGAACACTATTATTCACAAGACCTCTCTTATGTAAAGTTGTCTTTTATTATCTTTGGCTGATGTGCCTAACCTGGGTGGGTTTGGTGTACCAATGAAAAATGCCAAGCAAAGTCAAGGTCAGTTTCTGAAGGAAACGTTTTGGAAATGCTAAAAGTAGTTTATTTGTGATTCAGCGTGTATACATGAGATACCCCATTCCTTTATTCTGAGCATAATGAGCTCACTTTGGCAATATTTTGTACCTGAACTTGGATTTGTACATCTTGCTCTCCTAGGATGAACTACAGAATTTGCCTTCCCATCTTACAGGTGCACACCTTTAGCCTGTCAATCATGAGACCTAGAATATAACTGGAAAAACTTTATCTTGAGTCCCTCTCTCTCTGTTAACCTTTTTTGGAAGAGATCTTTCCAGCAAGCTGCAGGTCACTATTTCTTTCACTTGAAAGAAAGGCCTCTATGTGGATGTACCTAGCATATTGAGCATTCTCTATTTCTCCTGACTGTGCCTCTTCAAGAAGGCAACCAGGGTGAGTACAAGGAACATGCCATATTAGCACGTTCCCTTTTCACTATGGAAAAAACACCCCAACAAGGTGGGTCACATTGCCTCAGCCTGCCTGTGAAGATTTCTATATATCTTTCCAAGCCTTTGCCTAAGAAAATGCAATCTCCACTGAGCCTGTCACTGAAGCTTTTGAGCAAGGAATAATTGTGTCCACCCAGATCCTATGTTGTACCTCAATACTGATGGCTCGTTTGAAAGGCTCCAAGGGCAAACTTTAAAGTGTTTATGTTGTCAGCTCCTCTTTTGAAGTCCTAGATTCTCTTCCTCCTTCCTGGATGCTCCCCTTGTTAAAAACCTTTTAGATGTTCTCTTTCTGCCTGATGCTATTTCACACACTGTTTATCAAACCATTTGTAATTCTCACTGGAAATGCTTTGGCATGTTCTGCCACTACAAGGCAGTCCTTTCTGGACCATTTTGTGCTGACCTCTATGCTCTACAATCAAAATCTGTCTCTTGTCTCATGGAAAAACTGATTTCCCTGCAATGTGTCAGCCCAAGGAGCCAGAGCAGCCCTCCCACAACCCACACCAGAGGAGTAGTTATATAAAAGTCTTATCCGGGAAGAATCTTCTCCAGCCAAAAGAGAAGGGACCTGCTTACCCCCAATACCACTGCGTGCTGCAAAGATCTTCCCTCCTGGATCCATGCCTCACATTACAAAGAGATGGTCCCACCAGAGAACAAGTCTCAGGACTAAAGCGGCAACGTTTGGGTCTTGGACCAGAGGGAGGGTAGATGACGTCTTTTTTATATTATTACTGTTGCTTTGATCTTATCATATTTTGGGGTAGTCAGATTGTAAATAGTTAGTTTTCATCAAACCTGAGGACAGAATCAAGACATTCCACTTCAATAAAATGCTACACCCAGCAGTCAACCAAAGGTACCCAGTCAAAGTCTGCTCAGGGCTATCTTAGCATTGCTACTGGGGCTTAGCTTATGGTTGCTGCTTGCTCTGCTAAGCAAAAATATATGAGAGCCAAGTTACTGCATGCTGTTCTTTTTTAAAAAGCCCTTATTAGTACACTGTGGTCTGCCTATTGTTCAATCATTCTTCTATTTGCAGCATACGGCCATCCATCTCCCTTACCTCCCAATACATTAGACGACCTGGGTGTGGCTATGATTTCCCTGCAGCTAGTCCTGATTAGCAGCGGAAAATAACTGCAAGGCATACGTACATACTCTCTCTCAATCAGCAGAGACAAAACAAGAGTTAGTATTCTTGCCCCTTCCTTGACTCCATATTCTGTTGTTTCAAATACACTTACAGTGGGGCAAAAAAGTATTTAGTCAGCCACCAATTGTGCAAGTTCTCCCACTTAAAAAGATGAGAGAGGCCTGTAATTTTCAGCATAGGTATACCTCAACTATGAGAGACAAAATGGGGGAAAAAATCCAGAAAATCACATTGTCTGATTTTTAAAGAATTTATTTGCAAATCACGGTGGAAAATAAGTATTTGGTCACCTACAAACAAGCAAGATGTCTGGCTCTCACAGACCTGTAACTACTTCTTTAAGAGGCTCCTCTGTCCTCCACTCGTTACCTGTAGTAATGGCACCTGTTTGACCTTGTTATCAGTATAAAAGACACCTGTCCACAACCTCAAACAGTCACACTCCAAACTCCACTATGGCCAAGACCAAAGAGTTGTTGAAGGACACCAGAAACAAAATTGTAGACCTGCACCAGGCTGGGAAGAATGAATCTGCAATAGGCAAGCAGCTTGGTGTGAAGAAATCAACTGTAGGAGCAATAATTAGAAAATGGAAGACATACAAGACCACTGATAATCTCCCTCGATCTGGGGCTCCACGCAAGATCTCACCCTGTGGGGTCAAAATGATCACAAGAACAGTGAGCAAAAATCCCAGAACCACATGGGGGGACCTAGTGAATGACCTGCAGAGAGCTGGGACCAAAGTAACAAAGGCTACCATCAGTAACACACTACGCCGCCAGGGACTCAAATCCTGCAGTGCCAGACGTGTCCCCCTGCTTAAGCCAGTACATGTCCGGGCCCATCTGAAGTTTGCTAGAGAGCATCTGGATGATCCAGAAGAGGATTGGGAGAATGTCATATGGTCAGATGAAACCAAAGTAGAACGTTTTGGTCTAAACTCAACTCGTTGTGTTTGGAGGAGAGAGAATGCTGAGTTGCATCCTAAGAACACCATACCTACTGTGAAGCATGGGGGTGGAAACATCATGCTTTGGGGCTGTTTTTCTGCAAAGGGACCAGGACGACTGATCCGTGTAAAGGAAAGAATGAATGGGGCCATGTATCGTGAGATTTGGAGTGAACACCTCCTTCCATCAGCAAGGGCATTGAAGATGAAACGTGGCTGGGTCTTTCAGCATGACAATGATCCCAAACACACTGCCTGGGCAACGAAGGAGTGGCTTCGTAAGAAGCATTTCAAGGTCCTGGAGTGGCCTAGCCAGTCTCCAGATCTCAACCCCATGGAAAACCTTTGGAGGGAGTTGAAAGTCCGTGTTGCCCAGCGACAGCCCCAAAACATCCCTGCTCTAGAGGAGATCTGCATGGAGGAATGGGCCAAAATACCAGCAACAGTGTGTGAAAACCTTGTGAAGACTTACAGAAAACGTTTGACCTCTGTCATTGCCAACAAAGGATATATAACAAACTATTGAGATGAACTTTTGATATTGACCAAATACTTATTTTCCACCATGATTTGCAAATAAATTCTTTAAAAATCAGACAATGTGATTTTCTGGATTTTCCCCCCCATTTTGTCTCTCATAGGTGAGGTATACCTATGATGAAAATTACAGGCCTCTCTCATCTTTTTAAGGAGAACTTGCACAATTGGTGGCTGACTAAATACTTTTTTGCCCCACTATACCTCCAATGGTCAATGGAGAAAATTGGGCGCGTCTTAACACCTGGCAATACTGACATTAATGCCAATATTTCCAAAACTTCTGCCCAGCCTCCCCCTTTTTTTCTTTAGTGGACTCACAGTCACTGCAAGGTTTCCCCAATAACACTGCTCACACACTCAGAGCTTGTGCCCAAAATCAAAATTTAACACCACTCAGACACTTGGAGTTGGTGTTGTGAAACTCACAAACTCAACTATTATGTCCAAAAGAAAGAAAGAGAGGGGGAAAAAAACTTTCTCCCGTCAACAAATTTGGATAGGAGAGCCCCAGGTCAAGCAGAGACCCTCTTGGGGCCCTGTCCACAGGGTATCCTCCTGAAACTAGGCACTACTGTCTTCTTGACTCCAGAAACATGGTGGAAAAACTCACCCAAGAAACAACTACAACTGTAGAGGATCCAGACGAGTATTTCATTAGTTCCAAAATTAGCAAGTTACAGTAAGTTACTGGTCTCTTGGATCAAGATATGGCAAAAACAAGAGCCACGAAGTTACATGGAACATTGATCAAAAACAGAGTGGGTATATATATATTCTAGCAGAACATCCAGATACAGCTGATAAGGAAACAGGATAACCACGAAGGGAGACACAGAAATCCTTCATGGTGTGAAATCATTACAGAGACATTCCTAAAAAAAAACATAATAATTTGATATATGAGTTGAGCCAAGGTTCTGACTGTTATTCTAACAGGCTGATCCTGTGTTTACAGCAAGTACAGATAAGGAAGCCTGGCAGCATATAATCTTGAGTGCTTTCAAAGTATGAATTCCATAATCAATTAGTCATTACTGGGCACAGATTGGCACTGTAATAAAAATTCCATCCCTAAGGGGCTTCAGAGAAGATACAGTAAAGATCATACACACACACCATATTTATATACAGTAAGTAAGCATAAATATAAATATATAATCATAAATATGATTATACAATTGATTCAACTTGTGTTCCTATTTCAACTCACCCCAGCCAGCATCCGCAAAAAGGGCTTCACAACCTTGATGGGTTATTATTTTTGTTTATGGCTGGTGGGCACAAGCACTTCCCCAGGATATAGGCTGGCCCTGGGTACCAGTGGCCAGAGGAAGGTGCACACAAAACTGAGAGAGGATGTGACCTTTTGCCACTGACAAGAAGAAATTTATTCTGCCTTCACAAATGTCCAGGAGGTATCTAACGAATGCACATAATGAAGATTTGGACATCCTGGGGGTTATTTAGTTGGGTAGGTATGTGGAGATACCCAATCCTACAAGGGTTATTCCATTCTCTTATTGCCCATGCTATAATCTACTTGGTTTTCCTTTTTATTAAATATGAAGTGAAAGACTATTGTAAAACCAAAAGAGTAGACTATGAAATTCCCAGTGATTCCCATAAATCAACTAGGCTGTGTAGTTTGCGAGGCACATAGGATTTATGCCTTTATTCATCCAAATTATAAGGATAATACCCATAGAGTATTAGATTTGTTTATATTGATTTATTGGGGGGAGGGACTGTATAGAGATTTTTTAAATGAATCTTTTCTCTTTTCCTAAAATGCCTCATTTCTCCTCACTTTTCTTCCTTTTACCTGAAACCTGGCTTGATATTTTTCTGACTGCAACAATGCTTCCACTATTCCTATTAGCACCTCCATTACTGAAGGATCCTAATACAGGTAATCCTTGCTTAATGGTAATTGGGACCGGAAACTTCATCCTTAAGTAACACAATTTTAAGTTAAAAAATCATGTGACCACAGCACTTAGCGACAGCAGTTCTGATAGTCCCAATTGCTGTTGTTAAGCAAGGACCTCACATGACTGTGACTTGCGACTTCCTGACAGCTTCCCCGTTGACTTTGCTTGTCAGAAGCCATCAGGGAAGGGAGCAAACCACAATCATGTAACCACAGGAAGCTGTGAATCTGTAATTGCGAGCTGGGCACCAGGATTGTGATCACATGACTGCAGGGATGCTGCGACAGCCATAAATTATGAGGACTGGTCGTAACTACCACTCACGCAGCGCTGTTATAAGTTTGAACAGTCACTGAACGAATGGTTGTTAAATGAGGACCACCTGTACTGTCAAGCTTCCTTTGTTTTCTGCTTGGAAATATACTCATGACTTACTCCTCTTGCTTTTGCTTGTCTCACTCTTTTTGTAATTGTGATTCAATTACATATGTCTGTCAAATAAATTTTATACACACACACACACTTTTATTGAACTGTGGTTAACAAATATTGTCAAGTGACTGAATGACATATACCCACGGTGCAGAGAGAAAAAAGATATATAAACTTTTAAAAAATGATCTGCTAAAAAGTAGATAGACATTTGCAAGTGACTCCACAAATGCAAATGCATCTTTATCCCAAGGCATCAAACCTTGCCTTTGTTTGTTTGTTCTCATATACGCAGCCCCATCAAAATGCCTTTCATGGTTTCAGAAAACAGCTTCCATCCCAGGAAAGGGTCACCTGCTGCTGCTAGCATGGTTTCACTCTGGCCTTGAAAGTGACCCCTACTTCTGCTCCTTTGCTCTTTATCACCTGGGGAATTAGGTACAGGTAAAAATGCCTTTGAAAAACTCAAAACCAGAGAACAAAGTTGGCTCGCATGGTGTGGAATCAAGTCATACTGCATCTCGTTCTTATGCACACAAATATACACCCTCTCCCACCATCACTCACACGCACTGCATCCAGCAGCTGCATTTAACTCAGAGTTAGGAAACAGACCCAGCTCATTCTTTGCAAAAACAAAACAAAACACTAACTAAGAGGACTGAACCTCTGCAGGGAATGCGCTCTATGTAGATGGGAAGTGTGCCTCCTATTGAATAACAGCAGGGGATAACTTGCTTTTTGTTGCAAAGTTTCCACCCTTCTACTATGTATTGATTCATTTTCCTCAGGCAGTCCTCTAGGCCACCCCATCCCCACCACCCCGGGAAGTCAAACAATATAAAAGAACATTCAGGAAACTCTACTCGGAGTCGCACAAAATTACATAACACCTCATTCTCTATAAACGATCAGTGTGTGGCCTGCGTTTCATTTGCAACTGTAAATGAAACAGACCTGCCACTGTGTTTATAATCCCCCTTAATTGAATTTCTGTGACAAAACCCAGACACAGCATTATTACCCCTCAAGTTACTAGCAGCCCTGGGTCTTGGGCAGTCTTTAAAAAAATTAACAGGCATAACCGTAAGTGGTATTTTTGAATCAAAACAGGGAACTTCTCCTCCATACACAAAGGGAAAACAGTTTAAAAGGTCAGTATGAAATAGATTAATACATTATTCCATCCCACCCCACCTTACCCCATTCATATTATTTTTTTTGAATTACAGTTCCATAGTAAAGTCACATTGCAGGATGTATGTGTGCATGTTCTGTGCTACATATTGTGAATTCTCTCACCTGTTTCTCATTTAAATACTCCAGAAATCTTTACATTTAAGCTGAACACGGTCCTAAGACATGAACTTGAAATAAGCTAAAAACTCTCCAGACCAGCCTCCCCAATCCCCAAACCAAGCTATAGTGGGATGGCTTCAGTAAAATGTTAAGTCCTGACTTCATATGGGATAACTCCCCTTATGAAAATATAGTGAAAATACAGTGGGAAAGCAAAAGAGAAATATTCCCTAACAGGGGAGCTGCTAGAAATAAGCATCAGAACCCACTGCAAAAACAGAGATTAATACAAGGTCATTTCTGAACTGTAGGGTTATATTAATAGTCCATCGTATGTGAAAGGATATCGCTATCAGCTTTGCCCCCAGAGAAACTTATTTGCTGCAATTTAATAACACAGTACACAAAAAGCATAATGGTTTGGCAGAACCAATCAAAAACATGGCACTCTTGGGCAGACTTCTAGTGTGACTTTTAGAAATAAAGCCGGTGGCATCCGGCAGGGTGACAGTGGAATATTCTAAATCAGAGTTAATGTAGAATATTCCACATTTAAAGGAACATCAGCTGAAGATGTGCATAGCTGTTCTTAATTTACAGTTGCAAACCATGAAAGAGTCTCCCCACAAAATCTGACTCTCTTGTCTGGAAGAAGAACTGGAATACATTTAAAAACTACTTGAAGCTGACTCACAATGCAGCAGTCTTTTAATGTTAAACATGGTGCTGCAGCTCAAAATAGCATCCTTTCAATTGTCTAAGTGAGCCTCATTCATATTGTTTTATTAGTCTTAACTAAGCTTCTTAGGATTTGGAGTAATATATGAAAAACGGAATGCTGAAAACAAATCCCCCTGCATTATCAAACCAAATCAAATCTTTATTATGGTAATAGACCAGCATATTCCTGCATTTTGGAAATCTCCAGTGTGTTCCTGCAAGCTGGTGAAAACATGTTCATGGAGCTATTAGAGAGCAGACCCTTAGGTGCATTTGGGATGCATTTGAAGCCTCCAGTGGCTCTGGTGGGAACAGCCTCCTGGGCCATGCAGGAATCACCAGCTGAGGCTTAGAAGCTGTAAGCTTTGAAAGCAAAAACACGTTTCCACCAAAACCTCTACTAGTTTTACTCAAGCCAGAGCATGCATTTTGCCACTTTCTTTTGAGAAAGTGAAACTGCTTCTGGCTTGGGACACTCACTAGCTTATTTTACATGTACCCAAGTGATGTGACCTTTTGCCTGGATTTAATACCAGTAACATTAAATGAGGCTTTTGCATTGAATATCAGTTCTTCCGTATTGGGTGTACAACATTCATTTAGCTATGGACACCCCTGCCAGTTTCACACAACATTACATGCCACAGCAACTGGTTACCTCCTTGATACGAAAGGCAAGCTTGCATCATACACTGAGTAGCATGGAAAGTGAGAACAAAAATATAGCCCACTGTATCCTTAAACAGACTGCTTTCTTGGAGAGCATCATCTTACTCTATATAATTCATTTTTCTATCCATGCAGTTTTCTTGGTAAAAATACAGGATAGAAAAATCAAAGTGGTGGATAGCTTCTTTTAGGATCAACCATCAACTGTAAAGGAACAAGCAGTCAAGAAATATGCCGCAGACTAGCACTTGGTGGAGTAGCCATGAAGGCCTTGGAAAAGATATTCCAATGTGATGTGTTTATACCTACAAAGATCAGAATCATGCAAGCCATGGTATTCCCTGTGACACTGTATGGAAGCAAAAGTTGGACTTGAAGAAACAGGATAAGAAGAGTATTGACACCTTTGAAGTTTGGTGTTGGAGAAGACTCCTGAGGATACCATGGGAAGCCAAGAAAACAAACGGATGGATCAACCTAGAGGTCTCACTTGAGCCACAAATGACCAGGCTCAAATTATCCTACTTCAGACATACTTGAAGACCTAGCTCTCTGGAGAAGGCTTTAATGCTAGGAAAGGTGGAAGGAAAGAGAAGAGGAAAATGACCAGCCAGAAGGTGAGCGGACTCAGTTACAGTGGCAATGAGTTCACAGTTACAAGACCCGAAAGACCAAATCAGGGACAGATTGTCAAGGAGAAAATCAATCTATGTATTTGCTAGGAGTCAACAATGACTTGATGGTACATAATCAATCAGTATAATTTATTTTCACCAGAAATAAGAGCAGAGTTTTTAATAAGGTGTCTTGTGGACAGGGAAGACTGTCAAAGAAATTATCCTTCAATTCCATGGTTTAATTCCAAGGTACATATCAGACAGTCACATAGGTTTACACAGCTAGAAATTCATCAAAAATTGAGCAGGGTTGAGAAGTTCCCCTTTCCTTTTTTTAATATATATTTTTATTAAGAATTTTGATTATAAAAGAAAAATCTAATACAAACTAAACTTAAAGAAAGGGAAGAGAATAGAAAGAAAGAATAAAAAGCGCAAGAAAAAAGGAAAAAGAGAAAAGAAATACGTAAAGAAGTGACTTTCAACCTTCATCACAACCAGTATATATAAATTTAGTAACTCTTCACCCCCTCTAAGGTTACAAACAATTACCTCTTCATCCCATATCCCATCCCTTATCTACAGGCAAATCCATAAAACATCATCATTTCAGTCCTGGTGTCAGCAGAAAGTCTATAAAGGGTGGCCCAAAGTAACAACATATCTTGCTTTAAACCTTGATCAAATAAACCAACTTTATATTCCTTCCTTTTACTTCCAGCAGTCTTACTCTTTAGTTCATTCAAATATTGTCATAGGATTTGATTTCTCCTCATTTCTTCTTATCCCATTGAACAGAGTTCTTTAGGTCTTTAACAAGCCCCTTTTGTAAATCCAATAAGAAAAAAAATTATCCAGGTCACTTTCTTGGTTTATCATTTGAATTTCCTTTTGATTTTTAAAACTTTAGCCAGTTCTTCTATATCCAATGAGACATCCTTTTCCAAGTCATTCTTTTGGCCTGTCAGTTGTAAATCCACTCTTGGTACCATCTCTATCTTGTCAGATAAAATTTGCTCTACATCTGTCATTTCTTCAATAACATCTTTTGGACACAGTCTATCCATAGAGGCAGACACCATGATTGACACTGTTGATACTGTGGCTACTAATTTCTGGCTCCATTCTTCAAAAGACTCCTTTAATATTTTAAATGTTATAACATTTTGTATCATTTTGTATGTCCCAATTAATTAACTAACACAAAAGGTAGGCTTGTTCCCCCCCCCACCTAGAATGTTTAGTCCCCTCTAATGTCCAGTTTTTAAAATCATAAAATTACTTATCTTTGTTATGTCTTGCAAAAACCAAAACAGATCTAATTCCCATGAGAAGCTGTTTATTCTTTATAATTAATTCCAAAATCCTATTGTAAAAATTTCTATATTCCAAATTTATCTGGACCTTAATCCATTTATAACTTTCTAAGATCAAAATCTTATTTAGCTTTTTGCTGTTCATTTCAAATTCTTTAAATTCTTAAGCTTATGATTAAAATTTTCTTTCATTCAGAATTGAAGGTAAACTTACCCAGCATTTTCAAACTTGTCGTTCCAAAGATCTCTAATAGCTTAAAAGTAGTTAATAAGCAATTTCAGAAAGTGATTAGAAAGTGAGGTCGGTGAACCTAATGTCCTTTAAAAGCCGCCAATCATGGTTATGAGCAATCTCCCATCCTCTTATCTGGAGAGGTTCCAAGGAACTGGTCTAACTGGGTCCTTGGTCTTTGCCACAGTCTTCGGCTCCGCTTTCACGGAGACATCTTCAGTCTACAAGTCCTCCCCAGAAATCTGAGAAGTTTCCCTTTCGATGTCCTGGAGGTCTCTGTTCTGAAAGTGTTTTGTCTACATACTTTCATAATGCCTTCATTCTCAATGGGCTTCATTTGCTTTCACTAAATTGAAAACTTAGGCAAACATCACAACTGGATGGAGAGTATCAGGATGTCATTGGTTGAGTGACTAGAAGCATTCTTATATATAAAACTGAGGTAGAACATAAAGTAATTAGAATAAAAGACAGGCCCTGAAGCAAGAGCAAGTAAATGTAAAGCTAGCAGGCAAGAGAAGAAAGAAATGACCACTCCCAGAATTACAAACTCCATTAAGAAGAGTCTGATACTCCTATCCAAACAAAATGAGAAACTAAGCATTCTTTTCAAGTTGAAATTCTACCTGCCACCAGGTTAACCTAGAGGAAGAAGTGTAAATGCCCATGTGACAACCATGGATGTCCATGGGGAAAGCCAAAGAGAGCAGGTGTCAAATGGCATGAGTTACAAACTATACACCATTTATGTCATGACACAACTGATGCAAATTACATCATTTCCATCATCTGTGCAATGGCATCAGGAGGCACATGATGGTATTGTGATTCTACCAGACCTCTTCCAAATAGCCAATCAGTAGTTTTCTGCTTTTACCATTGTACGGTGGGGTTAGACAATTTATCACAAGAAACTGTCAACCATCTAGCTTTGGGACCCATAAACAGAACCTTGTCTTCATGTACATGGCTCACTGATGGATAAGGAGTCAGCTTTTCCCCAGACTACAGACCCTGAGAAGCATTTTTAGCTATTTCTAAACAAGGCAGTTTCTTTTCTGCTTTCTGCAGTGACTGCTAGCTTGCACCTGTGTGTGACACTGTTGATTAATTCCAAAAGCCACCTCTTGCCAATTGCTCAGTGAAATCATTTTGGGCTCACAGGTGATATGATGAGTTATCCCTTTGCACCCAACCATTCTCCCAACATCTGCTGCTAAGTATAATGAGGGAGGGAGGAGTATGTGCCTTGTAACTCAGAGATGGAGGGCAACATCCTACAAAAAATCATCAGTGGAGATTAACCTGGTTCTTGTATAGTGTCCATGTGGCAGCAGCAGACAAAATAGGGAAAATGAGGAAGAGTGATGACATGGCACAAACAGAAGAAGTATCTATTTTTATGTATCTGAAACAGTCAACTGGCAACAAGGTTCCTAGGTAACTGGTTTCACCTTACTAAACCTGCTTTGCAAAAACCAGAGTTTTTCTAGCACTGGCCCAGCTCCTGATTACTAGCCTGAGTTACAGGGCTAAGCTATATTAAATTGCTTTAAAAATAAAGGACTTACTACAAATGGGAAATAAGCAATCTAGAAAATGAAAGATGTTTGGATTTTATGCAGCATTTTCAGAGATAGCCTTGTGAATCCTTTAATTGTTTGAAACTGAAGTGGTTCCCATCAGGAAAATAAATCCCATCAGGGACACATGTGCACACTCACATACACACATTTACGTATGTCTCACTCAACTTCATGGCATTACTAGGGAATTCAGTCATCAATCCTCTGATATCTTCCTTTGCACTTGTCACATTTAATTTCTTTTCCCACATTAAGACTCTCCCTTTCATTAAATAGTTTCTCTGTTTAACTTGCCAAAGAACTGCCAATGGGCCCCTCATTTTACAGAAGAATAGGCCAATTTTACCATTGGGAGAAGACTTTTAATGTACCATGGTGAATGTACAATGAAGTGCAGCAATTTCCCTGTGTTAATGATGCCACTATACACATACTGGGGAAAACAAATTTGTGAGCAATTTTAATGTTGCAAAGATTTTCTATAGCCTAGTGTATTTGCAATCAATAACAGAAAAAAATGCTGCATCCTTCAAGGGAGTGGTCATTAATGAAGATATGGTAAGAATTTATTTTCACAGAAAACTTTGAGCTCAATCACTAGACAAATAAATCTGATTCACATATGCATGTACAGTATTCAACTTTCATTTCATCAAACTGTGAGTTTCCCAATAAAAAAGATTCGTGTTTCTGAGGTGACATCAGAGGATATAAACGCTCTGGCTAGAATCTTAGATCTGAAATGCTTGTTAATCATACACCAATCAATGCTTTCTACAGGCGCCATTAGAAGATTGAATGGCGCCTGCAGAAATATTTAGTATAAGTCTAAATCACCAGGAACATATCATCATTTAATGTAGACTTACACAAAAACAATTGTCTCTTTAAAGAAAAGAAATAATTTTGCCCATTTGCATTCTTCTTCTTCCAAAAAAACTGCTGAAATGAGGAAGAAAACTTAAAAATACTTTTTAAAAAAGCAGTGAAATGTTTCATGAAATAAATTGTCCCAAACTCACATTTGTGTCTAGACTACCCTGGCAGACATACCTATGCTGTTTCAGTGAACCCAAGATGAAACAAAGAGATGTATATCTATACTTTTATTAGGACTTAAAGAAGTTATCTTAATACTACTCTCTTCATGGGAAGCAACACTGCCCCTTTCAATTACAAGTCTTCTCAAATAAGACCTCTGACTTTTGGATCCTTATTTCAGTCAACTACCCTTTCTTCCCATGGATTCCAGTTTATGTTTTTCTTCTGGAAATTTGGAATCTAATCCTACCATCCTAGATCTCAATCAATGCTAATATTTATTTCATTAAATTTATTATAGCCACCAAACAAACTCTGGGCAGGTGTGGGTCTTCCGGGCTGTGTGGCCGTGTTCTGGAAGTTTTGTTTCCTAACGTTTCTCCAGCACCTGTGACCGGCATCTTCAGAGTGCAGGAGCACAGACAGGAGCAATTCTCTCTGTGCCCTGCTCTTGTCTGTGCTCCTGCACTCTGAAGATGCCGGTCACAAGTGCTGGCAAAACGTTAGGAAACAAAACTTCCAGAACACGGCCACACAGCCCAGAAGACCCACACCAGCCATCGTATGCTGGCCATGAAAGCCTTCGACAATTCTTCAAACTCTGGGCAGCTTACAAAATCTAATATAAAGTGATTGTACAAGAGTATGGTTCTGATTTGCTCATAGAAGTTAAAAAAAAAAACCACCTCTTTAATATGAGTAAATTGACAGAAATTATTGGCTCTCCCAAATTTCCACTGTGAAGAAGAAAAAGTCATTCTCCTGGAAATTGGTAAATATGACATACAATATTATATCAGGGCCTATCTGAAGCATATGGACTTTAAAGAAGCAGGATAGGAAGAGTATTGACACTTTTGAACTTTGGTGTTGGAGAAGACTCCTGAGAATACCATGGACAGCCAAGAAAACAAACCAATCGATCATTGGACAAATCAACCTAGAATTCCCACTCGAGGTACAAATGACCAGGCTCAAATTACCTTACTTCAGACACATTATGTGAAGACCCAGCTCTCTGGAGAAGGCTCTAATGCTAGATAAGATGGAACGAAAGAGAAGAGGAGGACGACTAGCAGCAAGATGGATAGTTTCTGTTACATGGCAATGCGTACTCCATTAAAAGACTTGAAAAACCAGATTTGGGACAGATTGTCATAGAGAAAATCTGTCTATGTGGTCACTACGCCCCTGCCTTGTGCAGATATCTACAGAGGAAGTCTGTATCTTCCTTGAGGATTTCAGGGATTTTACAATTTTTGCCCCACCTATACAAGTTCTGTTATCCAAGCTTATAGAAATAGCACACCCTCTACTTCTCTCTCTTAGCCTTGTCTTCTCTAAAGCTCTACTCTAAACTGTCCTCCTTTGGCTCAGTCTTGTATGTTCTACTGTCTACCCCAAGCTTTTACAATTACCCTCTCTGCTTCCACCTTTACCCCACATACACACGCAATTCTTTCTGCTCTGCCTCTCATGTTTTTCTCTTTTGCACAATTCCCTTTTCAGTGTTTCATAGTAGTTATTCTTATCCTCTTGGGTCTCCATCCTTCCCCCTTTCCAACATACAGCTATAAGAGATCCCCCTCCTCTGGCCAGCTTGACAGTGAGTGCCTTTCTGCTATGACATTATTACCCAACATTCATTCACAGCCATCCTTCAATACTGGTAATAAAGTCAATCAAACAAGTTGAATCCCGTATCCTCACAGTGCAATATAAAATATGCAGCTGCTTAGTTTGGGGGGGGGGGAGAGAAATACTTGCCAACATCCACTTCCAGATTTAGTTAAAGAACCCATTATTGACTTTTGTCCTCAATAACCAGCAATGGATTTTAGCCAGATCTCTAGTACAGATTACTTCATTTACCTCATACAATTGACTGTGCAGAATGTCTGGTTGGTAGATCAGCCAATTCTTCTGTAACAACAAATGGTAATGTCTGCCCAGTTCTGATTCATCAGGGCCTAAAGTGAATGGCTGCTGTTCAGCTTGACCAATTCTTTCCCTTAAAAAAAAATCTATCTCAAAATTATATGTTTTACCCATTGTAACTGCATCTTTTTTCTAACCAGCACATTTTGGACTGCTTTTCTAATTTTTCAAGTCATCCATCAGATTCCATCATCTATAGCTATTGTCAGGAATAATTGTAAGTTCATAATGTTACACTTAGGCCGATTCTGGCCATATTAAATCCTGATGTAGATTTATCATCTGCCTCAGATCAATGCAGAAATGTAGAAACATAAAATCCAAAGACATGCTTAAGTTCAAGTAGCCCCCGCATTAAGAACACCCGGTTTAAGGATGACCCATAGTTAAGAATTGGGCTGTAGCAAAATCTGAGTTAAATACACAGTGGTTGAATGTTAAATATATAATGATCTGAGTTAGTTACACAATACTACTTATACAGTATTATATAATAATAGTGTTCTGGCTTACATACAAATTTGACTTAAGGACAGACCTTGGAAACTGAACTCATTCTTAAACTGAGGACTACTTGTACAAGCCTAAGATTATGCTTAGTTCTTGCTTCAAAGTACAATGTGGAAAATAGTAAATGCCCCTAATCCCTTCTAATCTTCAGAATCTCATTTTAAACATTTATCTTGCATGCCTTTCTACTAGTGATGGATATGGACTTGATCTTCCAAATTAAGTACATTCTAATTCTTACCATTAGAATCAACACTTTTCAAATGTATCACTATTACAATTAATGGTCCTGTTCACATGTTCAGGTTGTAGGAAGGGTGCAGATAAATGTTTCCATTTTCCCTAACTGATCTTCCCTTATTTCACCATACACTCTTCAAATAGCAAATTGACATTATTTGTGTAAAATCATTCCCACAGTACCTTTAATTTCATCCATGCCAGTATAGTCTTGGCCCCTAAAATTATTGTTCCTAAGGAATTTATCCTGGGGCTCATAGCAGAAGTTTGCCTAACAAGAAAAAAAGCCTCCCTAGAAGGGGGGGGGGGAAACTGCCACCCATTTCTATCTTCTATCATGCATATGTGTAAAATAAATCCATTCACATACCTTTTCAATCATATATTTTGGTACAGAAGTTTTGAAATGGTCTCATGCATGTGAAAAATCCATAAAGTTTAGAGAAGCTTTGATTTTGCACTGCAAGGAATTGCATGGCTTTTAACTTATCTTTAAGATACATCTTTAAAATATCTTGTCAGTGAAATGTATTTAATGAATTTAATTTAGAAGCCAGTATTTTTTTAAAATCACCACATGTACAGATTTAAAAGACAAGAGATCAAGCAATAAGCATCCAAAGAAGGAATTTCAGACTTGTCTTAATTACTGTATATGCTCTTATTCTGAAGAATTTATAAAAGAGGTGTGAGAGAATGAATCTGTATCCAATTCCACACACAAATGATTTTCTTACTCTCTTTTGCTATTCTTATATGGAATCTAGCTTTCTATATCTAAACGTTCGGTGAAACCTTTAGAGCACTTAGATTACATTTGTTTACAATTAAGGTAAGAATTTTACTTGGCCAGTATCTGGGGACAAAACAGATAGTCTTCAACTTACAACCACAATTGGGACCAGTATTTCTGTCGCTAAGCAATGCGGCCATAAAGCGAGATGTCACGTGACCATATTGCTCAGCGACAGCTGTCGTTAAGTGAATTTCACTGATCATTAGCTGAGGACCCACCCCAATCCAAGCCATTCTGGGCTTCAGCCCTCCCAGCCCTGAGCCTCAATAAGGTAAGAGACTGTCTCCAACTCTCCCCACCCACATATCTTCTCCCCGTCTCTGCTCATTTGGTTTGGCTCTGTGAGTCCCATGTAGGAAACATTCGCTGGAGAAGCTGGACTGCCCAGGGTAGCATGCCTTCCTGAGCCAACCTTTGGCACCTGCCCATTGGGTGAAACCGCTTCCTGCCTTCCCCATTGGCTGGCAATCTTATTTGCGCTGTGCCGCTGGGCCGGGCTGGGAAGCTATATGTAGGAAGCGTTCACTGGAGAAGCTGGAGCCTCTGAGGTAAAATGGCAGCTGTAGGTCCGAAAAGGAGACAACCAAGGCAGCAAGGCGCTTCTCCTTCGGCAGCTGAGTGCAAAAGGGGAAAGGTCAGTGCAGGGAACTGGGAGAGAAAGCAGCTGGATGAACAATTGCTTGCTAAAGCTTGCTTGGGCTTCCCGGGCGCTGTAGCTTGCTGGTGTTTTTTTTTTTTTTTTTTGCAGCATGAATGGCAAGTCCAAGCCCAGCCTAGCAGCCAGGCCAGGCACGCCTCAGCCGTGGGAGCAAGAACACAGCGAAGGTCAGCTGGGGCGGCAGAGCGCAGGGTGGCAGGGTTCTCAGAGTGCAGAGTAGCAAGGGCAACTGTGGCTGGGACTGGGCTGGCTGCAGTTTCCCAGGGCACAGCAAGCAGCCCCAGAGCCATGCGGTTCTGGGGCTTGCTTGCTGCCCCAGAAGGCAGGGTGCAGGGCAGCCAAAAAGGCAGAGATGGGGGGGAGATAGGCAGGTGGGTGAAATTGAAGTGCCTCTGTGGTCATAAATGTGGGTGGGCTGCCAAGCACCCAAATTTTGATCAAGTAACCGTGAGGGCGCTGCAACAACCATAACTTGGGGACTAGTCATAAGTCCATTTTTTTCAGCCTCAAAGCTTCAAACAGTTGCTGAACAACTGGTCATAAGTCGAGGACTGCCTGTAAAGAAAATAAGGTTAATCGAGGTTTTAAAACCAGGATGTATACTTTGCACACATCAATAAAGTAACATCCTTGGGGGGGTTTTTTGCATTCAGAATATAAACAAGCTCGTGGGGATTACTTTATCTGAAAATGTTAGATTAAGCTCTTTCTTGCTCTTTCATTTTTATCATATCCAGGTGAGGCAGGGGACATTCTGAAGCAGTGTTTAAATAAATGTGGATACAAAAGCAAACAAGAAAATGAAATTCAATTCAGAGAAAGTAGGGAGAGTGGAGAGAAAGTGTATAGCTCCTGTCTAAACTGAAGAGGGATCAACTTGCTTGGAATGGGGGCTGTTTCCCTGAAGGATCAGATGGCAGGCATCCCCAATGTTTTAAAAACATTATGAGAGCTTGGGACATACCTCTCTATCCTGATTCCTCCCAGCAAAGCATCCCCTATTATACAGTACCTAGTTTTGTCCTTTTCCTGGCAAGGTAGGCACATTTCCAAACAAGGCCCTGGGCCACAGCCATCTAAGAAAACCTATGGGACCCATCTGAGGCCTACAGGCATTCTTAAAAATAAAAACAGAGGTGATTCTTTGCAGGATGTCGGTCTCATTTTTAAAAAATTAATTCTCCTTTGAATCACTTTCATTTTTTAATGATAACCAATGTTATTTTTAATTATTTTTCAGAGAAATGGCATGAGGAGCAGGGAACCTAGTGGGTATGAAGAGAAGTGTCTGAGGGTACACTGGTACCCTCAGAAATTATACTTAGTCATGGGGGACTTGAAGCACTGTTTTTACCTTATAGCAGCTACAACCTGATCAGGGCAAAAACTAGGATTATCAACCTTCTGATAACCTCTCTTTTGGATTACAACAATGATGGTATATGTACTTTCTTTGGAAAAAATCTGGAAAAATCTGTTTCAAGTCAGGACAGTAAGATGGTTAAGCAGCAGTTTTCAAGCTAGTTCTAGACATGATTCCACATGCCAGTATTAGACTTTAAAAGGCCTAAAGATAGGATATTTTAAGGATCCTCTCCTCCATATAATTATCCGGACCCTCAATTCATCTTCTACTCTAGGTGCCCTAATAAAAGTAGTAAGGTAGACGGTTCCTGTCGAGATAAAGATTCTGACAAAGAAAAGGTACGCATACAAGTCCTGGTCCTCTATTCCAAATTTTACACACAGAAGGTAGTGTTCTCTAGCGAGCTTCTCCTTACATTCATGCAGAATCTACTAGGAATGGGGCAGGCTATACCTATTGTGAAGTAAGTAATAGCATATACTTGACTATAAGCAAAACCCTCTATGCAATCAAGAAGCCTAATAAGGTATTTGTTGATGGTTAGTATAAAAATGATGTATATAAATAAAACAAGGCAAAGCAGGTAAAAACTTCTGCTTGTTCTTCATTGGTGACTGATTACCATGTAGATTTAGCTGTACAATTCAAATATTTAGAATTCTGAGTTAATCTTCATGTATTAGGAAAGTTTCCTAGAATTAATAATTTAATATCTGCAATGAAGTGTCTCTCTTCAACAAATGGAGGAAACTAAGATAAATGCCAACTATGTCCCTCAACATGTTCCATATCATTACAAATAGGAAACTCTGACATATGGAGATGCAGTCCATCCATTCATACAGCAGCAGCTTGATTTCTGTGAAACAAGAATAACAACACGAGCCCCAACTCTTCCCAGGCATAAGCCTATCAATCTAAATTAATCTACTAAATTGTCTTTTTTGTTACAAACAACACACACTCTATAATAGCGCATCTGCAGAGCATGGGTGCCTAGGAAGAAAGGGAGGCAAAGGATAAAATGTGCATGGTGACATCATTACACAAATGACATGACTTTCATATTTGCATCAGATGTTGGGACACAAATTAGGGTAGCATTTGCATGATGATGTCACCACAGGTGTCACCCTTCTGGTGTCATTGCAGTTTCCTGTGGATGCTGCTATTGCTGCAGAATATCTTCATAACTATAATTTATTAAACGGTTGAGCAACTGATTTGCTTTGGGGAAAAATGGTAAAAGCTGGCAGAGGTTCCCAATTACTCGCAAAAAGGTCCAACCATGATGTGTTTTTTGAATTTTCAATTAACTCCCTAGTCTGTTATTTTTCTCAAATAAACTTTCCCTCAAGGAAAATGTTCCCATCCATTGATTAAAACACAGTTTTCAACAGCCACTGATTAAGTTATTTGATAGTGTCTGAGAAAAGTCATCAATTGCTCCTGAAATAAAAAGGTGAAATCAATGATTTTTTCATTATAGGCTACTGACTGACCAAACAAAATAGAGATCCAATAAGTACATTAAGTACGCAGCATAATAAAGTATACCAGGAGGTCAACTGGGCACAATATATAATCAGCTACACACATAAAATTAGATAGGTATTTATTCGTCAGTAGTCCCAAAATTAAGGATAAACATCAATTAAAAACAAAGAAATGATCCAAAATTTTCAAAAAGCTGAACAATTCAAACTTTGCCCTTCAAAATCTAATACAGATAACAAGAAGTTATAGAGCTAAGGAAAGTTATTAAAACTTTGCTGAGAGACTTTAACAGTGGGTCCATAGGACCAGGCAACTTGTGAAATATCCCCCATCTGGAGCCTGATCTTCCTCCCCAAATCATGCATGTTAACATCAAATGCAGGCAGCAGTAAGCCGTTTCAGTCCATTTATATGGAAGTGATAAAGCTAGCAGAGAGAGATGCATTCCTTAGCAGCAGCACTGAGAATGAGTTGATTTTACAACACATAGTAAGAGAACCTAGAAATGAATACCGTACTTCAAAAAATAAGGAAATACCTAACAAGATATTGGGGGGGGGGAATTGAGAAATGGAAACTATGAGTGGATTCAGCAATAAGAATGGAGTGACACTGAGCTCTTAAAAGTTAGATGATAGCTAGGTGATGGCAGCTGTGGGTGGAATGGAAACTGGAAGAGAAAAGAAGCAGTAGGAAGAGAAGAGAAACATGCACGGTTGAATCCTAGCCACTATTTATTGGACTTATTGTTTTGGTTCTATCATCATCTTCATTAAGACAATTAGAAAGTTATTCTATTGGGAACACACAGTCATCTTAAAGTACTATTACTTACTGCAAAAACAGCCCTTAATTTGCATACACTGGGCCCTCCAATACATCTCTCATACCTCCTCCAGAAAAGGAAAGCAGATTAGTGGAAACACATTGAAATAAGCTATTTAACTCTCAAAAACGATATAGAAATTATATATGCTAATCTTCCAGGTTCACACAAAGCTGGTCAGCCCTTTAAGGTAGGCAAGGTCAAGAGACAGAAGCAGCAGGGATTCCAAGAACATTCTTTATTTTTGTGGGGTAGGTAACAGAATTGTGACAGTCTTTCAGAGTTTCTCTCTGTCCCACCTTATGCCAAGCAAAATCAAGGCACAGTGCAGTTTCTCACACTTTCCATTTTCTCAGGACTGAGTCACCATTTCTCCTCCCTTAACCATTCACTGTTCTCTTCCCCTTCCTCAAGACCAAATCTACATTCTTTCACAGGGGCTTACAGTCTAGTACACAAGCTCCACCTGATATCTTTTAGAATATTGTAACTGTCTTAAATAAGTGAGAAGTTGGCACACTGAGAAACAAAGCACCACCTTCTAGGACTGGATGGGGTACTTTGTTTAGAAATGTGCTCACTTGCCCAGAAAAGAGGTGAAAATAGGCAGGAGTAGAGGGAAGCATACCAAGCTGCTTGGAAGCCAGTCTGCCTTCTGGTAACCATTTTGTGAATAAGCAACCTTCTTCCATAGCAAGGCATTTTGTCAAAGTGACTACAAATAGCAGCCAAATCTACCGACCAGCCAAAAAAAAATTGTCCATCTTTGCTGTAGAAGGACAATGCGTAGCATCTGGGGGCATGATATAGAACTACAAAAAGCTCTTGCCCCCACCAATCCTGAAGGACAAAGATATTATCTTGCACTCACTCAGTACCTGCCTAATATCATTCAGATCAATCACAGAATAGCCTTTATTTCATCCTGTTTTAATGTCCAACCAACAGTGAGAGGAGGGAAGGAGAAAGACAGATTAGGAGAGCTCAGCATGGAGCTAAAGATGAGGCAGAGCCACTACTCTCATTTTTACCAGCAAGCAGGTCCTTGCTTAGCAACCACAATTGGGACTAGCAACTCCGTCGCTAAGCACCGCAGTCGCTAAGCAAATCAGCACATGACTATGATGGACTTATGACGTCACTTCGCATTTGCTGGTTAAGCGAGTCACTGCGGGTCATTAAGCAAAACATCACATGACCACAACTTGCGATTTTACTGCCAGTTCTCCATTGACTCTCTCTGTTGGAAGCTGGTTGTGAAGTGCACAAATGGCGATCATGTAACTATGGGATGCTGAGACGGTCATAAATGCCTGGCAGTGGTGAAGTATCCAAATGTCAATCACATGACCGCAGGGATGCTGCAACAGTCATAAATGCAAGGATTGGTCAATTTTTCAGCACCAATGTAACTTCAAATGGACGCTAAACAGGGCAATCATTAAGCAAGGTCTACCTGTATCCAAGCTCAAACATCTGCTGTGTGGCTTGGCAGAGGAGCCCGCCCTCAAAATGTGACAGGCCTGTCCCAAGTTGTGGAGCCTCAAACTTAGCCATCTCAGACAGCTTTGTGGTGCTTGAGACTGCCAAAGAATTAGAGGGTGGAATCACCAAATCACAGATTGTCATATCCCTCAAAAGACGGGTGATGTTCTCCCCAGAACATTGGACACCCAAATTAACACAGCTCAGCCATGAACACCTCTCCTCCGCAAAAGTACTGTACAAAGTACTTTCTCCAAGATGTCAGGAGAGCATAGTCCAACATTCAGACACCCCAAAAAAGTTTCAGTCCCATCCTTGGGCTGATGTAATCAAGTCAGGGCCTGAGCCCTTCTCCTTCTACAAAATACTTATCTAGTATGCCAGGAGTGATAGTGTAGAATCTCTAGCTGTTCAAAGGTTTGTGGTACTTCCTGCTTAATAAAAGACCACACTTAGATCTGCACAATGGGCCAGGGCAAATAACCTGAGCAGAAATCCCAGAAGTCTAAATGTAGGAGCTAGAGGAAGCACTGGAGGTTTGGCAAGTTGGAGACAGACCAATATTTAGAGCTTGTAAGGAGCAGCTGAATTGGTAGAAAAGGCAAACAGCAGGCATCTGGTGTCTGAGGTCAGTTGCAGGATCTGCAGCAGAGCCAAGCAGCCACAGCCATCTGAATTAGACCAACAGCAGGTGTCAACCAGTTGTCAAGTCCAGCCCGGGTCCCCAATGAACTTGGAGGAAGAGTGCAAGTAAGCAGAATCTCTGGACAAGTGGCAGATGGCTCCTAACTCTGAAAGGTCTGCACTAAGGCCAAAGGTCATAACAACTGGCCAACTGCTGGAAATAGCAGAAATGACATGAAGACCAAACCTAGCAGACATTCAGTCACCAAGAGGTTCTAACCGAACTTCTCACAGACTGAACTGTAAAAAATGGGGGAGAACACAGGAAAAAATAACTGTAACCTCTTAAAGAAAATCTTCAACCAGAGATTAGACCCTTTTGCTTGCACGTGTGCTTATAATCAAAAGCTATCCAAGGAATATGCTAGCATCAGGAAAATACCGTAGGCCTTTCATTCATGTCCAGGTGTGTCTCTGTGGCACTGAAGTAATATCATGAGCTGGGTCGAAAAAAAAATAACTTAAAAAAAAAAAATCAACTGATATGTTGTGTACCTCCTGTAGGACAAATCTAACATTCTCGCTGATTCAGTTTGAATGTTCTGAGTTACTGTATGGCCAAGTTAATGCACCACTGTGACTTTAAGGAGCTTTAGCATTATGCCCAGGATTAACTCAATTCTTATTTTTGGAATATGTCTGTACTACTGCTTCTGCTTTTTGTTGTGTCCTAGCTGGTCATAGACATGAACAATACATCTGTAATTTCAGCTCAAACCAGCCTTTTCTCCTTCTTTCCCCCACCTCCTGAAAATGCTGTTTTAAATTTCATACTACTGTTCTAAATAACCTGTGGGAAAAGCTGCCATCCAGATGCAGCTAAAGCCAAAGGATCTGGAAATACAAGATGCTAAAAAGGGTGTTATCACAGGTTTAAAAATAAAGAAGTGGAGAGCTGGTCTGAAAATACTCACTGCCACTGCATCACCAGTGTCTCATGCTGAAGTCCATAGTCTGTTGTTGTAATTCTGATGCTGCCTGCAAGAAAAGCAAGCCCCATAAGCGTATGCTGGGAATTAATCAATATATCAAACATCAGTAGAACTGGATCTTGATTTCTTTACATTTCAATATTTAAACCTAATCCTCATACCGAACATAGATATATCATAAAATCAGACTGACACTGATAGCTGAAATTCTTACATTAAAGGTTCCTTCCTTAAGTTGTGCTTTACATGAGTCCTTGTTATTCATACATTACCTTCACATATGCATACACAACAAATTACAGCTAAGATACCTTCATCTCCCACTTACAATCACAATTGGGACCACAATTTCTGTTACTAAATGATGCAGTCGTAAAGCGAGACGTCATGTGACTGTATCGCTTAGTGACCATAATCCCAGAA
Source organism: Python bivittatus (assembly GCF_059951505.1). Taxonomy (NCBI): domain Eukaryota; kingdom Metazoa; phylum Chordata; class Lepidosauria; order Squamata; family Pythonidae; genus Python; species Python bivittatus. The sequence goes on from NW_028277075.1 coordinate 82,987,818, forward strand.
GTCCTGGTTGCTGTCGTTAACTGAGAATTGTGGATTGTTAAGCAAGTACCCACCCCAATCCTAGCCATTCCGGGCTTGGTCCCTCCCAGCCCTGAGCCTCATTAAGGTAAGGGGCTGCCTCCAACTCACTCTACCCACTTATCCTCCCAACATCTATGCCCTTTTGGCTGCACTGTACCCTGCCTTGCAGGGCGGCAAGGAACCCCAGACCTGCGTAGCTCTGGGGCTGTTTGCCACATACTGGGAAGCCACAGTCGCCTCAGCCCAGTCCCAGCTGCAGTCGCCACCCTGCACTCCGAGAGCCCGCCACCCAGTGTTCTGCCGCCCCAGCTGACCATTGGCATCTTCTTGCTCCTGTTGCTGACACAGTGTGCCCAGCCTGACTGCTGGGCCAGGCTAGAGCTGGGCTTCGCACTGCGGGGGGGCGGGGTGTATGCAGAAAACAGCCCCTGAGCTGGGGCATGCCAAAAAGCCCCTTTGCACCATACTCCCGGGCGTGCCTCAGCAGCAGTGGGAGCAAGAAGATGGTGAAGGGCAGCAGAGCACAGGGTGGCAGGGGGCCAAAAGAGCATAGATGGGGGGGGAGATAGGCGGGTGGGGGGGAGTTGCAATGCCCCTGCAGTCATAAATGTGGGAGGGCTGCTGAACACCCGAATTTTGATCATGTGACCACAGTAATGCTGCAACAGCCGTAACTTCAAGCATGGGCCATAAGTCCCTTCATTCAGTGCTGCCATAACTTTGAATGGTTGCTGAATGAATGGTTGTAAGTCAAGGACTACCTGTATCCTGTTTTGCTACAGACTTTTTCATACTAAGATCTGATGAGAACATTAGTATGTTTGATTCAACCCGCAAATCAAGGGATACCAACAGAAGGGAGATTTGCAATCACATTCAGTCACATACACGCTCCTCTTCAATCCTTAGGACTCAGTGCATGAATGTTTCTTCATAAGCTTCTGTGGCTGGAGATAATGGGAAAGGCTTATGTGAATCACCCTAACAGCTTTCACTCCACATAAGTGGGCAACTATCTGCACAGGGATAAGAAAAGGAAACAAAAACCCCACAGATATCTGGGCTTTCTAGAAAACATCCCTTGCCCCTAGTTATGTATGTATGTATTCGTTTATTTCTTATTTTTTCATTTAAATTATTTATATGGCCACTCATCTCACAACAGTGACTCTGGGCAGCAAATACAACAGCTACGACCAATGACCCATGATGCCCAAGGTAAAAATAATAAACCCCAATCACAAAAACCATATCATCAGCAGAGCTTACCTAACCCACTGGGCCAAATGCTTGAGGATACAGCCAGGTCTTCAGAGCCTTGAGAAAGACTAACAGGGTTGGGACCATCCGAATCTCTGGGGAGATACTGTTCCACAGAGCAGGCACTGCCACAAAGAAGGCACTTAAACCTAGACACTCATTTTCAAAGCTGGATCTATCTCTATCTCAGGCAATTTACCTAGAATACAGAAACTTCTTCAGCATTTTCTTTATTCAACATTTTTCAATCTCCACCATTATGAAGATTCAGAGACAGCCCAGCACAAAATGACACTCCCTGCCTGAAGAAACTACCTTTGCTGATTTGATATCTTTATTTTTCCATGAAACTGTGAATTTCTCAAGAGACCAGATTGAAGTCTTTCGTTTCCTTTGGCCTATTGCTTCACTAACTGAACATTTAACTAGGGATGGGCAACCAGAACTTTTTTGGGGGAAGGGGCTGCCTCTCCCCATCACCCTCTGGCCACAACTGCTCAAACCTGAAGGCATAGTTCCTCACCAATCTGAGATAGGAAATGCACAGAAACTGTAACACAAGCCTTAAATAAGGCTTAACATTTTAAAACAACAACAACCACCCTTAAACCCCAGAAGGGAAAAAAGACATCTAGGTCCTGCTCAAATAGGTTTTATAGTCCCACCCACTTTGTATCATCATATACACACTGGAGCCTTACCAAAGATGTTAAGCGCAATCACTGGCCACAAAAAGGTTGTTCACATCAAATGCAAATAAAAAGAGGACAGGATAAATTCAGGCTTATTAAGGCAAGTGGTTTGTGTAGAATAAGCCCAAAGAAACTAGTTCCATTCATTTGGGAGCCTACTACTCTAACTTACAGCAAACAAATTATTTAATACACACCAAATGGCAATTATACAGTGTGGCTTGCTTTGCAAGAAAAATAGGAATTGGTTAATATGCACATTCATTCCCAACACTAAATTCTTAGAGAGCTATCTTCCTCCACTCAGGAAATCGAAACATATGTGACCTTTGTATTCAATCCAACTCAACCAAACACAGCTCATTCTGAATTTCATTGTGTTCTCAATGTGATTCAAAGCACTTGGCAAATCATTTTAAGAAATAAACAAATCTGAGAAAATTCTGAAACTCTCTAATGACCACTAAAGAAACAAATATAGCCTGCATTACAGCTCGACATAGCATCTCATTTTTTCCCAAGTATTACCATGCTTAAATAAATGGGGGAGGCGGAATTCATTTGAATTCTACTCCATATCCAAAGCTTCCTCTCCCATAGAAAGTATGCATGGTAGAAGGAAATGTTTTAGTCCAATTAGGTCACTAATGCAGTATTTTTCTACCCACACAAATATACATCTATGTTTACATTAGAAAATCTTCAAACATTAGCAATTTCCAGCTATATATTTAAGCAGTCTATGGCAGAAGAATTCCATCAGTGGAACTTGATTCTGAAGCACCAAAACTGGAAGAGCACTAGTGAAAATGTGTTTAATTTCTCTGCTCCTCTGTCTACTCTAAAGTGCTCAAAACACTCCACTGCAACGTCACAGTGATAACCACCTTGAAAAGGAATGACAAATTGAGGAGATGACACAAATTAATGTGTAAAGGATAAAACTGAATGTAAAACATTGTCGCTCTAAAATTATCTTGATTGGGGCCCAAGGCAAGATTCAATAGCATAACAGCTATTGAGACCCAGGTTCAAGCACCCCCTGGGAATTTGGGTCAATCCTTCTCTTTCAGCCCACCCTACTTCTCAAGTTGTTGTGGCTGTATAAATGCAGCCATGCACTCTAAGGCAGAGGCAGAATATTAATAAATATTTTTTTAAAAGCAACCACTATCAGAAATCTGGGTTGTGAACCGCCCAGAGTTTTGTACAAGCTGGTCAGCTATATAAATGTATACAACAAATCAAATCAAATCAAATCTAAGTCAATCAAGGCTTCCTCCCATGGGGCTGCTCTTCCTGCTACTTTGGGGCCAGACTTACTGACCTGCCTCAACTCTTTGACTTACACCTGTAAGCAAATGGAAAGTCCATGTTGATTAATAAGCTGCTCAGCTCCTCAAAAGATGCCGACTGATTTCTGTACTACATTAAGCTTCCCCTACTGTTTTAAAGGAAAGCTCCAGGTTAAGTACCTGATAGTAATAAATCATAGAGCAAATTACCTTCAACCTTAGCAGTCTCAAGGCCTTCTTTTAAAATAACCATTTACAATTTGTGACCCACTCTTAATCTCAGGAACATCCATCCATTTATATATTTCTACAACAACTTCATGAAAGGGAAATATTCTGTATGCTTAATGATTGAATAAAGAGGGAATTTCACCAGGTCCTACTAGTCATGCAGGGCTGAGAAAAGCTGTACCTGTTGAAATTCTTTCTTGCATGCCTGAGCATCAAGAATCTTCTTTAGGACCTAGCATAAATAGATATCAGCTGTTCAAGCACTTAGCCAGATCACAAGGTTACTCCATTTGCAATTTCATGAAAGAAAGACAGCTCTGTTGGTACAGGTGATTAAGTACTACACTCAGCTGCAGGAAGGACCAGATCAAGAAATGGATAGCCATCTGAATGCCTTAGACAAGCCTTCACTCTTTACTTCTAAAAGATCCTTGCAAAGTATGAGCAGATCTTTAATAAAAATTAAAACAACTGGGACTCAGATGCATCGTTACTGAACATTTAAAATACAAAAATAACCAGGACAATAGTGTACATTATGCCTACTCTTCCCAATGCCAATAAAGTAAATTATTCTACTCACACATTATTTTGGGGTCAACAAAACATGAAATACACTATATAATCCTCAACGCACATTATCATCAGAATCACAAAAATACAATGCTGCAATGAGAAAGGAGGATATCAGGAGCCAATTATTACAGAGAAAGGGATTATAATCCTGATCAGTCTCCTTTAAGCAGAGGGCCCCTCTGACTTCTGCATCAGGTAGTCCTCGGCTTACAATGGCAATTGGGATCTGTGGTGGAATGTGAAGGTGACCTTGGAAGATTGGGGGGGGAAGAGATGCAACCTGGGGAATGAGCAGATAAAAGAGAAAGGAGTCCGCAACAGGCCAGAGAAAGAAACTTAGGAAAGACCCACTCTAACTACTCAAGTGGTAAATAGTGAGGGTAGGAGATTTGTGCTGTCAGACTTGCAAGATTCTGTTAATATAGCCTTACAATAAAGTAGAATTAGCTCATCTAGTTGTGTTTCCTGTCTGATTTACCTGGGAGGGCTGACATCAATCTTGCAAGTCTGAAAGTACAAATCTCCCGACCTCCCTATTTATTGCCTGAGTAATTAGGGCAGGTCCTTCCTAAGTTTCTTTCTCAGGCTGTTACTCTGTTGTGGACTCCTTTCTCTTTTATCTGATTGTTTCCTAGGCAGCATCACTTTCCCCTGTCTTCCAAGGTCACCTTCACATTCCATCACAGGACCAGAATTGCTATTGTTAACGACATGGTCGTAAAGTGTGACATCATGTTGTGCCATATTGAGAATATGGAACAGATATAAATCTAGGTTGTCTCTGAAGGTTCCTTTATGGTTGTCACCACAAGAAGCTTTTTATAGAAGAGAAATGATAACTAAACATAAATGGTTAACTTATGTTGATGTATTAGAATTTTCTCAAAGGGACTTTAAACTGAAGACAAGAGAGGAATTGTCTTCAATGTATATCAGAAGGATACATGTACCAATGGTTTTCCTATGCACAATTACAAGATAGATTTAAAAGGGCTTATGGTTTTGAATATGGTAAGTCTGAATTTGAAGCAGGATTACATACTAATGATGAACATGTTCTTGCAAAGTTATATAAACTTTTATTGAAACTAAAGACAGAAGATGAACAAGTTAAAGACTGTATGATAAAATGGGCTAAAAACTTTGGCTACAACATACAGATGGAACAATGGGAAAACATTTGACAGAAAGGACTGAAATTTACATTGTGCTATAATCTTAAAGAGAACTTTTATAAAATGATATATTATTGGCACGTGTCGCCAGAAAAATTATCTAAAATGTATAAAGGTACTTTGAATGTACGTTCAAAATATGAACAAGAAGGGACATTTTATCATCTCTGGTGGACTTCTAAAAAATAAAAAAAAATTGGAATGAGATACATATTTGCATACAGAATGTTTTAAAAATTAATATTCAATCAAAACCAGAGACTTTCCTTTTGGGCTTGATGGGTAAACAATTGGAAAAAACTCATGGAACTTTGTTTTTATATGTGATAACAGCAGCATATGCACAGAGGTGGAAAGATATTACCTACAATGAAAGAATGGATGGTGAAGCCAAAGAGTTGGCTGAGATGGCAAAATTGACAGCTTTGATTCAAGATAAGACATTGTGTAATTTTAACGCTAACTGGAAACCTTTTTTTGGACTTTTTGCAGGAAACAAAAAAAATGAAATTATGTTGTATGGATTTGATGATTAGAAATAATATTAGTTAATAGAAATAATGGAAGTTACGTTGTCAATTTACAGCAAGAGTTTGATGTATACTGTTACTTATATCTGCTGCAAGGAGGGTTGGGCGTCAATTCTTTTTTTTCCCTTTGTATTCTCCCTTTTCTTTTTTGCCTGCACTTTTGATTTTGCTATTCTCTTTCTTCTAATCTCTTCTTCTTCGTATTCTTTTTCTTAATATTAACTCTTCTTAGTTTTTACTGTTCTTTTTTTTTAAAAAAATTAATAAAGTTATTGTAAAGCGTGATGTCATATGACCACATAGCTTAGCAATGGCAATTCTGACAGTCCCTGTTGCCATTGTTAAACGAGGACTGTGTGGGTCACTAAGCGAGGACCTCATGTGACCACACCTTCTGACTTCCTGCCAGCTTCCTCATTTACTTTGCTTGTGGGAAGCCAGCAGGGAACATCAGAAATTGCGATCTCATGATGGTGGCTCGCTGTGACATCGTAATTGCGAACCAGGCGCCAAGTGCCCAGATCGCAATCACATGACTGCAGGGATGCTGTGACAGCCAGAACTACAAGGACCTATCGTAAGTGCCATTTGTTCAGCGCTATTGTAACTTTGAACGGTTGTTGAATGAATGGCTGTAACCCGAGGGCTACATGTACTAGGGGCCAAAGTGAACAGGGCCAGAACAAAAATTAAAATTGAATTCCCCTTGAGTTGAAATTAAACATAGTTCATATGATTAGTCCTTCCACATTTAATAATTTCCCCTTTTTGTGATTTGTTACAGTTAATCTGAGAGGTTCTGTTTCCAAGGCTTGGGGGGGGCAAGATGGCAGATGATGCTGCCAAGTTGAAGAGAAGCAGTCTTCATGCAAAAACATAGTAATAAAAACAATTTTAATAAATAACACCACCACCACAATGGCTCTAGCAGAATTTACAGAAAGAATCTTGACCATGAATGTTGTTACATCCTGAAAAATTGGGGGGGAAAGGAGGCTTTACTTTCCACAAAACAAGTTTAACGGGGGGGAGGGGAAGTTATATGTCTATTTTCATACTTATCGTGGAGAGAGAACATATAAGGAGAGGAAACTTGTGGATATTTTACTATCTCAATTATATTTAAAGTACTTTTTATTAGTATGCTTATATAGTATGATTATGTCTCCATAATCTACTTTAGAATGTATTATGGTTCCATTTCTATAGCTAGTTTCATACTTCATTTCTGTAGAGAACCACAGAAGTGACCTTGGAGAAACTAGGAAAAGTAGCAGTTAGAAAAACATGACTTAAGCCCAGGACAGGAAAAGAGCATTACAAAGAAACTTAAATTGACTCTGCCTTAACTCTCTTGGATATAAGAGGGAGGGAGAGAAAATGCTGTCAGGCTTTTAAGACTCTGTCACTATAGTCTATCTCAATAAAGCTACAGCAGTATGGGCAGTAATGGGCATTCCTCATTGTGCCCATTGTGATACCACTGTTCCATGGGTTGTACTGGTTGCCAGTAGGTTCTGGGTTTAATTCAAGGTGCTGAATTAAATCACCTACAAGGTTCTTTCTGGCATAGGGCCTGGTTATCTGAGGGACCTCCTATCTCTGAGAGCTATTGCTCATCCTATAAGATTGAGCAGAGTGGGTGCGCTCCAGGTCCATTTGACTGAACAAGGCCATCTATCAGGAGCTAGGAAGCATGCCTTCTCTGGAGCAGCATTCTCCCAGAGATCCACAGAACTTCTACCTGATGATGTTCAAAAAGTTGTTAAAAACCTGCCCGTTCTTCCCAGGCCTTGAGGTAGGGTGAGCCCCTGTACAGTTTTACTCAATTAAGTATATTTTCTTCTGGCTGCACATTATCTTTGTTCTTATTGTTCTACTGTTTTCCTGCTTTTAATGTTGTGAGCCACTCATAGACTTGAGAAGTTGGGTGGATACAAAAATGAATGAATAAATGAACTAATGAATTAAAAGGTCCAGGAGTTCTTAGAAATCCATGCTAACCCAAGAAATATCTGGCATTGAAATTTTATTGGTTCTATTGTGCTGTATTGGTGGGTTTTTTTTAGAACAGAACGATTTCTCAAAAAATATTTGTATATGTTTTTCTGATAAGTTTAATAGCACGAGCTTTTAAATTAATCTAAATTAGTATCTTTTAAGTCATTTTTGGAGCAATGTAGTATAGCAGATATACCCAGAGGAACAAAAATAACAATGTGCAAATTAGCCAAGCCTACCCATCCCCTTCCCACCAAAAAACCAACATGTCACTTTGTTACAGGGAGCCCAGTCACCTTCCTTATTAACTCTGTGGACTTCTCATGAATTGGGTGGGCATCTTTGAATAAAACATAAGTTGACAAAAGCCCTTGTTTTCTAGCCTGCGTAACTGAAAGGGTTCCTTAGATACCAATGAAAGCCCCAAGACAGGTCTTGGCTTCCCAAACCCCTTTCTTTTGTAACACTTTCCACAAAGAGAAAGACGCTTATTGCAACAGAAGTGATGAGAAATGGAAAGATATTGTCATCATGTTGGATAACGTGCCAAACCATCTGGAGAAAAAATAATCTCAGAAGAGGGAGGAGGAAGCTAGAACAACACTCTCGCCGGCTGCTTATTAGACAGCTAGATTAAAACTGATGATGGGATTGAATGAGATCCAAAGTTGTTTTCTTCACATAAATCACACTCAAGTTATACTTGGCTAGAACGGATGCAGTAAGCTTGGGGAGAGCCTTTTTTTTTTTTTTTAAGGCAAATTTGATTACTTGAACAATTACAATGCCATTGAGACATACCATTTTGTAGCTGAAGGAAAATCTTCCAATCATTCCCAAATAAATAAAAGCCACAGAAATAGGAGATATCCAGTTATAAATGACAATTCCTTTCTTTTTTCAAATACGTCCTTGGTGAAATGAGAAATTGTTTGTGAGTGTCTCATGTTTGGAGAACTAAAACTCCATAGATGACTATGTGCAAATTAACTAGTTGGACATGCCAAAAGATGATCCGATGAGATGGTTGGTGTTCTTATACTGCATTGCATATATATTATGAACAACAATAATAAGAGAAAAATATCCTGTCAAATCAGGTATAGCATTAATAATGAGCTAGCATATATGACAGTAAAACTGTCATTTCCATAGCTATTAATGAAAATTCAACATTAGTAACAGATACTGGCAAAGGAGATAAATCACACTTCATCATATTTCAAAATAAAGTGTCAAATAACTTCCTTACACCCTGCATTTTTTTTTCTCGTTAAGAACCAGCCCCCTGTTAAACAACTCCACTTGGATTCTGTCATTTTGCTACAGAAACTCCCCAATGAACTGATAAATGACAGTTTCATACCATTAAACACACCTGATTTAAAAAAACAAAACAAAACAAAAAAACAACAGTGAGAAATTGGAGTCATAGAACCAAAAGTTTTCCTATTTATTTAAAGCAGGTTTCAAAGACCTGGATTTGGCCAAATTAGAGAAACCATTATTACACAAAGAAAAATATACATCCCACATCTTTTCATATGAAACACAGTTTCTTTCCCCTGAGAGTTACATTTGGTTTCCACAAACCTTTCTTATATTTGTTGATTTAACACTTGTATACAGTGTTAAATGCACTGTATACAATTATACAGAGAAATATACATACAATTCAGAGAAAAGTTAGGGTAGCTAATCAAAAGCCAACCTTACGAAGGCTCTCCAGAAATGCCTGGAAGGATGGCTGATAGCACTTTCCTATGCCTTTTCCCCAAAGTGAAACTTGTGGGATGTCCAAAAGGAGAATCCATTTTGACTCCCTGCACTTTCTCTCACTGGACCTTCTTCACGAATACTGTAACTGAGCCACAACTGCAGGCACACCAAATGCAGTCCTTGCAAGCATAGCCCTCTCCATAAATGATGGGGAGAGGAAAGGGACAGGTCATGATCAGGATCTTTCACAGCCTTGGTGAGCTGGCTTGCGAAGCCAAATTATGTCTGGAAGCCATAGCTTCCCCATCTTTGATGTAGCACTTGTGGCTGAGTTATGATTTCTACCTGAAATACGACCTCACACAATTCCAACCCTTCCACGTGAAATGTGAAGCAGGAAACTAAAGAATTGCAGCAAACACATACAGAATGTTAGGATTGTCCATATAACCTCCATGGGTCACCTCTAAAGCTACTGTTTCACATCTTGAATATTGCCACGTTTTCTGTTTTGCATTCAAGGCTGAACTTTACCATGCTCCTTCCTCCATGGAAAATTCATCCTCAGGGATGAAGAGGAGAGAGAGTGATTGTTCCAAAGTCACACAGAAAGCTCCATATTCATATAGAACTTCAATTCCCCCCAGTTCAAGTTTAACACCTTAATCACTAGTTGCATTGCTTCTTTTCTTTAGTTTAAAGAGTTTACAGGCTCTTTAGACTTTTCACTAAATAATCTGGTAGAAATCTAAAGAACAGAAAGTGAAAATATCATCCTCTTGAAAAAAAAGACAGGCTTCACCAATAATTCTCATAGCCAACCTTTCAAAGGAATGTAACTTTCAGAAGCAGCAGCTCAGTTGATTTGCTTAAAACTAAGCTCCCAATCAGGAATCAAAAAGTAAGTTCCTCAGAGAGCAGAGGATTTTAGATCTGAGCCACAGGACCCATTGAAAAGAAAAATTGCTTCTGTGCATTGGGGCAATGCTTTCCCTTCTGAAAACTTTTAAAAAAGAATGAAGATAATCGTTTTCCAAGACGCCTCCATATGGATATTCATTACTAGGGTATTCATTACAGTGGATTTTTTTTTTTTTATTGTTCCTTCAAGATCGTTCTGAAAGTGAGAATAGTCATCAAGGAAAACAAACCATGAAAAATGGATTTTGACATACTAAAATCAGAGTACTGCAAGAGTAAAAAAACACAGGATAGTTATTACAAACTTAAACATACCTAACAACAAAGTGTAGATTCAAAACAACATGCAAACATATTTTCAAGTATTTACAGCATATTTTAACTACTGTAGTTTTCATCTGCAGCAACAATTAACATCCAGTTGCAGCTCTTCATATTGCATGCATTCCTGCTACCAAACCTGCATGTGGAAACATCCCCTAGGAGTAACAGATTTTTTTAAAAAAACATGTTTTAAACTGAGTTAGGCAATGGGTCCATCTAGCCAGGTATTATTACCATTCTATTATTCCAGGGTTGGGGAATGGGGAATCTGTGAACTTTCACGTGTTCTTCAACTGCAATACTCCTGGCCATGTGGGCTGTAGCTGATGGGAGTTATACTTCAGCAATATCTGGACAGCTGCTGCTGTCCCACCCTACCGCTTCATATTCACACAGTATTTTCTACTAAAGTTTCTTTTACATTACTATGAGATAAATTGATTTTTTCATACAAGTTAAGGCACTAAGATTAAAATAAAAAAGCTAGTTCAGGTTCACTTTATACACAAAGTATTTTATAGGGCCTCCGAACAGAATCCAGTTTAAACACATGGGAAAAGTGCATTTCAGCTGTCTAACATTTTGCTATAAGCTATATTTGCTCAAGTCTTTCAAGGGTGAAATAGCAATAAAAATTGAACCAACTAGAAAATTATCTCTCTCAAACAAGACATGATCATATCTGGAGAAATACTGGTTTCCTGCTTTATGTTAAACAAAGTCAGAGCTTGTTTTCAAAGATGGCACAAAGGAGAAGTTAATCTTCCAGACATCAGGTTGGAGAATTCAAAATGTGAAAAAATTTCAGTGGGCCTATTAAGTCAAGATTTAGGATTTGCTGCAGTCATACTACAGTTTGTGCTCTTGAAAGACTTCCTTTTCATAACTTCAAGCTTAGCACTGTGCAGAGATAATTGTTCTAGGTTCATAACACACTGGTTAGATTCATCTGAAATAGGGGTATAAACATGCTGCTGCCAAGATCAGGAGTTATAAGAAGCCCTCTCCCTTGTAGCTTGAATGTTTTCATTTCCTTTCTTAAAACAATCAAAGTTGGACTATATTGCAAGATAGAACTTGATTGAGATAGATGGAAGAATACAGGGAAGACAGGAAATTGGCTGCCCTTTGAATAGCATTCCTCTTCTACCCATTTCTACCTTTTTATTTATTCATTTTGCCACAAGCCTTTACAGATTTGCATTCTCTCTTTTAAGTGCAGTGTTGGTACTTCTGAAAATCATGGCACTTCTTTGCCATAGCTGTGACCACAAGAGAGAAAGGGAACAAGACCTGAGATCCCACAGAAGAGCAAGGAACTGCGCAGAGTGGAGATTTGGCTTAATCAGGCCTGGAAATCAAATGTTTTGTCCAAAGAAAACGTGCAGCTATTGGGAGCACCTGAGGTTTCCCTACCATTGCAATAAAATATCAGCAGTGGGTCAGTCAATATGAGGGGGATCTTTTTATAAACACCAGCTAAACAATCAACAAATAGCAGCCTTTGTCCAAGCAAAATTCACTTTCCTTGAGCTCAGTTATTTGGAATCCACTTTCTGCTTAAAAAAAACCACCACTCATTCATACAGTGAACTCCATTGTGGAGCAAAAAGCATTTTCTGTGGCTGAGAGGCATTCTCCTTGTGGCTCACAGAAGACGAACATTTTAATGCTAATGAGGAATGTGGATGCATCCTGAGAAATGAATATATGGTACATGTTCCCTTAAGAGGCTTTTGTTTGGAAGTAGGCTGAAAATAATGTGATTTTTCTTTACTATGACCCATATTAGTGTCTTTAGCCAGAGTCCAGCTGATGTGCCAAATAGCAGATATTGATTTCTGCTTTTGACAAAGTACACATCTAAATACCCATCTGACTATCGAATGTGCACAAGCTCACTTTTTATTGCTGCACTTTTTTCTGTGAGCCATCATGAAGATTATGCAGTATTCTCAGGTGCCCAAATAAAATGTAATCAAGTTGAGCAGAGGGATGAATGACAGCTAAAATGGAAAACAATTTCCAAACAGCTGGTGGAGTAATTTAGAAGTTTAGAATGAAAACTCTGATCCCTGGAGTAAAAATAAGGAAGAAAGAGTTACTTTGCTTTGACATCAGTACAGCTGAAAGTGAACATTATTCCTTCATGTTATTTTTAGGGCAAATCACTTTCTATCATTCTCTTATTGATATCTCTATTTTAGGATTACAGATCCATAGTCATAACCTTAGAAGACATCTGTGATCTTTCAATGAAACTTCTACTCCCCCCAAAAGACAATCTCTTTTCAAAACACAGGCAACTAAGAGCTCTGAGGTTTGCTCCTGGTTTTGACATTGAAACTCTGATTGTTTTTAATTTCTCAAAGAGTGCCAGTTTTCATTCAGATGTGGCTTTCTTAACCATACATCAGGCCTATAGAGTGACACATAAGTGAACCAGGAAAAACACAGAAATTCATAATATGTGGAAGACTTTGTACTTAAGTAAGGCCACAGCCCACACAGAAAATCTTGTATACTCCTCCTTTTCCAGGGGGACTCAATGGGCATCTTGGTCGGGCGGGACAAGAGCAGAGTTTGGGAGTATTCACAGGAGAAAACTCCACACTACGCTTCTGGTACCTTGCTGGGCAGGACAGCTGCACGGATACAGTGCTGAAGGTCTGCTGTTCTCCAGCCCTTACAATATCCAACCTATGCCTCTACTTTTGTTCCTACCCCAGGAAAACTCTGCCAGGACAGTGTCTTAATGTGGCTGCAATCCTTCCTGAAGGGTGGGTGGTTCCAAGTAGTTTTGCTTCGGAAGGAGAGGTCACGCTCTTAGGCACTCCAATCAAAGAGGTCATCTATCAGTTTGGGTTAACCATCTTGAGTATGCTGATGAAATCAAGCTTTACATCTTAATCCCAAGATAAACAGAAGATGCACTGGAAGTCCAATCCAGTGCCTTGAAGCTGTAATGGATTGGATAGAGTGGAATGATTACAACTGAATTCCAGGAAGATAGAGTTCTGCTGGTTCAAAAACCTTCCTGCATCATGGCTGTCCCATGCATAGTTCTTGATGAGGTAGCGCTTTTCCTGAAATAACGAGTGAGCAATCTGGGGGTTCTCCTGGACTCAATAGCTCCTAATGAAGCAGCAGGTTGAAGTCATGGCCAGAAGAGACTTCAACCAGCTTTGATGGGCATGCCCCATTGTGCCCTTTCCTGAATCAGGAGGTGCTCAGTACATTACATCAAATGCTTGTCATCTCTCAGCTAGACTAATGCAATTCACTTTATATTGGGCTGCCCTTGAAAATTACTCAAAACCTGAAACTAGCACAGAATGTAGTGTCATACTTGCTGATCAGTGTTAGTTCAGCAGAATAACATCTATTTTGCAGGTCTATACTGGCTGTCAGTAAAAGGTCTTGGTAATTACATCTAAAGCCTTTTACAGGTTGGCCCCTTGTCACTATAAAAACCAACTTCTTCAGCTACAAAATGCCAACTCGATATGATGTAGCAGGAGAAGCACACTCCAGATACCCACCCAAAAGAAATCAAGTAGTCTGGGACCCAGGGAATGACATTCTCAGCAGTAGTCCCTCTCTTTGGAACAGCTTGTCCCCTGAAGTTAAATGTGCCCCTATCCTGATGTCTTTTCATAAAATGGTGAAGACAACCCTCTTCAGGAGGGCATTTGAACAGAAAGATCTACCTAACTGGTAGCATCGATTTTTATTAACAGTATTGGACAGTTTCAACTGTTTATTGACTTTATAACTGCTTTGTTGTACTTATACCTACGTCGTGAGAATAGGTGGCATACAAATAATTGTAAGTAAATGAATAAATAATTGTCCTGACATATAAGACCATAGCCTAAATTATTATGCTTTTTTTAAGGTGGACAATTAGAGTTTATTATCCTGACTGTTACCATGACACCAGTTCTACACTATATGCTTCAGAACTCAGCATAGCAGCTCTAATTTCTAATAAAGCTGACGCTGCATTTAAAACTTGCAAGCCAAACAAAAGCAATTATTTATTTAAACTTTTATATCCTGCCATTCCTCTGACTCACTTGTTTGCAAGGCTAAAATGGCTCTGTAAAAACTGAGCGATAAAGCTTATAAAACTACAGCCACATTAGAGACAAAAGTCAGTAGCAATGCCAGATAGTAAATGCTTTTCTTAACAACTTAACATCATGAGCAATTCAGTCTCTTTGGGAAAGCCCTAGACTCAGGGTTTCTCCGTAACAAAAGTAGCTCTGATTTCATCCAATGGTGATAGATAAATTAAGACCCATAAGAGGATCTTAACTGGCATGGGTGTAAGAGACAATCTCAGAAGTCGATAGGTACCAGGAAGGAAAAGCTTTTAAACATCTAGAAACAGATCAGAAAGCTCGTTTTCTGTTTTTGTAACAATGAAATAGACTTCACATAGACTACTGTAGTTTGTTATTCCGTGCTATAGCTTGTACAAAGCACTTTGAAAACACATTACAGATTATTTTCGATAATAGGAAAGTACAGGAAACTAAATTTTATTACAAGCTACTACCAGGATAATTCTGAAAAGAAGCACAAGCATTCTTAATTGAATCACCACAATATATTTCTTTTAGGCACCAGCATGGGGGCGGGATGTTAAAAGAAATGTACAATCTGAAGTGTTGTCATGGTACATAATAATGCTAAATTGCCTGAACATACCTATAAATACCACGCCAGCCTCCTCTTCCTTTTTCCTGTACATTCTGGCTCTCTAGATCTGCATCTTTACCAGTTATAATCACTGAGGATTTTCTGAATCCTTTGATTATCAGGCATTGTTCAATTTTATAGCAAAGTCTCTAATCATCTAGAAGTTACTTAAGAATATCATAGCATTACATAATATTGCTCCAATAATCACAGTCGACACAACTGTTTAATTTTATGTCTTTGTCATCATATTTGTGTGTCTTAACAACTAAAATGCATTAACTCTACAGTGATAAAGAATGTTTAGGAGCCCCTGCAATCTAATTTGCATCTCCATGAAGTCTTGCTAATTAGGTGTTTGGGGAAAATCCTGCTGTTCAAAACACGGAAGTACTATAAACTAGATAATTATACCACAAAGGGATCCATATATTTTGTTCTGATTATAATTTTTGTTACCTTGAAAAAATTATTGATCCATATCTTTCCCTTACATCATCAGTAGCTTTGATATTTAAATAATAAAGTAACTGAAATATACACTTGGGATCAAATTCATCTCAGAAAGCATACCCAAACACAGTAAGGGAAACAAACCTGTTTACTCTGATCAATGAGGAAGTGATATTAAAATGCACTGAAGTGCTGTAGTACATGTTTCTGGAAAACATGCTGTTTGATATACCCAAAGCTGTAGAAAACTCAATTATTCACTTCCAGGTGAGGATTTATGGCGAACCAGACATCCGTGAAGGAGCAGGGACAGCACTGCAGCGGAGATCAGTGGTCGATGCAATCTTCCCAGATAAAGGAAAGATTGCGATATTGCCCACTTGCACTCTGGACAGCTGTTCCTCAGGAACTGAGGTTTTTGCAGTCGGCTCATGAGTTGAGCGGCTGGGAGTCGAGGGATTTCAATCAAGCTCACAGCCGTAATGCAGCCTATATGGACACAAGTTTCACACAAGCCTCACTTTCTTACAACACTTTTGGATGTAATTAATTTACAGCTGAAGAGAGATTTTCTGAACGGCAGGATAAGAGAATTCCACTTGGTGAGTCAACATTCTTTCTGAATTAAAAAGGAAAAAAAAAGGGGGTTTAAAGATTTAAATTTTTTTGGCAAAAAAGCTTAACAAGGAGTGGATGTAAGAAGTTTAAAACAGATAAAGGAGATAGTTATTTTGGAAGATGACTTTTTGGTGAAAGTTCTTTTGAACAAATTGGAATTAGAATAGATGAACGAACCAGACATTCCTGGGAATGTTTTTGTTTACTATTAAAGAGTACAGACAATTGGTGGATTTTACAAAACAAAAGATAAAGGTAACATGAGCCAGACTGTGATGCTGACTATAACTATGGAGTGCCATTTGAGATGAAAGTATTAAGGGCACAGGAAGACAAAACGGGGGGGGGGAGGGGAGAAGCAGCACCTTGCCTTTTACTCTTTTCCCTTGCAAGTGAGACACCTTCACTTTTGGATTACAGTATTACAATGGCAACCACCAGAAAAGCAGCAAAAACAGCAGGGGGGGGGGGGAGAGGACTGCTAGAGCAACCTGCAGAGAGAGGAATTACACCAGATTTACTTCAGAAAATGATTGAGAAATTGGACAATAAGTTGTTAGCTGAATCACTTGATACTAAATTTACTAAATCACTTGATACTAAATCGACAGCTTTAGAAAAAAGAATGAACCAAAGATTTGTAAATATGAAAGAGGAGATGAACTGATTTGAAAATTGTATTTGATCTTTTGCACAGAGTATTTCAGAACCAACCTGAATAACTTGTTGTAATGTATTTTCAGAACCAAGACCTGCATTTTACAATCCTAATTTCCTGGTTTAGAACAGAATTTGCACTATTGCATGGAAGCTGAACTGAAAACAATTTCTCTCAACATTCTTCTGCACCTCAAATTCCAAAACAAAATTTTGTTTGCACCACAGGAGTGATTTTTATGCAGTTTTTACCACAAGCCATAAACATTGATTCCTGCTCTAATAATTGGTGAACTATTTCTGGACTATAGTGAAAGGAATTAATCCATCACTATGAGCCCACATCTTTTTGGGGGGGAGGGGATCTTGAATCAACTTCTATAACTGTAGCCATGAGAAAATACATTAGCTCAAAAGTCAGCCCTCCTGAATGCACAAAGAATTTGTTCTATAAGCAATTTCAACCACAGTCCAGACACACACAACATATACTGTATGCGTATGTACATGTTGCAAACATGTTTAAGAAACTGGAAATCTTTTAAAAATTAGTCTTTCTCCTGGGCATTTTGTCCAATTCACAATCAAAACTTTCAAACCTCAACCTAAAAAAAAAATAAAAAATACTGGATTAATGAGAAGGAAGGCATGAGAACTTAACTACTGAATATAACACAATACCATAAATATAATACATTTATATTTTCCAAGCAGGAAGTATTTTGTTCAGATCAACAGTGTTTTTTTTTTTGCTTGTTCATGTATTCATTTGTCATTTTTAATGCAAATCCTCACAAGGCAGTTTACTTCTCCATTCAAAAAACACATATTGAAAAAATCTAAATATATGTAACATAAAAAAATAAACTTATCAATTAAAATTTCTCCGTTCCCTATTATGTTGGTTCTATAATTTATTTGATTGGTTGAATATATCTTAATTAAAAGTATAAGTTGCTTTGTCATCTTTGATTAAAAATACTCTATACATTACTATAAATTTTCTAAATCCTATATAAATCTACATTCAAATTATATTTGGCTAGAATGGTCAAATCAAGATAACATTATACATTCCTGATTCTGACTGATTTATCTAAAACTCTTTTCTCTATTCCCCTTGGCTTCATTACCCATTTTGCATACTTTTATATAATGTTAGACCATACTGTGGTCTATATAATGTTAGACCATACTGTGCATTCCCTGTCCAATAGAAACACTCCAGATCATGGTTGAGGATCTCTTTAAAATGCAGTTCCTGGCAAAATGTAGCTCATATCACATATTTGCTCTCCAGCCTTCTGAAACTCACTCCCACAGTAGTTGGGACTAAGTGTTTAATATTTGGGGGAGGGAAGGTGAGCATAATGTTGGGAGAATTGTGACTTCTTAATTCACAGCGTCCACTTTCTCCTTCAAGTTAATTATAAAAGATAAACCTTCCTTTCCCTCCTCCAGGCTGACATTTTCAAGTTATCATGGTTTGCACTCCACAGCTGCAGATTTAAATAGCTTAACGTATCCCAACCTACCTGATTTCTAATTCCTTTGGACCTAGGTTGGTGTGACAGCTGTTCTTCACAACACATCCTATTCTGGCCCCAAGGAGTTTACAAGGCAGCAATCTAGAAAAGTCAACAGTTGCAGCACCATGGAGAGCTCCAAATGAACAATATGCTCCCTGAACAGCTAAAACTAGATTGAAGCCTTACACTTGCCAATAATTAGAGATCCTTCCTGGGCTCCACCTCTTTCTTCCAACTTTCAAGGAACATAACATTTCACCTGCCCTGGAGTTCATGTGTGCTGTACTACCTGCACTGGTAACCAACTCATGAAGATGGAGGCACTGTCTCATTTCTCCACCTGGTGTTCTAATTCCCGTCCAAGAGTCTCCAGTGTTTGAAGCTCAGGATCTCTGGTTCTTCAATAGTGCTACATCAAGTTGATTCCTCAGTCTTTATCTCCAAGTCATGGCGAGCTCAGGAAATAACATTGTGAAGAAAATCCAAGTGTTTCTCCGAGCTTGGCTTAGGTAGCCAAATATGCCATCTCACATTCCAAGATAAAGACAGAAGATGCTGTATCTGACACTACATGAAGCTACGTGATGCTTCTTCAATGGGACTGATTCAGTAATATTCTTATCTCCATATTTCAGCATTCCATAGTTCAGAGAAGCTCTAAATATGTTTTTTTTTAAGCTTTTTCAATCTATAGATATATATACTTGTTCTTACCTAGGAAGCTTTTCAAATATATAGAAACTACTATCTTTTCTTCTGTGGTCAAAGGTGGCCAACCTGGACTAGGAGGGAATCTTTCCCTCTGGCACTCCCATCTTTTCTTTTCTTTTTTTTCCTCTCTCCATAGACTGAGATTACTGGAGAAGCTAACTCGATCTCTTGAACCCCTTGTACAAAAGGTCCAGGTGGCAGAAGATTTTAAGAGCTTTCCCTGCATTCAAAGCACAAATGGAGACCATATACTGCTTGTAGAAAGATGCTGAACAAGTCTACATCACTGACTCTCATATCTGTCTCCTTGCTACAGCATCTTCTGACAATCATAACTCAGCTGTTATGTCTTCTCAAGAAAACTATCCCCTGATCTGCAGGCAGAGAATGAAAACTTTCCCACAACCCCTGTTCTAGCTCTGAAACTAAACTGTTTTACTGTTGTTTATTTAATCTTCTCAGAGCTGCCTTCAGAATAACCACTGCCAGCAACCACTAACTTCCCAATGGTTGCTTCTTAACAATTTCTGAAATACTGTAGGTTTTAACAAAGCAAAGCAGTTGCAGTGTTCAAGGCCAATGAAAGAGCTGCTATTTCTTTTAAAACAATTTGTTGGAATTGCAATGTTGCAGTATCTAGGCTGCCATAGGCATCTAGGCTGCCATAGACAGCAAAAGTCTGGGGTGCTGGCCATTCACTCCTAACTCACTTCTCTGTTTTAATGTTCCTCCTTCTCCAGACCTTGCATCTTGTAGTCATTAAAATGGATTGCTAACTGATGGAATAAATACAACACTCTCCAAAGACTGTATTTTAACTCATACTTAAGCAATAGTTTCATCCCAAGAATTTAATAGTTTTGACTTTCACATGCAGATTTTACGTGCTACATTTTACAATACAAATTGGCATGCACAAGTCGCTGAAACAGTGGTTATTGACTGACTGCTACAGAATAGAGTTGCTAAAAATTAATTATTCTGAGACAAAGTTTGTTGTTTTGGCTAAAAAGCCAAAAAAACAAAAACAAAAACAAGTGGCTTCTTTGGTTACTTAACAGAGCAAGTTAAGGTATTTTAATATTAAGGTATTTACTTTTCTTGAAAATTATACAAATATATCAGCACCAAACATAAAACATCCATAGTAAGATATTAAAGCATCCATATTAAAAGTAATAAATATTAACAAAACAACTTATGGTATAAAAACCAGGGCAAAATACATTTTCAATTGACCAATGGTGCCTTTCCCTATAAAAACTACAAAGCCCTCTGTAAAGGCTCCATTTTGACCAGCTTCTGAAAGGCCATGAATGGCTAAGAAAGTCTAATGTCTAAGGGGAGACTGAGAAACACTTCTTCCTAACCTACAGAGTACTGAAATAACAGAAAGAATGCAAGAATGTTTATGTAAATATCAACTTAGCCCTGAAAGAGAGGAGGGGATGAGAAAGAAACTCGGGATTGCCCTGCCTTGATTCCCTTTGGTATAAGAGTGTAGGGGAAGAGAAACAGTGTCATGTATTACAGGTAGTCCTTGACTTATAACAATTCATTTAACAACTGTTCAGTTATGACAACACTGAAGAAAATGACTTATGACCGGTCCTCGCACTTATGGCCATTGTAGTGTCCCCGCAGTCACTTGATCAAAATTCAGGCGCTTGGCAACCAGCACGTATTTACGATGGTTGCAGTGTCCCAGGATCATATGATTGCCATTTGCAACCTTCCCAGGGGGCTTCCAACAAGCAAAGTCAATGGGGGAAGCCAGATTCGCTTAATGACTGCATGAGTCGCTTAACAACTGTGACAAAAAGGTTGTAAAATTGGGTGCAACTCACTTAATGACCACATCACTTAGCGATGGACATTCCTGTCCTAACTGCAGTCGTAAGTCAAGGACTACCTGTATACTGTATAACAATAGACTTCTAATGGTTCTTGTGGTGTCTGATTCTGACTTGGCTTACCTAAAGGGCTGACACAGACTCAGCCCACACCATCTCACAGAACTGGGATACCATCAACTTTTTTCCCAGGATGTACGTATATGCTAAGCTGACAGTACTGAAGTCTATGAAATCATCCTGTTCCTTTTCCTTTTCTAAAAGGGAACAACTGGTCCATTAAAAATATTTAAAGCACAGGAAATTTCCCATACAATGTGGAATATGAGTGGGTAAGTTGGACAATCTCGAAGTGATCCAGAATAAATTCCTAAGAACATACCTTGTTCTTCCTCCAAGCATCCACGCTGCTCTACTTAGAATGGATGTAGGCTTCCTTTCATTCATTGTTAGGATGACTAAGGCAATCCTTCAGTCTTTTTGAAAGGCTGGCTAATAAGCCAGATTTGGCAAAACAGTGCTTGAGGGAACAACTCGAAAAGGGTGGTTGGGCTCAGTCTCTTTACAGAATTTCAAAAGTTGCTTCCTCCCTGAGGAACAAGTACACATACCAAGGTTTATGAATAGACTGAGGAACTAATTGTCTCAATGGATTCTCCAGGACTGCTGCATAAGTTGTAATATGAGGCTGTCTAAATATTTTCAGGTTGTTAAACTGTATAGTGGAATGTCTGTGTATCTTCAAGGTGTCAACAAGTCCTGACTTGAGACAAGTTTTTACAGAATGTTGACTTCAACAGCATCTTCAGTGCATCTGGATGGAAGTCACAAGGACATACCAGGAACAAAACTCTTGTCTATCAGTGGTGTTCCACATGATGAAGATTTAATTAATTATGGCATTAGGAATATGGTTTATTCACCCATTGTTACACCAATGTAGCCGTAGCACATATAGTGTAACTATCTACTTTTTGTTGGCAGATATGGATCCATGTATAACCAGCACCCAACACTGTATAGAGTAACAACAATGAAGATTAAAGCAACAGCAGTGACAATTACAACAATTAACTCTAAAAGGAGTGAAATAATTTAATAGTGTGTTAATTTTTTTCCTCTTACTCATAATCGTACCTGCTGTTTATGGCAAAGTTTTACAAATATTATTTATATATTGGGAATCTGATTTTAATCAATGAAGGAGCAGGTCTCCTTATTTCTCTCATGGTCTATGTATCTTTGTCTTGCTAAACCCATATATTTTGCAATATAGTATAAAGTAACAAGTCATATTTTGGACTTCAGTAGAAGTTTAACTGAAACAAGAGAGTTGGGGGTGCTTGGTCTTAAAAATGAAAATTTAATATTCCTTTGTTGAAAAGTTTAAGAAAAATGATTCAACAAATCTGTGTTTCCCTCAAGAATCATTTTGAAAGTTACCATGAAAACATCAGTATGGTTTTCAGACAAGTCCAACAATTGATTCTCAGTCCATTTTGGGACAAGTTGCAAAACCTATCATATTCTTTGCAAACACAAAGGAAAACAAAACAAAGCCAAGCACCACACATACTCAAATGCTGGGCAAACACAAGCAGTATTTATATTTTAACTACAATATTATTGCACAAGAATACGCACAAAACTACGAAGAACCAGCCTTGAATTAATACAGTATTATAGCCCAATGGAACATCAGTGGCAAAGGACAGGATACTGCTGAAACAAACTGTCATTTCTAAGAAGTTATATGAAGAGGCTAAATAGGAATATTTAATAAATTAAGCAATTAGCCCCAGGTTTTGAAGGCATTCTTTCTCAATACAGACAAAACAAGCAGTGTCATTTTTTTCTAGCCCCTTGAGTGGTATCCTAGGGCCACATCACTGAAAGTAAAAAGACAGAACCAAGATGAAAATTAATTTCGATAGCATTGAAATATACAATTTAATAAAAATTAAAACAAAATTACAATTCAATTACATCATTTAGAAGGACTACATTGGTTACATTCAAGTTTTCAGGGGCCACAAGTGGCCCTGGGGCTTCAAGTTTTGTTTCCCTTGTCTGTACTATGAGAACTAGAAAAATGATAAAATAATATTAAGCCAAAAAGATCTGTCTTAACCAGATCAACCTCCTAATATTGAGGGTGCTATACACAAAAGATTTGCATGCAAAAGAACCTGTATTCCCTTTATACTAAAGTCAAACAACAGTAGATATTACAGCATCTAAAATATCTGCTGTATTTCACCATTTCAGCTCCCAATCTGATATCAAGCTTTTTCCTTTGTTTCCCATCACGATTTTTGAAAATTATGTGCAGCTCCATATTAATATGCACAACATTTTTTATTTTCTGTCTGTATACCTGAAAGCAACAGGAAGAGAATGTGAACTTTTAGTTCCCTATAATTAGCTGATGCTCAGTAAAATAGGGGGTTAAAGACCAACTATTTAAATTATTATTTCATTTATCACCTTGCTTTTGCTCTAGAAACTCATTTTAAATCCCATGTCAACAATTTCAAGTTGGTTAAGTGCCTGATCCAAAACCATACAATCAGCATGAATCCACTCCAATTTTGATCCAATTCTCTCAGCAGTTCAGAGTACTGACTTACCTCATCTCCTAACCATGTTTTTCAACATATTTAAAGAACAATATTTAAAGCTCCATGTGTCAAAACAATAAAATGGGGGGGGGGGGGAAGCAGAGATAAAACAAATCTAACAAGCTTCTTATGATTTAGATCTCTGGGTGAACAGTCTTTGTTTTCATTTGGCACCTAAAATCATTTAGAATAGCAACAGGCAATTGGAAAAGGAGTTCCATAAATAACAACCACTACAAATTATGCACTGCCTTTTGCATCATTCTTAGTCAATCTTTTCCCTCATTTCATAAAAACAGACAGCTCACAAATCTGTCCTCCAACCAATATCTTAATAAATAGGATGACCAATATGGGATCAAGTGGTCATTCACATACATGCAAAGACTTGTTATGGTTTTAAATAGCAAAGATAATGTTTAGAAATTGACTCAGAACAAACGTAATCAAGGAAGCTCTTTCACCACTCTGAATCAGTGAATATTTCCAAACAGTCTTCAGAAGCAACTTATATACTGTATGTGTAATGGTATGTGAGAAAGATCTTGGGGCGAAGAGATGCTGCCTAGGGAATGGTCAGATAAGAGAGGGCATAGCCCGCAGCTGCATAATGGGTAGAAAAAGAGGCTCAGAAGGGACCCTCCCTAGCTTCTCAGGCTGTAAAGGAGATGGCAGGAGATCTGTACTTTCAGATTTGCAAGATTCTATTAATGCAGCCATACAATAAAGTAGAATCAGTTCATCTGGTCGTGTTTCCTGTCTAGTCTACTTGGGAAGGCTGACAATATGTCTGCAGCACTGATGTTATAGGCCCATTCTCCTCCCCTCACCAGTCCACCACAAGCAGAGTTTAACAAGCCAGATTAAATGAGGATTGAAGAAGGGAAACCTGAACTACTCTATCGAAAGCGGAAAGCCTTATAAGAATGGTTGATATGAGCTCATGGAAAGCTAGAGACAGCCCTAAAAAAAACAGTAATACTTTACTGTGATAAGTTATGCAGTACAAATATAACACTGTATTTCAAACTGATGCATTTTGTGCTCTTTCTATTTATGATGTGGTTCTTCTACTTATGATGTGCAGAAAAGCCTATTTCTCCAAATACATCTGTTTTATGATAGAGGCAGGTATTAGAACAAAGAAGTAAAAGCAGAAAAACGGCAGCATACCTACATCTACACACACACACTAACAGGCATACACATCAAGCAGAAGGTAGGACTCTAGTACCAATCTACCTGAACATCAGCTCTGGCCAGATGGTCACAAACCTGTCTACAGTCACAACAGTGCAGAGCCAGTCTGACTCTAGAGAAATATCTGGATTTGTCTATACTGTAGTATGTTTCTATCTGTTAAGCTCTTTGCTAAACTCCTTAGGTGGATAAACACAGGAGAAAATAGCTTGGAAGCCCAGCACTTAATGCTACAGGGATATTATGTTGAGGTTATTAATATTATACTTGGTGTAAGAGCACCAGTGCAGAATGATAATTAGGTCTAATATCCAAATCTCCTAATTCTCAGTGAGGTGACAAACATGAGTGCTAGGCCACTATTCCCCAATTCTGGCAAATTCTATATGTGTGACCTTCAACTCCCTGAATTCTCAGCAATGGCCATGCTGGCTAGAGAATTATGTGAGTTGAAGTCCACACATCTGGAAGTTGATATGGTTGGAAACACTGCCAGAGACTATTCCATTATATAGTGCTGATTAACTGATTCCAGGTAGTCCTCGACAATTGGGACCAGAATTTCTGTCGCTAAGCGATGCAATCATTAAGTGAGTCGAACCCAATTTTACAATCTTTTGTGCGGCTGTCATTAACCGAATCCAGCTTAATTGACCTTGCTTGTCAGTAGTACCCTAGGAAGGTTGCAAATGGCAATCACGTGACCCTGGGATGGTGCAACCGTTGTAAATACATGCCGGTTGCCAAGCGCCCAAATTTTGATCACGTGACCGTGGAGATGCTGCAACAGTTGTAAGTGTGAGGACCAGTCGTAGGTCACTTTTTTCAGCACCAGCGTAACTTCAAATGGTTGTTAAATGAATGGTCATAAGTTGAGGACTACCTGTATTTATTATATTCAACCTGGAAACCAACCAACTCCAATCTACTTTGGGTGGCTCACAGCATAAAAAAACAGCCATATGCAATCCAGATAACAAAGAACAAGGTGGAGAATCCAGCCAACAACAACGTATGTATACTCTAGGAGGGGTGGCTCCAACCACCCTAGCCTTAGCCTGGGAGAAGGGGCAGATCTTTAAGGCCCTCCAGAACAACAACAGAGTGGGAGCTACCCAGAACTCCTGAGAAACCTCATTCCAGAGGGCAGGCACTGCAACAGAAAAGGCACACTTCTGAGGTCCCAACAGATGGCACTGCTCAACTGAAGGAACCCCATGCCAACCCTATCAGATTGAACTAGCTGGGCTAACACCACAGGAGATAGGCAATCCCTCAAGTAAACAGGCCCTATACCATGTAAGGCTTTATAGGTCATAACCAGCACCTTGAATCACACCCACTAGCAAACCAGCAAACAATGCAGCTTGCTGAGCAGGAGTGTCACATGGGCATACTGAGGCATGCCCATTACTGCCCATGCCACTGCATTCTACACCAGTTGAAACTTCTAGGTGGTCTTCAAGAGAAGCCCTATGTCGAGTGTGTTGTGGCAGTTGAACTGTGCGCTGACTAGTATGTGAGCGAACACTTCTTTATGTCTCCTAAAATGTCCTGCACCATGTCATGGAAAAGGCTAGACTCTAGCCTTTATAGCAATGGAATCTGTACGGATGATCAAGCAAACAAGTCTTCCCACTGCACTCTGAAATGTCTCAATCCACACTGAATTTTATTGCTATTACTACCATTATTGTTTATAGCTTAGGTGTGTTTTGGTGCATGTGTGCCTTCAAATCAGTGTTGATTACTGATGACTCCCTGAACAAGTCCTTGCAGTTTTCTTGGCAACGTTTTCAGAAGTGGTTTGCCACTGCCTCCTTCCTAGGGCTGAGAGAGAGTGACTGGCCTAAGGTCA
This sequence comes from Python bivittatus, assembly GCF_059951505.1. Taxonomy (NCBI): domain Eukaryota; kingdom Metazoa; phylum Chordata; class Lepidosauria; order Squamata; family Pythonidae; genus Python; species Python bivittatus. The sequence goes on from NW_028277075.1 coordinate 83,014,770, forward strand.
TCTGGTTGGCTCTGTAACTAAGGTGGAACTAGAACTCACAGTCTCCCGGTTTCTAGCCTGGTGCCTTAACCACTGCACCAAACTGGCTCTTTTTAACTTAGTTACAGACTTTGAAATTTCATTATGTAAACCCATAATCTTATACTCAACATGATAAATTAGAATGCAGTGGAGGAGGAAATCAATACTGAAAGAACAACACCTTCCCTGAGTAATGGACAAATCCAGGTCAGTTTTTCCTTAACTTGAATTCCTTCCTGGGATGCAGAGGGAATAGCCTCCTAATGGCCTGCATCTCCTGACTCATGGGAAGGACATTCTAACTATCAAAATTAAGGTGAAGCTTACTTCAGACTTTTACAACCTGGCTAGAATTTAGGGGGGCTATCATCCAACTACATCTGAAGGAAACCAGGAAAAGGAAGGCTGGCCTATAGCTATTTAAGCTTATAGGTAGCTTTCATGAGCGTATGCCTTTTGATAACATTTGTTAGTCACAAAAGGTGCTACTAGAGTCCTCCTGATTTTCTGCCACCAGAAACTTAACATGGCTCTCCTAGCTTGGGATTAACTAAACATGGATGCATCAGGCCACCTCATCTGCCTACTGAAGAACTTGTTTGATGATTAAGATGCAACTGTCCAAACAGAGAAGGTCTATCTATGTGGTCACTATGAGTCAATGGAAACTTGATGGCACATAATCAAATAGTTCAAAACTGGGAAAGGATGGTACTAAGGTTGCTGTTACTTAATTAACTTAAATGCAGAATATATTGTAAGAAATGCTGGACTAGAAGAAATACAAATTGGAATTAAAATTGCTGGGAGAAATATCAACCCTTAGATATGCTGATGGCTGGAAGCAAAGAGTATTTTCAAAATCTCTTCCTGAAGGAGAAAATATACAGCGCAAAACCATTCTGCTGCTCAATATAAAGAAAAAAACAAACCCTAAGATTATGTCAACAGGCAATGCCAGTTTAATGCAAGCTTACTTTCTTGCAAGTAAAGTAATTCAGAGAGACAGAGACTATAGCAATGAAGTAAAGAGATATCTGATGCTTGGAAGAAAGACTACAATAAGGCTAGACAAATTATTATAATGCAGAGACACCCCATCTTCAAAGGAACATATTACCAATATCATGGTGTTCTCATTTTTAACATATGTCTATGAAAGCTAGACCATCAAAAATTGATGTCTTTTCATTGTGGTGCTAGCAAAAATTGTTAATAATATCCTGGACCACAAATCATTCAATACTAAATGAATTAAAATCAGCCTACTCACAGGAAGCCCTAATAATCAAGTACATATTTTGGACACATAATGCTAAGGCAAGAATCACTGGAGAAGACCCCAATGCTTGAAGAAAACAAAGATGCCAAAAAAAAAAAAAAAAACTATCAGTGATGATGCAAGACATAAGCTTACAAGAACTCAAGCAGTTACTGACAACAATCCTGGCAAAATAATGTCTATCCGACCACAGTGTCAGAAGAGACAAAGCAACTGAACAGTAATTCCTAGTTTAAAATCTTCTTTAAGCCACATGAGGACTCACATGTATCTAAGAAATTTTTCAGCTCTCTAATTCCCTGTGAATTTAAGAATCTCATGCATCTCTATTAAGAAGACGTTCTTGGAAATCAGAACCGTTTCATGCAGGCTTTTATTGTGTTGGTTGCTCCAGGGGCAGAAAATTCATTCAGCCAATGCATTTCAATAAATCAGAAGATTCTAAGTCTTATCAGTTCAATGGTCTGCATTAAAATATCTCCCCAAACACTTGTTTAGATCAGCACTGTCATAAAGCCTTTTAAAATCCATTGCAGTAAGCTCTATTATTTCCAGGAGAAATTATTTAAAACAAAAACCTCTAATATATAGTATCCTGGACAGTTTTAAAAGGGGCTTTTTTTTTGCAAAGTCCAAAAGTGATTATTAACCAGATTGCTAATTCTTACTATAAAAGCATCTTCTCTGCTCCCTCTTCCCTTTTCACAATATGGTAACAATAGAAATATAATCAGGAGAGAAGTTCACACGTTGCATCACCCTAACCTACTAAATAAGCTCACAAGTTACTAACCTACTATTTTTTCCCGAGCCTAACAAGAGGCTAGTAAAAACACCAACGTTTATCACAAACAAAGGAACCTCCATCCTTTGGAGTTTAGGATACTCACATCTTAGCAGACAGCCAAAGAACTTCTTCAACCAAACTGGCAAGCTCAGTTGAAGAAATCCAACTCTTCTGCACTAGTTCTTCACTCAGCTGCATTACTTTTTTCACTACCCAGTCAAGTAGTTAAACTAAGGCTGATTTAAACTTCACGTAGTATGAACATGCACCAAAGGGAAAAGCTACTGCCAGTTCACTAGATCAAATTATCAAGAAGACAATGCTCAAAATAGAATTAGATATGATGTGTTGTACTGTGCGGTAAAGAATTCGGGCACGTTCAAGGTCACCACACATCTTGCTGAGGCAATTTTCAAAGCTGTCACTTACCAACAGCAAATCCTGACAGTGTAGCATTAGCACTACATTTCATTGATTAAATGTTTGTGTTTCTCACTTAGGATAATTCTGGGATTTCTGACGCATACACACCAACATACATACAGACAGAGCTTTCTCCCCAGACAGAAAAGTAGCAAACAGGGAATAGAAACTGCCAGGTTTATCTTAAAAACAAAAAAGACAAAATTAGAACCAACAGGCACAAAGTCAGCTTATGCCATATCCACTTTCCCCTCCTGTTCCAAAGCACATTGATTATTTATGTAAAGTATTTATGTCGTACTTTTTCTTGAAGAACACCCAGAAGTAATTTACAATAATTATGAACGTGTTAAGATGAACCCAAAAGAAAAACAGAATTAAAGTAACAATTAAAACAGAATAAAGCCAACCCATTAAAAGACAAATTTATTACTTGGATTTTGCATTTAACCACCCTCTTCAGATGTGACTACAGTTCCCATCATTTCCAACCTGGTTTCATCTTTTTGATTCTAATTGATTCTTTCATTTAATCTTTGTGGATTTTTTTTCTTCTCTGTTATTCAGGCATTATTTTATGATGAGACTGTTAGCCACCTACAGCATTTTGGGGATTGGGTGGCATACAAATGAATTAAATAATACAGTAGTAAAGACCACATTAAAATAGCCAAGACTGCTTTGTACACCTTGTCAGAATTATTACAAGAATTAAAATTACATTGTAACTTCTGAAGTTCTCTACTGTATTGTGAATTGTTCCTTTTCTTCAAAACACTAAATTAGGCTGGCTAATGCCAGTAAGAGGTGACTCTAAATTGTTATTTCATCTATTATAAACAACCTTGTACTTTAAAAAAAATAAGATAAGATGTAGAATAACAAACCTTTTCAATTTGTTCCCCATCTTCCTATGGTCAGAATAAGTTTCTACCTTACAGAAGATCATACTCTATAAAATACCAACCTGAGTGTGCTAGAAAAAAATCTGAAAACTCAGAGACCATGTGATGGAATAAATATTTGCTATTGTTTTAAACTCACACATCCACACTTTTAAAGTTGGGTGGGTTAGTGTGTTGAAAATTATTTAAGAGAAATTTCCAGTTCCATGCTAATTTAATTTGGCCCACTGTTGTTCTGGGCAAACTTCTAAAACTGAAGCTAGATTTTTCTAAAATTCTGCAGAACAGTGATTAAATAGGGTAATCATACATACAGCATCTTCCCCAGCCCTCCAAATATCTTGGATACAATTCCCAGAATTCCCTGTCAAAGGTTTGTGCTGGCTAGGAATCCTAGGAATTGTATTCCAACACATCTGGAGGGCATCAGGTCACGGAAATCCTTCTTTCAAGATTCCTCTTCTTTGAAGCAATTATAACTGTTTCCTCATGATTCAGCTGAAATCGGTAAATATGGCCCCACGCTATTTACAACCAGCTCTTAATTTCACTCATCCACGGTAGCAAGAAAGATATCAATTACAATATTCAAATCATGAATTGGCAGCAACATACAGCAAACCTGTCTGTATCAAGCATGAAGTAGTAGCTCAGGATATGATATATCATTCAAAATGGCTTTGTACCATTGAAATGTACTGGACAAAATTTGGTCACTATGAGTCTATTTATACTGGTTTGGGGCGGGGGAGAGAGAGAGAGAGAGAGATTAGGTTCTCTTGTCTCATGACATCCTAGTAAACAAAGACCAGAAGTCAGCAGTGGTGATAGATGTAGAGGTGCCAAGTGACAGCAACATCAGGAAGAAGGAGTATGAGAAACTGGAGAAGTACCAGAGCCTGAAGGAAGAATTACAGAGGATGTGGAAAGTAAAGGCCAAAGTGGTCCCAGTGGTGGTAGGAGCACTCAGGGCTGTGACTCCTAAGCTGGGAGAGTGGCTCCGACAGAACCCAGGAAAAACATCGGAGTCCTCTCTCCAGAAGAGTGCAGTGTTAGGAACAGCCAAGAGACTGCGCAGAAGCCTCAAACTCCTAGGCCTCTGGTAGAGGACCCGAGACTGAGGAAGACACATCCCACCCATAAGGGTGAGAGGGGATTTTATAAACACACACAGACACTCACACAGAACATTTAAACCACACGTATCCCATTTGTTTCTAAGCTATGAACATTGTATGTTTCATTAATTGGTAAAATGTTGCTCTCTGCAATATATGACCCAGATTGAAGTGTATGCTCCTACAAAAGAAAGCAAAACTTGCTGCATAATGTATTCCTTGCTGAGGCAGAAGCCCACAAAAGCACAGGACTTGCACAATCCCACCTCCACTCCGTCAAGATGATTGTGACAGTTGCCCTATAAATAACAGCAGAGTCACAGAAACAGCTCAAACTGCAAGCAGAGATTCTAAGCGGCAAAGACATTTTCACTGCAACTTAATGTGCATTGTCAACAAAAAATCTTCTGCTTTGTTACTAACAAGATGCAACAAGTGGGTGCAGTTGTTTATGACAGAAAGAAGTGAAAGGATAGTTTCTTAGTTAAATGAGAGGCAATATAAAACTGAGGCATTTGTCAACTCCAGTACTTTAACCATTTTCTAATTTACATAACCTAATTCTATTCTCATTGTCTGATTCTATTTTAGCCAATTTTATCTCCAAGAGCTTAAAACATGATATATGGCTTCCTCCATGTCTCTTCATAACTAACTTGTAAGTATGTGAGGCCTAAGAAATACACCTACTCCTCATTTAGTGACCGAGTTCTGTTCCAATGACTGGGTCATTAAGTAAAATGGTCACTAAGTGAACATGTGACTGAGAGAGATACTGCAAAGATCATTGGTTGCTGCTGTCTCATTCAGATAAAGTTCTCTCATACAGCTACACTGGCGTGCATTGTTGTCAGGCACACAAGATTTGGTCTAAGTGCATACATTGGCCAGAAAATGAATTTTTTATTACTGTCATATTCGCAAATGATCAGTAACCAAGGTAGTCACTAAATGCAGAGTGGGGGTAGTGATTGACTCCTAGGTTATTTGGTGTACTCTGCGGCAGAACAGGTATTCAAACTCAGGTATTCTTAGTTTAAACTTCATACCTCATACCAGCGTTCAAGGAATCTGAAAGCTGGAGATCTGAAAATGCCATCAGGGCCTTCATGTGCCTGTTCCTTCACACAAGGACCCACTAAGAAGAACTAGGTCTTAACTACTCAATAGAACTTATACTTCCACTCCATTAAGCCACAGTTCAATGTAATTGAAGTAATACATCCATTTAGATTAGTGTTTTGGATGTTCTGTGGAAACTATTCATTTATATTTAAAGTCTAAATCACCTGAGAATCACCACTCAAAAACAATCAAGTAACTGGTTTATACCAGATCACTGAGTTTCTCCTATGCCACCCCCCTCGGCAGGGAGGCAGGACCCATGCGATTGGTCTGCCCCCAGCGCCTGATGGACCCATCAGGGTTCCAAAGGGAGCTCGGGAGCATTCCCGTGGATCTGCTGCACAGTCCAGCAGAAGCCTTGGCTGCTGCTTGGAATAGGGAGGCAGCCGGGGCCTTGGACAGGATTGCGGCTATGTGACCTCTCTTGCCACATCGGCCCCAACACTCCCCGTGGTTTACGAAGGAGTTGAGGGTGCTGAAGAGGGCCAAGAGACGTCTAGAGCGCTGGTGGAGGAAGACACGGACCGAATCTGACCGAACACGTTAGAACCGCCATTAAGGCCTACATTGTGGTGATAAGAGCGGCAAAGTGCCAATACTTCTCCGCCCTTATCGTGTCCGCAGAGTGCCGCCTGGCCACCCTGTTTGGGATCACTAGATCCCTCCTCGGTAAGGGGGACCTGGAGATTCATTTGCAGGGCCGCATGGAGGAATTCTTGGAGCACCTGCAGGATAAAATCGCTCAGATTCGTTCCAAGTTGGACTCCGAGCATGGCACAGGGTCTGGGGAGATACCAGGGGATTGTTCTCACCCAGTTATCTGGGAACGGTTTGATCCTGTTGTTCCTGAGGAAGTGGACAGGATCCTCCAGACTGTGAGGGCCACCACTTGTCATCTGGTGTCCCTCCTGGCTGGTGAAAGCAGCTTGGGAGGTAACATGCGGTTGGATCCAGGCGATAGTTAATACATCTTTGCAGGAGGGAGTGTTTCCAGCACCCTTTAAAGAGGCATTGGTGCACCCGCTCCTCAAGAAGCCCTCCCTAGATCCTACCATACTGGACAATTTCCGTCCAGTCTCCCACCTCCCCTTTTTGGGAAAGGTGGTTGAGAAAGTGGTGGCATCACACCTCCAAAGGGTTCTGGAGGAAACAGATTATCTGGACCCTTTTCAGTCAGGTTTCACGCCTGGTTATGGAATGGAAATGGCATTGGTCGCACTTATGGATGATCTCTGGCAGGATGATACTCAATTATATATCTCCATCCCTGGTGAGGTAAGTGATGCCGTGACCGCCCTCTCGCGGTGCCTGGAGGCTGTGAGGGTCTGGATGGGGAACCACCGGCTCCAGCTGAACCCTGGTAAGACGGAGTGGCTGTGGGTTAATGGCTCCTCTGTATCCGGGACGCTGCCATCGTTGGTGCTGGATGGGGTAGCACTGCCCCAGACAGACCCAGTGCGTAATTTGGGGTTCCTCCTGGACTCACGGCTCCTGCTCAAAGAGCAGGTGGCAGCCAGGGCCAGGACAACTTTTGCACAGCTCCAGATTTTGCACCAGTTACACCCTTTCCTGGATCGGGATGCCCTTCAAACAGTCACTCATGCCCTTGTTATCTCCCAGATAGACTACTGCAATGCGCTCTACATGTGGCTACCCTTGAAGAGTATCCGGAAGCTTCAGCTGGTCCAGAATGCAGCCGCGTGAGCTATTTTTGGGGTCCGAAGGACCCATATAACACCATTGCTCCGTGAACTGCATTGGATACCGGTTTGTTTCTGGGTCCAATTCAAGGTGTTGGTTATCACCTTTAAAGCCCTACATGGCATGGAGCCAGGCTACCTGAAGGACCACCTCTCCCCCATGATTTCAACCCGTCCCACCTGATCAGAGAGGGCACGCTCCGGGGCGGGCCTTCTCTGCTGTAGCCCCCGCCCTTGGGAACATCTTGCCCCCAGAGGTGAGACAGGCCCCCTCACTCCCGGCCTTTCGGAGGGACTTGAAGACCTGGCTCTGCCATCTGGCCTGGGGCCAGGGAGGAGGGAGGGAGGTCATCAGATATGGAGTTGGCTAGCCCCCTAGAGGCCTGGCGTTGCTTCCATCGGCCTCCTGAATTTTTCCTCTTCCTTTTATTCTGTGTAAATGTTCTTTTAAAATATAAATTTTAACTATGTATTTATTTATTGTTTTAATCTGTTATAAGCTGCCCAGAGTCCCCTACTGGGGGGAGATGGGTGGGGATAAGTTTGATTGATAAATAAACAAACAAACAAACCTTCCTGGCCACAACTCTCTAGAATGCCAGGCAGATACTTTCCGAACTCTTGACACCTAAACCTTTTACCTGGACATCCCATGGAGTGCTACAGGGAACATCTGCAAGCTATTAAAGCCAACAAAGCTCAACCCAGCCTACTAGGCAGACTTCGAAAAGGCAGAGGGTAGTGCCTGTTTTTACTCCCTATAGAAACAAAAGGCTTCAGCATGAGCAGCACGCAACCAACCTTGGCTGATTTCAAAAAGCTAACTAGTTTTGACCTAGTTAATATATGGACGAGAGATCCAGAGCTGTAGGCTAAAATGCAAAGTAAAAAAAAAAATCCTAGAAATAAGAAACAGCAATCCAGATTCATATTGCTGCCAAAGCAAGCTATACAAACCTGTTCACGTATTTACCAGGAGTTGAGCTTGATTTGTGGGTGTCTATACATTTAAAAATAAGAGGGTTGCAAAACATCTGGTAAATAGCCAACATGTGTGATTTGTTGTGGCCCTAGGAGGCTGCAAAGCCCTGTTGGTGGGCTGCATTTGGTTTGATGGTTGCATATAATGTGGGCCTGGCAGAGACCGTATCATCATAGCAACCTCATAGAGAAAGGAATAGCAAAAGCCATGAACCAACAATAACTCTTTAATTGCTATGTAAGAAAGAAACTAGTTAGATGAGGCAGCAGCTGCAGCAGATAGCCTCCTAACCCTTGTGGCATCTTTAGCTTTATGACAAATAGGGGATGATGCTCAACAGCTATTTGATGAGCTATGTAACAGCTGCCCAAGACCAAGTACTGCTGCTGCACAGCTGGAAGCAGACACCATTGTATCATTAAAAGGCCAATAATTCCAATCTCACCATACAGTGAATATGTTGATGAGTTATTTGTAGCCCCAATCAGCTGTGACAACTGTTTAGGAAAGACACAGTTTCTATAGAGGAGAATTTCACTGAAAAGGAACTGCAAAGTTATTAAAACTCAAAATCCTAACAGACAAAAGCACAAATTTATGTCAAGTCCACAAATCATTTCAACTCTGATGTTTAAAGAGACTGGCTGTAAATCAATGTACTGTCATAGTCAATATTGCATGGAGGTAGTCAGGCTACAATCAGGCATCTCTAATATCCTCCTTCCCGAAATTTATCTACAGAAGAACATCTTACATTATTGTAGGCAAGGCAGGATTGGGCCAAGGACAAAAGCAAAACCCCATCTGTAATGGAAGATAGCTTTGGCTCTTTCTAGGCTAACCTGGTTAATGGGTTGCAGCAAAAGAAATTAAATGAGGACAGGGAAGTAGCAAAAAAGGGGGAAAGAAAAAAAGGGCAACATCGTAATGCTGAAATAGTCAAAATTTGCCATTAGCTCTTACAAATGAAACATTTTTCTAAGACCATAAAGGGCCATTCATTTCATGCTATGGTCCCTGCCAGCCTTTCCCACAATTTATAAAAGCACTCTGGCTGTTCTCATTTGCATGCAAGAAATGGAACAAAAATGCCATGCAAGGAAAATTGGTTAATCAGCATTCATGGCAATTTAATAAAGACAAATTAAAAATAAATAAATCTGGGCATATCCCTGTAACTCTTGCCAGGACTTAATGCTATATTTTTAAATAGCTGCAAAAACAGAAGTGAAAATATTATAAGAACGTACAACAGGCTGAAAGCGTTTCAATAAAAAGGAAGTGAAGAGTATGTTCTCAGATTTTATTGCCCAGACTGATACTGTAAATCAGCTCAACCTCACCCTTCCAAAGGTTGTCCGTAAGAGGGAAGAATAGGTTGCCAATGTTTTTGCCCTAAAAGCCCTGTTTTTAAAAAGGTACTGACACACCTTGTTTAAAGTTGTTCTTATGAAGGGTTTTCATGCTGGCTCTGGATGACCACAACCTTTTTTTCCTTTCACAATGGATTCAACAGCCAATTCTAAAAGCAGTGAGGAGTTTCAAATATCCCAGTCCTTGATTATTGTGGAACATGTCTACAAGGAACTTTTGCAATATTTGCTTTTCATTTATGAAGCTACAATTAGGAGTATACTTTACAACTTCCAAAGCTCATTCCTTCCTCCAGAAGATTTCTAAGGATCGGCCAACACCCTCACTTTCCCAGATCCATTGGAATCTCACATTCAGAAACTAGTGGTTGCAATGACAGAGGCATCAACAGATGATGGCTTCCTTGGAGGAGAGGCTAAGATCCCAGACACGCTCTTTCCTGAATGGTTATTAGCCATTGTTAAAAGACAACTACTGTAGTCTTCTTCAAAAATGGAAGCATCTGACCATTCTGGTAGGATCATTAAAATCACTCCCAGCAATTTCACTGGTTCCACCTACCCCTTTCCTCCTAAAACCCCAACCTGATCATCATGATTCCCAAGGCTAGAAGGGATTCTGAGAAGATGGGAGCCCAGCCGTCATCTGATAACAATGCAGTTTCATGTCCCTACCTCAAACTCTAACAAATCTATGTACATACCATCATTTACTAGAAGCAGGCATGTACATAAAGTGCAGTACACAGAAGCACACATACAGAAAAGAGAGACTACAACTCCATGCACTTTTACATGAGCACAGAAGGGCTTACTTCTTGTAGATAACCCATCTCAAGAATTATTATATGCAATTTCTACAATTTTTTGTACAAATTTCACTGCAGGTTTCTGATACTATCCAGCCACCTTTAAAAAAAGAAAAGAAAAGCAGATTAACCCAGAGAAGAGTAGATTCAGCAGTGGGAATTATCAGAGAAATGAAGCAAAACCCTAAAAGCACTCTCAGAACCTGGTCTGGTAATCATAAGTAAGACAGCTATTGTGCTATTTCTTCTGCTCTTCACTCAACACTGAGGTGTGTATGTTGTTTTTTGTCATCCTGTACATCCAGTCTTCTGCTCAGAGATTTGAAAGCAGAACTGGGGTGGAATTGCAATGCTAAGAATAGCTCTTGTCAGAGGTGTATGTGACACATCCCCCTCAACCAGTACAGATCCGTGGAGGATGTGCAATGCAGCAATAAAAGCTTAAACATGATGCTGCTTCCTTGTTTCCAGCACTCCGCAAGGGAGGGCTTTTGCACATTAAAACTGGTAGCATTTCTGTGGGTAGATGGATAACGGAGGGAGGGAAGTAGCCACACAGATAGAAAACTATAAGTAACCCCATTTAGACATATATGGTTACTTTATGCTAATTACTGACAACACCACCCCACAAGGTTTCTACACTATAGTAGATTGCTATAATAAACCTAAGATTGCCTCTAAAGAGAAGTCAAACATCTCCTTGACATAACTCTCAACTCAAAGTAACTTTTAGGGTTCTTGAAATTACTTCTTTTAAAACCAAAACAAACGGGACCCAATGAAAAGACTCAATTTCCAGCAATAGAATTTTAAAGGTTTTTCTGGCATCTGATGAATGCTGGGATCCAGATGAAACTCACATCCACCAGGCCTTCTGACATTCTTCCTCCTATTCCACATTTAACACTATTTTGTACTGAAAACAAATCATCAATCAATTTGGGATCCTGCTATTGTGGAGCAGGGTCTAAACTCCCACTGAACCAATCTTTACATTTTTGCCAATAGATTTAAGATAGCCTATCCCTAAAGGATTTAAACATTCAGAAATCATCATCTGTGATAGAGGCAATGGGAGTTCAGAATGCTAAAGAATTTCAAAAGGAAATCTGAAATTGGTCCTCTCCCTTTTGCTAAAGGTCCATTTAGACCTGCACACATCACTTGCAGGTGCTGAAGAGAAAATCTTTGATCTTGGGAAGCAAGAACATTCAGGAACATAATGTACATTATTGCAAACTTAGAGTAGAATTTAGTGGATTACCTGCCTTAGTTCCAATGGCAGCTGTGAGGGCCTTTGCCCTTCCATTTTTGGAATTATTGCAGGTCTGGTTGATATGCTGGGAGGAAAAGATGTTGCCTCTCCGATGTTGCCCTTTAAACTGTTTTAGTTGCTCTATTTTTCCACTTGCAAAGCTGCCCCTGCTTGCAATCTCTTTTGCTTTTTCCTTGCGTGTGGCTGAAGCCATGGCTTTACACTTCTATATCCTCCCGGTCAATATGCTCCTATCGATTCATTCCAACTGTAAATAGATTTTTTAAAAATCTAGAAAGCTTAATCATGTTGTGCTTGCTTCTTTCCCTTTACCTCTTTATCAGCATAAGCCGTCTCTATTTTCTATACTATCAATCTACTCTGCATATATTTAGAAGTACTTTCAACATATTCATATTTCCAGCAAATTCCAATTATAAGTTGAGTGTTCCTTGTGGTAACCTTCTTTTGGTTTATTGTAAAGTCTTACTGTTAAGCTTGCTGTTGTTTTAAATTCCCTGAGAGAGACAACTTCATGAGCTGTCTTTTGTTATATATCAAGTTTGGTTTGGAGAGGTTTGGTTCAAATATCATCATGGCAAAGATACTGTTAAGGGCAGAATAAACTCCCTGAAAAACTCTGTAAAAAATCTCTCAAGTTCTGAGATTTGAAAATCTGTTGTTTCAGTCAAAGGGCCAATAATGTGTCTGGAGTAAAAGCTAATTAAAATAGCTGCAACCCAAACTTGTGCCACAATCAGAACTCATTGGAGGAAAACTGAATCAAAAAGAAATAGCAGGTATGGGAGAAATTACTAGCTGACCACCAAGAGCAGATCAGCAGGACACTGGAAGTCAGAAAAAGCTGAAACATAGAAAAAGCCACTCAGACTGGGGGTGGAGAGATATTAACTCATTTTCACTATCAAGAAGTCAGGAGAAGCTCTTGTGCAGATTTTTAAAAAATGTTTTTCTAAAACCTAGTGTCCACAGGAACAAAAATGAGATGGCCAAGACATTAGAAGACAGCCTTCTTCCTGAGCAGAATTCGATGGGAAACTCCATAGAGAGTCAAGGAGAGGAATCTGGCTTATATTTTAAAAAAGAATGAGCACATATCTAGCCAGCTCATTCTCTCCTTTTCAGCCCTAACAATAGCTAAATATGCATAACCAACACCTGAAATAACTTCTTTATTACTATCTGTGTTGTCTTTTGCTATATACCAAGTTATTTCTAGAATTTCTAAAATTTTATCCCATGTCCAGTAATGGATAGTCAGGCTCTGCTACATTTCAGAGCAAAATAGGAGCCTTCTGCAGTGGCTATGCAATCTTTGAAAAAACACCATAAAGCACCTTTTGCCTTTGAATCCATGCTGCAGTGCTAGGATACATATTATCCAGGGTAAACAGGATAGTTTCTCACTATTGAGAGGAAAAGTGGTGGAAAGCACTGGAATTTTAAAGTTAGCCCTTTCTGGGACCGGTTCACATTAGAGTGGGAATACCACCCACTGCAAATTCCCGTATTTTCAACGTAATTCTCTCTCCTCCTTTTATAATAACTGCCAAACATACCATGAATTGTCCATGGATTCTCTGCCGCCGCCACCCCCCCCCCCAAAAAAAACCCCAAGCTGGTTAAATAGTTGTCCAAGCTGGTTAAGGCAAGGAAAAAGATTTGTGAAGGGGAGCTACTGCAGGTGAAGAAGAAAAATCTGGAGTGGATTTCTTTGGAGATCTGAGAAAGAGCATGCCACTTAGCATTTCCAATCCTGATTTTGAGAACCAGTCTTTTCTGTGCTGCACTGGGGCTTCCAGGGAAATGAGTGTTTATTTTTCAAAAGATTCAGCAACACTTTCAAGTAAATGGGGGTCAATTTGATATGAAACAGAACTTTTACATAATTCTCCCTGGGGTTTAGAGACCTGATACATCCAGGTGTTTTAGTCAACGTGCGAGTTTGTTAATTGTCAAGAAAACAGAAATGAGGAATATCACTGTAATAAAGCCTTTAGAAACAGAAATTAGATACTAAACAGAAAATAAAAACTAAACCAAGAAAGCGAGAACCAGCAATATCATTCCAGTGATTTTTAAAGCGAGTTTCACCATTTTGGTGTCTCACTTCATAAACACTGAGTTGATGAAGACAGTATTTGCTTGGAACATCTGGAACTGGAATGTATAGGGAGCATTTTTTACAGATAAAATGTTAGCTCTAGCATACCTATGCTCTGGGGAGCTGCAATATATCAAGGACATATTGGCTCATGATACATCAGAAATATTCTGTCAAGGCTTTAAAACAGTCTGGTTTAATTTCTTCCCAAGGGTGTATGAGCAGCATGAAGAAAGTTTACAAACCTCAAAATTGTCTCTAGGGCACAGTTGCAGAACAAAATTCTCTTTTACCAAAGACTTGGTTCACATATGGGAATTTCAAGCCTGTTGTTTCCCAGTCTACAATTAGGCAACTGCTAGTAAAGCAGGTTTAAAGGGCATTCTTTGTCAAAGAAATAAAAAGCACTTCTGCTTAACTAGGAAGAACAGGATACTTTCACTCACTCTTGAATTTGAAAATAGCAATACCAATTTTATGCACCTCCATTGTACAGAGTACAAACAAAAGCTGCCATTGTCAAGAGCCTGCAGAAAAGTTACTTGAAGGCCAAGTGGACAAAGAAACAGGCTGTTATCAAAGTCTCTAACGGCAGTATGATCTATTTATCTATCTGTCATGCCACTGTATTTCAAAAACGACTCATAGTGGTTAACCCCATACTACTACTATACAAATACAGTAAAATGTACATGGTAAACCAAAATGTCAATTCAACCATGTAATTAATTTAACACATCCAGGATGAACTAATAGTAAATACTAAAACCATACTTAAAACTGGAGCATCACCATACCAACCAGTGTCATCATCCACCATCAAAGGATAAAACTCCGTCTTAACTTGCTTCCAGAACACAAAACCCTAATGGGACCAATCTAATTTCCAGGAAAGTAAATTCCACAATACCAGGGTCATAACAAATAACCACCTCCTAGTCTCAAGCCTCTAACTGCGTCAAAATGATGAATCACAAAACGTTTTCCTCACAATGAACATACTGGATGAGTCAAATCCACCTATATGAAGCAGACAAAACTGGTAGTAACTGTGAGCAGGAATTTTTAGTTTGTATTCATTTTTGTCAAGTTCAGAATTGGAAAATGATTCTAAATTAATTAGTCTGGCTATTATTCTGAGTTTAGAGCTAGTTCTGCAACCATGCACAGATCTCAACTCTGTGTCTAATTAAGTCTGGTTATTTAAACAATCCTTAACATAAAGAAGCAAACTATACTAGCACTGCCTGATGAATCTGTTCAATACATAATCGCTCTTTGAGTGAGATGGGCAGTGACTAAATTTGAAATCTAAATAAATAATTAAATATATAATGTGTCACAATGTTGTATTTACTGAATCTTGTGTGCACTGAATATACCTTCAATTTAGTAGGACGTGGGCAGCCAAGCAATCCTATCTTGCATAGAATACTGTGAGCATGGCTAAATAAAACTGGACTTTGGCATACCAGCCAAAATATGCCACTGTCCTTACCATCTACAGGGAATGCTGTAGGGATACAGGTACAGCTAAGCCTTTAACATAGACCACGCCTTCTCTTATTAAAAAGTGTTATGTGAGAGCCTTGATTGATCAAGGCTGTGATGGGTGACAGAAGTCAATACTTAAAGTATATGGAAGACTGCAACTTGGAATATAAAAGGAGTAAATAGTGAAGAACAAGAATAACAAATGAAATGAAAAAAGAAAAATAGATATGCTGTGCGCCTATGACTCTAAGAGAAAGATGTAATAGATCTGAATGAAAGTACACTAACTATTAGAATCTCACTGATGAATATGCACAGGGTGCCAATTTAAGTATGAATGAATGGACTTCCATTGGTAGTTAAACTTTCTAGAAAAACCTAGGAGAAGGCTGGACTCCAGCTGAAGCCAGGTCTTAGCCCAGTAGCTCATATCTTGCCCACCACTTAGTATTCCAAGCAAGGAGGTGATTTTCAGGACAGGTAGCAATTTAATCCTCATTGCTCACATCTGGATCCTTACATTTGGATTGAGAGCTAGCCACTTCCCTAACTCTTCAGACTATTGGCAATAGCCTGCACACTGCCCAGTTATGACCAATGGTGTGGGATAGGTGGTGTCTCTAAGACACCAATTTACCTCATTCACACTCACAAGTCTTACTAGGATTAGTCCATGGTTTATCCAAGAGATACACACTACATGATTTCCACATGACTCATCTGGCTGGTTCTTGCACTGTATGAACATGTATGGATTTCATAAGGAAGAAACTGAAAGGCCACAGGTAACATCAAAGTAGTGTTTTCATGCATGAGCATACACTACTCTATTTAACTGCACACACAACTAATGTAAACACAAAAATGTTACTCTCCTACTTAGGTGTTTGGGTAGTGCGTGTGCACACTATACACACTCTTGATTCTTTTTACTGATGTTGAGTTTCAGAATGCTTTTCTGCATGCAGTCAGTGACTGGCTTCTTCAAGGGCATTCTGAGAGCTTCACAATGAACAGAACAAAAGAGCATTCAACAGAGGGCATGGGCAGAACTGAACTCAGCAAGCAATCATCAATTTAACTTAGTCTCCCCCGCCCCCCGCCTCCAAATGTTCTATGCAGATGGTTTGCTTTGGTTTGGTTGACTCTCTGGAGTTGTTTTTGAGTGCCTCTGTAAAGCAGATAGTAGCTCAGGTTGGTTGGCTGTTTGGAGTTTTTGACTTTGGTGTCTGCCACTATTTGTCTTTGCACTCTGGGCATTGTTATATTCTCTTGTGCTCTTTTCTTTATGAACTTAGAAACTTCAGTATGCTTTTAAAAAGCAAAAGACTACCGTGGTTACTCTGCTCAGCTTGTATGCCTGTGTGTGTGGCACTCTGTTCATGCTCTTACATGCTGGTGCTTCAATAGAGGTGTCTAAGGAACAGTGGCAGCCCAATGTGTACTTTTATGCATGTGCAAAAGAGCAGATGGATTTAAAGGAATGAATGGGTGCTGTGTGAGGGAGTGAAGTTGGGATTGCTGTCTGCACTTGGGAAAAGTAGCTGCAGCCAGGCAGAAACGCTTCTCACCCCATTTCCCTCACACATTCATTCATTCACTCACAACTTCACTCACAGGCATCCAAGCCAGTGTTCCAGCTGGCTGTAATAACTGAGCCATACCCTGGCATTTTCAAGGATCTGCTGACTTCCAGA
The DNA here is from genome assembly GCF_059951505.1 of Python bivittatus. Classification (NCBI taxonomy): domain Eukaryota; kingdom Metazoa; phylum Chordata; class Lepidosauria; order Squamata; family Pythonidae; genus Python; species Python bivittatus. Next base: position 83,031,869 of record NW_028277075.1, read on the forward strand.
GGCAGTCTCACCCTACCCAGGCTCTTAGCTTACAAAAGCAAATGCTAAAGATAGAGTGGGGAAGGGTGTAGGAGAAAAGGAGATAAGCAAACGGCACGCAGACGGGGAAGCAGAGGCAACGTCTGGAGATTGGCAGCTATTATAAGTGGGCAAGAGGACTATTAGTCAACTGCCAGGACCACAAGGTTACAGTAAGCAAGCATATCCTAGTGGGAGTCCTGCTTGGAGCTTTGCCGGGAGCTCAGTAGCAACTAGAAAACCACACTGAGACAGCACCTCATCCCGACTAGTCTAAGAACATTTGGAATGAGGTGACGGTTGTATGCCACTTTACAGACTAAGAGACTTTTGCTTGAACTAAGTAGGACTGAGTATTAAAGACATATTTACATGGCAACATCACCTTGCAAGTCCTAGAAGAGTGGAGAACAATCGTCTATTGTTGGGGAAGTGGTGTGCTGCAATAAAGCATTGTGTACAGATTTGCTACGTTGTGGTGGGTCCAGTCCTTGTAAAGCAAAGAACCCTCACAAGTGGTGGCAGAAGTGGGATCCAAGACTGCAGAGAGTGACCAAGACATGCCAAGCGGTGTGTGAGAAGGAGGCTAAGCAGGAACAGTAAGTGTTTGACACCTACTTACTAATACTCTGGCATCACAAGCTCATCCTCAAACTCGAGCTTACACCAAGCACCAGCAGATGGAGCAAGAAAAGGCAAAGATGGCTGTTGAGGAGCAAATGGAAGGATATGAAGCAGAAGATGAAAACAAAGCAAGTCTGGCCCAGTTGAACCATGGTCCAGTATTATGGAGGAAATGCTTCAATGACAATAGGAAGAGCGTGCACATCTCTTAAGAAGAGAAGAAAAAGAAAGGAAACAACATGAGTTTTATGACATTGAAGCAGACATGGAGAATTCAGAAACTTTTTTTCCAGGACTGATCAGAACAAACATACGTACATACATACAATTGTTTATTCGGTCAATGGCCAGCCAAAACTTTTTTTAAAAAAAGAAATACAATACCAAGTAAAATCAAATAGATGAGATAAAATACTAGTGCAACGAAGATAAAATAACACATAAAAATGTGACATACACTGCTATATTGGTGCATTAATTACCTGTGCAAGTGTAAATCTAAAATATTACAAACTATAAAGATGTGTATCATATAAAAACAAGATAGCTAGTATGGGTTAAATCTAAAGTGATAAATAAAACAGAAGTAATTATTTCTGTACCCAGTTATGCCTTATTTTCATCGCAGCAACACAGAATTTGGCTACTGCACAGGTGATAAATGGTTTCAAATCTTCTAGAAGATGGTTCACACGGAAATTGTTTGGCCTTCCTGGAAAATCACATATCAAGGGCAGAGGATAAGCAGAGCTGGTATCCCTTTGGGGTTTACAACGTAGACTCAACACAGTAATACATGCAAAATGGTTTCAATCTCCCCGTCGCCACATGCGCAGGTACACATGGTTAATGGGGTTTTGGAGTATCTGCCTTGCAGCAGTGCAGATGGTAAGATGTTACCTCAGCTTGGGGAAAATTGGATTTTGTAGATATCTTGCTGGTTCCCAAGTGCCCTTATTTATCCAATTTCTGCCATGTTGGGGGAACCTT